>NC_141137.1:153417037-154148287 GCF_053477565.2 Lygodium microphyllum
TCTATGACCAGCCAATAGGCTTTCATGAAATTCTTGCATGACCTGTCTTTGAGTCTTTTTGTCTCCTAAGACACGAACAGGCGCCCTTCCTTTCTTTTTCACATGCCTCCAAAGTTAGCCATCTTTAAGAAAAAAGCCATAAGCTTTTCTCTTGATTCTCTTGAACTCTTCATTAGTCCAATCTTCCTTCTTTGCCATAGTGCTAAAAAATTGGCCAATTTTTAGCCAATCATCTGCATAATATTCTTCTTTAAAGTGTGAACAAACCATAACAAAACATTGAGCATGTTGTCTATCAGCTGCCCACTGTCCTTCTTTGGTTGTTTCTTCCTTCCTTGCTGATGTAAAATTTGTTTTAGCAGCTGAACCTATTGTACTTGCTGTAATTATTGTTGTACCTGCATTTTTGACAGCTGAACCATTATTAGGTATAGCTGTACTTGCTGTTTTCAGATTTGAACTTGCATTTACAGTATCATTTTTAGCAAATATAGACTTTGATTCTTCCTCATCCATCATTTCTTCTTCATCCTTATATATGGCACACGAAAGCATGTCAGCAATTGGATTATCTCTTCCTGCAATATGTTTCAAATCAGGATTTAAGGATTTAATATAGGCTATCCACCTTAGCATAGCTATGTCCAGAGTGGAATAGCTGGCAATCATGCCCAAGAGTGGAAGGCAATCTGTTTCAACTATTACATGTGCGCCCATGAAGTTCTCCCGATCACATTTCAATGCAATAACTACTCCCCAAAGTTCTCTTTTAATTTGAGCATACATTCTTTGTCATTATTAAGAACCTTTGCTCCAAAGCGAATTGCATATCTGTTGCCTTCAAGGTCGTCTTGACCGACTGTCCATCCTATTACAATAGGACTTGTGTCTACTGTGAGTATAATAGACTGTCCATTAGAGTAATTAGCCCTCTTTAAGGTGGGGGCTGAAATCAACAATTTCTTTAGTTTTCGAATAGCTTGAGTATGTTCTTTTTCCCATATAAACCTTTGGCCTTTCCTTAGCAGTTGATAAAGATTTTCAGCAACATGAGCAAAATGTGGGATCTAAATAAGGTAGAAGATACATGCACCAAGAAATCTTCTCACCTCCGAAACATTTGTGCATATTTCCTGCATTTTGCTGATAGCATCAATCTTGGATGGAGAAGGCTTTCGGCCATATGTACCACACATATGCCCTACCACAAGAACTTCTTCGACTCCAAAAACAGATTTAGCACCTGAAAGAGTAAGATGGACTTCTTCTAATTTAGACAAGATTTGAGCACAATCATTAATATGATCGGAAACAAACTTGTGGTATCCAAGTTCATTGAGTTCTTCATTCTTCTCATGAACTTCACATCCTTTGATTGGTACATCATCAAGGAAAGGAAGGGTTAATTGAGGAATATAATCTCTCAATACTTTATGCATGGCATTCATCATGTGAGCTACTGAATTCCTAGCCCCTTGAGGTAGAGTACACATGCGGACTAAGCCAAGAGGCGTCTTCATTGTGGTAATGTCTCGGCTTTCCAAAGCAAGCTGAAATTGGTCATAGCCTAAATATAAATCTCCCATGAAATAAATTGCTCTATCTGCAAAAGCTTCAGCAAATTCATCAACAATTGGCCGCGAACCAACATTTCTAATAGTGACTTTATTGACAGGCTGTAAATCTTGAATGAATTGCAAAGATCCATTCTTCTTAGGCACGGTAAACCATTGGTTGGAATATGGAGCTGAAGATGGCTCTAATATTCGTATTTTTATCTTTTCATTTAGAAGCTCCAATAACTTAGGCAAATGAGCCCTTGGTATCGGAATTGGTTTAAGATTCCAAGGAACATGTGGGACCGTAAAAATCACCATTGGTGCCACAACGCTTGGATCTACACAACCAATTTCATGTGGCTGAAATGAAAAAGCTTTACCATGATTCTTTAACATCTGCATGAAGATTTGCTTTTTAGCTAGCAAGAGAAAAGAGTCTTCACCAATTTTCAGCTCTTGTAAACTTTCTACTGTAAATTGGTGACCAATATCTTTGGGATCACGAAGGCTTGGCTGTTTGGATACCCTTTCTGCTAGTCCTTCACTTTTGGGTGGTAGAGGAGTAGCCACTGGCTTGACCTTTTTATCAACTGTCTTATACTTTGTTTCTACTCTTAGCTCTTCCTTGTTCGGATGTCCAAAAGCTTCATGATCTGCAAATTCTTGAAGTATGTCATACATATCCAATGTGCATACTTGTATGGACTGATTTTCAGCTTGATTTTCAGCATGAACAGCTGCATATATTTCAGCCATTGTATCATTATAAATCAGCTTGAAATTTTTTCATCTTTAGGCAAAACATCAATTTTCTTCAGTTCTTGTTCCACATGACATAGATGCTTTCTTTCAGCCCTATTCATGGCTAAAAACTATTTATAACAGCCCACACTATTGGCATTAAAAACTTGCAAGTCAGCTTTTGGCCTTGCCCCCTTTATATGTGAAGGCAATTTTTTATAACATGATGCACTGCCATAGCCTCCACTTATAGCAGTGCTACCCGAAAACCCTTAAATTCTTGGGCATTAGGAGGAACAGGATGATCTCTCAATCGATCTCTATTCCGATGATGATTTACACATACATTCAAGAATTGGACAGCTTTGTCATTATCCTTACTTCTTATTCGAGCATATGATGAACCATCATCAAGGGCCTTTGTCTCTAAACGAGACTCAGAAATAAAAGGGTGTCCAAGAATGATAGGATAGCTGCAGGAATCTTGAACAAAGAAATGAAATTCATCTTTTACATTACCAATAGTAACTTGTACATAAGGGCATGTTGCATAAAGATCACCGGAGGAGTTATTGGCTGCTTTCATGCGCCATCCTGGGTCCACATCAATGGGCCATCCGCCATTCTCGTAGAGACTTCTTGACATGATATTAATCTCCGAGCCATGGTCTATAAGGGCAATGCATGGAGTCTCTTTTTCTCTAATCTTAACAACGGTTTCAGTGGTCGCCCTTGCCCAATGGGTACGGGAGTAGTGACTACTAGGAATAAAGTGAGCATCACTTTCTTCTTGCATGTTGTGAAGATGAGCTTCTTTCTTAAGCATGGGCTGCACTTTAGATTGAGAAGTCCCCACCATAATAGCTTCTTCAGTTTCTGCTTCATAGATGTCTTCATCTTTGGCTTCTATGGTTGCGATCAATTCTTTGATTGCCTCCAATCGAATCCCTTGAGTTTTCAACTTCTCTTCATCTTGCAAATACACATGAAGTGCTTGCAAAAAAGCATGCACAGATTCTTCAGTTTCCTCACCAACATATTGTCTTTTTCGTTTAATTACATCAATTATTACATCATGAAATCCTCGTTTTGCAATTTCGAGAATTTCACCTAATGTAAATTCAATTCTACTTCCAAGAATCCTTTCTTCTAGGATCCGCTTAAGATCCGTTGCGGTCTCTATGTTAGACTGCAACTTGTAATTGGGATGTTTGCTTTTTCTTTTTCCTTATGTCTTCTTTGCTTGAGGGGCATCTCCCATATCAAGCTCTGGCGGTGATGGATTTTTAGCAGCCTTCTGCTGGTCTGGTTTACTTCTTGTCACACGTTTAGTTGGCCTTGAAGAAGAAGGACCGGAAACATCTTCATCTCTTCTTCTCTTTTCTTCTATCATGGCTTCATGATTATTAATTTCAGCTAACCGAGCAAAAGTTGAAAATGAATCAACTGGCTCGGTCCATCCGGTTCTTCCTCGGATGCATTGACTGGCAGTAGTTAAATCATCTTTGGTTGCCTTGCCTTGCTCCATGCAATCTAAGGCCTACATCCACACTTTAGATTTTGCATTAGTTTTACATGCTTTAACAATTTCATTAGTTGGCTCAATTTGCAGCCCATAGGTTGCTGCATCAACAGCTGCATAGGCTGTTCTTGTTGCCAAATCCTCCAATCTTTTCTTCATGCCACCGTTGCCGAAATTTGGCTCAAGAGAAAGCTCGGTTTCGGTTGCATGAATTTTACCATCCTTCCAAAAGACTAATTTTTATGCTTCAGCTTCACGGAATGCACTACACTCCCTCTTATCATGCTGTAGGCTATCACATCAAATACAGCGTCTTTTGAAGCCTTCTCGTACAGGTCTTTGGGCAGTTGATCGTCTCCTTTCTTCCACTTTCACATCAAGCCTTTCCACTTTGGAATTAATCTCCGTTAGATTAAGATGGAGATCCCGTATGCTTTTAATTAGCTCATCCATGACATCCTTCTTTGGAGATGGAACAGCAGAATTTCTTGGTTGCTCGGCCATAGAGACAGGAGGTCGAGAAACAGGAACAGGCTACTTGGATTCAGTTGGTGCAGGGGTTGATCCCTATCTTAGGCGCAACCGCTCTCTTCGAGCAATCATATTAACTTCTTCAGTGACATCACTCCAAGCAGTCTTCAATCCTGTCTCAAAGTCAGGATCTTCAAGTCGATCACTTAGTTTTTCTTGAAGGAAAGGATCTACAGCCTTTAGAAATAATTCAATCTTCTGGCTTTCCATACCTTGTTGATTGTCAGAATCTAGTTGAGTAAATTTGCTTTCAAATTTGCGATGAAGAGCAGTGGCGGTTAGACCCTTATTGGGCCTTTCGACACGTTCAGTGAAAACTTTCTTTGTCATAAGGCCAAAATCTTCAAGAAAAAATTCTTCTTGAAGAGCCTTCTTGAACGCGGACCATCCCGCATCTTTTTGGAAAAGACCATGAATTCCGAAGAAGATCATCTTTTCAGTATAGAGGTGGATAAAAGAGGACACATTTTGCCCATTAAATTGCTTGAGCTCTTGCCCAACTGTTTTCAAAGCTTTAATGGCGGCGGCATCATTTCGCTCTTCTTCTTGTCTCCGTTGTTGTTGCAATTGCAACTATTGCTGAAATTGCAATTGTTGTTGTTGGCTTTCTTGCATCAGATGAACCAACTATTGCAAGGCATCTCCTCCCAAACTTGATGATTCTCCCATTGTACTTCCTTTTCCATAGCGGACCTTTCACGTCGGGTTCACCACTGTTGTCGTGTTAGGGGTTGAAGGTCTACCACCAGGGCTTAGAGCAGAAGAAGAGTATGGGATTCAAGGTTTGGAGAAGGGAAAAAGAATGGAGTTTGACAAGATTTGGGTTTTAGAAATGACTTAGTTGAAGAAGAAGATATCAAGCTTTTTCTGTGTATTTAGCATACATGAATGGAATGAATGTCACTATCTTGATTACATCAAATGCATTTGGAAAAATAAGCCATTACATAAAAGGATATTCTTAGATTTTTAATCCAAATGCATATACCAAATGCAAGCTCAAATGGCTTTTAACTCATGTACATAGACGGATTACAACTCCAAGAAACTAGTATTTTGATGGTAGACTCAAGTACATTCAAGACATGGACCAATAGTACATGAAATGCATTGATGGAGCATAATTTTAACTTCAGCCCTGTTTTAAAATAGAAAATTCTAGCCCATAATCAAGCTCAAAAAGTGTACATAAACTCATGAATAAGCTCCTCTAATCATTAAAGGGTAAAGCCCTGATGTTAAGAGGTCAATTTCTTCTATTTCAATCACATGAATCACTTGTTTGTTCTTCAAAATGGATAAGAACAGTGGGCTGCCCTGTTTATGACTGGTTTTTTCAGCTCATATAAGCCCATCCACCTTCAAAATTCTCCTCCTTTGCTTGCCCCAAAGTCACTCAAGTACTTGGGTACAAGTCGGGCTTCATTGGACCATGAATGAGGTAAATAAAATGAGAGAAGACAAACATAAGAGCAGGCTTAATCCTTTTCTCCCAGATTTTTCCCTTTTATAGACTGTCATACCATGCATTTTCGTCAAACCAAATAGACGGGTAAGAGGATCTCTCCCCTTGTTTGTATCTTCATCTTCAACTCTAGTTTATCTTCAGTTTGCATGCTCCAAAGCATGCACCATAGCTCCCAGTTTTCTCCAGATGCTGCAGGTTATGCAGGCTCGCATTTTGCGCCGAAAAATGCGGGCTGCATCCTACTTAGCTCCACTTTACTTTTTGACCTGCTTAGGTCACTTACAGGTCACTTTGGTTCATTACTTCAGGTCCCCCATGAACCTAGTGGACTTTTGGCATTTTTCATGATTTCTAACCATATTTTCCACTTGAATCAATGTGATTAATCCTGCAGACTGTCAATTACTTCCAGTTGACCAAGTTGTAGGTTCCCACAGACTTATTTTTTTGTCAATATACATGGTACAACTGAAAATTATGCATTTCATGTACTATTGATGGTAGACTCAAGTACATTCAAGACATGGACCAATAGTACATGAAATGCATTGATGGAGCATAATTTTAACTTCAGCCCTGTTTTAAAACAGAAAATTCCAGTCCATAATCAAGCTCAAAAAGTGTACATAAACTCATGAATAAGCTCCTCTAATCATTAAAGGGTAAAGCCCTGATGTTAAGAGGTCAATTTCTTCTATTTCAATCACATGAATCACTTGTTTGTTCTTCAAAATGGACAAGAACAGTGGGCTGCCCTATTTATGACTGGTTTTTTCAGCCCATATAAGCCCATACACCTTCAAAATCCTCCTCCTTTGCTTGCCCCAAAGTCACTCAAGTACTTGGGTACAAGTTGGGCTTCATTGGACCATGAATGAGGTAAATAAAATGAGAGAAGACGAACATAAGAGCAAGCTGAATCCTTTTCTCTCAGATTTTCCCCTTTTATAGACTGTCATACCATGCATTTTCATCAGACCAAATAGATGGGTAAGAGGAGCTCTCACCTTCCTTGTTTGTATCTTCATCTTCCGCTCTAGTTTATCTTCAGTTTGCATGCTCCAAAGCATGCACCATAGCTCCCAATTTTCTCTAGATGCTACAGGTTGTGCATGCCCACATTTTGCGCTGAAAAATGCGGGTTGCATCCTGCTCACCTCCACTTTACTTTTTGACCTACTTAGGTCACTTACAGGTCACTTTGGTTCATTACTTTAGGTCCCTCATGAACCTAGTGGACTTTTGGCATTTTTCATGATTTCTAACCATATTTTCCACTTGAATCAATGTGATTTATCCTGCAGATTGTCAATTACCTCCAGTTGACCAAGTTGTAGGCTCCCATAGACTTATTTTTTTATCAATATACATGGTACAACTGAAAATTATATGCTAAATACAAAAGAACTTATGTAACTAAGTTGGTTGTTGGGCAACAATGGACTGAATTATGTATGGAAATTCCTCATATAAATACTAGTAAAGTTCTTATGTGTTCATAAGAATCCCATGATTTATATTATGAACAATAAACTCTTTGACACCGTAGGAGGCGAAGCATCCTACCATTACCCACAGAGAACCAACCTGAAGGTTCCTAATTGACCTAACAGTCACCTATCAACAACTAGCTCACATTCAGAGGTGTCCTTCGAGAGGCTTCTTGTCCGGAAGGAGCGACTATCATTACCCTTGGTTCATAGAGCACAATACTTTTTTCCAATAACAGACTAAGAATTTATGAAATCCCTAGCAGTGCTCTGGCATAGCTGCCATACATTTCCCCTAAGATAATTTACAATTCGAGTTCTAAGACCAAACCCTAGGTAAGTCAGCGAATTGGCCCTTCCTAGAGTTTCTTCCTAGTGTTTGTTTCTAGGGGAACCTCTTGGCTAACTGAGACCACCCTACCATAGAATTGGATTCATCAAGAATCCATCCACGCTTCCCTCTATGGAAGTTCTTAGTTATCTAATTACCTACCACATTACGTGAAACATATAAAAATAGCTTTATTAATTAAAAAATCCTTTTATGCACATTTGTTCGTTTGTGTAATTTACTTACGAACATACAATCAGAATAAAACAAATTCATTAATTATGTTCCATAATGTGTGTTCTCCTACCTATACAGGAGAAAAATTACAATTTCATGTGTTACCTCATCAAGTGCATCTGCACATCACCAAGATCAAATCCACATATATCTAGGGTTTTTAGGTGTCCTAAGTAAAACTTAGATGATACAGGGAACCAATTAGTTCCTAGGTACGTAAAGGATTTACTAGCCAGAGCCCCCTGGCACTCTATCCACCTCCTACTTAATACGATCCCTGCTGGGAGACCTCTCGCCATCGGAGCCTTCCGCGGCGATAAAAACATCCCCTCTTGGTATGGGAATTTAGCATCTATCCTTGGGGGAGGTATAGGGCTCCTCAATTTTTATCTATTCCAATTCTTAATTCAATCATGATCTAATATAGAAAATCACAAACAAGATTGATGTCTTCAAGCAGTCATGACTTCAATCAATCATGCAACTTTCAAGTGATGATTAATCTTATAGCAATCGACCTTTGAAATTTATGCAGTGAGCTCTTCCCCTAGGGTATCTAGATTTTGGGGTCTCTAACCTCTCAGTTTAAGGTTTATAATGACATTCTTGTAACCAAGTTTCTTGGGCTTAAGTCAGTTTCTTCAACTTAGAGACATTTCCGATCTTAAAATCTTCTATCAAAGCTTCCAGATTAAACTATATCCTTGACTAATTTCTTCGGGGATCATTCTTAATAAATCCGTCTTGAAAAATTTCTCATGATATCTCTTGAGTTCTAGAATTTCGTAGTTTTCCTAACAGTTTCTAGCCTATAAGATGTTCTAATAAATTACCAAGTGAATAGTCTAAGATCACAGTATTTATTAAGAGATTTATCTTATTTCTATTGAGTTCGGATAGAAATTTTTAGAAAAACCAGTGGTATCGAAATCGGTAAAGGGTTGTTATGTGTGACTGTGACTCCATTAGTGACTCTCGTGCTCGCAACTCCAACTGTTGCTTCATTAGGGGAGTTTTGAGGTCTCAAAAATGCATTTTAGGAGATAGAAAGAGAGTGCTCTAGACCAATAGGAGCAAAGCCTCCGTAATGGGACTTCTATTTTAACAAATGCAAAAAATTATTTTATGAAAAAAATGTATAATATTACAAATTTGTATTATCAATATCTATTTTTAGCCTCTTATATTCGTGATTATGACATTCTTTGCATTAATTATATACAGTCCCGACCTCTTTTATTTAATGATATGTGTGAATTAATGATAATGATAGATTTACTCTCAATTAAAATTATTAAAAAGCTTGGCACATATTTTTATCTCTCCTTTCTTTTGTCCCTCTCGTGTTTTTCCCTCCTTTGTGGTAGTCTAGTCTTCTGTGTGTGTGTGTGTGTATGTGTATGCTATGGATACAAAAATTCGACCTTCAACAAGGTGTCCAAGCTCCCAAATCACATCCATATTAGTGTTTAACTCATTCCATAAAGATGGAAGAAAAGGTGAAGATATGAGAGCTCGTTCATCTTTGCTTGGAAGGGTAGCATCCAAGATTTCGAGCTTGGAGTAAATAAGAATAGCATAAAAGAGGTTCTAGTGCAACATGTGTTTATGCATAGAAAGCTATATTTGAAACCTGGAAGTTCAAATCTTCCAATGCATAAACCAAATTGTAAGGATTTGATTCTTAAAGTTTTTCTTTTCTTGAACTTGGTTTAAGGTTTTTCATTATAACATTTGTTCATTTGCCTTGTAGATGTCTATCCCTCTAATCTTGAGGATTGGCAATCGGTCGAGTCTATTGTTGATGTGATTGATGTGATGTATGGATTGATTGGAGAAGAGATGTACTAAGGTAGAAAGAAGATAGAGCTTGCACAGAATGGAATATTCTTCTATGACCATTCTTATATTGTCCCCATGCCGCATAGCCAATGGGGATCAATATCCCCCTTTCCTTTGCCAGATTTTTCAAGCTTTGAGTGGCCTTTACCAAGTCTAGCTATTAGTGAGGGCTATAAATGTAAAATATTTTTTGAGATACGGAGAGCCTTAAAACCTAGTATCTCAAATAAGCTAAGCAAAGCTACTTTGTTCATGCCTATTAATATATTTGTTGACTTCTTTTCTAATGCTGAGATAAGAAAATCAAAGGCTACGCTTTCAGTGAAGAGACTAATATATGATCATGTTATACAATTTTTTGATGAGGGATGAGACACTAGGACAGAAGAGAAAATTATATGTAAGATAGATCAAGACTCTATAGCTTGTAAATATATGATTGCTACTCAAAATTTCATCCTTAGATTTTATTATAGTAGATGGCATCATGTTGGCGGCAGTCTAGTTGCTTTAGACCAAAATCTTGATAATTTTAGCAAAGATCCTATGGTGGATCTTGATGTTTGGTACAATGAGGACATTATTGCAATCCTAAAGGTTAGATCATCATGTATGCTACACCAAGTGAGGATGGATTTATAGAATGAAGATATTGAACTACCATACTCATTTGTGTTTCAACTTAATAACAAACGAGTAAGTTTTTATTTCATATTATATCAATTTAGGTATATATCTGATTTCACTTCTTGATTAATATAGATATCAACCAGGAGAGAGAAAAATATACAATGCAAGGATATTAAAGAAAAGATCTCTTTAATATCAATATAAAATACATGTACAAATTTTTGTCAGCCATCTCCATGCCTTATACACAAGGGCTTACAATCTGAGACAAGGCTACTTTTTTTTAGAACTTTTCTTAGGAGAAGGGACATCCTTTCTAGGAGTCCTTTTGCCTATCTTTGATGCTTTGGTTGTTGAAGGCATAGCTTCACCTACTGTAGTTACATGCACCTCCTCTCCTTCAATGTCCAAGCTCCCACTATTGTCCATTCTTGTCGGTTGCATACAATTGGCCATTATGTACTTTAAGAGCTTTGCTCTTATATACCAAATGTGCTCACTTGTATAGCCATTCCTTGTAAACTGTCATACATTTGTAAGAAAATATTTGTAGTTCATTGTTATTTTTTACAATGGACTATTTTGCAATAAAACTCTATCTTAAAGTTTAGTATGTTTCACATTACCTTTATAAGTTTATCATCATTGAAATAAATAAACTGAACCAATCTTCTGGCATTTACAATTACTCTCTAGCCACAAGAGTAAATATCATCCTGATGAGGACACTGCAATCAATAATATAAAGTAAAACTATGAAACTTGTTTATGGTAGTTTTTAGAATAAATTTTCTTAGTATGTTCCAACCATATTAATCAAGAACGTACTGCAACTTGTCTATATTGCATTGCTGCAAGTAAATCAAAAGGCATGGGAGGCATTTTCTCTAGCACTTCAATTAATATTTTGCAAACTCTGTACCAAAAAGGCAATAAATTTTAGAGTTATTACAAAAGAAAGATCAAAAGATTTAGATTACCTACAACAAAAAGATCAAAATATCAAGGAGACCCTAGATTATACAACTTACAACTTGGCATTTCCATGGTTTCCTTTTATAGAATTGATGAGGAAACATTGCCTCTCCACACAGTCTATTCCAATCAGGCTCTAATGAGAACTAAAAACATAAATATTTCAATAATCTAACAAAACAAGATCTCATAAAATCTTTAAAAAATCAAATTACTTACTTTTCATTGTATGAAATTAGAAGAAGCTCCAAAGATTCAATGCCAATTGAATTGAACCAATGGTCAAAAGCACTTGCATCAAGCTCACTCCTCATATAGTATGAGATGGATAGATTAAGAACCTCAATATTTTATTATATATCGAAGGGGAGCTCATGCATTACACACCTAGCAAAGGAATGGAGATAGTAACCATCAACATGAAAGTCTATTGCTAGAAAAATATGGTGAGTAAAAATAAATTTTGGTAAACTATACCTCATCTCAGCAAGAAGAATCGAGTCATTTACTTCTCTCATTTTATTTTAGAGAATTTGAACACAATCAGAGTCCAAAAATACCATATCAGATCTCTTGTTAATATCACAAAGTAAAAAGCAAGAAACATTGAAGCCCTTAGGGTCAGCCCTTTCAAGAAGGATAGATAACTTCTCTTCAAAAGATGGGAGTTGTTCGCCTTCCTTTTCTTTTTCCTTCCTTCTTTTATACTCCCTCCATTTATCTCCCTGCTCTACTATGGCCTTTCCCTCTTTCTCATGCTATCTTGTGTCCTTTTCAAGCGTAACAACTTCAACCTTCAGACCAGTATCATTTTTCTTCTTTCTATATGGAGGCACATTTAAAATATTGAAAGCCTTCACATCAAAAAGGGGGATTGGCTCAAGGACCTTTGAAAACATGTATCTCAATCTCATGAGAATTATCATATCTTTATCCATAAGCATAAGCCTATGTGCATAACCAACGCATATATAAGAATCTTGGAAAAACTCAATAAAAAAATTCACTGTAGCCTTCTGAATACAATTGAGACCTGCTCTAGTCCACCATCTAAAACTATGTAGACTATGCTTGTCACAGATCTCTCTTACAAGCCTTTGAAAAGATAGCTTTGGAATTGCATTATTCAGAGCCGTCATTGCACTTCTAATCTCCTTAAGGCATCTCACATGCTGTGAGAACCTTCTTCTTGGCTTTGATTTCCTTGAAAGTTTGGAAGGCTTAGAGGACTAATGGATCTATGAAGTAAGATCTCTAGGATCAACTTTATGCTTCCTTGCAGCGGCCTTAGTTCTAGCCATCTGAAACATTCAAAAAAACAAATAATACAAACAAATTAGGAAATATATTCTAATCTTTCATATCAATTTATCTACAATCACGAAGCAGCAAGCAAACACTAATCACATAGTCTAAATCTAATTTCAATAAAACAATGCACAAGATGTATGAAATGCGAAGAGGCCTTTAAGACCAGGGAACTTAACACCATATCGCGTTTCATATGACAAAAGATAAAACAATGTAGGCTCAAGTCGTATGAAATGCGAGGAGGCCTAACTCGAAAAAAACAACGTAACACCCATCGTGTTTCATATGTCACATTAGAAACATGGCAGGGCTTAGACATATGAAATGCAAGGAGGCCTCACATGGACAAGAGAAACCTTACATCCATCGCGTTTCATACGTGCATATTCTTACTATAACATTCAAAAAACAATATTTTGTATCCAATTTCTGGATTTGATGTTAATACAAACATTCAACACATCTATTCTATGAGGTAACTTCACCTAGTACCTTCTACATTTTCCATCTCACTATCAGGAAGCAAAATTTATATTTCAAGGAATTTATATTTGAAGTTTAATTGTTCGACTCAGTTATTTATTTCCTTGAAGCTTGAAGTTAAAGGTCATAGAGCATATTCAAAGTTCTATAACCTGCATGAAGTCAAACGGATGAAATGCGAGGATGGCTTAAATGGACAAGAGAAAGCCTACACCCATGCCACAATAGAAACAGTGCAGGCCTTAGTCATATGAAACGTGGGGAGACCTCACATGGACAAGAGAAACCTAACACCCACCATCGCATTTCATATGTTTGGCATTTTTGGGGATGATTTGGTAGGATTGTTCAAGTGATTCAGAACTAACTTATATTTTAGCAAAAAACTTACATTCTTGAGTATTGGGTGTGTATGCTGTTAATGAAACCTTCTTTAGTAGCCTTGTGTAGAAGAGTAATTTTGTACTACGATCAAATTAGCGTTGTGTTGGTGTGGTTGAACATAGAGAGGGTTTTGTCTTTGAAAAGACTCTTTTGGGGTTCAAAAGTTGGGTTTATAACGATGTTGGTTTACACGTGTGGTTGCTATAATGCATCGTTAATTTCACACGTGTGATTGAAGACCGTTTTGCCTAGGAAGTTGTGCCACGTATCACTTACTTTTTCGGCATGATAGCGCTTTGATGGCTTTGATTTTAAAGTTTTTTTATTTTCTTTTTCATTTTAAGCGCACGTCCTCTGAATTAGTGCAATGTATCTTGTCTTGTCTTTGACCAACTATTTATCTTGTAAGCATCACAAGCCAAACCAAGCATATTCTTACAAGAAACCATTTATTCTCAGGAGCAAGGCCTGCAAATATCACGTATCACACTTTTCTTATTTTTCTATATAATCTTGAATTATTATTAGGAGCAAGGCCTGCAAATATCAGGTATCATACTTTTCTTAATATTTTTCTCTGCAATCCTGAATTTGGAGATATTGAAGGTATTAGTTTGTTTAAGAGGAAAAAGATACAACAGGGACTTAGAAATTTTGTAATGGTTTTACTTTGTTTTTCTATTAATATTGGTCTAGTACACATGTTAAATGATGGGGTTTCGATATTCTTGACGCATTATTTTGTTCAAAATTTTCAGATTTATAAAACCCGAATTGGTTAAATTTTTTTATAGTGATATGTGAAATGTGGTTTTGTGAACTGTGAGGCAATTTGAATCATTGTTATCGCGTTTCATGAGTCGAAAATGTTGAACAAAGTTTAATTGATGAGACTTGGAATTTCATGCTTTCTTTGCTACATAATGTTTTAATTCATTTCATTCATCTTAAATTTCCTAAATTTACTTAGCAATCTTTATTCAGTCTACTCCATATGAGAAAATGTGGATTTGTATATCATGCTCCTTATTTTTATTTTTGTTTTCTTGATTTCCTTTGTGAGTAATCAGGATGACTAAAAGGAAGTTGTCTTTAGAGGGAATGGAGGAGGAGGATCTGGAGGTCACTTGTGATGAAAAGTTGTTTGATTTTCTTCATGCAATTGGAAATTCATCTAGATTTATTTATATCAGAGATATGCTTAATGTTCCCTTTGATTTGCAAGAGCTTTTGAAGGATCTTGAAGATAAACTGAAGGATTTTAAGGTGTTTTATGATAGACATGTGGAATGCCTAGAGATTGAGGGATTTGTCCATTATAGCAATGTAATGAAAGCCTCTAATGCTACTAGAACAACTTTGCAAACAAGTTTTAGCCTTATTGATGATGAATTCAAGAAGTGAAAAGTAGATTGCCCTTTTCATCAGAATTAGCAACAATATCTTCTTGTGCAGAAGGATGTTAGATTTCTTATATATCTTCAATATATGGATAGTTGTTCTTTAGATACAATACAAGAGAAGAAGATGGAGGATATTGTATGCAAAGACAAAGAAGTTGAAGAGAAGGGTGAAATGTTTCACGAGGATATTGAGAGCCAGTTAATGTAGGGATTTGATGTTGCTTTGTTTAAAAGTGAGAACATTACAAAAGTGGAAGAAAAGGAGATAGAGTTGAGTGTAAATATTAAAATAGGTCCTCTTGAATGTGTCCCAATATTTCCTAGTTATCTCATCAACAAAAAGAGATATATTACTAAATGATATTCAATACCTTTTCAATCTTAGAGAAGATTACTATTTGGCAATCCTTGCTACATGGGGTCAAAATGATAAGAATTTTATAGGTTATGAAGAGGAATTGCTAGCAACTCTTGATGTTGAGGGAGAGAGTTTTCAAGACAGTTCTGTAGCCTTGCATTCTTGTATTAATAAGATCGTGGAATATGAAAAGGAGGGGATACCTACAGAGGAAAAGTACTTACAAATTCAACAGAGACTTGGTATTGATAACATGGGTTATGAAGAGAAACTGAGGTCTCCATTGGAGGAGAAACCAAAAAGTTCAATAAATCTATATGATGATAGTCTTCTTGAAGAAGATAAAAATCCTAACGTATGAAAGATAATTCTAAGATATCCATTTTTTATTTATATTAGAGTATGTTATGCATTATACACAAATATTTTTGGATATTTATCTACTGACATCTTATACTATTGTGGTTTATTGCACATATAGAAATTGAAGATGTAGACAATTTTCTTGGAAGAGCCAAGGGCTTAAGGCCATTAAAGCTTGGCAAAAGTCAAGGCCTTGGTCATTATATTGAAAGCTCAAATAATCAAATAGTTGCAATTTATCATAGTAGGTTGTCAAGCTCTTCCAGCTTACCAATAATGGCTTTGAAAGTTATCTCCAAGGTGATTGGATCCCAAGCTTTCAATAGAGGTTCATATAAGATAATTTTGGTGGAGAAGGAAGAAGCTATAAGAGTTTTTGGCTTCATGCCTAGAAACAAGAGTTCCTGAAATGTAGAGGTCTCATCGAGTGGGATGAAACAAAAGATTCCCTTAGAGAACCTAGTGATTCTTGAAACTAAAGACTCTTCCGCAACAGAGTCAGACTAAAAGATGTTAAGGGTTTCTTGAAACCCATCTTTTTCCATCTCTTTGTCTAGTTTGTAAGCATTCAGAATATCTTTGCTTTGCACAAGAGTTTAAATATCCATCTTTTCTTCTTTGGGTAATAGTGGATATAGTCCTTGCCAAAGATGATGTATTACATGATGCAATTGTGTCTTTGAGCTTGAATTTGTGCTAGATTTGTCTATAAAACCATTGAAAGACCTCTAATAAATGTTTGCTTTGTATGTTCCACCTCCATGTCTTGTGTGTCTAAATTATTTTGTTCTTGCTTGATAATGTGATTTTTCCATACCTTGGATTGACCAAATAGATAGAGATCCATATTTCTTAAGAAAATATGGAGCATGGTTGCATAAAATATACTGCATAGTTAACAAATAAAGAAATTCAATTAGAAAATCCTATATGAGTCAGACAATAAAGAGACATACATATGTAAACTTCTTACCATATAGTGAGTGAAGTGTTGATTACCCCAAGCTTCTATCATTGTCTTTTTAAAAAGGTTCAATTGGTTTTTGAAGTCTTTGAGATCATCATCATTCCACTTTTTTTAATCACAATAAAAGAACAATTTGTCTAGTATTTCCCAAACATTGGCTTTTCTATTCGGAGCTTGTCCATTATCAGCATGATCCTTAACTGCATTATGTAGGCACTTCCATTGATTGTATCTAATAGTTGAGCCACCATTTCTAGTGTTTATCTTACCAAATCTCCCATGAAAGTCTAGGAACCTTCTAGCCTTCACTCCACCAATAGATGACTTCTTGGGGACACATTTGCCATACTTAGACTTTTGAAGATCTAGTTCAATAACAACATTACCACCATGCAAACCAATTTTGCAGATAAGACTTTTTCAATCTTTGTTATAGCATCAGTTCTAGCTGATAATGGCTTCAGATTCCATGCAAATCCTATATAAAGATGAACAAGCTTTTCAATTATCCTACAAAGCTCATGAAGTGTATAGATAAGGGCATTCACTAAAGGAATATCAAGGATTGCTAGCTTAAAGTCTGGATCCTTGTCATGCCTAGAGGGAGCTCTATTCCAATTGCTTGAGCTCAACTCTCTGGCTGGGGACATGCAATATAGGCAATGAGATCTAGAGTTGGCTCCCTTTGATACATTGTACACACATTTAAGTGTCTTTAAGTCACCAGCTATGTGCCACTCAATCTTATAGTTTCCAAATCCTTCAGCAAGTAGCTCTTATCCTGCTTGTTGTCTCTTAATAATATCAGATATTGGTGTTTAATGAAAAATCCAATACAATATATCAAAATCCTATGTATCTACTTCAAATGCTCCTAGCCACTAGATATTGTGTTCCAATTGAACATTGAATGGCATTGAGTGATTGTAATGATCTGATGAAAGTGCTCTATTCATCAAGGTAATAGAGACTCTCTCTAGTTTTATACATTTTAGAATCTCACTTTCATCAAGTTTAACCACAAATCTAGCCACTCCTTGTGCCTCTTCTAGTGACAAGTCATAGAATCTAATCATTAAGCATTGTAGGGTGGGCAAGTCAAGGAAAATATTGTTAAATTCATTGAATACAACTTCATTTTTCTTGCCCTTGAAGCTAGCCTTGATATGGAAAGGCTCACCCAGAATCTCCATTACCTTGTTATTCACTCTTTGTCTAATAGTTCTAATCACACAAATGGCCTTGGAAGTATGCAATTATGTACTTGTCCTTGCTTCATATTTGATTGTAAAAGCTGAAAAAGTTATATATAAGCATCTCAACTGATACCAATATTATCTAGTGTCTTCTGCACTAACTTAGTATCCAATGAGAGATCATTTATAAATGACTCAAAGCATTGTTTCTTTGCCTTTTTAAATTTCTTATTCTCCAAAATAACTTTTGAAACTACTGAAGGAAGAAGACGATAATAAAACTGAGATGCTTTCAAAGAATCTATTTCACTTGTATTTGGTTGAAGAAGAGACCTAAACAAAATCAACATCACAAATAAATACAATTAATTATAAACAAAGTCATATTTCATATTTTTGAAGTGGAAAAAAATGTATCTTGCTGCTTGGATTGTTTTACTACAACCACCACCTCCTTGTCTAAGACTCTCAATATTTCTAAGAGCCTTTTGTTGATTTTGAAGTCCTTAAATAGTTTGATTTCGTTGATAAGATTTGATGCATTTCTCCAACAAATGAATCCTCTGTTGATAGCCTTCTAGCTTTTGCAGTAACTCGTTGTTATGTTTTGAGGATGGGCTCTCCAATTTGAGGACATCCTTTTCTGCAACCAAGTTAAGTGTATAGCCTAGAAACCCATTATAACAATCACCAATGAACCTCAACAATGAAGAGCTATTATAGAAAGACGGAGTGCTATTTTTGCTAGGATCTTTGGGATATAGCTTGCAATCTAATCAAATATCAAGATTCTTCTTTCCTTCAAACCTGAGTATATGTTTTGTAGACTCTGTAACGGTAATGGGTTTTGTTCTCTTTCTTATTGGGTTATACTCACTATCCAACTTAATATGAAGATGATAGAGAGCCTTTTACTAGAGCTACAGAGATTATTGGATGATTGATCCATAGCTAAGGATGTGATTAGAAGATTGGATTGAAAAAATATGTGAATTAGAAATAAGAAGGAAAACGAAGAAGAAACTAGTAAGGATGGGAAAGAAAGAAGAAAGTGAGAATGGAGGGAAGTAATCAAATGTTGAAAAAATTCAAATTGAATATTAGTTTTCATTTTAATGAGGATGACTAAGATATTCATTATGACAATCTATTACCTTTATGGCGACCTAGAGTTCTAGGTTTGATGTGACCACGAGAATATTGCGACAATGACTTATTAACAATTTTTGATATATTTACTTATCAAAATATAAAAATTTTAAAAAATAAAAAATAATTTTATTTCCTAAAATATTTTCTCTCTCTAGGATCGCTTATAGGGCATTTTTGAGACCTCAAATTTCCCCTAATGCCACGTTAGTAGGGTCATTCGCCATTTCTACTTTTGAATTCTTTTTCTTCAGGGCCATGACAAAAATATGATTCATAGAATAAGAAGAACAAGATAGTAATACCGGCTAGCAAAGGTGTAAGACTCATGACGATGATGGTTATTGTGGGATTCAATGATGTAGGCCTCACAGATGGTTCTTCTTGCCTCGTGGAGAGCAATACTTCTCTCTCTCTAGTAGATGGAATAGGGACGAGAGTAGATGTATGAATTCTAACCGAATTGATAGAATAGGATAAAGTTCTTCAATGTCTCCTCTCCTCAGATTAGAGTAGAGGAGGATGAGAGACCTTTAGTGTATCCCCTCCTTGGATTGAATGGAATGATGTCTCCTCATCTTGCAAAATAGAGTCTCCTCCTTCTCAATCGACATCTTGTCCTTGTCAAGATTGCTCTTTGTCCCTCCTCTCTGGTCATCCCCAAGCCCTCAATTTGTGGTTTTGCAGGGGGATAAAAGAGAGGATACTTGTTTTTAAGAATTTTTTGATGGCATCATTGATGACAAAGAGAGAACGCTTTCTTTTAGCGCTTTTGATGACATTAAAGAGGGAGGCCCATTTTTGTAGCACAAAGATAAAAATTTACAAATATATGGGCGAGCACTGCATGGCGCGTCATCGAGCGGTCGTCACTCCAAGGCTTACGACTAAGGCAATGACCAAGACATAGACCTTGGCATGTTGGCCTTGGCATACTTGGAAACGGGCTACGAAGACTTCATTGGCAATGTGCGAGAAGCTCCCACTAGCGTGTAGGAAAATCTTCCCAGGAGGTCACCCATCCCAGTAGTGTCATCACCCAAGGGCACTTAATTGGCAAGTGACTATCCACTAGGCTAGTTCTTTTTGTTGTTCTATTTTACAAAGATAGTTTTAATAAGCTAGCCTTGGGAGGGTCTCCCAAGTCTTTCTTCCATGAACTGGCATATAATATCTCATTAATAATAGCAATTATCTTCATAATGAGAGTCAATTTTTCACATTAAAATAAACTAAGTAATGGGGACATTACATTCTTTCCTCCTTAGAGAAATCGAGATGTCCTCATCTCGAGAGAAACTGAGGGTATTCTTTCATAAGGGTTACCTCATCGACCCAAGTGGCATCCTCTTCAGGATAATCCTTCCACTCAATGAGATATTCTCTAAGGATCCTATTCTTAAGGATTCTTTCTTTTGCATCCAAGATTCTACAGATTGCAATTCAAGTAAACCTTGGCTCGGCATTACAACTTGTTGATCATCAAGAATATGATTAGGATTAGATACATAGGGCTTTAAGAGACTTACATGGAATACATCATGAACTTTTAGGGTTTTAGGAAGTTGTAGCTTATAAGCAATAGGTCTCCAAGAGCCTTTATGACTTTGTAAGGTCCACAATAACTTGGGCTTAGTTTCTTGAATTTTCCCAATGATAAAGAACTCTTCTTTGGGCATACATGGATAAAAACCTTGTCCCCTTCTTGGAAGATTCACTCTTTTCTCCCTAGGTCAGCATAGGCTTTCTACCGATCCTTGGCAGCTTGTATTTCTTATTTGATAGTTTTGACTTGTTCGTCCATCTCTTCAAGTATCTTCTTAGAAGCTTCAACCTTCAAGGTAGGGTAGAAGAAGTTTAGAGGAGTTAGGCATTATTTTCCATATAGAGCTTGAAATGGGTTCATTTGAATGCTTTGATGATAGAACTCTTTGTAAGGAAATTCCACCAAAGGTAGATATTGTATCCACTGTCTAGGTTCTTTGCAAAAATATGCCCTAAGTATGTCTTCAATGACCTAATTTACATGCCCTATCTATCCATTAGTTTGAGGGTGATAAGCTGTACTAAAACAAAGCTGTGTAGTACTGAGAGCTTCAAATAATCCCTTTCAAAAATGTGAAGTGAATAGAGAATCACTGATAATTCTCTTTGGAAGTCCATGAAGTCTAAAGATTTCTTTGGCAAATAACCTAGAAATATCTGAGGCTTTGTAGTTGGTTTTGACTAGAATAAAGTGGGTAACCTTAGTCAACATGTCCATAATTACCATGATCGAGTTGTATCCTCCTTGAACTGAGGGTAATCCAACTACAAAATTCGTACTAATGAATTCCCATTTCATCTAAGGAATATCAAGTGGTTGTAGCTTTCCTGGCAGATTAACTCGTTTAGCTTTTATTCATTGGTAGCTCAAGCATTCAGTTACATATTTAAGTATGTCACTTTTGAGCTTTTCCCAATGATAACTTTTCCTAATTGTATTGAGAGTTTTGGCATAGTCAGGATGTCCTTCTCCTTAAGTTCTTGACTTGAAGAAATACGTAATCTCGTGTTGAAGTAGACAAGTCCTTCGTCAATAGAGAAGTTAAGATACTTTTTCTTAAGCTTAGAATTTCATTCTTTATTCTGAATTTCCTTTAGCATTTGTTGATATTTGGGATCATTATTTGCCTTCTCCTTGGCTAGCTCGATGATGGGATTTCTGGGCATTGATATTATTGTAGTGAGAGCGGAATTTAGGAGACGGCAAGTGCTTAAAAATAGCTAAAAATTATGAATATCAAGGGAAAAATATTCACTGTCAAAGGCGGCGGCTCGATCTAGGACGATTTTAAGCGCCAAAGTGCTTTAAAGGCGCCCGAGCGACACTTGTTGATTTTTCATAATTTTTCAGACAGTTGTGCGGGTTGACACAAGCTACTGGCCAATGCGGGATGCTAAGCCGGACGCCCAGGATTTTTCAGAGCTCAATTCGGAGTCCGGACAGGAAAATGGCCAAGGAAACGGTCAAGATATGAAAAGGTGGACACTTGGGAGGCCAAATTTGAGCATGCCTTTTGAGTTTGGACCCCCCCCAAAAAATTTATGCACCTTATGAAGCAAAAAACGTGGAGAGAGAATGAAGAGGCATGAAAAAACGTGAAAGAAGATGGCGCCCGAAAAATGCGCCATGAATGGATGAGAGGCATCATGGCTGCTGCAAACAACCCCCCCAATGGATTATGGGGCTTCATTCCCCTCTGTCTGTGGACTCTATCGCCGCCCTTCGCCCGTGGAATGATGGCCTGGTTTGAAATTTCTGATTCTAGTCTTTCTCTCTCCTCCCTCTCTCTCTTCTAAGAGGCAGTTCATGTGGGGAGAAGAAGGAAGAAGAAAGAATGATGGAGACTTGTCCGGCATGGACCGGATTGCTACACGGGCTGAGAATGGTGATTTGTGATGTTGCTGGACATGAAGGGTTGCTGTTTTCCAAATCTACAGCCATGGACACAAAACCCGAAACACGCGTTTAAGCGGTAAACCAAAAAATTACAAAGAAAATTTAGTGTTTTATGCTTTTGATTGATGGAATGCCGTTCATATGGACTAAGATTTGATTATGCTGCTGATTCTTCTGAGTTCTTACTGTTTATAACCAGAAATTATGAAAAACATGCATTTCATGGCCCGAAATAATGTCAAGAAACCCGAAAATGCATGAAAAATGGGGAAAAACAAGGGTTTTGGGCATATAAATGGGGAAAACCGTCGATACACATCAACTAATCTTTCAATTTTGTTGCAAATGAACTAAGGGCCACAGCCCACAAACTGGTTTCAATTTTCAGCAATTTAAAAATTACAAGAAAATGGAAAAATGGCGGGAAAATGATAAAAACACCATGGAAAATAGGGGAAAAATACATTTGGGGCTACGAAAAATACAGAAAAATAGGATTTATGTTTGTTGATGTATAGCAAGGCTGGGGCATGAAGTTATGCTTCAGTTCAGCCTTGTTTATATGTTTTAGTGCGTGTTTCCTTCCTTTCTCCACATAAAATGACAAGGAAACCCTAAAAGAAATGAATGCAATGATGCACTATCAACGGGGAAGGGTAGAGTTGTGGAAAAATGGTTAAATGCCGTTGAGCATGAGGAATAATTTGCTGATTTTATATGCATTGCAACTAGGACGGAATAATAATGATAAAAATTAAAACCTAGTAGCACGAAGATCACTTCGGTGCTAGGTGTTGCAGCGAAGCACAAAGCGGTTAGAAAGAAAAGCATGAAAGAGATGTTTTGCACTTGCACGCTGGTGGTTTTTAAAATGTTTGAGCACTAGACATCCACCTCTTTGCATGATCATTTAGAGGAAATTAAAAGTATCAGAGTCAGCTCCTGGATATGCATAGCAATTGTTTTCAGTAGGCCTGTGACCCACCGTTGAGAGCGTGAGGTTCCTATGCTGTAGGATAGACGAGGGTTATAGGGGACAGCAAGTGAGGAAATGGTACATTCCTGGATACGTTTATTTGGTACCTTGAGCGACGTTTGTGCGAAATGTTTAAATGTTGAGCGGCGCATCGAGGGGCCAATCCCCAAGGTGTAGGAGAGTCGCAGAGGGTTGACGGCATTCAGCCGTAGGAGGAACCCCATGTGTATGTGATTCGAGCCTTTTGGCTATGTGAAAGGGACTCCCTCTGAGGAGCAATATTGGGTTAGGATCAGTTGGACTACAACGTATTACAAACGCAATGTTTAGGAAGGCAGAGATTTTAATAGACGCTCCTGGCCGCGAGGCCGAGGGGGTTGTCTTGCGCATAGTGACGAGGTCCGGCTAGTGCATGAGCCAGTGCCGGCCCGTTTTTAGGTCCATCAGTGGTGCGTCTGCCGGGAGCTGCTTAAAAGTGGCGGTTCTCAAATCCTGGTTTTCTAGGGACCAACTAGCAGTTTATGCCAAAGGATACTGAGATCGATCCGTTATTTATTGATAAGCATCGTCTAGCAGAAATCCAAAAGCAGGAAAGAGACGAGAGAGCTAGGCGACGTGCTGAAATCTTTAGGAGATATTCCCCTAAGCGTAGCGGTGCTGAACCCTTACGAGGGAGTGGATCTAGTGGTCTTAGGACCCCAAGCAATAAGTTAGGAGAAGGTGGAAGCTCTAGTGCTCCCCTTCCTGCCATAAGCCAATCCACGTCAATTGCGGGAGGTGTAACCCCACCGTTCCCTATTCCTAGTGCAAATCCAATCCCCGTCATGGCGCAGCCTATTGCAATTCCAGCAGGAACGACGGATTTGCCGGCTCTAGGTTACCCGCTACCCATTTTTAATGGGCTAGTTGAGGAAGATGCGGAACTCCACATTAGGGAGTTTCAAAAGTTGATGTTTAACTGTCGCATTCAAGAAGAAGGACATTTAATGATGTTCTTCAACATGACTCTCAAAGGAAGAGCCGCTATATGGTATCATGGTTTAGAAGCCGGAACCATATTGAACATTGATGCATTTTATGGAGCTTTTCGAAGGGAGTTTGCCCCTGAAAGGGGTGGGCAATATTGGTTGCGTGTACTCAACGTGACCCGCCAAGATCCACACGAGGATATTCGTGCTTATGCGAAGAAGATAAAAGAGGTCTTCCGTAAGTTGGACACCTCTATCCCTATCCCCGCAGCTGCCCAATTGCAATATTTCCTACATGGTTTGGACTTTAATATCCAATTGCAGTTGAGTAGTGTCCCCTTGGGGGATATAGATACTGCCATTACACGAGCACAAGAGGTGGAATCCCGACTACAAGCAGCCTATGCTTCTAGAGGCAATTCGAACATGGGTTTAGTATTGGGAAACAATATGGCAATAGCCAATGGCAGTAGTGGCCAAGGGATAGCGATGGCTAACCCTAATGGGAGAGGGAACATGATACAGAATGTCCCTTTATTACCAGCTCCCCCTAGCATGTCGATGCCTACGGGCAGTCAAATGGCTCCAAGTAGTGGAGGCCAGGCGGTCAATTCTAACACCATGCCTGCAGCTCAACAGCCTGTGCCTAATCGAATTGTTAGGCCGATTGAACGACATGGAAATGACCAAGGCTATGAGTCGAGTTCTTCCAATGTTCTTGGCGAGGTTAAGGACATGATGAAGCATTATACCGACATGATTACGGAGCAGTATCGACAAATAGCCGTTGATGTCAACTTCCTTAAAAAACAACAAAATTTGATAGGAAGTAGATACCCAGAAGAGGGTGCGCCGTCGAGGTTTAGTTGCAAATGGTGTGGCGGGCAGCACTATCCAAGAAATTGCCCAAATGTTAAGTGCGATATTTGTGGAAAATCCGGCCATCTAGCGGCTACTTGCTGGAGTAAGATCAGTTCTCTCCAGCGTGGTAGTCGGCAACCAGGGCCTGTCAATCATCGTGCCCAAGGAAATGACTCCCAGCCAGAAAACGGGCCTAAACAAATACTTCAACGGCCAAAGACTACAGTAGAGGAGCTACCAAGTGGTAGTGGGGTTAGTTTGATTGAGGCTGTACGCGTTAATGATGCTGAAACCTCTAATTTACGAGCTGTTCTTACAAGAGGTCAAAAGGGTAGAGAAGCCGACAAGGATAAGCCTGTCGACGGAAACCCTAAACAAGGCGACAAAGGAACGCAAGTTTTGGATCCTGCCCTAGAAGGGGGACCTTTGAAGCCCATAGAGAGTAAAGCCGATAAGGAACCACCAAAGAAGAAGGTGAAAGTTAAGAAAGAGGCAATAAAGCCAGTTCAGCGACCTAAAGAGCGGATGGTTTGGCGTGAAAAGCGAGCTCTATCGAACTATCATGAATTCGATTTGGCAAGCTCTCTTTGCGAAGTCAAGCCGGATGTGAACCTCTTACAGCTTATTAAGCTTTCCCCAGGAGTACGCAAGGAATTTAGAAAGATCCTACGTACCGGGTATATCGTAGAACCTTTGGGTATTGCGCGAGTTGGTGATGACTGGTTCGAGCATGCTGAGAAGCATTGCCCAAGGGTTGCAGCCTATGTCGATGGGATATTAGTAGATTATGCCATTGTCGACACAGGATCATCTGTTAACATTATGAGTTCTGAACTGATGGAAAGGTTGGGCCTTGCGATCCAAAAAGATACCTCCACAATTCTCAGAATGGCAGATGACAGTTTGAGACAGCCGGAAGGCTGCATTACTAAGGTCCATGTCACTGTTGCAAATGTAGAATGCCTGTTGGACTTTAGGGTGATTCGTTTTGCAGGGCGGCCAAGTTACCAAGTATTACTTGGACGACCTTGGATCTTGCAAGCGGATTGCCAAGTGGATATACCTGCCGGTCGATTAATATTCGGCAGAGGTGCCCAGCGTGTGGTGGTTGATGCTTATCGTGAGTCCCCGCAGAGTGAGAGGGCTCCTCTATCTTCTACAGAATTGGAGACATTAGAAGATTCATCTGTTAGTGAGGCATCATCGAGTGATGAGTCCAAAGAGGGATCCACCACGGAGGACATCTATCAGATCACTTTGAACGAGCCGATAGAGGCCCAAGATCGTATAAGAGATGCAGATGTTATCGAGCTAGACCTTGGTATGCTTGATGATTCGCGGCCAATCAAATTAGGGTCCATGCTCAGCACAGCAGAAAGGGAGGACTATGTGGCCTTGATCCAGGAATTCCGTGATATCTTTGCCTGGAGTTATGATGAGTTGAGAGGCATCCCTCCCAGTCTTGCTGTTCATACAATTCCGTTGAAAGAGGGCAGTCGTCCTGTACGGCAGAAAGTAAGGCGTATGCCTTTCGAATTGAGGGACGGGCTGTTTGAAGAGTTACAGAAGCTTCGAAAAGCGGGTTTGATTTTTCCTGTGCAACACACAGAATGGTGTTCGCCAGTTGTGATTAGAAAGAAGAAGAATAATCAGATCCGTTTATGTGTAGACTTTAGGGAGCTGAATAAGCAGACAGTTAAGGACTACTACCCATTACCATTTATTGACCAGATTTTGGATCAATTAGCGGGTAGGGAGATATATTCGTTTATGGATTGCTTTGCAGGATACAACCAAATGGCAATTGCAGAAGAGGACAAGTTGAAAACAACTTTTATCACTGTATTTGGCACTTTTGCTTACCACGTGATGGCTTTTGGTTTATGCAATGTGCCTGGTTCGTGGCAACGAACAGCCGATAAGACATTCGGTGACATATCCCCTGAAGAGTTGAGGGTGTTTATTGATGACTTAGGGGCCGCCACCGTGAGAGAAAGGCAGTTGATCATTTTGAGAAAATGCTTTGAGCGCTGTAGACAATTTTGCATCGCCCTAAACCCACGGAAGTGTGCTTTTGGAGTACCTTATGGGCTATTGCTAGGCCATGTGGTCAGTTCGGTAGGAATTGCGACAGACCCCGAGAAGGTGAAAGTTATAGTTGCCATGGGTCCACCACGCACTCCGAAAGAGGTTCATAGCTTTCTGTCTTCGGTTGGTTACTACCGTAGATTCATTAACACCTTAGCAGAAAGAACGTTGCCACTTACAAATTTATTGTCCTTTAGCTGTTCGTTTGTATGGGGTGACCCTTGTAAGGTAGCATTCGAGGATGTGAAACAAGAGCTAGCAAGAGCGCCCGTTTTAAAAGCACCTAAAAGAGGTGAGGTGTTCTATATATTCTCAGCAGCCACCATGTATAGTATCAGCTGCTGTTTAGCCCAAATTTGGGAAGAGAAGTGGTACCACCCGATTGCTTTTGCTAGTCGGAAGCTGGGGGTATCCGAAATCAATTACACCTACATGGAGAAGCTGTGTCTAGCGATGGTCTTTGGGACCAAGAAATTCAGGCATTACATTCTCTATGAGAAAGTCGTACTTTATACGAAGGCGGAGGGACTTCGACTATTGATGAATAAGTTACAGCCGCCTGATCGTTTAGCGAAGTGGTTGATCACTTTGCAGGAATTTGATTATGAAATCAAGAGTAAGCCACCAAGGTTGCAAGGCATCGTGGAATGTCTAGTGGACTTTGGGGAGCCGAAAGAATCTGTGGCTGAAGGTAGTGACATGGAGATGATATTTAAAATAGATACGGCATCTATTCCCTCCTGGTATGCTGCAATAACGCATTATTTATCAACAGGAGAGGCGGGATCCGAATTATCTAAGGCTGAGAAAAGGAAAATTAAGCAGCAAGCGTTAAAGTTTGCCTTGATCGCAGGTACATTATATCGGCAAGGGGTTGATGATATCTATCGCCGATGTGTGACGCCTGACGAGGTGCCATTCATTTTGGAAGAGTGCCATGATTCTGCTTGCGGTGGCCATTTTGCTGGACGGCTTACAGCACAAAAGGCTTTAAGAGCAGGTTATTGGTGGCCTGCCATCTTCCAGGATGCGTTTGCGTATGTTAAGCGATGCGATATTTGCCAACGACATGATAGTCGAGAGAATAGGAAACGACCACTCACCCCTATTATGGCGATACTTCCATTTGAGAAGTGGGGAATAGACTTTGTGGGTCCTATTACTCCGTCATCGACTACGCAAAAGAGGTACATCATTGTCGCAACTGACTACTTCACAAAGTGGTCAGAAGCACGTGCAACAAGGAAAGATGATGCTAAAGAAACTGCTAGTTTCCTTTTAGAGCAGATAATATGCCGGTTTGGTCCACCGAAAGAATTAGTGTCGGACCGCGGAACTCATTTCCTGAATAAGGTGATCAAAGGTTTGACAGAGTTGTGGAACATCAAGCATAACAAGACAACCCCATATAATCCGCAAGCCAATGGGCAAGTTGAGAGCACCAACAAGCAGCTTGTGGGCATCCTGTCCAAAATTGTGTCGGAAAAGAAACGGGATTGGGATAAAAAGTTATACGTGGCAGTGTGGGCTTATAATACGACTTTCAAACGAGCCACTGGCCATACCCCGTTCAAGTTAGTATATGGGGAGGAGTGTGTCTTGCCTCTAGAAATTGAGCTGCCGACTATTCGGTTTGCCATCAATCATTCTTTGAGCGATGAAGACGCTCTTTTTGAGCGCTTGACGACACTGGCACATTTAGATGAGCTTAAGTTGCAGAGCTTATTGCACCAAGAAGTGGCGAAGCGCCGAATGAAGAAGCTACACGACCTCAAAGCCAAGAAATACACCTTCAAGAAAGGACAGCTTGTTCTGTATTATGACGCACGACGAGAATTATTCCCATGCAAGCTAGAGCCCAAATGGGATGGGCCTTATAGGATCGTTAGGATAGGAAAGAATAAATCTACAGTATTGTTAGCTGACCTTGAGGGGATAGAATTTAAAAATAAGGTTAATCTTAATAAGATTAAACCTTATTACTTCTGATTGTACTAATGCTATGACTGCCTTGCAGGTCTAGGCAAGATTGATCAAACATCTGCAAGGAAATCGTGATAGAGGTTGATGGGTCGTCTGATCCCTTATTTAGAACACCCATATTTAGAATAGAGGTATCATCAGGGGAAGCTCATTTGGTGGAGCAAAGGATACAAGGTGATTGAGCAAGAAGGCGGGACATTTATTTGGGAAATCAAGGTCTTCTGCCATCACTGCCTACAAATTTTGACGAGCATCCCTGTTGAATTCAA
Source organism: Lygodium microphyllum (assembly GCF_053477565.2). Lineage (NCBI taxonomy): Eukaryota > Viridiplantae > Streptophyta > Polypodiopsida > Schizaeales > Lygodiaceae > Lygodium > Lygodium microphyllum. The sequence continues at coordinate 153,446,565 of NC_141137.1, forward strand.
TGATGATGGAGGGATGGAGCCTACAGTCCACCCGTTGAATATGCTGAATTTCGATTACCATAATTACGAGTAGAGTTCAGGATGGCAGGGTATGTAAACCCTTTATGGACGTACACCTTGTACTTTGATGGGGCGTCCAGGGGTGCATGCAAAAAAGGAAGTGTAGGAGTTGTCATCCGAGACCCCCGACGACGCATTGTCATGAAGTTAGCTGCTTATCTTGGGGTGAATTTTACCAATAATATGGCAGAATACAAAGCCCTGATTATGGGTTTGAATATTGCAAAGAAGGGTGGTATCTGCCAGTTGTTGGTGAAAGGGGACTCTCAGTTGGTTTTAAATCAACTCAATGGGACGTACGTGGTGCGGAACCCGATCCTTTGTATGTACCATCATACTGCCATAGCCCTGCTAGACGAATTCGATAGAGTGTCTTTTCAGCTGATTCCACGGAATTGGAATCAGTTTGCCGATTCATTGGCTAATCTTGCGTATGAAGAGGACCTCTTCTTTAATTGTGGCCCTTGTCCCGATATATCTATTGATGGTGAGACAGGACCTGGTCGTTTGTGGGGTATGCTTTCTGAACATGCCCTCTTTGGCAGACGATGGTTGATTTGGGTGATGCAGAGGGTAAGCGAGACTCATCTACCTTTATTATCTCAGACCCACAGACTGATTCGACGACATGTGATGCGCACACCTCTTGCGATGTACGCAGGAGGGATAGGTCATAATTTAATGCACCTAGTTTAGGGCTACGAGCCTCTGTTCCCCTGGGAATAGTATGCTTTGATGTCTATCATGGTTGTTTCCAGGTGGATGTTCTGCATAGTATTGTTTGATTTCATTAGGCCAAGAGGGCCGATTCAGTTTTGTGGCAAAGTCATGTCTGATTTCATTAGGCCAAGAGGGCCATTTCCCTGTCTAGTGCGGGTGCGTTTAATTGGGTTTTTGTTTAGTGTTGTGCTGGACAGGTTTCGTGGTGCGTGGAATTTGGTGGAGCCTGGAGGAGCCTTTGCTGCGATGGAAGCTTCTTGTGGCCACTCCAGGTGATATTTCTCCTTTACGAGTACCTTTCTTTCCTGTTATATGTGTATTTGTACTTGTTGAGGGGATACTTTTTGTTGGGGACCGGCGACCAAGGCATGAAGTCCCAGGTTTAGGCTACGTATGTTTGAGGGAGGTCGGAGTAGTCATTGCCTCCTGTAAAGACATTGTTAGACATTGAAAGATCTGTTTTAGAAGGAAGTCCTAGTGGCTCTGTTCTGCTAACCTGCTAGGCAGCCGTTCTAGGAGTTCTTGTTAGTAGTGAGGCAGTTAGAGAAGCCTGCTAGAAGATAATAATAATGATGCCAAGAAATCCTGAATATCCTAAAAGATGAATATAAATGCGAAGGTGTGTAAAAAGGGGTTCTAACCCCTATCAATGAAAAGAAAAGAAATGAAAATATATAAGCAGTTGATCATCGCCTTGCGAAGGCCTGGTAGGTTCCTGGGGACGAGTCAGACCCGGGGCCGATACCTTGTCTTCCTCGGGGTGGCTTCTTGCTGGAAAAATAATATCAAAACAAGGAAGGTTGGAGCGAAAATAAAAGTGAGCGTTAGAAAAGGATTAAGTGTCGCCTTGCGAGGGCTTGGTAGGTTCTTGGGTGCCGAGACAAGTCCTGAGACCGATGCCCTGTTCTCCTTGGGTCACTACGCTCAGCTCCCTCCTTTTTACATGCCCAAGTATGTTCATCCAATCAAAACCCTCAAAGAAGAGATATACTGAAAGAAAATATCCTTTGCTCAGGCTATAGGAGTCCTCGCCTTGTAGGAGCTCCTAGTTGCGTTGTCTTTAGTTGGTCAGTAGTTCAGACTACCACTTAGGGCAACCTCTTTGGCAGTTCTTTTTTGTTTGGCTGTGTTGGAGCAGCTGGTTAGTGACTCACTTCGGATCTTCTATTAGATGATGCTAGGCCTATTCCTTGTGGATGTCATGCCTTGGTTCTGTCCAGGGGTAGGGGGAGCATTGTGCTGAGTTTTATGATGATAATTGTTTTGTATCAGTTTGATGCTTCTTTGGTTGTTTATGTGCAGATATGTTCGTGGATTCGACGGGCTGAGTCGCCCTATCCCGTGGTCGCCAATGAGAGCGGAATTTAGGAGACGGCAAGTGCTTAAAAATAGCTAAAAATTATGAATATCAAGGGAAAAATATTCACTGTCAAAGGCGGCGGCTCGATCTAGGACGATTTTAAGCGCCAAAGTGCTTTAAAGGTGCCCGAGCGACACTTGTTGATTTTTCATAATTTTTCAGACAGTTGTGCGGGTTGACACAAGCTACTGGCCAATGCGGGATGCTAAGCCGGACGCCCAGGATTTTTCAGAGCTCAATTCGGAGTCCGGACAGGAAAATGGCCAAGGAAACGGTCAAGATATGAAAAGGTGGACACTTGGGAGGCCAAATTTGAGCATGCCTTTTGAGTTTGGACCCCCCCCAAAAAATTTATGCACCTTATGAAGCAAAAAACGTGGAGAGAGAATGAAGAGGCATGAAAAAACGTGAAAGAAGATGGCGCCCGAAAAATGCGCCATGAATGGATGAGAGGCATCATGGCTGCTGCAAACAACCCCCCCAATGGATTATGGGGCTTCATTCCCCTCTGTCTGTGGACTCTATCGCCGCCCTTCGCCCGTGGAATGATGGCCTGGTTTGAAATTTCTGATTCTAGTCTTTCTCTCTCCTCCCTCTCTCTCTTCTAAGAGGCAGTTCATGTGGGGAGAAGAAGGAAGAAGAAAGAATGATGGAGACTTGTCCGGCATGGACCGGATTGCTACACGGGCTGAGAATGGTGATTTGTGATGTTGCTGGACATGAAGGGTTGCTGTTTTCCAAATCTACAGCCATGGACACAAAACCCGAAACACGCGTTTAAGCGGTAAACCAAAAAATTACAAAGAAAATTTAGTGTTTTATGCTTTTGATTGATGGAATGCCGTTCATATGGACTAAGATTTGATTATGCTGCTGATTCTTCTGAGTTCTTACTGTTTATAACCAGAAATTATGAAAAACATGCATTTCATGGCCCGAAATAATGTCAAGAAACCCGAAAATGCATGAAAAATGGGGAAAAACAAGGGTTTTGGGCATATAAATGGGGAAAACCGTCGATACACATCAACTAATCTTTCAATTTTGTTGCAAATGAACTAAGGGCCACAGCCCACAAACTGGTTTCAATTTTCAGCAATTTAAAAATTACAAGAAAATGGAAAAATGGCGGGAAAATGATAAAAACACCATGGAAAATAGGGGAAAAATACATTTGGGGCTACGAAAAATACAGAAAAATAGGATTTATGTTTGTTGATGTATAGCAAGGCTGGGGCATGAAGTTATGCTTCAGTTCAGCCTTGTTTATATGTTTTAGTGCGTGTTTCCTTCCTTTCTCCACATAAAATGACAAGGAAACCCTAAAAGAAATGAATGCAATGATGCACTATCAACGGGGAAGGGTAGAGTTGTGGAAAAATGGTTAAATGCCGTTGAGCATGAGGAATAATTTGCTGATTTTATATGCATTGCAACTAGGACGGAATAATAATGATAAAAATTAAAACCTAGTAGCACGAAGATCACTTCGGTGCTAGGTGTTGCAGCGAAGCACAAAGCGGTTAGAAAGAAAAGCATGAAAGAGATGTTTTGCACTTGCACGCTGGTGGTTTTTAAAATGTTTGAGCACTAGACATCCACCTCTTTGCATGATCATTTAGAGGAAATTAAAAGTATCAGAGTCAGCTCCTGGATATGCATAGCAATTGTTTTCAGTAGGCCTGTGACCCACCGTTGAGAGCGTGAGGTTCCTATGCTGTAGGATAGACGAGGGTTATAGGGGACAGCAAGTGAGGAAATGGTACATTCCTGGATACGTTTATTTGGTACCTTGAGCGACGTTTGTGCGAAATGTTTAAATGTTGAGCGGCGCATCGAGGGGCCAATCCCCAAGGTGTAGGAGAGTCGCAGAGGGTTGACGGCATTCAGCCGTAGGAGGAACCCCATGTGTATGTGATTCGAGCCTTTTGGCTATGTGAAAGGGACTCCCTCTGAGGAGCAATATTGGGTTAGGATCAGTTGGACTACAACGTATTACAAACGCAATGTTTAGGAAGGCAGAGATTTTAATAGACGCTCCTGGCCGCGAGGCCGAGGGGGTTGTCTTGCGCATAGTGACGAGGTCCGGCTAGTGCATGAGCCAGTGCCGGCCCGTTTTTAGGTCCATCATGTAGCTAGTGTTTGAGCTCTAAGAGGTTCTTCTTCTGAGATAAGTGCATTGAGAAATGATTTGTGGCTTAAAGAATCTGCAATTACATTCTCTTTGCCCAGTCTATATTTGATCTCAAAATCATACACTTGCAAGACTTTGATCCATCAACGTTGACTCATATTTAGATCTGGTTGAGTGAAGATTCATTTAAGACATTTATGGTCGGTTACTAGTGAGAATTTCTTCTCGAGTAGATAATGTCTCCATAACTTAAGAGAGTGGATAATTGCAATAATTCCAGGTCATGAGTAGCATAATTTCTCTTGTGAGTCTTCAATTTTCTAGAGGAATATGCTACTGGATGTCCTTCTTACATGAGTACACATCCCAAAGTAAGAGAGCTCACATCGGTCACCACTTCGAATTCTTTGCTAAGATTGGGTAGTTTGAGGAACAGAGTCGTGACTAAGCTTAGCTTGAGCCTATGAAAGCTAGATTGTTCAACTTGGGTCCATTTAATGGCAACCTGCTTCTTGAGTAGGTCAGTGAGGGGTGCCGCAATCAAGGCATAATTCTTGATAAAGACCCGATACCATCCTGTTAAGTCCAAAAATCTATGAAGTTCGCTTACGGTGGTTGGAGGCGACCAACCTTGTACATCCTTGACCTTGGACGAGATCTAATAAAATTCCCACTGCTAAAAATATAAACCCTAAATACTCGATTTGCTTCTTGAAGAATGCGCACTTCTTCTTAGCATATAGCATGTGAGTCCGCATTGTCTCAAGAACTATCCATAGTTGTGACTTGTGACTTCCTTCATCCTTGGAATATGTTAAGATGTCATCATGGAATACAAGGACAAAATCGTCAAGATAAGGTCTGAATATATCTTGCATTAATCTGTTGAAGGTAGCAGGGGCATTTGTTAATCCAAATGACATTACGATAAACTTGTAATGATAGTACCTTGTGCTAAAAGTGATTTTTGGGATATCTTCTTGCTTGGTTCTGATATGGTAATACCCTAATTTGAGATCAATCTTGGAGAAAATCTTCGCTCCTTGTAGTCGATCAAGTAGTTCGTCGATCCTTGGAATCAGATACTTATTCTTGATCTCGTTACATGTGATTTAGCCCTCGATAATCAATGTAGAGATGGAGAGTCCCATCTTTCTTTTTCTGAAATAACACCGAAGCTCCCTAGGGTGAGTTACTAGGTCTAATCTAAGAGCTCTTTGAGTTTTTCCTTTAGGTATATGGCTTTCAGAATGGACATTCGATATGGTCGCTTTGCAACTGGTGCAACTCCTAGTACTAGCTTGATTTCGTGGTCGACTTCTCTCTGTGTGGTGGAAGTTTAGTTAATTCTTCAAGAAATACTCAACGTATTTCCTAAGCCACGATGGTCCATCTTCGGCTTCTTTATCCTCTTCAATCTTATTTAATTTGATTAGATATACAGGTGATCCTTTTCTTAAACCTTTAGCGATTTGAGAATCTTTCGATAATTGAATATTTGGTTTTCTTGCTTCTCCTTGTGTGGTCACTTGTTGTCCTACAAGATTCAAGAATGTGACTTTTTCGTCTTCATAATGAATATGAGCATCATTGGGAATTAACCAGTCCATTCCTAACATGCACTCATAGGTTCCCAAGTTCATTGCATGTTGGTCTGATTGCCATTCAAATTAAACTCCACCTTACTTGTCTATTGTGTTGAGGAAACTTCTTTTCCATGAGCTAACTCAACTATCAACCCAGGTGCATGCATTGTGTCTATGCCTAGTTTCTAGCACACCTTGGTGATATGAATGAATGTGTGCTTCCACAATCAATCAAAATTTTAAAGGATTTACCATTATAGGTTGATGGTGTTTGAATCATTGAGAACCATCGATTTGGTCCCTTCTTGTTGAAAGGCATGAATTCTCACTTTCTCCATGTTGGTTTTCAAGGTGGGACCTTCATCATCTTCTACTTGGTTTCCTCTAGCTGTGGCTGTTTGCCGGCTCTGGTCATTACGGAACTTGATTTGATGTTCATTTTTTCTGAGTTTTGGGGCATTGCCTCTTTGGATGTGGCCAAGTTTGTTACAATAATAGCACCTGAAAGTATCCTTATTACCACCAGTAAAGTTCTCCATTATCGATGTCTTAGCCTTCTTGCTATTAGCAGATTGGAATTGACCTTGGGCTCTTTTTGCATAGCCCCTAGTTATATTTCTATTTTGGAACTTATTATTCCAGGGCTTATTATTTCTTGGTTTGCTCTAAAGTTCCTATACAATCGGTCTTACTCTTATCAACGCGTCTTGGAGGTTGGATGGATGCATTGCTTCAAGCCATGTGTTCAGGGTATCATCCAATCTGTGGCAAAACTTGGATACTTGTTGTGCAATATTTATAGATGGTGCATACTTGAGAAGTGTTACAAACTTTGACTAATAGGCTTCTAGTGTCATTCCAAGTTGCTTTAGACCAAAGAATTCATTCATCTTTTGCGTTCTTGGTATGCTGGCAGGAGATATCAGCCTCACACTGCATCCTTTAATACATCCCAACTAACAGATGCTTCGGAGATTCCTTCGTCTTTACACCATTGTTTCCACCAAATTCGGGCTTCTCCTATTAGCTTTAACTTGCCGATCATTGCTTGATTAGCTGGGGTAATTCCAATAGCAATGAAATAACTAAGAATATTTCTGCTTCAACCTTGACATTTTGGCCTTGGCCATCAAACTCAGGTGGTTTGATTTGCTTAGGCAGGAACTTCTTTTCTTGGATCTCAACATCATTAAGAGTAGGAACAACTTCTTGTGGGATCATAAGATTTTCTCTAGTTAGCTTTACGAATGTTATCATACAATTTGCTTGTATCTTTTCAAAAAGAGAAATCATTTCAAAAGGATAGAAATACTTTACATTAAATTTTCAAAGAAGGTTACATCATGATAGAGTTTTTCGAATTAACTTAAGGAATTTAACCATGGATTTCAGATATATCTAGTGACTCGTAATTCTTAATTGCTAGAATGGAAACTAATTTCATATTCAATGGATAGAAAAAATAATTTCTTTTGTTGTAGGGAAAAAATACATGGTTTATTTTGGGATGGTTTGTTATTTGGGAGAGAATATTTCCCTAATACAATCTAAGCATGACATTTGGATACATCCATTGGGTAATAATTGAGCTTTGAAGAATGGATCTAAAAATTGGTACTTCAAAGGAAGATCAGGAAGTCCATCTTTGATGTAGTTGTGGCAATTAGAGCGACCAACAACTATAATTTGACGTAGTTGTGGCAATTAGAGTGACCAACAACTATAATTTGGTATGCTGGGATGACCTTTGTCGCTTTCTCATAAATATATCAATTTAGTTTAACCTCCGAGCCTTTGGTGAATAAAGTTGAATTCACTCTAGCTTTATGGAATAAATAAGCCTTCTCGACTTTAAGGTTTTTCATCCATTTGATCCTCTTCAAATTGGTTTGAAGGAAGGCAAGACGGCTTGTGTCAATATAACAATATCCACCGCTTATCATCCAATGTCTTTCCCAGTATAGTGGAGAAGGATCGTAGATGTGATCCAGAATCCACATTACTTGCATTCTCCATCCATAATCCATAGAATGCATTGCTGATGTAAACATTGCTCGGAAGATTAGAATTTGCTCCCAACCTTTATCTCTCTGGGTAAGATTTAAACAAAACACATATCACCAAGAGAAAGGGGAAAACATCTCACATCTCATGCTACAATTACCAAGTTTTTTATTTCTTTGGGCTTTGATACCATTTGTAGTGTACCAGCCTTGATTATGTGACAGATAACGTTTTAGTAATTGCCCAGAGTTTACCTTCCAGAATGATCGGATTTTGTCCACGACTAGCAAGAGGCGTACGCATAACATGTTGTCTAATTAACCTATGGGTCCAGGATAATAATGGTAAATTGGTCTTGGCTACTCTTTGCATCACCCATATCAACCATCGTCTGCCATATATTGCATGCTCTAATAACATTCCCCACAAGTGATCGGGTCCTGTTTCATCATTGATAACAATATCCAAACTAGGACCACAGTTAAAGAAAAGGTCTTCTTTATAAGCAAGATTTGCCAATGAATCCGCAAACTGATTCCAATATCGTGGAATCAGCTGAAAAGACACTCTCTCAAACTCCTCAAGTAGGGTCATAGCAGTCCGATGATACATACAAAGAATGGGATTCCGCACTGTGTATGTCCCATCTAGCTGATTCAGAATCAACTGGCAATCCCCTTTTACTAACAACCGACGAATACCACCTTGTTTGGCAATATGCAGTCCCATAATCAAGGCTTTATAATCTGCCATATTGTTAGTGAATCCTACCCCGAGATAAGCAGCTAACTTCATCGTAACTCTATGTCGGGGATCTCAATTACTACTCCAATACTCCCTTTTTTATTAGGGCCCCTGGACGCTTCGTCAAAATATAATATATAAGTCCACAATGGGTTTACACAGTTGGCCATCACAAACTCCTCTATTCGTAATTATAGTAATCAAAGTTTAGCATGTTGAGAGGATGAACGGACGGCTCCATCCCACCTTCTTCATTGAACTCAACAGGGATACTTGTCAACAGTCGTAAACAGTGATGGCAGAAGACTTTAATCTCCCACACAAAGGTTCCGTCTTCTTGCTCAATCACTTTGTATCCTTGGCTCCACTAGATAAGTTTCCCCTAATGGTATCTCTGCTCCAGATATGGGTGCTCCAAATAAGGGATTAACCACCCCATCAATCAGCTTTTAAGCTCTTTTGCATGTCTCAAATCATCCCCAGCGTGGACCTGCAATGCATTTTCTTTGTATTAGTATACTTAGAAATAATAAGGTTTAATCTTATTAAGATTAACCTTATTTTTAAACTCTACTCCTATAGATCAGCTAATAGAGCCGTAGACCTATTTTTCCCTAACCTGACAATCTTGTAGGGGCCATCCCATTTAGGTTCCATCTTCCCTAGAAACAGCTCCCTACACGCATCATAATACAGAACTAATTGTCCTTTTTTAAAGGTATATCTCTTTGCTCTAAGGTCATGCAACTACTTCATCTGACATTTAGCTACCTCCTGGTGTAATAAGCTCTGCAACTTCAGCTCATCCAAGTGGGCTATAGTCGTGAAACGTTCAAAAAGGGAATCCTCATCTCCTAAAGAGTGGTTAATTGCTAACCGTATCGTTGGCAATTTGATTTCGAGGGGTAACACACAATCTTCCCCATAGACCAATTTGAATGGAGTATGGTCGGTAGCTCGCTTGAACGTGGTATTATACGCCCATACTGCCACATACAGCTTCCTGTCCCAGTCTCGTTTCTTCTCAGAGACTATCTTAGACAAGATACCCACAAAGCTGCTTATTAGTACTTTCCACCTGCCCATTTTCTTGTGGATTATAAGGAGTCGTTTTATTATGCTTGATTTGCCAAAAGCTTCTGTCAGTCTTTTGATCACTTTGTTCAAAAAATGGGTTCCACGGTCCGACACTAGTTCCTTTGGGGGGCCGAAACGGCAGATAATCTGCTCTAAAAGGAAACTTGCAGTCTCTTTTGCGTTGTCCTGCCTTGTCGCACGCGCTTCTGACCATTTTGTGAAATAATCAGTGGGGGCGACTATAATGTACCTCTTCTGGGTAGTAGACGACGGGGTAATAGGACCCACAAAATCAATGCCCCACTTTTCAAATGGAAGAATAGCCATGATAGGCATAAGTGGGCGTTTCCTATTCTCTCTACTGTCATGCCTTTGACAAGTATCACATCTCGTAACATACTCAAAGGAATCTTGGAAGATGGACGGCCACCAATACCCAGCTCTTAACGCTTTCTGTGCCGTCAACCGTCCAGCAAAGTGCCCTCCACATGCAGAGTCATGACACTTCTCCAAGATAAAATGAACCTCGTCAGGCATCACACATCAGTGATAGATATCATCAACAACTTGCCGATATAGTGTCCCTGTGATCAAGGAAAACTTCAATGCCTGTTGTTTGATTTTCCTCTTTTTAGACTTTGACAAACCAGCTGCCGTCTCTCCTATTGATAGATAGTGTGTAATAGCAGCATATCAAGATGGGATAGAAGCTGTATCAATTTTAAACATTTCCTCAATATCACTTCTTTCAGCTAAGATCTCTTTCGGCTCCCCAAAATCCACAAGGGATTTCACAATACCCTGCAACCTCGGTGGCTTACTCTTAATATCATAATCGAACTCCTGCAAAGTGATTAACCACTTTGCCAAACGATCAAGCGGCTGCAGCTTGTTCATAAGCAATCTAAGCCCTTCTGCCTTCGTATAAAACACTACCTTTTCATAGAGGATGTAGTGCTTGAATTTCTTAGTCCCAAAGACCATCGCAAGACACAACTTTTCCATGTAGGTATAATTGATCTCTGAAATGCCCAACTTCCGACTCACAAAAGCTATCGGATGATACCACTTTTCCTCCCAGATTTGGGCTAAACAGCAGACTGATACTATGCATGGTGGCTACTGAAAATATATAGAACATCTCACCCCTTTTAGGTGTTTTTAAAACAGGTGCTTTTACTAGCTCCTGCTTCACATCCTCGAAAGCAACCTTGCAAGGGTCGCTCCACTCAAATAGATAGCTAAAGGATAATAAATTCGTTAATGGCAACGTCCTTTTTGCCAAGGCATTTATAAACCTTCGATAGTACCCTATCGACGACAGAAAGCTATGAATCTCTTTCGGAGTGCGTGGTGGGCTCATAGCAACTATAACCTTGATCTTTTCAGGGTCAGTTGCTATCCCTACTGAACTGACCACATGGCCCAGCAATAGCCCATAAGGCACTCCAAAGACACACTTCCGTGGGTTAAGAGTGATACAAAATTGTCTGCAACGCTCAAAGCACTTTCTTAAGATGACCAACATCCTTTCCCTTATAGTGGCTGCCCCCAGGTCATCAATAAATACTTTCAACTCATCTGGGGAGATGTCACCAAAGGTCTTGTCTGCTATTCGTTGCCACGATCCAGGTGTATTGCATAAACCAAAAGCCATCACATGGTATGCAAAAGTGTTGAGATATCGAGCTCCACTCGTGATATGCCAGGGTGACCGTTGTGTATTTATGTCACCGACTTGTCAGTTGCAGATGCGGTTGGTACACCGCCCATGAATAATAGCTACATGACAGCTATCCTTATCTACTTTAGTTCGTGGCTCAGTTAGTATGCCACCTTAGTTAGTTGAGTTTGGTTTGAGACCCATATATAGGGTTCTTCTATTTCTTTGTACTTGACTTCTTTTTGGCTTACACAACTAAGAAGAGGAAAACTGTTTTCAGCCTCCACCTCTGTGTGTATTCCCCCATTGTGCAAGCAAGAAAGCTACAACTGAGACTCCTTCCTTCTCTCCCACAATCTTGACATGGTATTAGAGCCTTGTTCGTGGTAAGGAGCTCAAGAAAGCAAGCCAAGCTCGCGGTGTTCTGGTAAGAGGAGCAGTGTTGCTTTCATTTTCTGTTTTGGGAGCAAATCTCTGCAGGTAGTACAGTCGAAAATTGCAAGAGTGCATTGTCTCAGGTTGAGACGCCCTTCGCGGTAAAGCAAGAGGGCAGTATATGCTGCGGGCAAGGGCTTTAGCCCTTGGCGACCCTGTTTTTTTTATTTGAGGCCATTTCGGGGCCTGTTTTGGAGGCGGAAGTTTTCTACACGCACTTAGGAAAAGGCCCAGTTTTATGCTGTGCGACTACTGTTCTACAGGTCGGTGAAAAGTTACAGTAGAAATTGCATCGTATGCCTGTGCGCAGAGACGTTGGGAGTTACAGAATCATCCTTGTTGCCTGTTGATGCAAAATTGTCACTAGGAAGTGACTGTGCGGTTAAATACCACTTTCGTTAGTTTTACAGATTTGCCTTTGTGAGGCTGAAGCTGTGTTCTCTGAAATGAAAGAATTTTTTGTAGTATTCTGTAATGGCGTCTGATTCTCTTTCACAGATTGTAACTGAAAAGCTTGACAAGAACAACTTCCAAGCATGGAAGTTTAGAATGACGAATTCCTTATGGGAAAAGGATATTGGGAATTTGTTACAGGAAATGAAGAAGAACCAGTTCTTCCTGATGTTCCCAATCAACAGCAAATGCAGGCATTCAAAGCATGGCATGAGAGAGCTAGGAAAGTTATGTACTGGCTGTCTATCAGTATTTCAGACTCTATGATTGTGCATATTCAGGATGCAAGTATGCCAAAGGAGGCATGGGATACTTTGTCAAAAATGTATAGTACAAATACGCAAGCCAGGAAAATGCAGCTCAAGCAAGAGTTGCATAATGTGCAAAGAGAAAGTATGAGCATCAATGACTACCACATGAAGGTGAAGAAGATTGCAGATGCACTTGCTTCCATTGGGTCGCCAGTGGAAGATGATGATTTAGTCTCAGTGACCTTGAATGGTCTAGGAAAGGATTATGCACAATTTCGGACATCCGTTTCAGTTCGTGAAAGATTTCCTGATTTTGAGGAGTTAATTGCTCTTCTAATTTCTGAGAAGTAGAGAAATGGTGATGCATCTTCTTCAGGAGGAACTTCAAAAGAAGCTGTCTTCTACTCAAATGTTGGAAGAGGTAGATGTAGAGGTAGAGGAGGCCGTGGTAGAAATCAGAATATGCAGCAAGCTCAAGAAAACCAGTCCTATGGAGGAGGACGTGGTAACTCTAGAGGCAGGGGGAGCCAAAGAGGTCATTGTGGATGGCAAAGAGGCCAAAATGCAAACAGTAATGTTGAATGCTACTACTGTGGTAAAATGGGTCATATGGCTAAAGACTGCTATAAAAAGCAGAATGACATCATGAATGGAAAACTGCAACAAGGGAATTATGCATCTTCTAGTAGACAGGGTGATGACAGAAATGAGCATTTGTTTATGGTGTAGCACATGAACAATTCTGTGACAAGTGCAGAAGAAAGCAATGATGTATGGTATGTTGACTCAGGTGCATCAAACCACATGACAGGTCATGCAGAATGGATGGAGGATGCAAGAAAAATGGAAAAACCAGGATTTATGGAGACTGGGGATGATACTGCACATCCTATTGTGCAGATTGGAAAAATTCCTTTGTCTATGCAGGATGGGAAAAAGAAATACATGTCTGATGTATTTCATGTCCCGAATATCACCAAGAATCTGGTTTCTGTTGGTCAAATGGTTGAGCAGGGCTTGCAGGTCAGATTTAATCCTCATGGATGCTTTGTTGAGGATATGAAAAATAAAGGTCGCTTGATAGCAAAAGGAAAGAAGAAGGGCAGAATGTTTATGTTGGATGCAGACATGTCTGAATTGAGTGCAGAAATGTTTGCACATGGGACCGGTGTAGTTGCAGATGTTGATATCTGGCATAAACGCATTGGTCATGTTAATGTACATCGACTTAAATCAATGTAGGCCCAAAATATTGTTGCAGGATTGCCTAAATTCAAGGTTGCAGAAATGCATAAGGTATGCGAAGCCTGTCAGTTTGGAAAACAGGCAAGGAAACCATTTCTTAGACATGTTCAAGAGAGTAAGAAGCCATTGGAATTAATCCACTCTGATGTGTGGACTACTAAAGCTGCATCTCTTGGAGGCTGTCATTATTTTGTCAGTTTTATTGATGACTATAGCAGAAAAGTTTGGGTGTATTTTATGAAAAAGAAAAGTGAAGTTTTTGGGTATTTCAAAACTCTTAAAGCTATGGTTGAAAAAGAAACAGGCCTGCAAATAAAATGCCTAAGGTCAGATGGAGGGGGAGAGTACCTCTCAAATGAGTTTGCAAGGTTCTTGCAGGAGTATGACATAAAGCAGCAATATTCATGCAGTCATATCCCACAACAAAATGGAATTGCAGAAAGGAAAAACAGGCATATTGGAGAGATATCTCGTGCCATGCTCAATGAAAAAAACCTGCCAGATTTTTATTGGGTTGAAGCAGTTGCTACAGCAGTCTACATAATGAACAGGACTTCCACTGCAGCAATACATGGGATGAATCCAGAGGAGAGGTATACTGGTAGGAAACCAGATATTTCTCATTTGAAAATTTTTGGTTGCATTGCCTATGTACATGTGCCAAATGAGTTGAGATCCAAGTTGGATCCAAAAGCTGATAAGTGCATCTTTATTGGTTACTCTCTGCAGCAAAAAGGGTATAGATGCTATAACCCTTCTACTCGTAAGTTTACAGTGAGCAGAGATGTTGTTTTTGATGAGATGAGTAGCTGGTATAAACCAGTAAATATGATTGATAATGTAGATGCACAAAATGGTAATGCTGCATAGAATTCACAGCAGCAGTCACAAAATATTAGTGGACCCGGAGCGTCCTCTAGCAGTGGTTCACATTCTTCGCCATGGACAGGCAGATTGAGATTAGGAGAATCTTCTCAAAGCAATGCAGATAGTGGTATGCAGGTATCACGAAAAGGAAAAGAGAAGGTTGATCAGCCCATGTTTGATGTGAATGCAGGTCACTCTTATGTGGATGGTGAATCCAGTGGCTCAGAATAGAGCATTGATGATGAGTTGGGTATTCCTTCTATTGTTACACCTGGAGTAAGGAAGACTAGGGATGTTTTGAGAGCACCTAGGAGTGAACCTATTTTGCACAGGTCTACGAGAGCTAGGTATCCTGTGGATAGGCTGAAATATGATGGATTTACAGCCATTCACTATGCATATATGGTCAAAGTGATACAGGAACCAGAACCCACTTCTTTTGAGCAAGCCATGGGAAAAGAAAAATGGGAGAAAGCCATGGATGAAGAAATGGATGCCTTGGAAGCAAATGCTACATGGGAGTTAGTACCTTTGCCTAAAGGTAAGAATGCAATTGGTTGTAAGTGGGTTTATAAGGTGAAGCACAATGCAGATGGTTCTGTGAGCAGATACAAGGCAAGATTAGTAGTCAAGGGGTATGCACAAACATATGGCATTGACTATGAAGAAACATTTAGTCCGGTTGCAAGGATGGCAACTGTAAGAGCAGTCATTGCTATGGCTGCATCAAAGGGATGGTCTTTACATCAGATGGATGTAAAGAATGCCTTCTTGCATGGTGATTTGCAAGAAGAGGTATATATGGAGCAGCCACCGGGTTATGTGCATGCTATTCATCCTGAGTTTGTTTGCAGGTTGAAGAAAGCCTTGTATGGCTTGAAGCAAGCACCTAGAGCATGGTCTGACAAGATAGGACAGTATCTTGTCACTATTGGCTTTCAGATTTTCAAGGCAGATTTCTCACTTTATGTGAGAAAAACAGAGAAAGGTATTATGCTACTTCTCATTTATGTTGATTATTTGATTATGACAGGTGACAGTGATGAAGATATCCTTCATGTGAAAATGCTATTGAAGCAGAAGTTTGAGATGAAGGATTTGGGAGAGCTGCGTTATTTCTTGGGCATTGAGGTGATTAGATCACCAAGTGGGATACAGCTCTTGCAGAGGCAGTATGGATTGGACATGCTGTCCAAATATGGGATGACAGGCTGTAAGCCTATTTCAGTTCCTTTGGAGCAGAATGTGAAGCTGAGCGCAGATGCAGGTGAGCTTCTAGAAGACCCTACTATGTACAGACGCGTAGTAGGAAGTTTGATTTATATGACTATTACCAGGCCAGATTTGAGCTACGCTGTTGGATTGGTAAGTCAGTTTATGCAGGCTCCAAGGAAACCGCATTTGGATGCGGCTAGACGCATACTCAGGTATGCGAAGTCCACATTGCAGTATGGACTATTTTATGAGATCGGGGTTCAGATATAGTTGCATGGATACACTGATGCTGATTTGGCTGGTAGTATTTCTGATAGACGATCTACCAGTGGGTATGTGTTCTCTTTTGGGAGTGCTGCAGTCACTTGGAGCAGCAAGAAACAGCCTACAGTTGCCGTGTCGAGCACAGAGGCTGAGTACAGGGGTATAGCAATGGCTGCATGTGAGGTAGCTTGGTTGCATAAGCTACTTTATGATATGCATCAGCCTACAGATGGGCCAGTTGTCATTTATTGTGACAACATGAGTAGTATACACTTGGCAAATAACCCAGTCTATCATGCTAGAACAAAGCACATTGAGGTGCATTATCACTATGTGCGGGAGAGGGTTTTACTAGGTCTTATTGATCTAGTTTATGTCAGCACAGAGGATTAGGTAGCTGACATATTCACGAAGGCATTGGGCGTAGAGAAGCTGCGCAAGTTCAGAGACCTGCTTGGTGTGCAAAAATTGGGATTGAGCTCAAGGGGGAGTATTGAGATATCGAGCTCCACTCGTGATATGCCAAGGTGACTGTTGTGTATTTATGTCACCGACTTGTCAGTTGCAGATGTGGTTGGTACACCGCCCATGAATAATAGCTACATGACAGCTATCCTTATCTACTCTAGTTCGTGGCTCAGTTAGTATGCCACCTTAGTTAGTTGAGTTTGGTTTGAGACCCATATATAGGGTTCTTCTATTTCTTTGTACTTGACTTCTTTTTGGCTTACACAACTAAGAAGAGGAAAACTGTTTTCAGCCTCCACCTCTGTGTGTATTCCCCCATTGTGCAAGCAAGAAAGCTACAAGTGAGACTCCTTCCTTCTCTCCCACAATCTTGACAAAAAGTACCAAAGACAGTAATAAAAGTTGTTTTCAACTTGTCCTCTTCTGCAATTGTCATCTGGTTATATCCTGCAAAGCAATCCATAAACGAATATATTTCCCTACCCGCTAATTGATCCAAAATCTAGTCAATAAATGGCAATGGGTAGTAATCTTTAACCGTCTGCTTATTCAGCTCTCTAAAATCCACACATAATCGGATCTGGTTGTTTTTCTTCTTCCTGATAACAACTGGTGAACACCATTGTGTGTGTTGTATGGGGAAGATTAACCCAGCTTTCCTTAACTTCTGCAACTCCTCAAATAGCCCTTCCCTCAGTTCAAAAGGCATATGCCTTACCTTCTGACGCACATGACGACTGTCTTCTTTTACAAGAATAGTATGAATAGCTAGGCTGGGAGGGATGCCTCTTAGCTCATCATAACTCCAAGCAAAGATATCGCGGAATTCTTGAATCAAGGACACATAGTCCCCCCTTTCTGCTGAACTGAGCATGGAACCTAATTTAATTGGCCGCGAATCATTCGGCATGCCAAGGTCTAACTCAATCACATCTGCGTCTCTTATCCTATCTTGCGGATCTATCGGCTCATTTAGAGTTATTTGATAGATATCCTCTGTAGTGGACCCCTCTTTAGATTCATCACTAGATAATGTCTCACTACCAGATGGATCGTCTGCTGTTTCTAATTCAGTAGAAGATAAAGGAGCTCTCTCACTCTGAGGAGACTCAGGATAAGCATCGACTATTACTCGATTAGCACCTCTACCTAAAACCACTCGACCAGCGGGTATATCAACTTGACAGTCTGTTCGTAAGATCCAAGGCCTACCTAGCAAAACTCGATAGCTAGGACGTCCTGCAAATCTGATCACCCTAAAGTCCAAGAAACATTCTACACTTGCAACTGTAACATGGACCTTAGTAACGCAACCTTCTGGTTGTCTTAAACTGTCATCAACCATTCTAAAGAGGGTGGAGCTGTCCTTTTGGATGCCTAGACCCAACCTCTCCATCAACTCTGAACTCATGATATTGACAGAGGATCCAGTGTCTACAATGGCATGTTCCACTAATATTCCATCCACATAAGTTGGAACCCTAGGGCAGTTATTTTCAGCATGCTCAAACCAATCTTCCCCTACTCGTGCTATGCCCAAGGGTTCTACAATATACCCAATACGCAAGATCTTCTTGAATTCCTTGTGTACGCCTGGAGATAATTTGATCAATTGCAAGAGATTCACATCTGGTTTGACTTCGCAAAGAGAACTTGCTAAATCAAAGTCATGATAAGTAGCCAAAGCTCGCTTTTCTCGCCAAACCATCCTCTCTTTTGGTCTTTGGACTGGTTTGGGTGCTTCTTTCTTAGCTCTTGCCTTCTTTCTTGGCACTTCCTCATCCTTCTTAGGGTCGCCTTTCCTATCAACTGGCCTTAGCGGTCCCCCTTCTATGTTAGGATTCTAGACCTGCGTCCCCTTATCCCCTTGTTTAAGGTTTGCCTCAACCGGTTTTGTATTATCTTTATTAACCTCTTTAGCCTTTGGCCTCTTGTCACGGCTCTTAAGTTAGAGATTTCAGCATCATGGACTCGTACAACCTCAATAAGGCTGACCCCGTTGCCTTGTGGCAACTCTTCTATATTTGTTTTTCCCCTCTGCAATATTTGCCTAGGTGCATCATTCTGCTACAAGTTATTTCCTTGCGCTCTATGATTCACTGGGCCCGACTGTTTATTCCCTTGTTGGAGAGAACTAATCTTACTCCAACAGGTAGCAGCTAGATGGCCCACTTTCCCACAAATGTCACATTTCACATTTGGACAGTTTCTGGGGAAGTGTTGTCCACCACACCATTTACAACTAAATCTAGAGGGTCCACCCTCTTCAAGGCGTCGACTCCCTATCAGATTTTGTTTCTTCTTCAAGAAATTAACGTCGACGGCTATTTGTCGATATTGTTCGGAAATCATATCGGTATAATGCTTCATCATGTCCTTAACTTAGCCAAGGACATTAGATGCACTCGGCTCATAGCCTTGATCATCAATCCGTCGTTCCATTGGCCTAACGATCTGATTTGGCATTGGCTGTTGACCCACAAGAACAACATTAGAACTCGAAACTTGGCCTCCAACATTTGATGGAGCCAACTGACTTGCCATAGGCAAAGTCACACTGGGAGGAGCCGATAGTAAAGGTATATTTGAAACCATACTCCCTCTCCCAATAGGGTTAGTCATAGGCATCCCTTGACTTCCATTCGTCAATGATGGATTGCCACTAGATACTAAACCCCCATTAACATTCATTCGAGAGGAGTAGGCCGTTTATAATCGTGCTTCTACTCCCTCTGCCCGCGTAATAGCGGTGTCTATGTCTGCCAAGGCCACACTACTCAATTGTACTTGGATATTAAAATCTAATCCATGCAAAAAGTATTGCAATTGGGCAGCTGGTGGAATGGGAATGTAAGTTTGCAACTTACGGAATACTTCCTTCAACTTCTTGGCATATGCTTTCACGTTCTCGTGAGGATCTTGACGTGTTACATTCAAGACCCACAACCAATATTGGCCACCTCTTTCAAGGGTATATTCTGCTTGGAAAGCTGCATAGAATTGATCAATGGTGGTTATGATTCCAGACTCTATGCTGTGATACCATACCGCAGCCCTTCCTTTTAACGTCATATTGAAGAACATCATGAGATGTCCCTCGTCTTGGATGCGATAATTGAACATCAATCTTTGAAATTCACAAATGTGAAATTATGCATCCTCTTCCGCTAACCCATTAAAAATGGGCAAGGGAACTCCTAAGGCTGGTAAATCCGGCGTCCCTGTAGGAATTGCAATAGGCTGTGCCATGGTGACAATCGGATTAGCAGTAGGAGCTTGAAGTGACGGATTCACACCCCCACTTGAAGTGGGTAGACTTGATGGAGGAGAGGAAGATCTTACACTTCCTCCTGCACCTAATGGAATAGGTGGAGTAGTTAAATGACTAAGACCACTGCTTCGTATATGTACTGGGCTACTCCTTTGAGGAGAATAATGGCTTACGATCTCTAACCGCTGTCTAGCCCTCTCAACACGTTCTGCTTTCTAGATTTCGGCTTGACGGTCCTTGTCAGAGGACATAAACCAACTTCCTTTTGGTCCCTAGAAACCCTAGATTCGAAAACCACCACTTATAAGTATCTCCCAGTAGACGCACCACTGATGGGACCTAAAATGGGCCGGCACTAGCTATAGCACGAGCCGGACCTCGTGCTCATGACACCCAAACACCCTCACGGCCTCGTGAACCAGGAGCGTCAATCTAATGCTAAAGGACAAACTGCCCTAGAGCTTAATCTCTGCGTTTATAGTTTATAGTCCAACATTTCCCTTAAACTCCTCAGAGGGAGATCCCAAAGTACTTAGGCATAACGCCTCGTCACACACATATAGGAGGCACCCCACCGACTAATAGTCGGAGCCCCACTGCAGCTCTCCTACATATCAGGGATTAGCCCTTTGATGCGCTGCTAGACATATAACACATACGAATACAAACTCCTCTCTTTTATATTTCTCGTATTTCCAGGAAATATACCATGCTTCCTCACTTCACAGTCCCTTAGGAAACCGACCCTCTATCCTACGGCAAGGAACAATCTCACACTCTCAATCGTGGGTCAAAGTCCTAAGAAAACAATTGCTATGCAGTCCAGGAGATTTTTCCTTCGATACCATGAACCATGCATAGTGCATAATGTGAATGGTTTAGTGCAAAAGCAATAGAAAATCAGCATTGTGCATCGTGCGAAACCAATCTTTTCATGATTTCCATGCTAACGTTTACGTATTGAAACGAGGAGAGACACCGAGCCTTACGCTCATGCTGCCTTTTCCTTTATCTTGAAACAATGTCCTATAGCCATGATGCAATACCTCAATCAGATTTAAGATTGTACTTTGACGCTCAAACTCCTCTCTCACCCTACCGTTTAATGTTTTGCAATCGTTGATAGGTGTAAGAGTCCTTTTATGTGTATTTCTTTGTAGAGAAAGCAATAAATACGGACAAAAACATAGAAATGAGGGTAAACCAAGGCTAACCTCATGCTCCACCATCATTATACATTGCACAAACACTTATGTAATTTTTTGGAATTTTCCTTTTATCGTTTCCTAAATTTTCCCCATTTAAAATCAAATTTCCACCATTTTTTGGTATTTTCCTCTATTTTCTTCAATAAAAAATGACTAAAAATTGAGATTAATTGTGGACTATGGCCCTTAGGTTCTTTGACAGCAAAATTTCAGGTTTTATTGATGTTATATCTCATGTTTCCCCTTTATTTTGCAAGAAAACCCCATTTTGCCTCTTAAACGCGAGTTTTACGGGTTTTATACCATTAATTTCAGTCATAACACTTATGATTTTCTGATTTTCTGAGCATAAACTTTTCAAACTCATAGCAAACAACAACATAATGCATAATCAGCCCATGGGAACAATATTTCATCAACCAAATAGCATAAAAATTCATTTTTTCTTCATAAAAATTGAATTACCGCTTAGGCTTTGTGTCTCGGGATCTCGGTTTTGCTATGGAACTGCATGTCAGCCCTCATTCAATGTCCAGAATCTTCAAAATCAGCATTCTTCATGTCTTTATTCACCCGGAAGCAATCCGATCTCATCCGGACAAGCTTTCCTCCATCATTCTTCATTGTCTTCTTCCACACAACAGCCCCTTAAGGGAGAGAGAGGGAGGAGAGAGAAAGACTGAAATCAGAGATCTCCATTGAGACCACCATTTGAGGAGCGAAGGGCGGCGATAGAGTCAGCATACAGGAGGTAGACAAGGCCCATGATTTGTTTGATAGGTTGTATACAACCTCCATGATGGATCCATCAACATAGAAGCGCATTTTTCGGCGCATCCTGGCGTGCTCTTCCCACGTTTTTTTCCTTCATCTCCATCCCACGATTTCATGCTACATTGAAATGTTACATCCCCCCCCCCCCCCCCCCCCCCCCCCCCCCCAAAGGTCATGACCACTTGCCAAAGTTTGGTCCACCTTTTCAAATCTTGCCCATTTGTTGGCCATTTTCCCGTCCTGACTCCAAATCGAGCTCTGAAAAATCCTGGGCGTTCAGCTTGACATCCTGCATTGGCCGGCAACTCCTGACAACCCGCACGGCAGTCTGAAAAATTATCAAAAATCAAGAAGTGTCGCTCGAGCGCCTTTAAAGCACTTTGACGCTTAAAATCGTCCTAGGTCAAGCCGCCGCCTTCGACGTTGAATATTTTTCCCTTGATATTCGTAATTTTTAGCTATTTTTAAGCACTTCTCGACATCAAAGTTCTACTCTCAGCGAACTGCTAAGGTGAAATTCCTACTCGGTGGAAAGTCGACTTCGCTCAGATTCAGGGTTATGAACCTAGGTGTCCACGAGTGTTTGCTCGGTATGGATTGCCTAATACCCAATGATGCGATGTGGAAAGGGCCAAGTCTCCTTCCGAAATTCTAAAGGGGAACTGGTCACAACTCAAGGAGAGGTTGGTATGCAAAAAATTCAACTGGCCAAAGCATCTCTGATAATAAAAGGAGTTAGAAAGGGGATACCTGTCTATTTGATTAAGCTAAATAATCTAGATCAGAATCAGGAGTCTAGGGAAGAACCTTCATGGTTAAAGAAATACGAGTCTATTCAAAGCAGGAAGAAGACCATGAACCCCAGCTTCGCATTGTCCTCGAGACAATGAGGGCACACAAGATTTATGCCAAGAAGAAGAAGTGTGCATTTTTCAAGCGATAGATTGAATATCTGGGATTCATTGTATCAGTGGAAGGAATTTCAATGGATCCTACCAAGGTCAGAGATGTTCTGGAGTGGCCAATACCAACAACTGTCAAAGAAATACATAGTTTTCTTGGATTGACTGGATGGTACAGGGTCTTTATCAAAAACTATGCCTTGATTGCAGCACCTCTGACCGATCTACTGAAGAAGCAAGTATCAATTGTATGGTCACCTACTGAATAATCCAGCTTTGATAAACTAAAGCAAAGCTTGGTATCAGCACCGATCCTGAAACTTTCGGACCTTAGTAAGGAATTTGAAATGATAACTGATGCTAACACACTTGCCTTAGGATGTGTGCTTATGCAAGAAGGTCATCCTGTAGCATACTCTTCAAGGAAACTGAAGAGCCATGAGAGGAATTATGCTACCCATGATCTGGAGCTGTTAGCTGTCATCCATGCTCTCAAACTTTGGAGACACTACTTGCTGGGTAACAAATTTACCTTAGTGACGGATCATAAAAGTATCAAATGGATCTTTACCCCAAATGAGCTCAATATGAGGCAATGTCGATGGATTGAAGTGCTAGAGGAATATGATCTTGAAATCAAATACTGGCATGGAAAGGAGAATGTAGTTGCCGATGCACTTAGTCGCAAGGCTTTTCTAAATTCTCTGATCTTGCAAGATCCATCAATAGCAAGATCTCTAGCCACAAAGGTATCCATGCCAAACAACCCAATTCTTGAGCTAGCTAGAGAAGAGGCATGCCATGATCCAACCTATCAGAAATTGCTAAGGGAGATCCCCATCAAGGATCAAGACCCGAAGCTACAGGCAAAGTATCAAGAATTCTCTATCAATAATGGACTTGTCTACTATAGAACAAGATTATGTATACCGGCAAGCCAATCACTCAAGCAGAAGATACTTTGGGAATCCCATGACTCCCCTTTTTCAGGACATCCTGGCTATGCCAAGACCCTTAATGCAGTTAGGAAGAGCTATTATTGGGATAGGCTCAAAGGTGGCGTTCTCAAATATGTCACTGAATGTTTTTCTTGTCAAGGCATTAAGGCCGAACATGTCAAAATGCCAAGAAATTTGCAACCACTTGACATTCCCCAAATGAAATGGGAATTCATTAGTATGGACTTTGTTGTAGGCCTGCCCCAAGTTCAGGGAGGATACAACTCCATTATGGTTGTGGTGGATATGCTCACCAAGGTTGCACATCTTATCCCTGTTAAGACAAACTATAAAGCCTCAGACATCGCAAGGTTATTCATCAAGGAGATATTCAAACTACATGAGTTACCTAGAAGAATCCTTAGTGATCGTGACTCTCTCTTCACATCACACTTCTGGAGGGCTATCTTCGAGGCCATTGGGACTCAACTCTGTTTTAGTACAACTTACCATCCCGATGGTCAAACAGAGCGAGTCAAACAAGTTATTGAGGATATGCTAAGGGCACATTGCTGTCGTGAACCCAAAAAGTGGATTCAATATTTGCCATTGGTTGAGTTTGCCTACAATGCTTCTTACCAACAAAGCATCCAGATGACCCCTTTTCAAGCATTGTATGGACACGATTGCTGCACTCCTTTAAATTTTTCGGATCCAAACTTGAGGATTGAAGCCTCAAAGCAGATGTTGGAAGATATGGATGACCAAATCAAGTCAATAAGACAGGACATCCAAGCCGCCAAGGATAGACAAAAGGCTTACGCGGACTTGAAATGACAAGATAGATCTTTCGCTGAAGGTGATATGTTCTTCATTCATGTACGTCCAAAGAAGAGTTCCCTATCCCTGGGAGAATGCAAAAAGCTAAGTCCAAGGTATTGTGGACCTTACAAGATTCTTAAGTGCCTAGGGCCTAATGCTTACAGATTACAACTCCTCGAAAACCTAAAAGTTCATCATGTATTCCATATTAGTCCACTAAAAAAGTATGTACCTAACCCTAGTCATGTGCTTGATGATCAACAAGTTGTAATGCCTAGCCAAGGAGTCCTTGAGCTACGGCCTGACAGGATCCTAGATGTTAGGGAGAGGCATTTGAGATCCAAAACCTTGAGAGAATACCTCATCCAGTGGAAAGATTATCCCGAAGAGGATGCCACTTGGATGGATGAAAGTACTCTCAACAAACAATACCCCCAGTTCTTCTCAAGATGAGGACATCTTGATTCCTCTAAGGGGGAGAGAATGTAATATTTCCGCAATGAAATATTAATCAGCCTAGACCCTACACACCCCGTGCAAAAAGCAGTTTAAAATAATCTCCCCACGACAAAAGACCTTTGGCTAAGTGCTTACTCCGTGTGCACTAGCAAAACCCCAGCTCCGTGATGTGCATAAGAGGCCGTGGCTTGAAGACCGCAAGCCCGCACCGGAACACCTCTTCAAGGGGGAAAAAGGGGATAATGGTTAAAATTGTGGCATTTTTTTTAAAATTAATAACCCCCTCCCCCTCAGTCGATGCATGGCGGGGAGAGGAAGTATGAGTGTACGAGGAGTTATGTGGTGGATGAGCATGGGGAGGGGATCATATGGGCTGCCACTTGGGTGGCTACCATCCCCCCCTTTAGACCTATAAGACCACTGTTAGAAGTCAAGCTCCCCGTGTAGTGTGTGACTGTCTTTATATACTACCGACATGACAGCTAGTGTACAGCTGTCTCCTGCTTGTGACTACATTAAATAAGTCGGTTAGCTAGTCGGCGACCTGACTATGGTTAGTCTGTCTAGTCAGCGGGTCACTTACTCTATGTTACTCTTGTATGTGTGTTTTTACTCTATGATGGAATAATGAGAAGAAGTGTGTGGAACTTGAATGGTTCAGTTCGTGCTCAACTCTGTCTCTCTCTCCTCTACTAACATGGTATCAGAGCAGGACTTGGTGGATCTCTGAGAGCTGGAGAAAGTGGAGATCTACTCCAGGAAGTGAAGACTCATTTTTCCTTTGTGCAGACAAGCTGTCATTGTGGACTACAGGTAGGCATTTGTTCATTACACACTCCAGGGTCAAGATCAGAGCTTGTGGCTTCTTGAGAGCCTTGAGGAGGCTGTTTAGAGTGCATTTGGGTGTGGCATCAACATCACCATCATCATCTCCATCAGCTGGAACAGAAAACAGAGGTCTACAATCAGCGTGATTGCACCTGGTTGGGCTGAAGGCCTGCACTGTCTATTGCAATCAATGGTCACCATAAATGGGTCATGAGAAGCATGTATGTCTACTGTAAAAGGTCTTTGTGAAGTACATGGAGTAACTACTTGTGGTTGAACTCTGATATGAGTTGAAATAGAGTGGGTAGAACTGTGTAAATTGTCTGCACTACTATATACACAGCATACATGGAATCTACAACACTTTGAAGAGCATTGGAAGCTCTAGAGTATACCCAGAAGCACCTGTGAAGTATAGGTACATGCTGGAGACTACATGTACTTGTCTTGATCAATTGCAAGCTGAATTTGGTGGCTGAAATACATAGATCTGAAGCTTCTTTTGTGGCTGAAAACTGTCTTGGATTGTGGGCAGCAAGCATTTTTGCTTTCTACTGAAGCACAGAGTGACATATGCAGACATCTGAAAGACATATATGCTGTCATATGAATGTTAGAACTGTCTTGGGTTGAGAGGAGCATCAAATGCCACCGAATACTGGAAGTTTGCAGCTGAAGTAAAAGAAGTTTTGTCTTCTTGGGGTGAATATAAATTGCAGACATTTTGTTTGACTTACTTGTCAGATGTAGACAGGGTATTGTCACTATATAGTCATGTACTGACGGTGACATACTAAAGCAAATGTATGGTCTGATTTAAGGACTTTGTTGAGCTAGTTGAAGTGGGTTATGCTGGTTTATTGATTGCAATCTTTACATAAACTGTTGGCATTG
This sequence comes from Lygodium microphyllum, assembly GCF_053477565.2. Lineage (NCBI taxonomy): Eukaryota > Viridiplantae > Streptophyta > Polypodiopsida > Schizaeales > Lygodiaceae > Lygodium > Lygodium microphyllum. The sequence goes on from NC_141137.1 coordinate 153,473,207, forward strand.
GCACTTGTTAAGAATACACTGGCTAATGTCTCTATGCTTATGTCTGAAGTGGCATATGTACCAGCAGTCAACTAAGCAGTTTTGGAACATGCATTACGTGTATCCAGGTGGAGTTTGACTTTGGAAAGGCTGCTATAATTGCAGTTTACAGGTTTGGATTGCATGCTTTTGGACCCTCGCAGTGGATCTGCAGGAGTTAAATCTGAACCGAACATCAGGCATATGTATTGGCAATTGTCTTTATGAGTTGGATCAATCGATTGTGACCTTGTTTGGGCTGATATTTGACAAAAATTTACTGGTTTTTTTCTGCAATTAATTGCAGAAAACTGTCATAAACAGTTCCGGGCTGAAGTTGAACTGTTAAGAAGATCTTGGTTTGCAGGTAGCCAGGCAAGGTCTACAACATGGCAAATGCTGATAGAACTGATAATGTAACCCAGATTGTGGGAGAAAAGCTTGATAGCAACAATTATGCAATATGGAAGTTCCGCTTTGAGAACTTTCTAATAGGCAAAGGATACTGGGACTTAGTGACAGGTGTTGAGGCTGAACTTGAAGTTCCAGATAGGAATCCTACAGCTGATCAAAGACGAGCGCATCGAGCTTGGATGGAAAGAGCTCGCAGAGTTTTACATTGGCTATCATTATGTATCTCAGATGCTATGGTGATGCAGATCATGAACTGTAAATCCCCAACAGATGCATGGATCAGGTACTATGGCACAACTACGAGTGCTAGGAAGATACAACTGAAGCAAAAATTTAACAACATAGAGAGGAAGAACAGATCCATACAGGACTATGTCACGAAGATTAAAACCTTAGCAGATCATCTCGCATCTGTTGGCTCACAGGTAGAAGATGAGGATATGGTTGCAGTGACCTTAAATGGCTTGGGTCCGGAGTATAAGTCTTTTGACACTTCAATATCTGTGCGGGCTGAGATGCCTGATTTTAATGAGCTGGTTGCGTTATTGATTCATGAAGAGGTGAAGCTTGGCTTAGCTACAGGGTCAAGTAGCTCAAAGAATAAGGATGCAGTTTTTTATTCGAATCAGCGTGGTCGTGGTAGCCGTGATAGAGGCTATGGATCTGGCAGAGGAGGCCAGCAGAATGCATCCTATAGTAATAGCAATCAACAGCCATCAAATGCAAGAGGTAGTGGCAACTTTCGAGACAGGGGGAGATCTAACTTCTGTGGCAGAGGCTCATGGCAGCAGCAGCATCAGTCAGACAATCCAAATAAAGATAAGGATTGTCACTACTGCGGAAAGTATGGGCATATTGCAAAGGATTGCTGGAAGAAGCAGGGAAATCAGAAGGGCAAGCAGCATGGACATTATGCTACGTCCAGTTAGGCAGATGACTCTGGTGATAGACTGTTTGCCATGTAATATGTCAAAGATAAGGCTGCTGAAAAATCATCTGATGATGTAGTGTGGTACATTGACTCGGGGGCGTCAAATCACATGACCCCTCATGGTGATTGGTTCACGGATATGGTGGCTGAAAAGCATGGCTATGTATGCACAGGTGATGACACGCAGCATAGCATTGAGCATAAAGGCAAAGTGCCTCTGGTTGTACATGATGGCGGGAAGAAGAATCTTCATGATGTTTTGCATGTTCCTTCGATTACGAAGAACCTATTGTCTATGGGCCAAATGACAGAGCATAACTTGCAGGTTCGCTTCAATAAGCATGGCTGCTTTATTGAAGAGTTTGGCAATGGATGCAAGTTGATCGCGAAAGGCCACAAAAATGGAAGAATGTTCACTCTTGATGCTACATTGCCAGAGCTGAACTCCGCTATGTTTGCCCAGGGTTCTGGCACTATCAGGGAATTAGAGATTTGGCACAAGAGAGTGGGGCATGTCAATTTGCAGAGGCTGCAGACCATGCAGAAGAAGCAGCTGGTAACAGGGTTACCTAGATTCCAATATTCAGATATTGGTCATGTATGCGAGGCTTGCCAGTTTGGTAAGCAGTCACGATTGCCGTTTGTCAGGCATGTAAGACAGAGTACACGACCACTGCAGTTAGTGCACTCTGATGTTTGGGGACTAGCTCATAATGCATCTATGGGGGGTTCCAGATACTATGTATCTTTCATTGATGACTACAGTCGATATACTTGGCTTTACATATTGAAAACAAAAGATAAGGTCTTTACTGTTTTTTAAAAATTTAAAGCACAGATTGAGAAGGAATTTGAGTGTTACATCTCTTGCTTGAGATCTGATAGCGATGGGGAGTATGTCTCCAATGAATTTGCTGATTTTTTAGCTGAAAATGGCATTCGTAGGCAGCTAACCTGCAGCTACACTCCGCAGCAAAACGGAGTAGCTGAAAGGAAGAACAGGGTTCTGATGGAAGCTGCTAGGGCCATGATGAATGAGAAGCATATGCCGCTTTACTATTGGGCAGAGGTTGTTGTGACAGCCGCATATATTCTGAACAGGACTCCCACTGCAGGCATTCATGACATGACACCATTTGAGAGACTCTATGGCTATAAGCCGGATGTAAGTCACATGAAGGTCTTTGGCTGTCTTGCTTATGTGCACATTCCAGATGAAAAAAGGAAAAAGTTGGATCCCAAAACGCATAAGAGTGTGTTCATTGGATACTCGTAGGAGAAGAAGGCATACAAATGTTATGATCCCTCTACCAGGGAGACTTTGGTAAGCAGGGATGTCATCTTTGATGAGTTGGGATCTTGGTATGCATCACCAGTTGCAATGCCATCCGATATGCCTTCCACTCCTACCTCTACAGTTGATATGCAGCAGAGCACTGCTATGACAGGACCTATCAGTCAGACAGTATCCCCATGGACAGGGAGATTGAGGAGCTCACCGTCCACTGACACGGGTATGTCAGTGAGGGGGAGACATGATGTCTTGGACAGCAAAGGAAAAGAGAAAGTTATTGAGTATGGTATGATTACACCTGGCAGAATGACTTCGGGCTATGAGTCTACTGATACTTTAGACAGCGAACTTGGTATTCCGACTATCTATACACCCGGCACGAGGCAGGACAGGTACATTCCACCTCATGAGAGAGGTGAATCGAGTAGTGCACCACAGCTTAGACGCTCGCAGAGGGTCAGATACCCTGTTGACAAGTTGACATACAGTGGCTACTCTGCAAAGCATTATGCGTACATGACAAAAGTGATGGAGATCAAAGAACCAGGTACTTATGCTGAAGCAGCAAAGGATGAAAATTGGTGTATGGCTATGGACGAAGAGATGAAAGCCTTGGCTGAAAATCAGACTTGGGATTTGGTACCACTGCCTGAAGGGAAAAAGCTTGTTGGCTGCAAATGGGTTTATAAAATCAAATGTAAGTCTGATGGCAGTGTGGAAAGGTACAAAGCAAGGCTGGTCGCTAAAGGATATGCTCAGCAGTATGGCTTGGATTATGATGAAACATTCAGCCTGGTTGCAAAAATGGCAACCATACGAACTGTTATTGCCTTGGCTGCTGCTAAAGGCTGGAAATTACAGCAGATGGATGTTAAGAATGCATTTCTTAATGGTGACCTAGCAGAGGATGTCTATATGGTTCAGCCGGAAGGATATGTGCACCCTGATTTTCAGCATTATGTATGCAGGCTGAAAAATGCATTATACGGGCTGAAACAGGCTCCGAGAGCCTGGAATGCTAGGATCAGCAGTTACTTGCAGAGTCTTGGATTTGTTGTTGGCAGGGCTGATCACAGCCTGTTTACAAAGAAGACTGACAGTGGCTTGGTAGTGCTGGTCATATATGTTGATGACCTGATAATCACTGGAGATAATGACATGGGAATTCAGCATGCTATGAAGATGCTGAAATCTGAATTTGACATGAAAGATCTGGGAGATCTGAAGTATTTCTTGGGTATTGAGGTTGTACCAGCTGAAAATGGCTTATGGTTGATGCAGAAGCACTATGCCATGGAAATGCTTAAGAAGTATGGCATGGCTGAATGCAAACCACTAGATACACCTCTGGACCAGAATGTAAAGCTAGACATGAACACTGGGGCTGAAGTAGAAGATGCGACTATGTACAGGCAGATGGTTGGCAGTCTGATTTACTTGACCATCACTAGACCTGACTTGAGATATGCAGTAGGGCTGATAAGCCAGTTTATGCAGAAGCCGTGAAAGCCACACTTGGATGCAGTTAGACGCATCATGAGGTATGTTAAGTCCACTGTAGACTATGGGCTGTTCTATGTCAGAGATAAGCCCTTGACACTGATTGGATACACAGATGCAGATTGGGCAGGATGCTCAACTGACAGATGATCTACGAGTGGCTATGCCTTTGGCTTTGTAGCTGCATGATCAGTTGGAGCAGCAAGAAGCAGCCTAAGGTTGCTTTATCTAGTACTGAGGCATAGTACAGGGGGGCTGCATTGGCAGCATGTGAGATTGCTTGGTTGCTCAAGCTTATGGCTGACTTGGATATTTAGGTTGATGCTCTAGTGAAACTGTTATGTGATAATCTGAGTAGTGTACTCCTGGCCATGAATCCAGTTTACCATGCCAGGACAAAACACATAGAGGTACACTACCACTTTATTCGTGAGATGGTCCTTGCAGAAAAGGTTGATCTTATGCATGTGAGGACTAATGAGCAGTTAGCAGATATCTTTACCAAGTCTCTGGGTAAAGATAAGTTTTGTGGTTTTAGACAGCTACTTGGTGTGCAGATGCTGTCTTGAGCTTGAGGGGGAGTGTTAGAAGTCAAGCTCCCCGTGTAGTGTGTGACTGTCTTTATGTACTACCGACATGACAGCTAGTGTACAGATGTCTCCTGCTTGTGACTACATTAAATAAGTCGGTTAGCTAGTCGGTGACCTGACTATGGTTAGTCTGACTAGTCAGCGGGTCACTTACTCTATGTTACTCTTGTATGTGTGTTTTTACTCTATGATGGAATAATGAGAAGAAGTGTGTGGAACCTGAATGGTTCAGTTCGTGCTCAACTCTTTCTCTCTCTCCTCTACTAACAACCACCCCCTCCCCAAGCTTGAGGGAGGGGAGGAGAGGGAATCATACTGGCCGCCTGCTGCCGTGAGAAGTCACCATACTGCTGCCGCCACGTCACGGGCTGCTGCCGCCAAGCTCCGCCATCATTGCCTGCTGCGCCATGCCCCTGCCATCATCATCATTGCCTTCTTCGGTGGTGGCAACTCCTTATCCTTCTTAGCATCGGCTTTACTTTCTACAGGTTTTAAAGGTCCACCCTCCCTGTCAAGGTTAAGGACTTGCGTCCCTTTATTGTCTTTCTTAGGTTTTCCGTCGACAAGCTTTACATTGTCCTTATCACGTTCTATACCCTTTTGACCTATTATGATAGCTCACAAACTAGAGGCTTCAATCCAATTGACCCACACAGCCTCAATAAGGCTAACTCCACTGCCACACCAAGAAAATCCTCTACACTAGCCTTGCCTCTTTGAAGGATTTGCTTCAGCCCATCATCTCATTGAAGGTTGTTCACTTGCATGTGATGGTTAACATGACTTGAATATCTATTATCTTACTAGAGAGAGCTAATCTTACTCCAACAGGTGGCAACCAAATGGCTAGGCTTTCCACAAATATCATAATTGACGTTTGGACAATTCCATGAGTAGTGCTGGCCACCACACCATTTACAATTGAATCTCGATGGGCCACCCTCTTTAGGGCATCAACTCCCTATCACATTCTATTGTTTTTTAAGAAAATTAACATCAATAGCTATTTGTCTATATTGCTTAGAAATCATGTCAATGTAGTGCTTCATCATGTCCTTAACTTTGTTAAGGACATTCGAGGCACTCGACCCATAGCCTTGATCGTCTATCTGTCATTCCATCGGTCTAACAATTTGATTGGGCATTGGTTATTGTTGACTCACAAGAACAACATTAGAGTTCGATACTTGGCCTCCAACACTTGGTGGAGCCATCTAACTAGCCATCAACACAGTCACAGTAGGAGGAGCTGCAATAAAGGCACACTTTGAACCATGCTTCCTCTCATATTCGAGTTAGTCGTAACTATCCCTTGATTTCCATTGCCATTGGCCAATGCTAAATTATTTTCCAAAACTGAACCCATATTAAGATTGGTTCAAGAGGCATAAGCTGCTTGTATTCGGGATTCTACTTCTTGTGATCATCTAATGGCAGTGTCTACATCTGGCAAAGTGACACTACTCAACTCCACATGAATGTTGAAATCCAGACCATGCAAGAAATATTGCAATTAGAGCTACTGGGATAGGAATAAAGGCTTGCGATTTGTGGAAGACCTCTTTTAACTTATTGGCATATGCTCGGATATCCTCATGTGGCTCTTGACGTGTTAGGTTTAATACACGCGGCCAATCTTGACCACCCCTTTCAGGGAAAAAATTCCTTCGAAAGGCTTCGAAAAATAAATCAATGGTAGTTATGGTTTCCACCTCTAGGCCATGATACCATATGGCAGCTCTTCCTTTGAGAGTCATATTAAAGAACATCATTAAATGTCCTTCATTTTGGATGCGATAGTTGAACACATCAACTTTTGAAACTCATTAATATGCAGTTCCGCATCCTCCTCCACTAACCCATTGAAGATGGGTAGGGGGAAACCTAAAGCTGGCAAATCCGTCATTCCAGCAAGTATGGCAATAGGTTTTTCCGCCATGGTAGCAACTGAATTCGCTACTATTGCAGGGGTTCAAACAACGGAAACTAGAGGTCCACTCTAAGTGGAGGGAGTGATTGGAGAGGGGGGAAGAACTAGTGCTTCCTCCCCCTAATGGACTATGTGCCAAGCTAGGGTTATTAAAACCCCGCCCTTGCAAAGGTATTGGGCTACTCCTTTGCAAAGAGTATCTTCTATTTATCTCAACCTACCATCTAGCTCATTCAGCCCTTTCTTGCTTTTGGAGCTCTATTTGACGGTCTTGTGAGTCTAGCTCACTAATCTTTAACATACACTAGAAAATAGGTCCCAACTAATTGACCAAGGCATGGAAACAGCCACTTGTAGGAAACTCCCGACAAATGCACCACCTATTGGGACCTAAAACGCGTCGGGCATTGGCTCTCTAGTTGGACCCCTAAGACACACAAGACACCCCACACAGCCTTGTGGGCTAGGAGAGTCTAAGGGACATGCTATACTAAACTCTAATATCAATTTTGCATTTGTAATTGGACACAGTCCAATATTTTCCTTCCCCTACTCCTCATAGGGAGGTCCCATACACATTGGTATAATATACCATGTATCACATACATAGGAGGCAATCTCTCGACTGAAACATTGTGGCCTCACCGCAACTCTCCATCTCAAGGATTGACCCCTTGATGCACTGCTCCAATATATGAAGAAGAAACATACAAGCTCCACTCATTTGTCAATCAAATGATCCAAAAATTGATATTTCCTCACTAGACTTACCCTAAGGAGCCGCTCGTCTATCCTACAGTCTAGGAATCCTCACACACTCCACAATGGTCACTTATTTAGGCAATCAAGTGATATGCATCTAAGGTTTTTTTACCATGTGGCATGCAAAATGTAGAAGCGTATGACCATTGTGCGGAACCATTTCATGATTAGAAATCAACCAGGTGGTGTGCAAAGACAATTCTTTAATGATTTTTAATCTATGCGTGACGCTACTGCTGCACTACTAGAGACTAGCACCGAGTTTCCTCGTGCTACTACTCTCTTTCGACTTAAGTTTTTATAATTCTATATGACGTGCAAAAATAAAATATCATACTTAACTTCGTTTTTAGCACTTAAACACTTCCACAAACCCTCTTTTCCCCCTATTGTTTATGTGTTGCATCATTGAATAGGTGTAGGGTTTTGTTTTTTATCATTTTCAATGTATAAAGCAATAAAAATGTACTAAAGCATACAAACAAGGATGAGCTAAGGCTATACCTCATGCCTAAACCTTGCTAAATATCCATAAACATTAATCATATTTTTTCTTAATTTTTAAAGCATGAAAATCTATTTCTATCTCATTTTTTTATTTTTTTCCTATTTATTTATTTATAAAAATAGTTTATTTTTTATCTATGATTATCGACTAATTATGATAGCTGAAAGATGGTTTTTATCAGAGTTTTATTCCATGTGAAATTTTTTCCCTCGCCCGAAACTAACAAAATCTTCATTTTTCCTCAAAAACTATGCTTTTCAGGTTGTAATTTAATTATTACGACTATGTATCATTATAGTTCTGCATTTCTTTTATGTGTGGCCCTCAATCATGATGCAAACAAAATCCTTTTTTTTTGTTCCATATGAATTTCATTACAACCATCAAACATAAAAAAGAAGCAAATTTCTTTCATAAAAATGAGGCATATCGCTTATTTTCATGTTGCGGATTTTTTGATAATTAGTATGGACTATCAATGGACCAACCATCAATCATTCTTTAGTGTTAAACACTTTCCCTCAGCCTCCTCTTGATCTTGGAGCAATCCGCAGGCAAGCATCCTTTAGCCCCTCTTCTTCTTGATTTCCTTCATGTGAATCCACATTTGGAAGAGAGAGAGAGAGAGAGAGAGAGAGAGAGAGAGAGAGAGAGAGAGAGAGAGAGAGAGAGAGACTAGATATAGATCTCAACAACCAGGGAGCCAATTCCGAAGGTCAGAGTGGTGATGGAGAGAGAAAATATCAAGGAAGAGGCTGATCTCATCGGTGGATATGAGTATTTTGAGGTGCCATGGCCCATAGTCCCCCCCTTCACCACGTTTTTTTGCCGCTTGCACCCCTCCTCCCTTCTTCTTTTTTTCACGCAATCAAAAAATGCTCCCCCCCCCCCCCCCTTTCATGTGAAAATTTAGGGCGCGAAGGGCTCCCGAGGGTCACATCCCCTCCTCCAAAAATCCATTTACATTGATTGGTCTTTGGTCCTCCACCTCGGGCACTGCCATTTCACTGTTTAGTAATCTGAAAAATGCTGGTTGACCATCTCGGGATCCCCCACTGCGGACCACTTCCAAGATTCCAATCTGACACTCGAAAATTTTAGGAAAATTCTACAACCTTTGCTTGGTGGGTCTTCAAAGCACTTTTGAAAGCACTTTTGAAAGACATCTTTTGCTTGCCACTTAAAATCGACCCAACTGCACCTGTCGCCTTTGATGGGATTTAATTTTCTCTTGAAATTCGGATTGTTTGGAAAATTTTGAGCACATTTCAAGGTCAAAAATCCACAGCTCACTCCTCAATCACAACTAGAAAAGTAGAAAGTGTGTAGAGGCTTTAGTGAGCAACCACTTGAAAAGTGTGTGCACACCACAAACATTGTAAACACCAGAGGCTATCGCAAAAAAGGCTCTCCCTAAAACCCCATCATTGACCCACATGGCAAACCTTCAACCACTTGAGCCCTCACCAAAAAGTGCCATGGGATTGATACTCGACTAAGAGAGGGGGTAATGTTAACCCCGGTGGTGCAAAGAAAGCAAAAGAAAATAAAAAAACGTAGGGCAAAGCGAAAAAAGGCAACCCAATGAAAAAATAGGAGGAAAAAGGCCAAAAGTGTAGGAGCAACTTTAAAAGTCCAAGGTGAGTGCAAAAAGGGAAAATCACATTTTAAACATAAAAGGCACACCCTAAATTTTTGTAAAAGTGCCTGGCTTCCTCATGTGCAATTTGTAAATGTAGACGGGCATGGGTGAAGGAACAATGTAAATAAGAAGGGAATAGGGAAGATGACCTAAGCTAAAATGGTCTATCATGCAAAAAAGGAATGGATGCTCAAGGAGAAGATAGGGCATATATAAAAGGCAAAAAGTGAATGAAGAAGCTCATTCTTGTGTGTGGCCAAAACTAGCTCTCTTCTTCTTCTTCTTCTTCTTGCTTATGCTTGTGCTTGAGAGAGGGATGTGAGGGAGTGAGAGAGTGAGTGTGTGAGGGTGAGGGACTGTGGTGGAAAAGCTCTCCATCTTCTCCTCTCTTTGTTTTCTCTTCTCTTGTCTCATGCGAAACAATGGATCTTGGAGCTTGGAGCTTAAGGATCAAGATTACTTGAGCTTGCACCTTGGATCGTGGAGCTACCGAAGAGCTCATGGGAGGAGGCAACTTGATTAGGTATGAAGGTAAGCTCATTATACTTGTAGGTGTGAGAGTGTGCACAGTTATGTGAGAGGTAGCCATTGCACTTGGCTTGAAACGCTTGGAACAATAAGTGGTCAGTGGGTCTTGGTGTGGTCGAGCATGAGCACCCACACCTTTCATAGCTATGGTGCTGTCCAAGCAAGACAATCTGAAAATAGGTGCAGCTTTGTAGATACACACTAATCTACTGGTATCTTTGCTAATCACAAAGATCACTTTCCAAAGCTCCAATACATTCCAATGAATCCACTTTGAATGCTCCATTAGTCCCTCAGCAAAACAGAGACATCAAATGCATACCTTCCAACCTGATGCAATGGTTTTCCATGTTGCATAATGTATTTTCCACAACCCACATGTCAAATCCACCTCTAGACTTTACACTCTAGCTCTTGTAGATACTCTCTTTGATATCATGTTAAAAATCAAGAGAGAAAATGAGAGAAAGGGTTGGAGCTAGAGCAAAGAGGCAATATGCTCTCTCTCAGTCTTTATTCTTCCATCTTCATTATTTATCTATTACACATTTAGCCTACAATAGTGAAAAGAGAGATGTGGGAGCTTTCGCTCAACCGCCAAGACCCACGGACCGCTTATTGATTCAAGCGTTCCAAGTGAGCTCTAATGGCTATCTCTCACCTAGCCAACGCACCATCGATCCTACAAATGCAGTGAGCTTACCTTGATGCTCGATCGAGTACCCTCCTCTCTCTTGCACTCCGGTAGCTCCACAATCCTAGATGCTAGCTCAAGCATCCTCAAGCCTCCTCCATCTCCAAGCTCCATCCTCCATAGCCGCGCGCGCAAGAGAAGAGAAGAGAAGAGAAGAGAAGAGAAGAAGAGGAGAGGAGATGGTGAAGAGCTTCACCCTCTTGATCCCTCACTCTCACACTCCCTCTCTCAAGAGCACACACAAGCAAGAAGGGGAGAAGAAGAGAGGAAGAAGAAGACTAGTTTTGCCACACACCAAAGAATGAGCTCCTCATTCACTTTTCAACTTTATATACAAAACCCTAAATCCCTTTTGGGAGGTCATCCCCTTTTCCCCTTTTTACATGGCCGGTCATAGCCTAGGCCCTGTTATCCATTGTCCTTTTATCTTCCTAGCTTCCTTTTCACCGCCCCTCTACATTTACAAATTGCACGGGTGAGAGCCCGGTGTTTTTTTACAAGATTTTAGGGTGCGCCTTTTTATTTAAAAATGCACCTTTCCCCTTTTGTATTTGCCTTGGACTTTTAAGGTTGCCCTTGCGCTTTTGGCCTTTTCTCATTTTCTTTCTTCAGTCGGGCTACCTTTTTTCCGCCTTTGCCCTGCATCTTTTTCACTTTCTTTTGCTTTCTTCATGTTGGGGTTAACATTAACCCCCTCCTAGACGAGTGCCAATCCCATGGCACTCATTGTCGTAGGTAGCAGGTGGTAGCATGCACCGAAGATGTGGGTGACAAGGACGCCTGGGGTTTGCATTGGTGGCCGGCACATGTGTTGGTTTGTTGGGGATTCTGCATAGGACGATTCTTTCCGGGCTTGTCGGATGATGAGGGGTGACCAGTCAAAGTAGGGCATTGATGAAGAACGAATGACACTTTCGTTGTGGTCTTCAACACCTACAATTGAAAACCTCTCAAGTGGTCTCTCCCTAAGGGTAGTGCTAGTCTTCCCTATTGTGCACAAGACATATTTGATTAGTTTGGGAGAGAGGTCAAACTCTAAGCAAGCTGAGAGTATTGTCCTGCACTTGAGGACCCAAACTGTGAATATATTTCAGTGTAGGCATTATGTGAGTGCTTGTGCATACTTAGATATTACTTAGTTAGAAGACTGTCGGCGTGGTTCCTTGGAGAGCAGGGGGCTAAGTTGATGGAAAAATGTGTTAATGAAGAGGTGGAGTACACTTTTGAAGATTGCTGGAGACGTCATTATGGGCTTTCCATTGTCTTCCAAGCCTTGCTTACCTCGGTGGGTTAGAAGGGCGTTGAGATGAGTGCAAAGGAATACCATGGGCGAGGCGATCTCCCTAGGTATGTCCTGCCTTTGATGTGCCCTTAGCAAGTGTGAGGGATGTAGGAAAGGGCTAGGGGATTAGGGACAAAGCCAGCTGACCAAGGTCGCTAGTCATACCTAATTTGAGGGACCCCTAGGTGCGGTGCTGTGATCGTTTTTTTTTTTTTAACAATAGCATGAGGAGGCGTATACATGGAGGCAACTGTTCAAGAGCATGACAGGAGTTTTACTCCTTGTCATCCGAATAGTGGGTAAGGGTTGGTGGGGGGCCTTGTTAAGGAATTTTTGACTTAACAAGTAGCCTTTGATGTGGAGGCGGGTTTTGAGGGTGGTGGTAGAAAGAAAGGGGTGGTTGCACTTGGTGAATTTACTGTCGTTCATGTCTTTGAGTAGTGCACCACAGAAGGATGGCAAAAGAGAAGCACGCATCATGAAGCGAGTCATGGTGTTGCTGTCTATGGCGTTGGGGTCAAAATAGAGGGGTGGGAGGTGGCGTTCTTGGGGTGCGGGTTCTTGGTGGACTAGGATCCTAATTAACCTAAGATAATTACAGGTGGTGATGAATGCGGGGTCGGGGCAAGAGGTGAATTCGCTAAGAAATTTTTCTATAGAGCTATACAAGTCAGGGAGGGTGAAAAGGAGGGTGTTTCTATGGGAGGTGGTATTGGCATTATAGATGATGGGGAAATCGAACCTGCCATGGATGGACGAATTGAAGTCCACTCCTACCCTTCGAGGATACGGCATAAAAGTGGGGTCGTTTCTCTCTGAAGGGAGGGTGTTGCAAAATGCCATCCACGCTTCCAAGTTGACGTCAAAAATGCGCCTCCTCCAGGTGGGTTGGCAATTATAGCCTTCCACTGTTTGAGGCACCTGGAGGACTTTATCTTGCCAAAACTCGTGGTCCTCGGCTCCCCAAGCAGTTGGGTGAGCCTCACGCTCTGCTAACCATTTGTTGGATTTGAGACTGGCCCCCATGGCAATGACATCCTCCACCAGCTAAATGGGCAGCACCCTATTCAAGGCAGTGGGAAACTCAAAGCGCAGGTCGAAGGGGTCGCGGTTATACTCCTGCTATTCCCAGATAATCATTTCGGCGCAGAATTCAGCAGGGGAGTCTTGGGTGCGTAGTAGGAGAGGGGCAGGCTGTCTCTGGATAGGTCAGGCATTCAGCTTTCTTCTTGCCTTCTCCACCATCTCCTTCCTACGGTTGGTTTGGGCCGCTCTTTGCTCGGCAGATGTGTCAAGGAGCTGTACTTCGGCTTGCTGTGGTTGAGGAGGTGGTGGGACATATTCCTCCTCCTAAGGTCCCAGATCGAGCTCCGGTTCACCCCCTTCTGCTTGCTCGTCTTCTTGTGTTTTCTCCTCTGTGAAACCGAGGTCTTCCATCTCCTGTGCCGTCAGGCCTACCTGTGCCAGATATCTTTTCTGCTCTTCTAGGCTCTGTGGGGTGGGCCTCCTAGCTGCAGCGGCACATGCAGGGTTGCTATGAGAGCTCTGCGCAATGGTTAGTTTCCTTTGCAAAGCTGATCATTGGATTCATCTCCTTCTGGTCGGGTGGCGTGGAGTAACTTGTTGAGAAAGATGTGCTGCTGAGCTATCATCGAGAGCTGGGCTGCTTCTGCCTGATTCTCAGCCAGCACCCTCTCACGTGCGGCCTTGGCTAGCCGGCGTGCTAAGTCCCCTACTCTCTGCTCGTTATGATCGGACCATTCTTTTGCCCTTCTCTCTATATCTTCCAGGCTCTCCCCTAATGGAGGGTCATTGCCATGAGTTGTTGTTGCTGGGCCTCGAGCTCACGGTGCAGGCGGGACTGCTCCTGGTGTTCCTCTGCGATTTGCGCATTGAGCTAGTCCAGCTTCACCTACATCCTGTGCACCTGTTCTACCCTTAATTGATTCAGCTCTGCAGCCTCCTGTCTGATTTTGTCAAGCTGGCTTTGCGCTTCCAGGTTGGCTGCAGATAACTGATCATTCTTGCGCCGAAGGTGGGCATTTGTTTCCCTCTCCCTGTTGAGACACTCCATCAGGATTTTCCTTCTTCCCTCCCAGGCAGCGTCGCGTTCCTTTAGGGCTCTTAGTTCTTCTGCCTCCTTAGTGCTGGCCTCCTCCCTAAGCACAGCGATTTCCTTTTGATATTCTGTTATCTGCTTCACTCTGTCCAACTGGAGGGCGGCTTGTGATTCGTGTTCCGCTGCTAGCTCCTCCATAGCTATCCTCCTTTCCTGCCTGGCTCTTTGCAACTGTGCAAGCAGCTCCTTCACGTACTCGTTGTAGTGGCCTGCTGGAGGTGGGGGGTGGGCCATGGTTGTAGTGGTGGCAACCTCTTCCAATTTTTGTCTTTTCACTTCCGACCCTGGCTCCAGTTCGGCCGTGGCTGCCCTTTTGGCACCTGAAGCTGGGGTGGCCCCGGCCGCTTCCCTTGCCAGCTCCCTTTCCACCAGAAACTACAGCCAGGTGACCACGTTGCTCTCATCAATTTTTGGGGTGTGACCCTGGGTGGCGGTGGCAGGGGGTGTCACCATGATGGGGGTGGCTTGCATGGGTGGCATGAGGAGAGGGGAGGCTGGCCTGATTGGGTCTTTTCCTTTACCTTCTGCAGGAGGCAGGTGCACAGTTTCCGACACACCAGTGCTAGGACCGGGTGCCTCAGGTTGGTATGGACCCCCTGCTCCTTCCTCGTCTCTTCTTCGCTATTCCTCGATGGAGCAACGGGTCGCCAGCTCCAAATCTTCTTCTTCCCTCCTTCTCAGCTCCTCCTTAGCCCTCTTTTGTCTTTCCTCCTCTTCCCTTACCGACTCCCTTTGGGCCCATTCGAGCTCTTCCTTCTCTTTCCTCCTTCGCTCCTCCTCTCTTTTTCCATGTAGGGCCTTAGTCCGTTGTTCCGCCTTTCTTTTTGGTGTAGCCTGGGATTCTCCCTCCTCGTCGGTGTCTGTTTTCGTTTCATCAGATTGCTCTTCCACATGAGGCTGGGACTGCGACGGCAATTCGCCCCTTTTCTCGTCACCTCCCTGTTTGTCTTCTCCTGCTTGTCCCTGCCCTATCGCTTCGTGGATGATCACGGCAAGGGCACCTCCAAACCCTATGGTGGAGGCCTTGGAGGATGAGGCTTTGCGGGTCGATCGGGGTGAAGGGGATTCTCCTGCCACGGACCTTCCTCCTGTTGCCAAGGCCTTTGCTGAAGCCTCAATTGTCTTTCTTACGAACCCATTGAGGTTCACCTCGTCCAACGATTGAGCAACGATGCTTTCGAGCAGAGGTACATTGATTCTGGACATGATGCTGTTGTACCACTAGCTCGAGAACAGGGTATGCATCATCTTCGCCTACAGCTGAATCTCTTGATTGGGGATGTCTGCCAGGCTATTCTATCGTTGGTGTGGACCTTCACTTTGTCCATCCCCAACATGGCATAGACGTCCCTTTTTGGTTTCTTCTCCACCTTGTTTGGAAGCCCTAGTGCCCTTTCTATTAGTTCGGGGGTCAGTTCGACCTGCACTTGTCTGGTGGCTTCCCTGTCCTGCACCGTGACGGTGCCCCTGTTTATGTTGAAGGTGCGCAAGAACTCGGCGCACAGGGTGTAGTTTATCCTCTGGCCCACTGCGTCCAGGTACCTTTGTAAGTGGCATTGCTCTATAATTGGTCATACCGCCAGTTCCTCGATGAACACATCTTCTAGGTTGAATATGTGGCGGAACTTCAGCTGGTTGAACGCCCTCATTTCCACCATGAGGCCGTACTTCACTTGTTCTTCCTCCGAGAAGGGGAGCTTGCCTGCTTTGTCTTGGCTTGCCATGGTCGCCACCTGCACATTTAGCCAATTCCCTTTTAGTTTTTTTTTTTGCAACCAATTTGCTGGACGACCACAAACATAGCAAATTTTATTGTCCATAGCCCTAACTTTTCCTTTCAGACTTCTATCACCCCTTTTTATATGGCATTTCAATTTTGAGCTTTTCACACTTTGTTTACTTTTTAGTTTTAACTCCATTTATCCCCTTACTTACTGCCCCTTCCCCCTTGTGGAAAAGAAGAATCCGTCCCAGGATTGGAGGTTGTGGGGCCAAGGCGTTCATGTCTATTTGTGTAGGAGCCAATCATAGAAGTTGGGGTTATATTCCAGATGTGCAGCGCAGTCCAGGTCACAGGGTCGAATGCCTACATGTGTTATGTACGTGAGGACATCTATGAGCAAATCATCGGAGTCGACCCGACTGGCGATGTGGAGCTCTTCCTCTGTCAAGAGGCGGTCGAGATAGGGGTGCCCTGAGATATGATTGTCCATGGTCCAACCCCGAAGAGTGGTTAACACTCTATACGAGGTAGGCGCGATGTAGGTGGGATCATACTCGGCCGTTTTGATGGCTCGGCGTTGTTCGGTGTTGGTCATTATGCGGCATCCGTCGACGTCCCATTTCAACCAAAGAGCGTACCACCGCTTCAAAAAGGGTGATCCTGTATCCGCCAGGTGGGACAACCTTGCTCTCTCTTGGCCAATGATGGGGCAGACGTTGTCCGTGGGTCAAATGATGTGATGAGGCGTTGCTTAATGGCTTGCTCTTTGGAGACCTCACTAGTGAGCAGCTCGGCGGCAGAGCGAGAAGCTTGTGCAAAGGCGAATTCAAAAGTCTCCCAAGAGCAAGGCATATTGCGCACGTCTGTTGCAAAGGGTTCTGCTAATAGTCCGAAGTCCAGGCGATCATAGCTGATGGCCAGTGCAACAAAGGTGGCACGGTGTTTGATGCAGTCCACCATATCATCTCCAGTGTCCTTTGCGAGGTCAGCGGCGAGCGTTAGAAATGACTTTCTTTCATAGGAGGGCTTAAGGCCGACGGGTGGTTGGGGTTTGCTGGAGCTGGAGGTTCTGACAGTACAGATCTGCGGCGGCTAGGGGTCCGTGTGAGTCGGCAACCTGGGCATTGGCCGGATGGATGGGTCGGGTTTGATCTTAGGGGCTA
Organism: Lygodium microphyllum; assembly: GCF_053477565.2. Lineage (NCBI taxonomy): Eukaryota > Viridiplantae > Streptophyta > Polypodiopsida > Schizaeales > Lygodiaceae > Lygodium > Lygodium microphyllum. The sequence continues at coordinate 153,490,305 of NC_141137.1, forward strand.
TGCTGCTGCAGTCAGCTAGGCTGTTGAGCGGCGGGTTGGGTTGGTTGGATGATGCCACTTGCGGTGATGGCCGTTGTTTGGGCCGATGGGCGTGTGCGACACTCATGGGTTGACACACAGAGGATTTGGGTGAGTGGGGTGAGCCCTACGATTCGTGGTCGTGAGGCATCGGGGAACAAGGACTCATTAGACTTGAGGTCGACGTAGAACTAGTGCATTTGACAATTGGGATTTTAGGGATCCACAGCGAGGCATTCCCCTCATAGTAGCCTTGTGCACGCAGGAGGACTTTAGGGACCCATATTTGTTTAATCACGCGACACTTGTGATGATGGCGTCTTGGTTTCCTAGGCTTAGATTTGCAGGTCTTCCACGGACATGCGCGTCTAGTTCTAGGTAGTTCTCGATGCTTCTTAGGTACCCATTGCAAGTGAGTCTGTTGAGGTTTTGCTTTGGGTGCGGCGGGCCGCGGTTTATGGGGATCTGGGTGTGGTAGATATGCATGGCCCCCCTCCTTAGTTCTAGCTACGGCTGTTTCTATCGATGGCCCTATGAGCGGTGATAGGGTTATGAGGCCCTTGCTGAAAGTCGTGACAATAGGCACGTTCCCAATCGTTAAGTGGATGCATTGCGACTCATAATCAACATTGCAATAGGTCTGCTTTTTAAAAGTTTGCCCGAGCAATGAGTTTGTGCTTGCATCCATGGTACTTGGCAATACGTAAAATAGCATGGGGATAGTTTCAGACTCGATAGAAACGGCGACTCGGCATGTGCCGAGGATCGGGTAGGATTGAGCCTTGTATGGACTTAATTTGGCTGTTGTGGGATGAAGTATTGGCGCGCCAAGCTGGGTCCAATGCTCGTGCGTTAAAACGTTAAAATCCGCCCCCTCATCAATCAGGGCATCGAAGGAGCACGTCTGCTTGGCCGTGACCGTGACACGGAGGTAGACAAGTTCTACAGGCTCCTCATTCTCGCAGATTTCCGTAATTGCGGCTACTCTTATTTTGACGGGTGGTTCTACCATTGGTGGCTCATGCAACGGATGAGTGGGCGGGTAGTACTTCTTGACCTGACTGCCATTGAAGAAGCCCATTCCCTCACCATCCAGTGTTTCCAGCATGAGATTACCAATTCGGCTGATTGCCCTGACCTTAAAGGGTCCGAGACCTCTGAATTTCATCTTTTGCTTATGTCCTTTAACTGAGTAGAGGAGCACTAGGTCACCCTACTCAAACTCCCGTTGCTTGACATGTTTGTCAAACCAGCTTTTGCATCGGGCTTTCTCGCAAATAAGTGCGTGGGTGGCTAGGAGACGAACTTCTGACGGCGTTCCAGCTCAACCAAGCGTTGCGTCCATGCCTCCTTCCCTTCCCATCATTCTTGGAGTGCTATCCTTAGGCTAGGGACGAAGAATTCTAATGGGAGAATGGCTTCGGTCCCATAGGTTAGCCTAAAAGGTGTTTGACCAACGGCCGTTTTATAAGCTGTTCGGTAGGCCCACAAGGTTGCCATCAACTTGTTATCCCAGTCACTTCGTGAGGCTGAGACTACTTTAGTTAGGACATTGATGAGAATTTTGTTGGTTGATTCAGCCTGGCCATTAGCCTAAGGGTAGCATGGTGAGGATTTGCGATGGATGATGAGAAAGGTGGATAGGAGATGGGCTATCACTTCGTTGATGAAGTGCGTTCCCTGGTCGCTGACCAGTTCGATGGGGCAACCAAAACGCGAGATTACTTGCTCCCATAAGAACTTGGCAGTCATCCTAGCGTCGTTTCTCCGCGTGGCTCTCGCCTCCGCCCATTTGGTGAGGTAATCCATGGCCACCACAATGTACCTGGCTTGTGAGTATTGTGCCACGGGGCTGATGGGTCCTATGAAGTCAATCCCCCATTTTTCGAAGGGTTGGCGAGCAATAACCGGGGTTAACTCCATCTGATCTTTACGAACCGGGACTTTTGTCCATTGGCACTCGTCACAATGCTTGACGAATTGTGTGGCATCGCGGAAGAGTGTGGGCCACCATAGCTGGGACTGCAGCACCTTCCGTGCTGTAGTGTCCCTGCTAAAGTGTCCTCCTACAATACCATTGTGCGCCTCTGAGAGCACATCATGCATCTCATGCTCACATATGCATCTACGTAACAATCCGTCTTGCCCCAGCCTATAGAGATGGCCTGCAATCAGCTGGTAGGGCTGGATTTTCAGGATTAAGCGCCTAAGCCATGCCCGTTCTATTGGTCGTTCGGGCAGCCCATGCTCGAGCACTTGGACTATGTCGTCTGCCCAGTATGGTGTCAGATCGGCCCTGAATAGGTCTCCCTCCCTGGACATATGGAATAAGTGGCTGTCCGGTAACTCGTCCATGATGCCTTGTCCAGCGGCTTCTCCTGTGGGTATACGGGACAGATGATCAGCCATGTAAAGTTGTTTTCCCTTCCGCACCACCACTGAGAAGTCGAACTCTAGGAGCAGGAGAAGCCATCGAGCTATACGTCTTGTAGCACAAGGTTTGTTCACTAAAATAGAGCAGGGCTTGATGGTCTATGAAGAAGGTGAAGGGGGTGCCCAGTAGGTAATGCCGGAACTTCTTCACGGCGAACACCATGGCTAATCCCTCCCTTTCCATTGTCGAATAATTCATCTCCATCTCAGTGAGTTGCCTGCTAGCAAAACTCACTGGGTAATCTAGGTTATGCTCACCAGGTTGGCACAACACTGCCCCCACGGCAAATTTAGAGGCGTCAATGTGTACGTGGAAAGTAATGGTCCAGTCTGGGGCTCGTAGAATAGGTGCCGTTGTTAGTGCTTTTTTCAATTCTTCGTACGCCCGTTGGCATGCTTCAGTCCAAGTCGAAGACAATTAGCAGTTTCTACAATGGCCTAGCGATCAGCGCGTAGTTCAGTACAAACCGTCGATAGTATCCTGTGTGACCTAAGAAGCATTGAATTCCCCTGTAATTACCTGGGGGTGGAAGGTCCACGATAACTTTGACCTTCGAGAAGTCCGTGGCAATGCCATTCTTGGACACCACGTGTCCCAAGATGCATCCGTGCTTTACCCAAAACTGACATTTCAGGGGGTTTAGGGAGAGGCGGTACAAGCGACACCATTCAAAGACCGCGCGGAGTTTGTCTAGATGTTCGATCCAGGTTGAATGGACACACAAGTCATCGACAAAGACCTCTAACTCCTTGCGAAGCATGTCCTTGAATATGGTACACATGAGGCATTGAAAGGTGGTGGGGGCATTGGTTAGCCCGAAGGGCATGACTACGTACGCAAAGATGCCCCGCTCAGTGGTGAAGGCGGTCTTGTGCCTGTCTCTGCAGGATGCACTTGCACCTGATTGTACCCCGAGAAGCCATCCAGGAAACTGTAGGCTTCCTTACCTGCCACTCTCTCAAGCATGTGCTCGGTGTACGGTAAGGGGTAGTTGTCTCTCTTTGTAGCGGTGTTCACCTTCTTGTAATTGACGCACACTCGAATCTTGCCATTTTTCTTCATCACAATGACTATGGGTGACACCCAATCTGTGTGCTCAATTTCGTAAATGAATCCAGCTCTCATCAACTTGTCGATTTCCTCCTTGACACCATGAGCGTGCTTTGGATTCATGGGGTATGGTCGCTGCTTGACCGGCGTTGCATCCATCGTCATGGGTATGTTGTGAGTCACAACACTCAGATCTACCCCTCGTAGCTCTTCTAAGGACCAAGCAAATACGTCCCGGTACTCTTGCAAAAGAGTGACAAAACTGGACTCTTCTTCCGTGGTCAAGTCCTCGGCAATGAACACTGGTCGGGGTACTTCCCCTTCCAGGGCTAGGTTTACCTCCTTGACCTTGGCTGGCCCTTCGATTGGTTCGATGGTGTGCCCTTGGCATTTGGCACTTAGCAGAACCACTACCATGTCCCCTCGTTTGAATTTAGAGAAACGTTTAGGGAGGTCTTGCGGCTTCCTTTGTTCCTCTGATCGTGCATCCTTGGGACGCTCTGCCTCATCCTGCCGCAACCATCTGCGCCTCAGGTGGACAGGTAAGTCCCTCTTGGTGTGTCTGGTCATGGGTGGCCTAGGGATTTCTGGGTCACTTTCCGAAGTAACTTCCGATTCAGAGTTAAACCCCCCATTTTCACTAGAGGAGGTGGTCTCCCCCGATGGCCGCAGTTCAGATGGCGATTCGGTTCTAAGCAGTGCTGCCGTTCCTGGTTGGGCTAGCCCGGCTTGCTCAAGGTCCACTGCTCCCATCCGTTCCAACCAAGCACGATCACATTTCATACACATAACTCCTTGGTCCACTCTAAGGGCCTGTCTCTTCTACAGCTTAGCATCTGCCCGGATTTGCTCAATTTCTCGCCCTTTGGTGTCGTATTCTATGGTATCTACCTCACCCTCACTTTCATCATCAAAGGATTGGCAATCTTCGTATTCATCACATGAATCTTTATCACTCGACTGCTCATCGTCTCCCAAGGCTTTTTTTGCCTCGTCTTGTTGGTCGGGAACCAAAGCCCAGTTATACTTGAGGTTTAGTTCATGTACCCTGGTCCACTTCCACTCGGACTCTTCCAAGAGGTCCTAGAGAGGCTTGAGATTGGCAGTTGCGTTGCCTGCCAGTCAGTCCGTTAAGTGCTCCAGTATTCCCTGGAGTTCCCTCTTGTTGGTAGGCACTTGGAAGATGACAGGCTTAGGCCCTTCATGGAGGCTTGCTGCCATCATGTAGACAGGTGTAGGGAGTGTTTCTTTTGGCTTGCCAATTGTTTTGACGGCCTGCTCGTACGCCTCATGGTCTGAGAATGGCAGGTCAAGTGTAGCAAGAACGTGCATCCAATCCCGCTCGTCCTCTGGGCATGGGATATACTTAGTTAAGGACCCATAGGGTTCCTTGTCCTGAGCGTTTCCCTTGAGCAGAGTAGAGATGGCGTCTAGGTCAAATGGCGAGGTCTTCCAAGTGTCCATCTCTATTCTCACAGCGTTAGTTCGGTTGCCAAGGAAGATCAGGTTGTTACCCCAGTCTTCGATAACTCTAGCATTGCGCATCCAGGCTGGACCCAATAAGATATCATAGTCCACTCCCTTCATGACTATAAAGTCGACAGAGAACTGGACTCCTGCAATCTTCACTAGCCAATTTTTCAAGACCCCGAATGGCTTCACTCGCATACCATTTGCTAGCGTGACATTAAACCGAGCAGCTTTGACAGGCGAGTTTCCCCACGTCTGTAGCACTGCGTGGCTAAGCACACTAACCCCAGCTCCTATGTCTACAATCCCCTTCCTTGTTGTGTCTCCCAAGGCTAGGACCGGTAGGACTGCGTGCATCTCCGAGCCCTCCCAGAAAGCGTTGACGTGCAAGGATTTAGGCCCGGAGTGTAGCGTCAAACTTGGCAAGTGTGTTTCCGCATCCTGGTCTTGAGGATTTGTCGGGGCCTACTCTTGCGGTCTCTTGGCCCACTGCTTGAAGTCCTGCCATAGGACAGGGTGCTGCTTAAGAAGATCTCCCAAGCCAAACGTTACAGGGGTGGTTACTAGTGTGGTCAGGAGATTGCTAAACACTCGTCCTTCCCTTAGCCTAGACTATCCGGGCCAATGGCCGCGGCTGATCTGCGAGTCTGTTGCGTCTAGGCTTGGCCTCGATGGCACTACTTGTGGCATAGTAGCCTCGGCGACTTAGGTTGGGGCGGTGATATTGGTGTGCTTATGCTAGAGAGATCATCAATCTCATCCTCCGTAATGGGTTCAACATCCTTGAGGTGCTGTTGAGCCTCCCTCACCCATTGCTTCACCTTTTCTATGGCTTCTAATTGCCGCTTGGGGTGTGGGTATTCCCCTACCTTAGCACTTCCCTTTTGGGCTGTTTTAGGGGCCGAAATCTCTGCCTCCACGTCTGAGACTTTCTTCCCTTGGGGTAAGGTCATAACACTGTCGGTTTTTAGTGCGACCTTAGCCTTTGATCTCTTCTTTTTCCGCCTACGGCTTTTCTTTCCTACTGAGGTCGCGTCAAGATTGCTAGGTCCTGGCAGAGAGATGCCGACCTGCTTCGTTTGTGCTCGGGTCATAACTCGCAAGGGAATAGGTGTGGCCTCCCCATCGGGGTTTTCAACACCAAACAGCCCCAGCGGGACGGACGGCAAATTAGCTAAACCGGAAGGCGACTTCCGTTTTGGGCAGTCTATGAAAAGATGGGTGATTTCGCACTCTGCGCACCTTTGGTCAGCTTTGTCCCTGTTTTGCTGCTCTCTTTTGGGGCAGCGCGATGAGACGTGACCGGGATGTCCACAAGTCCAACAAGTGACCGGATCCTGTGGCTGCCCTCCTAGGCCTCTACCCCGTCCTTGTCCTAATGCCATCACCGGCACGGGTCGGTAATCCATGAGGACCGCATTGCCCTTGTCGTCATGCGAGACATAAGGGTATATGTAGGTCTCTTCGTCACTGGACTCCTCTACGTAGTGTACGGGAGCATCGCTCGGTGGGTGGGCCACATAGGGACCAGGGGGTCTAGGAATGCCGGTAGGATTTATGTCCAGCCTAGGGACCGCTGGTTTCATATCATTAGGCGCCGGTAGGGCTAGTGGGGCTCCCCTTCCAAAGAATGGATGTGGCCTGTTATCCGGATAAAGCTGGCTGTAGGGTTGCGCGTATGGCAGTCTTCGTGGTAGTCTATAGTGTGCGGCATCGTGGCCGAACCTACCGCAGTTAGTGCAGGGTCTTGACCTAGGGTCCTAACATTCTGCTGGCAGGTGGTTTCCTCCACAGTACATGCACTGGACGTGCGGACGCGTCGGTTGCCTCAACATGTCTTGTATTTTGGCCAATTCCGTCTTGACCTCGGCCAAGCCGTGGTCCGTCTTGGTGGCCTTTCCCTTATCTTGGGATGATGGGTTTGATCGCTCGCTAGAGGTTGACATTCGCTCTAAACTCCGTGGGTTGGTTTCTTCTAGGTTTTGAGCTCTTGGAGCTTCGCTCTTTCAACTGGTCATTGACCCTAATGGCTTCCTCAAAAACCCTAGCCACCATGTCTCGTTGCAAGCTTGAGTTGCCTGCCAGTGCCTTGTACAATTCCTCATCTCGAATCCCGCTGATGAATACGGTCGACACTGCCTTGTCAGTCGGTCTCTCGCCTAAGGGGATTCTTTTAAGGAGGCTTCTCACGTGGGTCACATAGTCGCGGATGCCCTCCTTCTCCTTCTGCTTGACGTTCATCAGGCGTACTAGCAGGTTGTCAGAGTATCCGGGTTCGGCAAACCTCTTGACAAAAAGGTCCTTGAGGTTATTGAAGTTGGCTCGTTTTATGGCGTCTAGGCTTGTATACTACGTCCTACCCTTATCGCTTAAGCAAAATCCGAATGCTTGCGAATGTTGAGCCTGGTCGTTGAGGCCATTGGCTTCGCAGACTTGCTCAAACTGCTCGACAAAGCTGTACGGGTCGTCCGATGGCTGGTACTTGTCGAGTTGCTTGGTGACGATAGGTATTTTGGCTTGGCTCTTTGAGCCCTGGTTTGCCCCCAGCCCTGCAAGTAGCGAGGTTGCTAGTGCAATGGCATTCTGTTCTACCGCGGTGTTATCAAGCAGCCGTTTCATGAGGAGCTCGCCCAGCGTCAGGTCTTCGTCTAGTGCTCTTTCTTGGTCTGTCCGGTTCCGGCCAGCCAAGTTTAGCACTCGCTGCACCTCATGCAGCTCCATGCTTTGCCTTGGACTCCTGGCTTGTCGGTCCCTATTATACTCGGCTATGCCCTGCAATGCCTTGCGGTCTAGCCTTCTCTCCTCCTCTAGGTCCGCAATGATTGCATCTGCCGTCCTGCCACGGTGCTCGTACCGGGCATGCGCATCGTAACTGCTCACTATCTGTTGTATGGCGTCTGGGAATGCGCTAATATCGAGCTCTTCTATAAACCGATGGTCTGAGCCTCCCTCTGTCATGGTTGAATTCTTGCGCCTGGTCGTGAGTCAGATCCTTGTCGTTGACGCTCCTTGCTTGATCCTACCCTGCGCTCCGCGCGTTTGCCTATACCTTGGGTCTTCTCCTATTGGTGGGTTTTTTGGGCGATTTATCTAAGTGAGTTCCTTTAATTTTTGAATGCAATGCTCAACTTATGGTCACTCGTTAGTGTGTTGTTCCTCGTGCACTTGTGCTCAATCAGGCTTTCAGCTTTCCTAAGTGTACTTCAAGTGCGGAAATTCAACTTGAGTGCTGTGAGCAATTCCCCGGTGTCTCACTCACTCTCGCTCGTTTCGGGCCTGATAGGCTTTGCTACTCCAGTTCTGGCCGTTCTACGGGTTCTAGGGTCCTGTGCTGCTTCCTATTGTTCATGCGGGGGTGGGTCACTGGGGGAGTGCCCCAGTGTGTCCCTGGATGGGTCAGGTTTTGTTTTGGTTTGACTCTGGGAATCGAACGTCCGATTTACCAGTGGTCCGATTTTGGGAATCGGACCAGGTGTATCAGGGCTGAGTGGCAGTCTTAAGGTCTGTGCGTCTGATTCTCAAAAATCGGACGGGCAAGTGTTCGAAGAATCGGTCAAGGGGGTCCGATTCTGGGCTGGTCCGATTTTGGGTGGTCCGATTCGTCCGAATGGTCCGACCGGACAGGGTAGTCCGATTTCTAGAATCGGGCAGACTAGTCCGAGTGTCCGATCCTAGTGGTCCTGGGTCCGATTCTGGGAATCGGACCGGGCAGGTGGTCCGATTGGTGACGTGTATTAATTTGTCCGATCGGACAAGGTGGGTCCGAGTCAAAGCATCCGAGTGGTCCGAGCGTTCGATTCTCAGAATCGGACAAGTTGGTCTGATCTTAGTAGTCGGACAGGTTGTTCCGATCGGATGATTGTCCGAGTGTCCGATTCTGGGAATCGGACACTGGGTCGAACGTCCGAGTCTGTCGATCCGATGAGCTTGCGCACGCGGATTTGCCCACTATCTCCAGACGTTTATTCCTATTGACCACGAGATTCACCAACGATGGAGTTGGAGTGGTGAGGGGGAGATCGGTTACCTGGGAATCGCCGAACGCAATGTCCTCCATGCCTTGGTCTATCGGACGGTTGCCAAGCTCACTCTAGTTCTCTTGCCCTCCCAGAGTTTATACCCTGCTGGTTCTTCCCTGAACACTACAGATCCCTTTCCTGGCGTTTCCTACGCAGTTACCTTCGCATTTACTCCATTTTCCCCCTTGTTTCCTGCGATTTTCCCCCTGTTTCACAGCAGCAGCCCTCTGCCTCTTCGTGTGTGATTTCCTACTATTAATCTACCCTAAACACAACATAAATCGAAAGCAAAACACTGAACTACTTTCTCCATGTTTTCCAATCATCAACAACCAAAATATCCCAAAATACTTACTTGTTCTGAAGATCGAAAACACCCAACTTCCTACCTATCTCAAGCTTCATTTCGGGGATGAATACCCTACTTCGATGCTCGATATGAGGCGCACAAGTGCTCAAGCTTGAATCCGTTAGTCCTGGCAACGGAACCAAAATGTGGGAGCTTTCGCTCAACCGCCAGACCCATGGACCGCTTATTGATTCAAGCGTTCCAAGCGAGCTCTAATGGCTATCTCTCACCTAGCCGACGCGCTGTTGATCCTACGAATGCAGTGAGCTTACCTTGATGCTCGATCGAGTACCCTCCTCTCTCTTGCACTCTGGTAGCTCCACGATCCTAGATGCTAGCTCAAGCATCCTCAAGCCTCCTCCATCTCCAAGCTCCATCCTCCATAGCCGCGCGCGCAAGAGAAGAGAAGAGAAGAGAAGAGAAGAAGAGGAGAGGAGATGGTGAAGAGCTTCACCCTTTTGATCCCTCACTCTCACACTCCCTCTCTCAAGAGCACACACAAGCAAGAAGGGGAGAAGAAGAGAGGAAGAAGAAGACTAGTTTTGCCACACACCAAAGAATGAGCTCCTCATTCACTTTTCAACTTTATATACAAAACCTTAAATCCCTTTTGGGCGGTCATCCCCTTTTTACATGGCCGGTCATAGCCTAGGCCCTGTTATCCATTGTCCTTTTATCTTCCTAGCTTCCTTTTCACCGCCCCTTTACATTTACAAATTGCACGGGTGAGAGCCCGGCGCTCTTTTATAAGATTTTAGGGTGCGCCTTTTTATTTAAAAATGCGCCTTTCCCCTTTTGTATTTGCCTTGGACTTTTAAGGTTGCCCTTGCGCTTTTGGCCTTTTCTCCTTTTCTTTCTTCAGTCGGGCTACCTTTTTTCCGCCTTTGCCCTGCGTCTTTTCCACTTTCTTTTGCTTTCTTCGTGTTGGGGTTAACAAGAGATAAGTCTAACCAACCTTACTAACTAACTACGATTGAGTCACGGAATCATTTATTGTATCAAACATGTTGTATAGCTAGACTATAGTTGTACTAAAGAGTCAATAGAGCTTGATTCTCAACACCTTTGACTCATATAATTGCTTCTTTAGATCCATCACCTTTGTATGATTAATGAGGGGTCTTGATTCATGGTATCAATCCCAAAACCAACTTGATCTTATGACCATATCTCTATATTATTTATGGTAGGGATCTTAACTGATGGTACTTATCCCATAACCAACTCAATCTTGTGATCCATATCTCTTTTTTAGGGTAGTCCCTTGGAAATTTTTGGGAGCATCACATTTGCATGCTCCTTCAACACATCTTCCACTTGGGCATTTTCACTTCCAATGGTCTCATTACACATTAAATAATCATGCCTTCTTGCTTGATGGACTTCTCCACCACTTGCTTGGTGGTACATGCCATGATCGTAGGTCGAATGATGGTATTAGTAGTAACCACAAGTGCTTTATGGTACTTCACTTTGGGTTGGGACCCTTGGGTTGCTTGATTCCAACTTTTCAACTTGGAGAGGAGCTCCTATTGACTTGATTACTACTTCTCTCTTCATTAATTTATCTCTCTTTACTTGCATCTTCTCTCAAGTTCTATTTGGAAGTTGTAATTACTAAGCTTTCAAATGGGACACGATGTCATCCTTGTAGATTCAATGATATTTTATTTACTCCCTTCCCAAACATGGCTATTATGTACTGTCATAGAACTCAAGGCCTTGAATGACTTCAAATTCATCTATAGGTATGATTGATAAGTTTTGCTTAGCCTTCAACTACCCTGCTTCCACTAATATTGAAAATGCTTGCTTCACCTCGGCTTCTCCTTTTGCAAAGGTCATAGTCAAACCTTCTAGTACCTTAGCTTCATCAAGCAACCCATGCCTTACTATACATTATGGGTGACAAAGTTATGGATAGTGCATATGTCCACCATGATTGCTTACTCATACTTATTCACCCATCCCTTCAAATATAAGTGGTGTATTGCAACCACCCCTATATCCATGCAATGTATGGGTGCATTCATTATACTCACTCTTGGCTGCTCCTGGGAAACTCCACTTCCATTTGGAATGTCCACGATATTGAGGGTAAAGGCGCATATACCTACACTACCCTGTATTTTCTTCACACACCATGACTGAACACCTATACATTGCAAGTAGTGGGTGCTCATCACTGTCACTTTATTTTTTATTATTTCAGTGACTATTGAATAAAGGAATGTCAGTCACATATTGTGACTATTGTATTTTTCACATACGGTATCTCTCTCTCTTTCTTTCTTGCTTCATCTATGTCAATAATTGTTAGAAGATAGGCATAGGAACCCATTATAAGCAAGGGTGCATAAGGACAGATGGGTGTGAATAGCCTTAGGGGTAGGGGAAACCCTAACCCTATCTTGGCAGAGGCTATATAAACAACCTATGGGTCACTATCAAAAGTGGGAGTGTACCCAAGTTGTACTTGTAAGAAACTTAGTAAACAAGATGTTATTCTTGTACTTTGAGATCTCTCCTTCCTTTTGTGCACACATTCCAATGTTGCAACTCTGATTTGTCACATGGTATCATAGCCTCCTCTGATCCCCTTAGCTTTCTATACTCTCAGCCTCACTAAGTGCACAAGATTGTCCATCATCTTCATCTTTTACATTTTGCCTCCATAGCCAAACCAAACCCACCTCTAATAGAGGACTCCGGGAGAATGAAGGAAGAGGTTTTAGCTCACGGTTCCTTCTGAGAAACTCTTCAGCAACTCAGGGCGACTCAACCTGGCACAACAAAGGCTAAGATTAGTCGACGTTGGTGGACGAGATTGTAGAAATCGCAGATCTGGCACAGTTTTTGCAGGGGACCTGATTTGAGCTGAACCATGTGTGGTACAAGGCGCAATAATGGCAGCTACCTTAGGCTGGCAGCCATAGCTAGGAGCTTCAAGCTTCATCCATTTTCAAAAATTTTCAATGTTTGGTAATCAACAGTGATTTTAATAACTGAGTTAACTCTTCTAGAGTGAGTTATGAACCTAGGAACTTCATTTTAGTGGTTTCTCTACTCGAAGGGTCATCATCAAGACGAACATTTATCATCTCTAGCAACATGAGCTACACATGAGTGCTTGTAAGCACTAAGGCACATTGCCTAATCATCATTGCTACTAATACTTATATAATCTAAATGTTTTTCATCAGGAAAATAAAAAAACTAAGTACCTTGCATCAAGTTGTAAGGCTATGTGTACAACTATAAACACATAGACCATCATACACTAGAAGTGCATTGCATATCTTGAGTGATTTCTTCTTCAGTACATTGGTCAATGAAATTAGAGGGATGAGTGACATTATACTCTCCTCAAAATAATCAACAATAAGCATTGAAATCATAGACTGTCCTTGTCCTACGCAAGGGTCATCCATTGAACCATACCACAAAGAGGAGCCCGAAGTCCAGTCTAGGTTAAATTCATTGAAGCCTAAAAAGACCATTAAACCTCGGAAGAAGCTTGCTCCTAAGAAAGGACCACCAAAGTCATATTTTAAAATATTACATATGTACAATTTTCAGCCCTTCTCCTCATTACAACTTTGAATTGCTTCCGCATTTAGTGGCAAACTTGAAAGGGACTAGACACTGCCCTTGTTCTAACAAGTGGTAAGACCTTCCCAATGGCCACAACATAAGCTCATGTCCATCCTCAAATTCAAAAATTTGAAGGCAAAGATTTCCAACCATGGCAAGTACTTATCAAGTATAAAATGATGGAGAGAGGGTATGGCCTCTCATTCCGGGCACTAGAGATGTTAACTATGCAAATCTAGTTGATATAGAGGATGACCAACATACCTAAGCAATCATTATGTTACACGTAGATGAGTCATTGATTCATCATGTTGATCAACTAAATACTGCTAAAGAAAAATGGGATGAGCTTGAAAAGCTCTATAGAGCCACTGGTAAAATACTAAAATCTTCCTTAAAATTGAATTCTTTAGCTTGGAATATCGATTAGGAGAAGACTTGGGAAAAGTCATCTCTCACATGAAGGGAATTATGGCACAACTTGCCTCGGTACAAGCTCCAATACATGAAGAAGATGCTATAGCTATCCTCCTAAAAGCTGTAAAACAGGTGTTTTCTACTCTTGTAACCACTCTTACCAACATTCCAGATCCTACATTGGCAAGTACCATCCAATCCTATTTGGATGAAGAAAAGAGAAACCACAAAGAAAGCAGCAACAGTCAAGCATCTTCAACTTCATGTGATCAAGTATTGGTACATACAGCTCTCACTAGATGTTCTTTCTGTAAGAAAAAAGGACATCTTGTAAACAACTATTGGAAGAAGTATCCCGAGAAAATGAAATGTAACAAATGCAAGAAGACATGGCATATCACTAGTAAATGCCCCAACACTCCTGATGTACCTAAAGAATTGGTGGCCAATTATGCCTCCAATTCATCTAAAGATCGACTTTTTTTATTCTTTAAACCATCTACCTAAAAACACTCTTGTAGTCTGATTTATAAAGGCATCCCGGTTGTTTAAAGGGGGAGGGGGACATCTTACATGCCTTGTAATCCAATGCCACCCTGGCATTGAGGGGGGGTGTTAGAAGATAGGCATAGGAACCCACTGTAAGCAAGGGTGCATAAGGGCAGATGGGTGTGAATAGCCTTAGGGGCAAGGGAAACCCTAACCCTAGCTTGGCAGAGGCTATATAAATAGCCTATGGGTCATTATCAAAAGTGGGAGAGTATACCCAAGTTGTACTTGTAAGCAATTTAGTAAATAAGATGTTGTTCTTGTACTTTGATCTCTCTCCTTCCTCTTGTGCACACATTCCAATGCTGCAACTCTAATTTGTCAATAATCACGTGGTGGGGGGACTTGCTTGAGCTATTATACCAAACACACACTATACACACAAGAGGAAGCTCACTCAAGAACACAAGAAGAGAGATAGAGGCCAAAATATTTTCTTGCTGGTTTTTTTCTTCTTCTACCACACACTATAGAATGTATACAAAGTATAGATAAGATACAACATAAAGGAAAGTAGCTTACTAATTCAAACAATACATAATTGACTATACTAATCTACTAGCACTATAACTATGCCAGCTGTAGGTGGGTGAAATAAACTAAATATAATAAGTGATAAGTCAATGGCCATGTGAGGATCGTAATGACCATCGACGTGCTAAGTGTAGACTTATAGGCCCATCTAGGAAGGCAGTCCATCATCAATGTTCACACATGTTGAGCTTGCCATCTCCAAGTAAGCTTCAAAACACCTATACATTCTTACCTATCTCATAAAAAAGTCTATAATGTAAAGTGGACTTCACATACCTCAATATGTGTCTAATGCATCCAAATGAGGCTTTCTAGGCATCTTCATAAACTATCTAGCAAGGCCAACATTATAGCTTAAGTTTAGTCTTGTGATAGTCATGTAAATCACACTCCCTACTATTCTCATAAATATACTAGGGTTTTCTATATCATTTCCAACGTCAGCACTCAACTTCACATTTTGCACCAATGGTACTAAAAGAGGTTTACATGTTATCATACCATACTTGGATAACATATCCAAGCCATACTACCTTTGGGATAGTCATATACCGTTATCACATCTAATCACCTCAATACCAAGAAAGAATCTCAAATCCAAATCCTTCATCTCAAACTTCTTCTTTACATTAACTTCAGTAATCCTATTGTCATTGTCACTTGTAATAATCAAGTCATCCACATAGATGAGTATAATGACCAAACTTACATCTCCCTTTCTCACATGAAGTGAGTGATCAACATTAGAAATATAAAAGCCAATATTGACAAGATACTCTTTGATCTTATCAGACCATGCTCTAGGTGCTTTGTTTCATCCAATAGAGTGCATTTTTGACCTGCACACCTATGTGGGATGCTCTAAATCCTCATAACCTGCTGGCTACTCCATATACACTTCTTCTTGTAATTCACCATGGAAGAAGGTATTCTTGACATCCATCTCTACTGCAAACTCCAACCTTTAGCTATTGCCAAAACAACCACGCATCTAACAGTTGCCATCCTAGCAACCCAACTAAATGTCTCTCCATAATCTATGCCATATGTTTGATCATAACCTTTTGTAACCAACCTAGCCTTATAGTTAAGACTTCAAGCTCAGCTCTACTATCTTTAGGTTGTGTATACCCAACATTTAGCTTGTCCAACTGTACTACATGCAAACATTAAATAAGTCCGTGACTTTAGAGTTAGTCTGTACTTTGTGTGAATGGTCTTATAGATCTTAGAGTGTTTATTCACTTTAGTTATATGGGTTCTCGAGTAAATTACTCATTAATATATGTGTGCATCACATGGGTTCAAAATAAGGTATTTTTAAAATACCATTTTTATACATTTTTTACATACAAAATGGTGTTATATAAAGGGGTTATTTACAGATTGAATAGAAAAGGGTTATATTTTATTCACAAAAAATTCATAGATAAGGATATTTATAAATAGTCCTTGAATACACGTGATGTAGATGATATATATATGGTAACTTCCCCGAGTATGGGTTTTGGAATATGAAGAAAATGAGAAGTGAGCATACGGCTCCTCTCTGTTGCTCCAACCCTTCTCTTTGTCTCTATCTCTCAACATGGTATCAGAGCCATGCTAGGTGGGCTCTCTAGAGCAGGAGGCAATGAAGAAGGCTTGAAGAAAGTGAAGATCCAAGATTCTCTGAAGACAAGTAGGCTGCCATTGGTTCTTGAAAGGTATGCATTGAGACATTGAGATTGCCATTGCTCAAGCATTGTCTGTGGCTTGTCTGGGAATGCACCAATGCTCCATTGACCATACATAAGTTGTCAATGAGCATCATGTGCTACTGGTCTACTACAAATACGTCTTGTTAGGCAGCATGAACTATGCATATTGTAGGCTGAACCTTATTGATTGCAAAGACACCACATAAAGTGGCTATTACGTGGTTAAATGCTTGGCCATACCCCTTGAAAAGTGCTTGAAGATTGCTATATGAAAATGCCTTGGAGAGGGCTCAGTTATGAGCTGAGACTTGAATGCACATATCTAAAATTCAATCCTGAACTACTGGTACCAGAGAACACACAGCATGTATGTTGCCTTGACATGATCTTAGAGCTCTATGTCATGCTCAGAAAGCATCATTGAAGCATAGATATATGCAAGAAGGACATATGCACTTGTTCTTATGCCTTGGAGATGAAGTTTGGAGGTCAAAGAATTCAGATTTGGGAGCCTTTTACAAGCTGAAAGCTGTCATGAATTGTGGACAGCAAACATTGTTTACACGAGAAGCACTACATGACATTGATTGGTCTTTATCAAATGTATGGCTTGGGATATGTCTAGGAATGTTTGGAATATTAGGATAACCATTGAATGCTACTAAAATTTAAAGTCTAGAGTTGAAAAAAAATGCATTTAAAGTGTCTCAGTTAGTTACAAGTAGGGAATGCAATCCATGATATTGCTTCTTGAAGACACAATGTCTATGGTTGTATGTATGGTCATGTATTGACCCCGACACACTGAAGCAAATGTATGAAGTGATTTGAAGACATTTTGGATCTGGATTTAAAAAAAATTGCTGAGTATTTGTTGATTGCAACCTGTGAACAAGAGTTTTGACACTTGTACTTGCTAGTTATGCACTAATTTGTGCCCATATGGTCACATTTGGACTGCTACATGAAATAGCAGATGTTTTTTATGTTTTCAAGCATGTATGGCATGTATACATCTCTGTTTTGGTTGTGAAAGAATAGCTAGTCATTTACAACTTGCAAATTTTAGACTGCATGTATATCTACTAGCATTGAGGTTGAATGTCATAGAGTTTACAGCAGCTACATGATCTATGTATTGACTGATGTACCTACATCCTATATCACTTGGTTGTGAATGTCTTTGACAATTTTATGGACTAAAATACATTTATTTGAATAGAGGTTGATGCTAAAAATTGTCATTGCATTGGAAGGTTGAAACTGATCAGTTAAGAAGCCTTGGTTTGCAAGTAGTCAAGCATTGTTTGCAACATGGCAAATGTAGACAGAATTGACAATATAACCCAAATAGTGGGGGAAAAGCTTGATAGCAATAATTATGCCATATGGAAGTTTCTCATATAGAATTTTATGATAGGAAAAGGATGTTGGGACTTGGTGATAGGTGTTGAAGTTGAGCCTGAAATCCCAGAGAGGAATCCTACAGCCGAGCGCATCGAGCTTGGTTGGAAAGAGCTCGCAAGGTGCTACACTAGTTATCTTTATGTATCTCAAATGCTATGGCAATGTAGATCATGAATTGCAAGTCATTAGTAGATGCATGGAACATATTGATAAGGTATTATGGCAGAACTATCAGTGCTAGGAAGATACATTTAAAGTAAAAATTCAACAACATGGAAAGAAAAGGAAGATCTATATAGGACTATGTCACAGAGATTAAGACTATTGTGGATCAACCGGCATTCATTGGCACACAAGTTGAGGATAAAGACATGGTTGCAGTGATGTTAAATGGTTTGGGATTTGAATAGAAGTCATTTGATACTTCCATCTCTATGAGGGCTGAAATGTTGGATTTCAATGAGCTCATTACATTGCTTATTCATGAGGAAGTTAAACTTGTCTTGGCGCTACAAGTTCTAGCAGCTCCAAGAATAAGGATGCTGTCTTTTATTCGAATTAACACAGTCGTTGCAGCCAAGGTAGAGGTTATGGTTTCGGCAGAGGAGGCCAACAAAATGTCTCATATGTCAATAATAACCATCAAGGTTTGAATGCATGAGGAGGTGGAAATTTTAGAGGCAAGGGGAAATCTAGCCCCAGAGGCAGGGGCTCCTAGCAGCAACAATGCTCATCTGACAATCTTAATAAGGATAAGGATTGTCACTATTGTGGAAAGTATAGTCATATTTCTAAGGACTGCTAGAAGAAGAAAGGCAATCAAAGAGGCAAACGACATGGACATTATGCATCATCCAGTTAGGCAGAAGATGTATCTGGGGATAGATTGTTTGCCATGATATATGTGAAAGACAAGGCTATTGACAAGTCTCATGAGGATGCAGTTTGGTACATTGATTCAGGGGGCATCAAATCATATGACACCTCATGGTGACTAGTTTACAAATGCGGTGCCTCATATGAATGGCTATGTATGCACAAGGGATGACATGCAACATAGTATAGAACATAAAGGCAAAGTACCTTTGGTAATCCATGATACCAAGAAGAAGAACTTGCATGATGTACTGCATGTCCCATCAATTACTAAAAACCTATTGTCTATGGGTGAGGTGACTGAGTAAAATTTGTAGGTCTGATTTAACAAGCACGAATGCTTCATTGAGGAGTTTGGTAATGGCTGCAAATTGATTGCTTGTGGTCATAGGAATGGCAGGATGTTTACTCTTGATACCACTTTGTCAGAGCTGAAATCAACAATGTTTTCCCATGGCTCTGTCATACTTAGAGACTTGAAAATATGGCATAAGAGAGTGGGACATGTTAATCTTTCGCGACTGCAAATGATGTAAAAGAAATAGCTTGTGACAGGTTTACCCAAGTTTCATTATACAAATATTGGTCATGTTTGTGATGCTTGCTAGTTTGGTAAAGAGTCGAGGTTGCCATTTGTCAGTCTCATGTAAGAAATAGTACATGACCATTGCAGTTAGTTCATTCTAATGTGTGGGATCTAGTCCATAATGCATCCATGGGAGGATTCAAGTACTATGTGATATTTATTGATGATTACAATCTCTATACTTGGGTTTATATCTTGAAAACAAAGGATGAGGTGTTTGCTATTTTTGAACACTTTAAAAAGCTGGTTGAAAAGGAATTTGATCGTTACATCTCTTAATTGAGATCTGGCAGCAGAGGGGAGTATGTGTCAAATGAGTTTGACAGTTTTTTGTCTAAAAATGGCATATGTAGGCAGCTTACGTATAGCTAGACTCCTCAGCAGAATGGACTAGCTGAACAGAAGAATAGGGTATTGATGGAAGCTGCTTGTGCAATGATGAATGAGAAGAGTATGCTGCTCTATTATTGGGCTGAGGTTGTAATGGCAGCCATGTCTATTTTGAACAGGACTCCCACTGCAGGCATTCACGATATGACACCATTTGAGAAGTTGTATGGCTACAATACCGATATAAATCACATGAAGGTATTTGGCTATCTTTCTTAATATGTGCATATCCCTGATGAGAAGAGGAAGAAGCTGGATCCAAAAGCATATAAGTGTGTCTTTATTGGATATTCACAGGAGAAAAAGGCATACAAATGCTATGATCCCTCTACTCCGGATACATTAGTGAGTAGAGATGTCATCTTTGATGAGATGGCCTCTTGGTATGCATCATTGGTTGCAATGCCATCAAATATGCCTTCTACTACACATGTATCTATAGTTGATTCTCAACAAATTACTACTTTAATAGGTCCTAGTAGTCTGACGGTATCTCCATGGACAAGGAAATTATGGAGCTCTTGCTCACTATCCAGTGACACCAGTATGTCAGTGAGGGGGAGATATGATGTGATGGACAGCAAAGGAAAAGAAAAAGTCATTGAGGATGCATTTGGTATGATGACACCTAGATTGATGACTTCAAGCTATGACTGAGCTGACAATCTAGATAACGAGCTTGGTATTTTGACTAGTTACACTTGGTAATAGGCAGAATAGGTACATTTCACCTCATGAGAGAGGGGAATCTAGTAGTGTACCACAACTTAAACGATCGCAGAGAGTTAGATACTCTATGGATAGGCTAACTTACAGTGGATTTTTTGCGAAGCATTTTTCTTATATGAAAAATGTGACAGATGTCAAATAGCCTACTACATTTGTTGAAGCAGTGATGGATAAGAATTGATGCATAGCTAAGGATGAGGAAATAGATGCTTTGGCTGAAATAGAACATGGGATCTTGTTCCACTACCAAAAAGAAAGAAGACCATTGGCTGCAAATGGGTCTACAAGATTAAATGCAAGTCGGATAGCAGCGTAGAGAGGTACAAAGCCAGCTAGTTGCTAAAGAATATGCTCAGTAATATGGGTTAGACTATGAGGAAACATTCAGTCCTGCTGCCAAGATGGCAACCATAAGAATAGTGATCGCATTGGCTACTGCTAAAGGCTGGAAATTGCAGCAAATGGATGTGAAGAATGTGTTTCTCAATGGTAGTAGAGGATGTTTATATGGATTAGCCTAAAGGGTATGTACACCCTGATTTTCAGTATTATATATGCAAACTAAAAAAAACATTGTATGGGCTGAAGCAAGCTCCAAGAGCCTAGCATGCAAGGATCAATAATTACTTGTAGAGTTTGGGATTTATTGTTGGCAGAGCTAATCACAGTCTTTTTACGAAAAAGACAAAAAAAGGCTTGGTAGTGCTGGTCATCTATATTGATGACTTGATAATCACAGGTGATGATGACTTGGGGATACAATATGTTATGCAAATGCTAAAATCTAAATTTGACATGAAAGACTTAGGTGAACTGAAGTATTTCTTGGGTATTGAGGTGATCAAAGCTGAAAATGGTTTATGGTATGGCTGAGTATAAACCACTGGATATATCTCTTGATTAGAATGTCAAGTTGGACATTAGCACTAGAGTTGAAATTGATGACGTGAATATGTACAGGCAAATGGTTGGTAGTTTGATCTACTTGACTATCACTAGGCCAACAGACTTGAGTTATGTTGTTGGGCTCATAATTCAGTTCATGCAGAAGCCCAGAAAGCCACATTTGGATGCTATTAGGTGGATTATGAGATATGTTAAGCCCACTATAGATTATGGATTGTTCTATGTGAAAGATAATCCCTTGACACTGGTTGGATACACAAATGTAGATTGGACAGGATGCTCATATGATTGTAGATCTACGAGTGGTTATGCTTTTGGATTTGGAAGCGGAATGATCAACTGTGGAGCAGCAAGAAGCAACCTATGGTTTCATTGTCTAGTACTGAGGCTGAATACAGGGGTGTTGCATTGGCAACATGTGAGATTGCATGGTTGTTCAAGCTTATGACTGATTTGGACATACAGGTGGATGCTCCAATGACCTTGTTACGCGACAATCTCAGTAGTGTACTCCTGGCAACGAATCTAGTATACCATGCCAAGACTAAATACATTGAGGTACACTACCACTTTATCAGAGAGATGATTCTTGCAGGGAGAGTAGATCTCATGCATGTGAAGACTGATGAATATGTTGTAGATATCTTTATCAAGTCTTTGGGTAAAGATAATTTTAGTGTTTTTAGACAGTTGCTTGTTGTACACATGTTTTCTTGAACTTGAGGGGGAGTGTTAAGGCTTCAAGCTCAGCTTTACTATCTTTAGGTTGTGTGTACTGGACACTTAGCTTGTCCAGCTGTACTACATGTGAACATTAAATAAGTCGATGACTTTAGACTTAGTTTGTACTTGGTGTGAATGGTCTTACAAACATTAGAGTGTTGTATTCACTTTAGTTATATGGTTTATGGAATATGATGAAAATGAGAAGTGAGCATATGGCTCCTCTCTGTTGCTCCAACCCTTCTCTCTGTCCCTGTCTCTCATTAATACCTACTAACCGAACCATTTGAATTGTGATTGATTTTGTAAATCCACTTATAATCAATAGCTTTCTTTCCCTTAAGCAAGGATATCAAATCCCAAGTCTTATTGGCTTCTAATGTGGCCATCTCCTCATCCATTATTGCATCCCAATGAGCATGATCAACAGCATCCTCAAAACAAGTGAGCTCAACATCCTCAACTAACTTCACCACATAAGCATGATGGTGAGCTTCATAACCTTCAAAATCAAATCTTCTAATACGGTATCTGACCCTACTAGACCTATGTACCACTAGATCACTTAGTGGAGCCTTTACATTACTATGTGCTCTCTATACACTTGGTATCCTGATTGAAGGGATACCAAGCTCATCATCCAAACTTTCTAAACCACTAGAATCTCTTCAAATCCCAAATCACTAGTATGCATCATTACCGTCCAACACTTTCTTCTTTCCTTTTTATTTACCTGCAATACTTGTAGATCCACTTGAAGATATGGGCATATTCCTTAGTCTCCTAGACCAAGGGCTAACTGTATGTGTAGTACCAGACAATGTTTCTAGTCCATTAAGGTTATGCGATTCTTTCTTTTATTTTTTCACATAGCTATCATGATCATTATCATCATCATCTAATACATCACCAGAAGATGTATACCAGCTACTCATCTCATAAAAAATAACGTCCCTACTCACTTTGAACTTAGCAGTGACAGGGTTATAACAACAATACCCTTTTTGCTCTAAAGAGTATCCAATAAAAATACATTTTTCAACCTTTGGATCAAGCTTTTTTCGTAGCTCATCTGGCACATGAATATATGCAATGCAACCAAACACTTTTAAATGTGACAGATCGGGCTTCTTTTCTATAAAGTATTCTTCGGGGGTCATCCCATGAACTAAAGTTGTGGAGTTCCATTCATAATATAGACATAGCATGAACAAATTTAGACCAAATATGATTTGGCATATATTTTCAGCCATCAATGCCCGTACAACTTCTACAATATGCCTATTTTTTCTTTCTGCAATCCCGTTTTGTAATGGGAAAGTAAACTATCTCTTTATCCCATGAGACCTCAAGAAGCCACTAAACTCATTAAAGAGGTACTCTCCCCCTCTATCTTATCTCAAGCACTTAACTTTCAAACCTATTTCTGTCTTAGCAGCCACCTTGAAAGATTTGAAGTGCTCAAATACATCACTCTTTTCCTCCATGAAATATATCCATAGCTTCCTTAAACAATCATCAATAAACATGACAAAATGTTTATTGCCACTAAGAGATAGTTCTATGTAGGTCCCCAAACATCTGTATGCACAACATCAAGTACATTTTTTCCCACTTCTCTATCATGCAAAAAGGGTTGTCTTGCTTGCTTACCAAAAACTGGCATGCTGCACACACATTATGAAATTCTGCAACTCTAAAAGAATGCAACCATGTAACCAATCCTTTGGACTATTAATTTCAGTCTTTGCACATTTGCATGTCCAATACACTTATACCACATTATTTCAATGTTTGTAACCGCTCCTTTTCTAAATTAGCATATATAGCAACATTCCTTCTAGGAGTTTCAGTATCTAAAGTGAATATGCATCCAACTCTACTTCCTTTTGTGAGCAACCTACACTTATCATTAAAGTCTTCTACAAAACAACCTTTTGTATTAAATTGACCATGCAACCCTTGCTCTACCATTTGGCCAACATACACTAAATTATTTGTGATTTATGGCACATGTAATACATTTGATATACTCTTTGTCTAGCCATCATACAAGGACAAGGGAACCTTTTCAATGTGTAAAATTGGGTGGCATGAATCATCATCCATCTGCACATAACCTAGATTTTGTAAGTCCTACATCTCTCCAAACCATTCAACATGACTGGTCATATGATTAGATGCACCTGAATTGATACACTATACATCATCATGTGTCTCTTTTCATATAATAGCATTCATCATTTGCTATATAACAAACAAACACTCATTTTTATCTTCATTCTATCATGAAGACAATGCATAGTTTCCTTGCTGCAATTTACCACTACAGATATAGTCCTTCTTAGCATAACAATGGACTGCAATATGACTTGTTTTGCCACAATAATGGCAAACAATAGTAGAATTTTCAAATACTTTATTCTACCATCCATCTCTTTCTCTCTATGGCCTCCTGAAACCTACATTTCACCAAATTGATGATTTAACCTATTTTGTTAGTTATTACTAGCATATCCCATGCCATGGCCTCTTGAAGAGGATCTGCCACATCCCCTTCCTGAACTTGAGTGAAATGCTTGGATCTATTCACCATTTCTTTCAGACGAGTCACCTTGCATATTGATCTCTTTGGTAATCATGAGAGAGACCAACTTATCAAAATCTAGAAGTGGCTTCCATATATATACAAAAGTGAAAATTGATTTTCAAGCCTTCTCATTATTAAGGCCACCCAAAGTAGATAAAACCAACTCATCATCATCAAGCATTGCATCAATAGTTTTAAAGCATCTACAATGCTCCTCACTTTCAAAACATACTCATTGATAGACAATTTTCCTTTCTTTAAGGTATTCAACTCTTGCTTGAGTCAAATCTTTCATGCATTTATATTTACTAAAAACATGCTCTCAAAAATTATCCAAGATGCATGTGAAGTTTCTACATTTCTAATATGTCCTAGCATAGTATTATCAATGACTGCAAATAGCCAATACATCACCTTTTTATCTTTTGTATTCTATTTTTTCCATATCTTTCATTCATCGCAATTGCAGGGATACTCAGCTCTGGCTCCTTTTCTTCACCTGAAACAAACTCATAAAGGCCCTTTCCAATGAGGAAGTTCATCACACAAAACTTCCATGAAGGATAGTTGTTTTTGTCTAGCTTCTCAATGATGGGGTTCCCATTGTTCTCTATCATTATCACAAAAAAGATATAAAATAGCAAGCAAGTCTTCTGTAACCTTTTACAACAAGCACAAAGCAATACAGCAAGTAACCTTTTTCATTGATTGCACAACATCATATGTAATATGCAACCTATTTGCAGATAAAAGTTATGTTTTCTTCCTAGAAAATACCTCAAAATTTACAAATTCAAAATCTGCAACTTGTGCACCTACTTTCGGTCAATACAGTTGAAATCACAGTATACCCTGAAAATGTTTTCCATAACCTTACGGCTCTAAATGGGGCCCAAATTAGATGCCCAAAAAAGTAGTAGGAGATCCCTAAAGGGAAAATCTATAGAATATATAATGCTCTCCTCATACACCAAATATCACAACAATCTGGGATTTTCACTCTGCCTGCTTCTAGTGACTCCACAAACACTATCCAAGAGAGGGAGTGGAAGAATGGGAGAGCTTCTTACTCGTTGCTTGCTTGCTCATATCCTTGCTTCTTCTCCTTCACTTTAGCCTTCAAAACTAGCCTCTCTCAATTGTGCCACTTTGATACCATGTCAATAATCACGTGCTGGGAGGACTTTCTTGAGTTGCTATGCCATGCACACATTATACACACAAGAGGAAGCTCACTCAAGAACACAAGAAGAGAGATGGAGTCCAAAATGTTTTCTTGCTTGCTTTTTTCTTCTTCTACCATACACTGTATAATGTACACAAAATATAAATAAGAGACAACATAAAGGAAAGTGATCTACTAAGTCAAACAGTGTATAACTAGCTATACTAATCAACTAGCACTATAACTATGCTAGTTGTAGATAGGTATAACAAACTAAATATAATAATTGAAGTTAGTGGCCATGTGAGAACCATAATGACCACCGACACGCTTAGTGTAGACATGTGGACCCATCTAGCCAAGTGGTCCATCATCAATGTTTACATGTGTTGAGCTTGCCATCACAACAATCTACCATAGCTCTTGCTTTGCTCTTACTTCCACTTGTGTACTTCTACTCAGGCTCTACCTTTCAACCGATATCAGAGCCAACCATTCCTAGGAGCTTCTTCATCCTTTGTTTCAACTTGAATTTAAAGCTTCAGCTCTAGTTTTCATACTATGGATGGGATTTCTAGGGCTAAATTGAGTCTTATTGATTGCTTATTGAGCTAAGAAGTAGCCACTCTATCCATTTTTAGTGGATACAAAGCATATTATAGAAGTCGTGGATAGTTATGGCAGCTTGACTATAGTTTCATGCATATGGTATTAGATTCAGGTATTCTATGGCTAGAAACAAAGAGTGCAAAAAGAGCTACAAATCTAAGCTCTCATAGAGTTGATTATGTATAGTTTTCAATTCTTTGTTATACACAAAATAGAGTAGTTCTAGTTTGGATAGCAAATAGTAAATTTGATCATGCATGTTTAATACTTCAAGGATGCTATTTTGGTGTCCATATGGTATGCTTATGCTCTAGGATGCTATTTGGATTGTCTAGAACTTGATTAGCTCAATTTTAGATCATTACTATAATAATAGTTTGGGTAGTAAGCTATTAACAATAACTTTATGCCTACTCAAGCTTGATTTTATTTGAGTATACCACTTATATGCATTGATGTTTGGCATTGATACTTAAACTAGGATATGATTATAGATGGCTTTACCACACGGATTTGAGCTACATTTGGATACTTTGGAGCTTTGGCTTAATGCTTCAATTTCTTTAGTCATTAACATTACGAGTTTGAAGATGTTAGGTTTCATGCTCCAAGATGTACCTTGGATTCTGAATGGTAATGTACTTGATGTCTGGAGCTTGTATTGCTTATTTGGCATTTTGATTTTCTTTACTAGAAGCTAATTGCTATTGGTGTTAGAGCTTTGGATATTTTATGTAGTTTAGCTTGGTTCTTTGAGATCATGGGACTCTTGATTCATGTATCTTCTATAGGTATACTATTGGACATTGTTACCTCCGCTTGTGGGCTAATTTGATTCCATATGCTTTGGACACTTGCACTTACATCTCTCAATATTTTTTCAATTATGTATATGCATATGGGATGTATGGCTTATTGATAATTTGAGTTTGTGATAGTATTTTCTCAGTCTTTGGTACTAGTGGTCTATGCTTAAGTCACTACTAGTTGCATTCTTTGTATCTCGGTTGCTACTCAAATATCCCTAGTAGTGGGAGCTTGCTTTCTTGGCTATTTGTCCATAGTTGGATTGAGTTATACTAGTGTCTTTGTTTCAACATTATTGTAATTACAGTTTTCAATATTCATTTGAAGAGCAAGCATTATACTTTGGTAGTCCATTGCTTGCAGTTGGTGAAAACCTTTATACTTTGGTATTCCCTTTTGTTTTGCCCTTGTTTTTACTAAGTTTTGTGGATTGATTTGCAATCATTTACAGCTATCTATTCTCTTGGATTTTACACTATTATAATGTCATTATGGATGGTTTTTTGAATAATAATGTTATTTTTAATATTGAAAATCTTTCTCATGCAACTTATCCTTCTCATGCAATTTATTTTTAATGTTATTTTTTGAATAAATAGAAAGAATGTGGATGCAACTTATCCTTCTCATGCATTGATTGCTAGGAGTAGATATGATTGTAAGAGTGGTACTGACTACTGTGATAGAGACTTACAGAGGTCTCAGTATCGTAATAAGTTCTGTGGATGTAAGGCCTCTCTTACATGTCATTACTATGGAAAGTAGGTTCATATTAGGCCATAGCACCATAATATACACTATAAGTGTAAGGAGAAAGGAAAGAGAAAAGTGCAAGATAAATCTAATGATCACAACATTATTCCTAGTAAGTCCAATGTGAAAATTGAGGAGATAATGCCTTGGAGCCTGAGTTTGATGATGATTATATCCTGACAGCTTCTTCTCTTAAGGCTAGTAAGTTGAGTGATGTCTCATCCACTTTTCTCAATGTTGATTGCTTGTTTCGTGGGATTCTTTCCATCTTACTACTCATAGGGATTGGTTTCATTATTATCACAGCATGATAGGTTCTGAGACTAGAATATGACTTGGCATTGTGATGTTAGACTAGTTTTCTTGAGAAAACACTTTTGTTTTGCATGATGTACAACATGTTTTGGCTTTGACCAAATGTCTACTCTATGTTGGAAAGTTGGATGATGTAGGATATCATGTATCTTTTGGTGATTCTATGTGGAAGATTACCCATGGGAATGTTGCCTTTGCTTGAGATGCCAATGTTGGTAGCCTCTATCTCTTACTTATATCTGGGTCTATTGACCATGTTTTGGCTATGTCTAGCATATCATATATATCTTTAAGGCATCATCAACTTAGGCACATGTCCTTAAAGGGAATAAAAATGCTTTCTCTTTTGAAGTATCTTCCGCCCCTTGACTACAAAATGTTTTGATTCATCATGTGATCATTGTCTTTTTATAGGTAGACACACACTTCTCATAAGAAGTTTGGCATTACGTGCATGGATGAGCCTCTAGCTCTTGTTCATTTGATGTATATGGTCACATGCCTTGTCAATCATGTAGGTGGCATGAAGTACTTTGTGACGTTCATTGATGATTAATCACATAAGATTTGGGCATATCCCATAAAGAAAAAACTAGATGTATGGGATATCTTTTAGTGTTGACTTGGTCTTGTTGAGAACCAATTTGGGTATAGGAAGAAATACCTATGATCACATAATGGAGGTAAATATATCTATAAAGCATTTAATAAGTTTTGTGATGACCAAGGTATTAAGCGATAGTTGACCACCCCCTACACTCCACCCTAGAATGGCATTATAGGGTGCATGAATAGGATGATTCGAGAGAGAGACCTAGCCATGTAGGCTTACCATAACATTTTTGGATTGAGATAGTTACTATTTCCATAAACTTGACAAACAAATCCCCATGCACTGCTATTTTGGTTGTTAGGTTACAGAGGAGGTATGGTCTGGAAAACCTCCATCATATGCTTATTTGTGTGTCTTCGGATGTGAGGCTTTGTGCCATGGTCCCAAGTGTTGAGATGGCAAGCTCAACATGTGCGGACATTGATGATGGACTGCCTAGCTAGATGAGTCTGTACATCTACACTTAGCACGTTGGTGGTCATTATGATACTCACATAGCCACTAACTTATTATATTTAGTTTGTTACACCTACCTACAGCTAGCAAAGATATAACGCCAGTCGATTAGTGTAGTCGGTTATGCATTGTTTGACTTAGAAGGCCACTTTCCTTTATGTTGTATCTTATCTATACTTTGTGTACATTGTATACTGTGTAGAAGAAGAAGAAGAAATCAACAAGAAAACGTTTTGGCCTCAATCTCTCTTCTTGTGTTCTTGAGTGAGCTTCCTCTTGTGTATACAGTGTGTGTTTGGCGCAGCACCTCAAGCAAGTCCCCCCACCACGCGATTCTTGACACCAAGGACAAACACAATAATCTAGATCCTGAATCAATGAAGTGCATCTTTCTTAGTTAAAAGGATGGAGGTGAGATGGGCTATTGCCTACTACAAGATTCGCAAGCTAGGAAGGTCATCTATGGCCATGATATTTTTTTCATGAGGAGAAGATACATAAGTAGCCTGAGCAAGTAGTTGAGGTACAAAGGGTGATATTACGAGAGAAGCCTCATGTTATTGTATAGCCAACTAGATTGCCTAGATCAAACCCTTCAAATGTCCAGTGCGTTATCCAAATATAAACAAATCTAATGAGACATAGTTATGCCTTACCCAAACCCTTGCACTTCAAATTAAGTCACAGAGACTAATGATGAGCAAAGCCTCTCAAATAGGATGCTCATAGCACTCTAATGCAGTTGCATAACTCACTCAAAAGACTGCCAACAAAAAGAAAGGCATATACATAAAGTGACGAGATAGGACACTTATAGTTTGTCCAAAGAATTCATGAGCTATGATGCTCATGCATTCCATGTGAATCAAAAACTGAACCCCCATGTGGCTCATGAGTAGCCAAAGGCATAACATCCCCCTCATGGAACTTATCTAGAGTTAAATCTCTCATCTTTGCTTGTTAAGTTGTGTTTAGCAACACCTCATCAATACCAGCCTTGGATATCCATCAAAAGCATGCATATTAACAACATGTCCAATTGTCTTACCACTTTGCAAATCAAAAGAACCATAAGCATTTTGTCATATTCTTTTTGTGAACCTATCCCTCCTTTCCTTCAAAGAATCCTTTTCTTGCATGAGGGATTCCAAATTTTTAGAAATAAAACTTTGTTGGACAATAGCATAAGGCCTATCAATAACATGGGACATCATATTTTCCATAACATTACATTGCTCTTACATCAACTTAATCAAAGAACTCTTCATCGTGGTAAGATCTTTTTGCATAAAAATTGAACCTTCAATATCCACATCCATATATTGCAACTTTTTTCAAAAAACTATAACAAAGTTCCATTCCTACATCTAATAAAACCTTTCAGCTCTCAATTATACATTATCTTGAGCTATCAAGTGAATCTCCTTATCAAACTTGTCCTACATATTAGTAATCCATTCTTTACAAACACTTGAAGAAATCCTACATTTGTGTAGTATCGAACCATATTCATCAACTTTCCTTCTAAGGGCCTCAACTTCGTCCTCATGAAGTTTTTTCATTTTATACATTTCCATGATCATAAAATCTTTCTACTCTATTTCATCCATGAGTTGTTGCTGCAATATTTGGACTATATCCAACTTGATCACACCACATATTTGCAAGTCAACCAAAAATTAATGCAATACATTTTTCCAAGTAGAAGTTGCATCCAAGATTTCAAGTGTTGGGACCTAAAACAGGCACGACACTAGCTCTCTAGCACTAGCTGGGACCTCTAAGACACACAAGACACCCCATACGGCCTCACGGCCAGGAGTATCTAAGGCGCATGCTACACTAAACTCTAATATCAATCTTCCATTTGTAATAGGACACAATCCAACATTTACCTTTCCCTACTCCTCAAAGGGAGATTTCATACACATTGGCATAATATACCACGTATCACAAACATAGGAGGAAACCTCTCAGTTGAAACACCGCGGCCCCACTGCAACTCTCTTACATATCGGGGGGATAGGCCCCTTGATGCACTGCTCCAACATAAAGAACAAATGTACAAGCTCCACTCTTTTGTATATCGAACAATCCAGGAGTTGATATTTCCTCACTAGACTTACCCCAAGGAACCGCTTGTCTATCCTACAGCCTAGGAATTCTCACACACTCCACGTTGGTAGCAATCAAGTGCTATGCATCGAGGAGGTTATACCATGCTATGCTTGATGCATGGGTGAATGACCCTTGTGCTCAAACATTTATCATTAAATATCAGCAAAGTGGAGTGAAAAATTAGCCCTTCAATGATTTTCAATCTATGCGTTGTTGCTGTGTTGCTAGAGACTAGCATCGAGCTTAATCGTGCCACTAGTCTCTTTAACTTAAGTAATCAATCATCCTATATGGCATGCACAAACAAAAGATCAGACTTTTCATCATTTTCAACACTTAAAGGCTTCCACAAACCCTCTTTTTTCCTACCATTTATGTGTTGCATCGTTGCATAGGTGTAGGATTTTGTTTTTTGTCATTTTCAATGTATAGAGCAATAAAAACACACTATAAAATAAAAACAAGGGTGAGCTGAGACTTAATCCTCCAATCTTGCTAAATATCCACAAACACTAATCATATTTTTTCTTAATTTTTAAAGCACGAAAATCCATTTTTCTCTTATTTTCTCTATTTTTTCTATTTATTTCTTCATAAAAATAGGGTATTTTCCAAACTATGATTCTTGATTGATTAAGATAGCTAAAAGATTATTTTTATCATATTTTTATTCTATGTGAATCTTTTTTTCCACCTGAAACTAACAAAATATTTATTTTTTCTCAAAAATACACTTTTCAGGTTGTAATTTAATTATTACGACTATGTATCATTATGGTTCTGCATTTCTTTTATATGTAACCCTCAATCATGGTGCAAAAAATATTCAAATTTTTTTTTCTTCTATATGAATTTCATTTCAACCATCAAACATAAAAAAGAAGTAAGTTTCCTATATAAAAATGAGGCATACCACTGATTCGTGTGTTGCGGGTTTTTTTATAATTAATATGGGCTACCAATGGACCGATCAGCCATCATTCCTTTGGACAAGCATCCTTCAGCCCCTCTTCTTCTTGATTTCTTTCATGTGAACCACCATTTGGAAGAGAGAGAGAGAGAGAGAGAGAGAAAGACTAGATCTGGATCAAGCCATACGGGCAACCAATTCCGAAGGCAAGAGTGGCGATGGAGAGCAAAAATATCACGAATGTCATTGCTGGGATCAAATTAGGGGGTTTTTTGTAGCACCCTATAGCCCCTCTTCTCCAACACGTCGCTTGTGCCCCCCTCTTCATGTTTTTTTCCGACATGAAACCCCCTCCCCCCCGGGTCGCATTTAAATTTTGGGGGAAGGAGGCCCCAAGGGTCACACCCCCCCCCCCCCCTCTTCAAGTTCATTTACATTGATTGTTTTTTTGGTCCTTCACCTTAGGCATTGCCTCGTCATAATGATCCAAAAAGTTCTGCCTAACCGTCTTGGGGTCCCCAACTGCTGGCCACTTCCGAAAATCCGCTCCAACACTTGAAAATTTTAGAAAAATTCCACAACCGTCGCTTGGTGGGTCTTCAAATCACTTTTGAAACCTATCTTTTGCTTGCTGCTTAAAATCAACCCAACCGCCTCTGTCACCTTCGACGACATTCAATTTTCTCTTAAATTTTAAATTTTTTGGCAAATTTTGAGCACTTTTATGGGGCAAAAATCCACCGTTCATTGATGACCACAAGATAGGGCAAATCAGCCTGTCGAATCCCACAAAAAAATCTGCACAAACATAACCACAAAGCACATCAAGCTAATACAAAATAGAGGCACAATAAAACATATCACAGCTCTCACCCTACCCATGACAAAACCAAGGCATGAAATCCACGAGGAGTAGGCCTAGCATAATCTGACAAAAAGCCCAAAGCTAGTCACTAACTGATTGCTCCAACACGGCCAAGCTAAAAAGAACTATCAGAGAGGTCATCCTATATGGTGGTCTGAACTACCTATCCAACTGAGAACAACTCAACCAGGAGCTCCTTCTAGACGGGGACTCCTATAGCCTAAACAATAAACCTTTTCTTTTAGCACATTTTTCTTTTAGGCCTTTATTTTTCCATACACGCGCGTGTAAAAAGGAGAGAGCTGAGCGTAGTGACCCAAGGAGGATAGGGCATCGGCCTCAGGTCATGTCTCAGTACCCAAGAACCTACCAAGCCCTCACAAGGCGACACTTAATACTTTTCTGATGCTCATTTTTATTTTCACTCCAACCTTCTCTTATTTTGATTTTTTCAGCTAGATACCACCCCTAGGAAGACAAGGCATCGATCGTGGGTCTTGTCTCATCCCTAGGAATCTATCAGGCCTTCACAAGGTGATAAGCACAACTCAAGGATTTTTCTTTATTCTCTTTTTTATTTTTAGAGAGGTTAGAACCCCTTCTTACACACCTATGTATATGAAAATTCTTTAGTTATTCAGGGCTTGACTTCTTTGCATATATTTGTTTAAATAGGCTTTTCTAACTGCCTCACAACTAGCAGAAACTCCTAGAATGGCTACCTATTTGGCCAGTAGAATAGGGTCATTAGAATTGCCTTCTAAAATAGGTCTTTGAGTGCTTGACAATGCCTTTGCAAGAGGCAACAACTCTTAGACCACCCACAGACATACCTAACCTAAACCTGAAACTTCATGCCTTGATTGCCAATCCCCAACAAACAAAAAGAATGTAACCCCTACATATACATATATCATGATCTACTTAAGTGAAAAAGACTCGAAAAGGAGACAAAACCACCTGGAATGGCCACAAGAAGCTCCTCTGCAACAAAGGCTCCCCTAATGACTTCGTCAACCTACATGATGCAATCACTAAAACAGAAAACCATTAAATGTACCTGCACCAAATAGACATATGGCCCTTTTGCCCTAAGGAAATCAAACATTTAAACTCAACAAAAATCGACCCTCTTGGCCAAAAGAAATCAAACAAACTAGCTTGTATATATTCCCCCTTGAAAAATCTTATTAATATATGACAAGATCCCAAGGAGGAAATAGAGCTCTTGTCCTAAACTAAATGCATCAAATTGTGACCCATACCTCCTACATAAATAGCAAAAGGCATACACATAATGTGGCATCTAACCAACCTATGGGTCTAAGATAACAAAGGAAAATGGGTCTCGACCACTCTTTGCATTACCCATACTAACCATCACCTTACATACAAGGCATGTTCTGATAAAAGCCCCCATAATCAACCGGGTCCTATTTCATCATCCATAGAGATATCCAAACAAGGACCACAATTGAAGAAAAAGTCTTCTTCATAAGAAAAGTTTGCTAATGAGTCCGCAAACTGATTCCAATAGCGTAGAACTAGCTGAAGAGACACTCTCAAATCCATCGAGCATGGTCATAGCAGTGTGATAATACATAGAAAGAATGGGATTTCGTACTGTGTAAGTCCCATTTAGTTGGTTCAATACCAACTAGGAATCCCCCTTTACTAACAACTGACAGATACCGCCTTTCCAAGTAATATTTAGGCCCATGATTAAAGCTTTGTACTCCGCCATGTTATTGGTAAATCCAACCCCGAGATTACGACTCTATGTTGGGGATCTTTAATAACTACCCCTATACTCCCTTTCTTGTTGGGACCCCTAGTGGACGCTCCATTAAAGTACATTGTGTACGTCCACAATGGGTTCACATAGCCTGCCATCGTCACCCCTATTCAAAATTTAGCATGTTTAGAGGATGTACTGAAGGCTCCATCCCACCTTCTTCTTCATTGAATATAACAGGGATGCTTGTCAGAATTTATAAGCAGTGATGACAAAAGACTTTGATTTTCCAGACAAATGATCCGTCGTCTTGCTCAATTACTTTATATCCTTTACTCCACCCAATAATCTTCCCTTGATGATATCTCTACTCCAAGTATGAGTGTTCCAAATAAGGAATCAACTACCCCATCAACCTCTTTCATCTCTTGCAGGTTCCTGATCAGCCCAGTATTGACCTGTAAGGCATTTATTTTGTTAGTGCATTTAGAGATAATAAGATTTAATCTTATTAAGATTAACCTTATTTTTAAATTCCACTCCCTCAAGATCAACCAATAATGTTGTGGATTCATTCTTTCCTATTCTTACGATCTTGTAGGGACTGTCCCATTTGGGCTCAAGTTTTCCTAGAAACAGTTCTCTCCATGCATCATAATAAAGAACTAACTACCCCTTCTTAAAGTTATATTTCTTTTCTTTTAAATCATGTAGCTGCTTCATTCGATACTTAGCCACTTCCTGGTGCAACAAACTTTGCAATTTGAGCTCAAAGAGGGCTTCCTCATTATCCAAACAATGATTGATTGCGAATCTTATGGTCGACAACTCAATCTCTAAGGGCAAAACACACTTCTCCCCATAGACTAGCTTAAACAAGGTGTGGCCAGTGGCTCATTTAAATGCCATGTTATATGCCCACACTACCACATACAGTTTCTTATCCCAATCATGTTTCTTCTTGGACACTATTTTTGATAGAATACCCACAAGCTGCTTGTTAATACTTTCAAAATCTGCCCATTTTCTTGCGGGTTATAAGGATTCGTCTTGTTATGCTTAATTTTCCACGCTTTTGTCAAGCTTTTAATCACCTTGTTTAGGAAATGGGTTCCACGATCGAATATTAATCCTTTTGATAGGCCAAATCGTCATATAATCTACTCTAGTAGGAAACTAGCAGTCTCTTTTGTGTCATCCTTCCTCATCGCTCGTGCTTCTGATCACTTTGTAAAATAGTCACTCACCACAATAATATATCGCTTTTGCGTAGTGGACAATGGAGTAATAGGACCCACAAAGTCGATGCCCCACTTTTCAAATGGAAGCATAGCCATAATCCAAGTAAGTGGTCGCTTCCTATTCTCCCAACTGTCATGCCATTGACAAGTATCGCATCTCTTAACATACTCGAATGCAACTTGAAAAATGGACGGCCAACGATGACCTGCTCTCAAAGCTTTTTGGGCCCAACAAAATGCCCTCCAAAAGTGGAGTCGTAGCACTCTTCCAAAATGAATGGAACCTTGTAAGGCATCACACATCAATGGTAGATATTATCAACCCCCTTTCAATATAGTGTTCTTGCGTCGATCAAAGAAAATTTAAATGCCTACTATAACTAATTTTTCTCTTTTCTAATTTTGATAATCCGATTCTAGCCTCTCCTATCGAGAAGTAATGCGTTATAGCAGCATACCAGGAGGGAATAGACGTATCAATTTTAAACATTTCCTCGATATCACTTCCTTCAACTAAAGTCTCTTTTGGCTCCCCAAAATCCACAAGGCATTCCACTATACCCTGCAGCCTTGGTGGCTTACTTCTAATCTCATAATCAAATTCCTACAAAGTTATTAACTACTTTGCTAAAGGATCAGACGACTGTAACTTGTTCATCAACAATCTAAGCCCTTCTGCCTTTGTATAAAAAACTACCTTCTCATAGAGGATGTAGTGCCTGAATGTTTTAGTCGCAAATACCATTGCAAGGCATAACTTCTCCATGTAAGTCTAGTTGATTTCTGATATGCCCAGCAAAAGAAATCGGATGGTACCATTTTTCCTCCCAGATATGTCTTATTCTATATTTGCCATCTGGTTATAACCCACAAAACAATCCATAAACGAATATATTTTCCTACCCACTAAGTGGTTCAAAATCTAATCAATAAAGGGAAACGGGTAGTAGTCCTTAATTGGCTACTTATTCAGCTCTCTAAAATCTATGCAAAGCTGGATTTGATTATTTTTCTTGTTCCTGATCACAACTAGTAAACACCATTCAGTATGCTGAACATGGAAGATCAAACCCGCTTTTCGCAACTTTTGTAGCTCCTCAAATAGCATGTCCCTTAGTTCAAAAGGTGTATGCCTTAATTTTTAACATACATGGCAACTTTCTTCCTTTAAAGGAATGGTATGCACAGCCAAGCTGGGAGGAATGCCTCTAAGTTCATTATAAATCCAAGCGAAGATATTGCGAAACTCCTTAATCAGGGACACATAGTCCTCTCATTCTTCTAAACTTAGCATGGATCCTAATTTAATTGGCCACGAATCATTTGGTGTACCAAGGTCTAGCTCAATAACGTTTGCATCCCTTATTCGATCTTGAGCCTCTATCGGCTCATTCAATGTTATTTGATAGATGTCTTCTGTGGTGGACCCTTCTTTGGATTCATCACTCGATGACGTCTCACTAGTAGATACATCTTCTAATGTCTCTAATTCTGTAGAGGATAAAGGAGCTCTTTCCTTTTGAGGAGATTTAAGATAAGCATCAACTACTACTCGGCGGGCACCTCTACCAAATATCAATCAACCTATGGGCATATCCACTTGACAGTTTGCTTGCAAGATCCAAGGTCTACCTAGGAAACACTTGCTAGCTAGGACGCCTTGCAAATCTAATCACCCTAAAGTCCAAAAGGCATTCTATTTGCAATCGTGATGTGGACCTTAGTGATGCAACCTTCAAGCTACCTAAGACTATCGTCTACCATTCTAAGAATCATGGAGGCGTCTTTTTGGATTGCAAGGCCCAGCCTCTCCATCAACTCTAAAATCATGATGTTAATAGAGGATCCCGTATCTACAATAGCATGATCCACTATTATTCCATCAACCTAGGCTACAACCCTTGGGTAGTGTTTTTCAGCATGCTCAAACCAATCATCTCCTACTCCCGCTATGCCCAGAGGTTCTACAATATACCTAGTACACATGATCTTTTTAAATTCCTTACGCACTACTCCTGGAGACAGCTTAATCAGCTGCAAAAGATTCATGTCTAGTTTAACTTCACAAAGAGAGCTTGCCAAATCAAATTTGTGATAATTACCTAGAGCTCTCTTCTCATGCCAGACCATTCTCTCCTTTGGTCATTGAGTCAGCTTTGGCGTTTTCTTCTTAGCTTTTTCCTTCTTCCTTGGAGACTCTTTATCCTTCTTGGCATCGGCTTTACTTTCCACAAGTTTTAGAGGTCTTCCCTCCATGTCAAGGTTAAGGACTTGCATCCCTTTATCGTCTTGCTTAGGTTTTTTGTTGACAAGATTTACATTGTCCTTGTCACCATCTCTACCCTTCTGACCTCTTGTGATAGCTCGTAGACTAGAGGCTTCAGTCCCATTGACCTGCACAGCCTCAATATGGCTAACTCCACTGCCACCAGGTAGCTCCTCTATATAGTAGCCTTACCTCTTTGAAGGATTTTCTTCGGCCCATCATCTCGCTGAAGGTTGTTCCCTTGCATACGATGGTTAACAGGACCTCTCTATCCACTACCTTGTTGAAGAGAGCTAATCTTACTCCAACAGGTAGCAACCAAATGTCTACACTTCTGAAAAATATCACATTTGACATTTTGACAATTCCGAGGGTAATGTTGGCCACCACACCATTTACAACTAAATCTCGAGGGGGCACCCTCTTCAGGGCGTCGACTCCCTGTCAGATTCTATTGTTTTTTAAGGAAATTAACATCAACGGCTATTTGTCTATATTGTTCAAAAATCATGTCAGTGTAGTGCTTCATCATGTCCTTAACTTCCCTAAGGACATTTGAGGAACTTGACTCATAGCCCTGATCAGCTATCCGTCGTTCCATTGGCCTAACAATTTGATTGGGCATTGGTTGTTGACTCACAGGAACAACATTAGAGTTTGATACTTGGCCTCCATGGAGCCATCTGACTAGCCATAGGCATAGTCACACTGGGAGGAGCTGGCAATAAGGGTACAATTTGAACCATGCTTCCTCTCCCATTAGGGTTAGTCATTGCTATCCCTTGACTTCCATTGCCATTGATCAACACCAAATTATTTTCTAAAACCAAACCCATATTAAGATTGGTTCAAGAGGCATAAGCTGCTTGTAGAGTCGAGATTCTACTTCTTGTTCTTGTCAAATGGCGATCTCTACATCCGGCAAAATGAGACTACTCAACTACACCTGAATGTTGAAATCCAGACCATGCAAGAAATATTACAGTTGGGCAGCTATTGGGATAGGGATAGAGGCTTGTAATTTGTGAAAAACCTCTTTTAACTTCTTGTCATATGCTCGAATATCCTCATGTGGTTCTTGAGTGTCACGTTTAGTACACGTAGCCAATATTGACCACCCCTTTCAAGGGCAAACTCCCTTCGAAAGGCTTTGAAAAATAAATCAATGGTTGTTATGGTTCCGACCTCTAGGCCGTGATACCATATGGCAGCTCTTCCTTTGAGAGTCATGTTAATAACATCATTAGATGTCCTCATCCTGGATGTGACATTTGAACATCAACTTTTGAAACTTATTAATGTGCAATTCTGCATCCTCCTCCACTAATCCATTAAAGATGGGCAGGGGGAAACCTAAAGCTGACAAATCCACCATTCTAGCAGGTATAGCAATGGGTTGTGCCACCATGGTAATAATCGGATTTAATGCTACTATAGGGGTTTACACAATTAGAACTAGAGGTCCACTCAAAGTGGAGGGAGTGCTTGGAGGGGGGGGAGAATTAGAGCTTCCTCCCCCTAATGGACTATGTGCTGACCTAGGGTTATTAAAACCCTGCCCTTGCAAAGCTATTGGGCCACTCCTTTACAGAGAGTATCTTCTGTTTATTTCATCCCGCCATCTAGCTCGTTCAACCTCTCTTGCTTTTGGAGATCTACTTGACGGTCTTGTGAGTCTAGCTTACTAATTTCTTGTATACACCAGAGGATGGGTCCCAACCGACCAAGGCACAAAAACGGCCACTTGTAGGCAACTCTCGACAAACACACCATCTATCAAGATCTAAAATGGGCTCAACAATAGCTCTCTAGCACTAGGTGAACCTCTAAGACACACAAGACACCTCACATGGCCTCACGGCCAGGAGCGTCTAAGGCACACACTACACTAAACTCTAATATCAATCTTGCATTTGTAATAGACACAGTCCAACGTTTGCCTTCCCCTACTCCTTAGAGGGATATCCCATACATCTTAGCATAATATTCCACGTATCACATACATAGGAGGCAACCTCTCGGCTGAAATACCGCGGCCCCACTGCAGCTCTCCTACATATCAGGGGGATTGACCCCTTGATGCACTGCCCCAATATAAAGAACAAATGTACAAGCTCCACTCTTTTGTATATCGAATGATCCAAGAGTTGATATTTCCTCACTAGACTTGCCCTAAGGAACCGCTCGTCTATCCTATAGCCTAGGAATCCTCACACACTCCTCCACGATGTTGGTAGCAATCAAGTGCTATGCATCCAGGAGGATATAATATGCTATGCTTAATGCATGGGTGAATGACCTTTGTTCTCAAACATTTATCATTAAAAATCAAAAAAGTGGAGTGAAAAATCATCCCTTCAATGATTTTCAATCTATGTGTTGTTACTATGTTGCTAGAGACTAGCACCGAACTTAATCATACTACTAGTCTCTTTAACTTAAGTAATCAATCATCCTATATAGCATGCACAAACAAAAGATCAGACTTTGCATCATTTTTAGCACTTAAACACTTCCACAAATCCTCTTTTCCCCCTCCCGTTTATGTGTTGCATCGTTGCGTAGGTGTAGGATTTTGTTTTTTGTCATTTTCAATGTATAGAGCAATAAAAATGCATTGTAACATAAAAACAAGGGTGAGCTAAGGCATAATCCTCATGCCTCAACCTTGCTAAATATCCACAAACATTAATCATATTTTTCCTTAATTTTTAAAGCACAAAAATCCATTTTCCTCTTATTTTCTCTATTTAACATGGTTCCTCATAAGTCTTGTCAAAAAGTAATCTTGGGAACATGAGAAAAATCCATTTAAAGTCCATATCATTAATGTCATAAAGACTTTTGAAAAATCCTTAGAATACTCTTGATCTTCCTACCATTCCATATAAACAAGCCTCTTTTGCAAAAAATACCCCAAGGTAAGAAGAGTTCATATAATAAAGAAAAATTAGTACCTTAACCAATATTTAGCCTTAGGTCTAGGATTAGATATAAAAGGCTAAGTCGTAACTTTCCAAGCATCTTTTGCCAATTGTAAACCTTTCTTGTTTGAGGTTGCCAACTCCCCACCATCCATTGAGGGTGCATACTCTTTAGCCACCATGGCATTGGGGTGGATTCCATGCCCCTCTATAGCATGAGGAGGATATCATGTTGTAGCCTCTCATGAATGATTCTTAGCCTTTGTAATTCAAGTGGTAACATGATTTATGGCAACCTAGCTACCTTAGCTATGGCTTTCTTGGTATTTTAGTGTACTTATTTTATTTTTAGTATATTTAATTTGATATGGAAATTTTCTTCTTTACAATGGTATCAGAGCCTTGAATTTGATTCTTGGCAAGGTCATTTTCAAGTCTAGATCTGGTTACTAATATCATTCTGAGTAATAAGGTTCAAGATTTTATTGCAAGACTTAGTATAGTTCAAACTATGACTAGTCAGGGTTTTTTGCAGTTAGTTTTGACCAATTTTAGAGCTCCTGGAGAAGATCTGAAGAAGAAATGGCATATTCTTAAATATTTTAGCAGTTTGCCATCAAGAAGAGGTCCATTTTGGAGGTATTTGATATAATGAGGGTTAATAAATATTAGAAAAAGACTTAAATAGG
Source organism: Lygodium microphyllum (assembly GCF_053477565.2). Lineage (NCBI taxonomy): Eukaryota > Viridiplantae > Streptophyta > Polypodiopsida > Schizaeales > Lygodiaceae > Lygodium > Lygodium microphyllum. The sequence goes on from NC_141137.1 coordinate 153,532,112, forward strand.
TTTACTTTTTACTAATCAAGAGTTACCTCTCTCTCTTTCAGGCTTTCTCACAAGCTTTCATAGAGATTCTTGCTTCAATCTTTCTTTTCCTTCCATTCTAGGCTTTAAGGATGACATAAGCTTCTTCCTTACCCCATGATTACTACCCATAGAGTACCATTTTTCCTTGGTTGCAAGCTTGATGACCACATGGATAGCAAGAGGCTTCAGCATGATTTTCATTGATTTTTTAGCAAGCCATTTTAGAATTCTAACAAGCCATGACACCTACTTCTATTGTGCTTAAGGCAAGCCCATTACTGTCCAATAAAGAGCTCTTAATTGTTATATTCAAGCTCCTTCTCTTTTCTTGAGTCTTTGAAGCTTTATGGTAATCCTAGCCATAGATGATTTTAAGAGCCAATGTACACTTTCATGTTATAGAATATGTGGCAAAACTTGTATTTTAGACTTTCAAAAGTGTGGCGATTTAATCTCTAAACCAAAGATATCCTATAATCAATTGGTGAATATTTTTCATGAAAATAATAAAGTAATAAAAGGTTCAAAGTATTATTTTTGAACTCGAGATGGTAAAGTTTTCTTAATAATAACGTAGCAAAAACATTGAATGAAAGATAATTCAACCAATGACTGTGTTATTGCAAAGAAAATAGTACAACTAAAGCAAGGTAAATCAAATCAATACACATTGATTAAAGCTCAACTTTCCTGTGGACAAGTACATATAAATAATGTATTGATGAGCCACGATGCAACATTCGCTTGGATTGTCTATACAAAAGCTTCACCATTCACGCTGATTACATAAAGAGCAACTTGATTATCTTAGGCTTGCCATCCATCAATACTAGGAACTTCATCATTTTCATGACACATCTATGCCGAGTTCATGACACAATGCCAAGTCAATTGTGGCATACTTGTCAAAAGACACTCACTTACCAACTCCATGATTGAGTGCCTACTTGACAAGCACCTTTCAACCCTACATGCACACACACACACATCATGAGACAAGTATCATGACATGTATGCATCGAATACATGACACATGCCAATCCATGTATCTCACAAGTGATTACAAAATGCATACGTACAAAGACTCAAAGATAAAAATAATGCATGGCAAGAGACCCATCTCATGACACACATACATGCCAATCAATGACCCCTTGCCATACATGTGCATGTGAAGAGTAAACACCTTTGTATACTGAGTGATAGGAGAGGATTGCCTTATCAGTTCTCATGACATGCATATCCCAAATTCACGGTGCATGCCAATCAAACGGCCTCTCCTATCACACACATGGATGTGTACACACGTACATACACACACATACATGCACATGTCGTAACAAGAAAGGGCTATCTCATGACATGCATATGCCAAATTCACAACGCATGCCAATCAACGGGCCTCTCCTGCCACACACCATATAACCTACTTCTCATCTTTTTTTAATGGCATTCTTGAAAACAATTGGCATGTGGTAAGGTATCCTACTATCGATGGTAAACAGCACCTCGCATTAGCATTAAGTCCCAATCCAATCCCTATGTAGTTTTCTTCAAAATGCTTGTGTGTACTTAAAGTTGTTTCAAGAATCCCTTACCTTTGAAAAGCCTAGAACGAATTTGTGCCAACAATACTTTTTTAGATTTGTTGCTACCTTAAATGAAATTGGTTGCCAACATAAAGCAAAAAGTGTGAGCTACAATCCGCCTAAGCGAGATGCATGACTTCATGCAAATAAATAACACCATATCTTTGTGTAAATAAAGAACCCTAAGACCACCCAATCCTACAACATCCATAGAGAGTATACCTTAGATTATAATATACAACAAAGTGAAGTAAGCCAACAATAGAATAAATTATAAGAGAATAAATTACCATGCTTTCCCTAGAATACATGGCTAAGGTGTTGACACACATGGCACCAGTTTTGTCTGAGTCATGGTTTAGATAAATTTTTTATAAGCCATTGAGTTGCATCCTTGTTCCTATATACACATGTTACTAAATGGTGGTTAGCTAATGTTTTCATTTCTTACTTCATTTTATAGAACTAGATATACAATATGCATTGCCTTCATCCCATCCACCAATGCATGAATAATGTTTGGCATATTATTGATGACGCCCATGATCCTAGCCCTCTCTTCTGCACTAGGCACCCTATCAGGATCAGGTTTGCACCCCATTGATGGCTTATGGAGGCAACATTAGCCTCAAGCCCAAGCCAACTAACAATATTTATTTCAGATACACGATAACTTTTGATTTTTAAGTTTTTCATCTTTGTCCTTTGTTATGACTAGACCTTTTGAATTACTAGGTGTGCTTGATTGGTACACAATAAACTTTTTTGAGTTGTTTATTTTAAAGCCCACTACAAGCTCCACTTCTCTTACTAAGGATTCCAATTGTCATCAAAATACAACCTATTATAGCCCCTTAGAACCCACCCAAATTTTTCCGAATACCATATGTTTTGGATTCAATTTTCCAAAACATTTGTTTCATGCTCCAATGTTGAAATAGCAACATTATAACATGGGTTTTCTTACAAAGCTAGCATTATTTCTTCATGAATTCACCACAATCCTTAACAACCTCCCAAGCTCCTTGGTCTATAAAAAATTATATATACTACTTGCAAGAAAATAACATATAAAGAACAAGCATATGTTATATCATACTTTGATGCCTTAAAAAGAATAGTCGCATCTTGCTTTCCTTCACAGATGAGTTGTTGTAATTCACTGCCTTGATAATCTTTGTGAGAGAAGGATTATTGGGCATGCCTGGTTGGGAACACTGGTTTGCTGTGGCAGAAGGCGACTTTGTTTCAAAAATCTGCAGACAACTGTGAAGGCTTAACTTCCATGTGCCCACCTTGTGTGGACAACAAAACTCCCTTTAAATTGTTGCCCTACTCCACAATTTCCCGTGACCTCTCCTCATTGTTGAGATGGCAAGGTCAACACGTGCGGACATTGATGATGGACTGCCTGGCTAGATGAGTCCGCACGTCTACACTTAGCACGTTGGTAGTCATTATAATACTCACATGGCCGCTAACTTATCACTTATTATATTTAGTTTTTTACACCTACCTACAGTTGGCAAAGATATAACGCCAGTCAATTAGTGTAGTCGGTTATGCATTGTTTGACTTAGAAGGCCAATTTGCTTTATGTTGTCTCTTATCTATACTTTGTGTACATTGTATAGTGTGTGGAAGAAGAAGAAGAAAAAACCAGCAAAAAAACGTTTTGGCCTCCATCTCTCTTATTGTGTTCTTGAGTGAGCTTTCTCTTGTGTATACAGTGTGTGTTTGGTGCAGCAACTCAAGCACATCCCCCCATCACGCGATTCTTGACATGGTATCAGAGCCGCGCAACTGAGAGAGGCTGATTTTAAAGGCTGAAGTGAAGGAGAAGAAGCAAGGTTCAAGCAAGCAAGCAACGGGTAAAAAGCTCTCCCATTCTTCCACTCTCTCTCTTGGATAGTGCATGTGAAGGTAGCAAAAGCAGGGTCGAGCAAAAATCTCAGATTGCTGTGAGATTTGGTATGTGAGCAAATCACTGTATATTCTAAAGATAGGCCCTTTAGGGATTTCCCGTAGTTATTTTGGGCGTTTCAGGCCGTTTCAGGCCCCGTTTTAGAGCCGCAAGGTTGCGGGCAGCAGTTTCAAGGTACACTGTGATTTCGACTATATTGACCGAAAGTGGGTGCACATGTTATAGATTGCAAATCTGTAATTTTTGAGGTATTTCAGGAAGCAAACATAAGGTTTATTTGTAAACAGGTTGCAGATTACATGTACTATTGAGCAATCAGTGAAAAAGGTTGCTTGGTGTATTGCTATGCACGTGTCGTGAAAGATTGTAGAAGGCTATCTTGATGTGTTGTATCCTTGTTTGTGATAATGGCAGAGAACAGTGGAAATCCCATTATTGAGAAGCTCGACAAGAACAACTACCCTTCATGGAAGTTCCGTGTAACAAATACCCTCATTGGAAAGGGCCCTTATGAGTTTGTTTCAGGTGAAGAAAAGGAGCCAGAGTTGGGTATCCCTCCAACTGCAGATGAATTAAAATCATGGAAAGAATGAAATGTGAAAGACAGAGGTGATGTACTAGTTATCTGCAGTCATTGATAATACTATGCTGGGATATATCAGGAATGCAAAAACTTCACATGCAACTTGGATAATTTTTAAGAGCATGTTTTCAGTAAATACAAAGACACGAAAGATTCAACTCAAGTAAGAGTTGAATGCCTTGAAGAAAAAAAAAATGTCTGTCAATAAATATGTATTGAAGGTGAGGAGCATTGCAGATGCTTTAGCAGCGATTGATGCAATGCCGGATAATGATGATTTGGTTTCATCCACTCTAAGTGGCCTTAACAATAAGAAAGCATGGAAATTATTTGTTACTTCAGTATATATACGGAAGCCATTTTCAGATTTTGATGAGCTGATCTCTCTCATGATTACTGAAGAGATCAATATGTAGTGTGATTCGTCTGAAAGAAATTGTAAACAGGTCCAAGCATTTTACTCGAGTTCAGGAAGGGGACGTGGTAGATCCTCTTCGAGAGGCCGTGGTATGGGACGTGCTGGAGATAACCAGCAAAACAGGTTCAATCAACAGTTTGGTAAAATGTAGGTTTCTGAAGGCAGAGGAAACTTTAGAGTCAAGGGGAGTTCTAGAGGAAAAGGTGGATGGCAAAATAGAGGCTCTAGAAATTCTGCTATTGTTTGCCATTATTGTGGCAAAACATGACATATTGCAACTAATTGTTATGCTAAGAAGGATGATATTCGCAGTGATAAATTGCAGCAAGGAAACTATGCATCCTCTTCACGACAAAATGAAAACAAAAATGAGCATCTGTTTGTTATGCAGCATATGATGAATACAGTTACAGGAAAGGGAACACATGATGATGTATGGTATGTAAATTCAGGTGCATCTAATCATATGCAGTCATATGGAATGGTTTGGAGAGATGCAGGACTTCCAAATCCCAGATTATGTGCAAACGGGTGATGATTCATGCCACCTTATTTCACATATTGAAAAGGTTCCCTTATCCTTTTATGATGGCCAGACAAAGAGTCTAATAGATGTATTACATGTGCCATCAATTATAAAGAATCTAGTGTCTATTGGCCAAATGGTAGAGCAAGGGTTACAGGTCCGATTCAATGCAAAATGTTGTTTTATAGAAGACTTTAATGATAAGTGTAGGTTGGTCGCAAAAGGAAGTAGAGTTGACCGAATGTTCACTTTAGATGCTAGAATTCCTGCAATGGATACTGTTATATATACTAAAGAAAAAGGAGTAGTTGCAGATATTGAAATATAGCATAAACATATTGGATATGCAAATGTGCAAAGGCTGAAATTAATGCAGTCCAAAGGATTGATTACAGGGTTGCCGTCTTTTAGAGTTGCAGAATTGCATAAATTCTGTGAAGCATCCCAATTTGGTAAGCCGACGAGAGAACCCTTCTTGCATGATAGAGAAGTGAGCATAAATATACTTAATGTAGTACATACAGATATTTGGGGACCTACACATAATGTATCTCTTGATGGTAGCAAATACTTTCTCACATTTATTGATGACTGTTCAAGGAAACTATGGATATACTTCATGAAGGAAAAGAGTGATATATTTGAGCACTTCAAATATTTTAAGGCAACTGTTGAAACAGAAACATGCTTAAAAGTGAAGTGCTTGAGATCGGATGGAGGGGGAAAGTACATCTCTAATGAGTTCAGTGGCTTCTTAAGGACTCATGGGATAAAGATACAATTTACTTGTAGATATATCTCACAGCAAAATAGTGTTGTAAAAAGAAAAAACATGCATATTGCAGAAGTTGCACGGGCATTAATGGCTAAAAAGAATATGCCCAAACATTTTTTGTTTAAGACTATTCATATGATGTCTACATTATGAACGGAACTCCCACAGCTGCAGTTCATGGGATGACTCCTAAAGAATGCTTTACCAGCAAGAAGCCTGATCTATCGCACTTGAAGGTATTTGGCTATGTCGCATAAGCTCATGTGTCAGATGAGCTACGGAAGAAGCTTGATGCAAAGGCAAAAAAATGTATTTTTATTGGATACTCTTTAGAGCAAAAAGAGTATCGTTGTTATAACCCTGTCACATGTGAGTTCAGAGTGAGCAAGGATGTTAAGATAGGAAGTTGGTATACACATGGTGATGTTTTGGATGATGATAATGATTAAGATAGCTATGTACAAAAATATAAACAAGAATCACGGAGTCTTAGTAGACCAGAAACATCATCTAGTGCTACATCTACAATGAGCCCTTGGTCTGGGAGACTAAGGAGTAGCCCCGCATCTTCAGATGGATCTATAAGTGTTGCAAGAAAGGATAAAGGAAAGAAGAAAGTGCTGGATGGTAATGATGCATCTACCAGTCATTTGGGATTTGATGGAGATTCTAGTGGTTTGGAGAGTTTGGATGATGAGCTTTGCATTCCTTCATTAGGACACCAGGTGTACAAAGAGCTCATAGTAATGTAAAGACTCCATTGAGTGATCCGGTGATACGCAAATCTAACAGGGTTAGATACCTTGTTAAAAGATTTGGTTTTGAATGCTATGCAGCTCACCATTATGCTTATATGGTAAAACTAGTTGAGAATGTTGAGTCCACTTGTTTTGAGGATGTTGTTGATCATGCTCATTAGGATACAACAATGGATGAGAAGATGGCTACATTAGAAGCCAATAAGACTTAGGATTTGGTACCCTTACCTAAGGGTAAGAAAGCTATTGGCTGTAAGTAGGTTTACAAAGTCAAGCATAACACAGACGATTCAGTTAGTAGGTATAAGGCTAGGCTGGTTGCAAAATGCGATACTCAAACATATGACATAGATTATGAAGAGACATTCAGTCCAATTGCTAGGATGACAACTATTAGGTGTGTGATTGCCTTGGCAATAGCCAAAGGTTGGAGCTTGCACCAAATGGATGTTAAGAATGCTTTATTGCATGGTAAATTGTAAGAAGTATATATGGAGCAGCTAGCAGGTTATGAGGATTTAGAGCATCCCACATATGTGTGCAGGTTAAAAAAGGCGCTCTATGGGCTAAAGCAAGCACCTAGAGCATGGTCTGACAAGATTGGAGAGTATCTTGTCAATATTGAATTTTATATTTTTAATGCTCATCACTCACTTTATGTGAAAAAGAGATACAAATTTAGTCATCATAATCATCTATGTGGATGACTTGATTATTGCAAGTGACAGTGACAATGGGATTGCTGAAGTTCAGGACTTCTTGAAAAAGAAGTTTGAGATGAAAGATTTGGATGAGTTGAGATACTTTCTTGGTATTGAGGTGATCAGATATGATGGTATATGGCTGTCCCAAAGGCAATATGGCTTGGATATGTTGTCCAAGTATAGTATGACAGCATGTAAGCCTCTTTCAATACCATTGGAGCAAAATGTGAAGTTGAGTGCTGACGTTGGGGATGAGATAGAGACCCTACTATGTTCATGAGGATAATATGAAGTTTGATTTACATGACTATCACAAGGCCAGACATGAGCTATGTTGTTGGCCTTGTCAGTCAATTTATGCAAATGCCTAGAAAGCCTCATTTGGATGCAGTTAGATATATATTGAGATATGTGAAATCCACTTTACATTATGAACTTTTTTATAAGGCAAGTAAGGACGTACAAGTCTTTGGATACAAAGATACAGATTGGGCTGGTAGCATGTCAAATAGAAGATCTACTAGTAGATTCATGTTTTCTCTTGATAGTACAACAGTTACATAGAGTAACAAAAAGCAAACTACAATTGCTCTATCGAGTATAGAGACCGAGTATAGAGATGCTACAATGGCATCATGTGAGGTGGTATGACTACAAAAGTTATTAGGTGATTTAGACATACAAAAAGATTGTCCAATTGTTATTCATTGTGACAACATGAGCAACATATAGCTAGCTAGAAATCCAGTGTTCCATACTAAGACAAAATACATTGAGATACACTACTACCATGTGAAAGAGAAGATACTTGCAGGAGAGATTGACTTGATATATGTCAACACACATGATCAGATAGCTAACATTTTCACAAAGACATTGGATGCAGAGAAGCTTTGAAAATTTCGAAGCTTACTTGGAGTTGTAGAGATAGAATTGAGCTTGAGAGGGAGTGTTAAGATGGCAAGCTCAACACGTGCGGACATTGATGATGGACCACCTGGCTAGATAAGTCCGCACATCTACACTTAGCACATTGGTGGTCATTATAATACTCACATGGCCACTGACTTATCACTTATTATATTTAGTTTGTTACACCTATCTCAACCGCTGACAAAGATATAACGCCAGTCGATTAGTGTAGTCGATTATGCATTGTTTGACTTAGAATGACACTTTTTTTAATGTTGTATCTTATCTATACTTTGTTTACATTATATAGTGTGTGGAAAAAGAAGAAAAACTAGCAAGAAAACGTTTTGGCCTCCATCTCTCTTCTTGTGTTCTTGAGTGAGCTTTCTCTTGTGTATACAGTATGTGTTTGGCGCAACAGCTCAAGCACATCTCCCCATCACGTGATTCTTGACACTCATCGACCATTGTCTTTGTATCCTATTCTTGAGAATCCAAACTTTGTCAAACACGTCTCACAAAATCTTGTTTCCTCTTTTTTGCTCTAGTACATTTGTCATTGCCAGCACTCTTATTAAGTTTCCCACTGCTGGATTTTTTGTCCAGCTGAACATCATCCTTATTCATCGTTCCTTCATTTTGTAGAGAATAATTTGATATCAAGCTGATCAATGGATACTCGGTAGCACTTATATCACTTTGCATAATCTCCTCCCTAGCTTCATGATGTCCATTGGCCCTACTTTTTTCTGCAGCTTTACTATGCTTGTCTTCTCCTCCAATTCATGAGGTGATATAGAACCCGATTGTTCTTGCGAAAACTTTAGCTGGGGCATGTTTGTTTCCAGCACCAACCTGCTTGAATTAGATTCTAGTTAGTTAACCATAGGACTTATCACCATCTCTTCTGTTGCCTCAGTTGCAAGGACACTACCATTTCCAGGATTGCCGACTATTGTTGACCTACTAACATCCTTTCTCCCTATATAAAAAACTCCACCTTTCAGTGATATTGAATTCTCAAGACTCTCCCTGATCGGTTCTACAGTTTGAGTTGCACACTTTCCATTGTCCTAATCAGTGTCCGTTGTGTTCTCTCCTGCGTTGGCAGCACTTCCCCCATCCACATTTTCTAGTAGTGTCTGCTTCCTCTTTGGAGAAAGTTGATAAGTTCCAAATTTCTTTCTACCTCGTACTTTCCTCCCTGATTTAGGCACATAGCTACAAACTGGATGAGCAAGAAATCAAAATGACATTTGCATATTGAATAAATATCTGCATAGTAAAGAAAACTAAAGATCTCAACATACCTCTTGTCAAATTCCTCTATGATGTCAGCACAAGCCTTGACATTCTCGAATGGTTCCCAAGTATTATTCGACTCAGGCCACCCTTGCCTACAATGTAACACATGTCAGATACTCTAAGTTATGCCATAAGAGAAGTGTAGGTATCAAGAAAAGCTAGATCTGATGGATTACTGTTACCAACTGTCACCACTTTATCAAGTATGGCACTTGACCCTGCAATCATCATAAAAAGAAAGATTAGAATTATTGCTTTTGAAATTGACAATGTGCTGTAGAGGACTAAGCAACACAATTCAGCATAACCATTTATGATATCAGGAAACATGGCAATGGCTAGTTTGCAGGCTACAACATAGGCTCAAACGTTTGAACAACCTGACTTGCGAATTTAATACATTAGATGTCAACTAGTAAGCCAAACAGATATGCAAGAAGGATTCGTTTGACTTAGGAGCATAACCAATCAACAAATTTCACCTTTGAAGCTCGTGTGCAGGTTCAGGAAGAGAAAAAGAATTGAGGAATCTCATTGCTTTAATATGGCAGTTAGCATGGATGGTGTGAAAGTGGCTAGAAAAGCCAGGAAGATGATGCACCTTGCGTACTCGCATCTTTTCTCACAGCTTCAACTTCATAGAAGCCTTCTGTGAGTCCCTTGAAACCTGCATCTTGCCTGGAACCGTCTTCTACTTTCTCGCTCCCACTTGCTTCCTCCTCATCCTCCTCCTCTCCTTCTTCTTCTTCCCCTTCCTCCGACTACGAAGCTCCATCACCGTGGCCAGCTTGTCTCTCATTTTCCTTCTCATCAGCGTCCTTGTCACGTTTCCTCTTGGCGATGGAGCTCCTCACGTGCTTTTCTACTGTTGCATCCTTCTTCTTGGCGGATGGAGGGGTCTTACCTAAGCGTGGCTGGAGGGACTTGTTGAGGGAGGAAGAGAAGGATCTCCGGGGGTGGTTGTGAGCCAACTCCTTGTTAGGAGTGGTGGGATAATGGCCAAGCTGGAGAGGCAGGGCATGGTGACCCATGGGATGGCATCCGCACATGCAAAGGAACCTCCTGGTCCTCGCTGGCGACTCTCCAAACCAGGGAGAGAGCGAATGCACAGAAACGTGAGAGCGCCCGCATATGCACAGAAGAAGAAACGAAGTAAGAGGGAAGGAGCTAAAGTTAGAAGAAGAGAGAAAAAAAATTGTGTGCGTTTGAAAAAATTTTAATGTGAAATGCGGGTTGTGGTTCCCTATGCTATTTCTATCAACTCTTCGCTTGTATCCCACCAAATCCTCTTCCTTTCATGGCATGTCTTTGTAAGTATTCTAAAAAGGCCTAAGCGTCCTAGTAGTATTCCTTTTCTTGAAAATGGCTTGGTGTACAAGCTCTAGGATAGGTTTTCAAATATTAACATGGTTCTTAGGCTTTGTATCTCTCAACGATACTATTGAGGGATACTCTTCAGCTCAAGGCATTTGCAACAACATTATCCTTGCCATGGAAAATTTTGATCTCAAAATTAAACTTTTATAGTATTTCTATCCACCTTCTTTTTCTCATATTGAGATCAAATCTACACTCCAAGGCCCATAGGAAGCATATGTAGAAGATATTTCTACCTTTGATCACAAAGAAGCCATGGAGTTACTATTATTAGGAAAAAATTATGGGTGTCCACACCTATTAATCAATAGTCATGCAAGGTTTTTTCACATAAAGATTAGACTCGTAAATGCTTTTACTCAGCTCTATGCACCCAGGTCAGTGCTTCGCAGCTAAAGTACAACTTCTAGCCCTCGGCCCGCATTGCTAGCTCTAAAAGTCTTCAACATCTCTTGCTAGACTTATCATCTCTACAAGCCTTTTTCTTTTGTGTCAATTTTCTCCTTCCCTCATCCTTCCACAAGTGACTTATAATCAAAAAGTAATACCACCACATATACAAATGTCATTGAAAAAAGTAATACCGGGTATCTCTATCTTGTTGAGCTACTTGGAAAACTAGCTAGGTCTATTTTAGTCCCTAGACCATGTAGTAACTCGTGAGTTTCACTTGCACTATGTATTACAAATGCTTGTGTTCACACAAATATCGCCCTAGCATAGAGCATGAATCTCGATCCTACTAAGGTGTGTTACTCAACTTACCTTGAAGTATGTGCATAAGAAGGTAGTTTCCTAGTACTCCACAAAAGTTTGTTTCAATCCAAATGGCCAATGTGGAAAAAATGATGGACATCCTTTCTAGAAATCAAGGCCTCATGCACTTGCTTGTGAACCACATGCTTATACATATTGAAGGATGCCTCATGCAACTGCTAGTCATGATGAGTCATACTAAAGATGTTGCTCAAGAAAAACACTAGAGCACTTAGGCTTATCCCTAGTTGTGTGCACTTGCCACAAAAATTCAAGATCAATCCCAAGTCAATGAAATCAAATAAAAATCCAACTCTCAATGCCCGTTTTAGAAGAAATCGTATATGCATCGAGTTGGCAGTGCTTGTAGGGATTGTCAAATCATGAGCAATGTAGAGTAGCAATGTACCACCAAAACAATTCAATCAAATCCAACTCACTACAACAACATCTCTCTTCTCTCCATAGTTCTCTCATGTAACCTGGCCTACGCCAAAAATTAGAGCATCACCCCCTCTGGTATAAAACCCTACTCGAGAAGGAGTTGCACATAGCTAACCAGCTTGAGGGTCCCAACCTCTTGATGGACATTATTACTTATCATTGTGTATTAACAGCTCAAACATTCGATTTGGATCCTCTTGCTCAGTTAGGTGGGACCTCCTGAGAGATGCTCCATATCAATTTTACTTCAATTCTCTCAAAGATAAGCATCAAAGAGATACTATCACATTTATTTAGTACGAAAATAGATGCACCTTTACTAATGACTAGGATATGCTAATGTTTTCCATGAGCATCTCTCAGTGCTAGCCGAAGTTGAGTTCAAGACTGTTGCTGATTGGTCCTAGTGTGTTGCTAAAATCTTGGATTTCCACTCTAGGACCAATCAACAACACTCTTAGGCTCAACTTCGACTAGCACTGAGAGACTATCACATTTATTTAGGACAAAAATAGGTGCACCTTTATTGATGACTAGGATATGCTAATGTTTTCCACGAGCATCTCTCAGTGCTAGCTGAAGTTGAGCCCAAGAGTGTTGTTGATTGGTCCTAGTGTGTTGCTAAAATCTTGGATGTGGAAATGGAGAGAGTCCTTGGCACCTTTTGCTGAAATTAGCTTAACCATTCATTGAAGGGGAGCTATTATTTGTGCTCAAGTCTATGAAAAGGGGAAGTCCCTTAGCATTTATGGGCTTTAGGTAGAGCTCTATCTTGCTTTGCAACTTTCAAGATGCATGCTTCAAAGATCTGACTAGCTTAAGTTATTGGACCATGAGTACCTCAAACCTTTTGGTTCTAAGAATTGTGTATATGTATATATGAAAACAAAAGTAGATGTAATGTTGAGTAATGTGTGTGTGTGGAGGGGTGTGTGTGAGTCATGTGTATGAGTATGTAAAGAAGGAGCAAGGATAAGTAGTATGTGACATGTGTCTATGTATGTACTATGTGTATGAGTACATATGTACATGTGGAAAATGTTGCTATATATCTCCCATACCTTACAAATATTGTGGCAAATTTACTATATTTCTTTCAATATTTGTTTTACATGAATGGCAAAGAGCTTTCAAAATCTTGATATACCTTAGAAATGTTGGCGAATAAAAATTTTTGGAGTTATAACTCAACCTACTCGAGTTTCGAAAAAAAAATTGAAAAAATAAAAGTATAGTCATTTGGCGACATATAGCCACTAAAATCATCTATGATCCTAGCTATGGCAAATTCAGGATACCAAGTATATTTTGACTATTTCTTAAAGATTTGAGAGGGCTTTTGTGCTACTTGGCCTCGGGAAGTTGAAGATAAGCATCTACATCAAGAATGAATGCTTCTTCTTTACTCAAAGGCTCTTCTCCTATGGTGATTGAAGTCATCTATCCAATCATAGATTTCTAATAATCCATTGGAGCATTCTTCATTAATACAAGCTAAATACATATTTGGGCAAGCAATATGGGACCAAATTTTCGTTGAAGCTAAACCTATGGCACTCAATCTTGATCAGTTTGGGGATGGATTATGTGGAAGATTGATCAATTGAAGTCCATTCAATACTCTCCATGAGTAAAAAGAGGTATTCTTACTATTTAATGCTTTTAATCTCTCTTATTATCCCATTACTGAGCTAATCCTATTGTTGGAAAGGGAGATTAATAGTAATCGATCATCAAGCTTGATATTGAAGAGCATATAGAGCCTAACATAGGGATGATTGTAACTATGTCATATTTCTTCATCCTATCCACTCAAGATTAGTGTCAAAATTAGTTGCAAGCATTGATTCATTGCCTACATTTTATACCTAATATGGAATTTGACTTATTGGTTGATCATTGATGCTATATGATTGAAAATATTAGTGAAAATGGTAAGTGGGATACATGTAATGGAATGGGTCATCGCAAAAGGGCATCCTTGGCTCATTTCAATTCAATCAATTCATATTTCCCACTTGCATTTCATTAAAGGATTCAAAGATTTTTTGAGCCAATGTATAGCATCATTGTTTTCTTAGCCAAGTAGCATGTACCTTGTCTGGTTTATTCCTGTGAGGAAAAAGTGGATGCTAGGTGAGTTAGGAACACCATAGAGAGGACACCCTCCCTTCCTGATTATGACCTTGAAGGGGTGTGTCAACCATCTTGAGGAGGAACTTGGCACACCCCTCAAGTCTTGAAACCCATGAAAATTTCAATTTTAGGTGGAGGTACATCATCTTTGGTATTGGTTGGCAGTGATACAGTAATATCTCAGCCCATTCAAACATGGGAACAAACAGTGGATGAGGAATATGGTATTTCTTGCCCTCTTCATATCTACAGGTCTTACATGTTTACATAGCAGGTACCCATCATTTTATAGGTCAAATTTGATCCCCATAGGTGTCCCATAACCCTTTTCCTACCCCCATAGGTTTTTACAAGGTTTGTTGTACCCAAGGAGTTCATACAGGTCCAAACAAGGATTTTACAAGGAGTTGACAAGATATAGGAAATTGCAGTACATCAGTGAAGATCTTATTTAAAAAAATTCTATATTGATCCATAAATGGAGATTGATAGCTTGATATGTAGAGGGGATATTTAGCTCCATCTTCAACTAAATATTTCATTGATACGGTATTGAAAACTCAAGATATTTCAGTTTTACTAACAAGAGGTATAGTGGGACAGTACTTGGACAATATGATAGGGTAACACTGCTTGACATTATTTTACCTATACCTTTATCCCAAGTTAAAACCTCTTTATATATATAGATATATATATACATACCTTATAACCTTCCTATTGAGCTATAGAACACTTGGATTAGAGCTATATATGGGGAGATACAAAGGATTTACTGACAGGCAGTCTGCTATTACAATACTCTTCTTTCAACAGTCAAGAACAAGAAGAAGGATCGTGTTTTAGAAGCAATGAATGATGATGTCAAAGAGTTTCATGAGGGTCAAAATTACACTAATTAGGCTCAAAATCTTGAGCAAGTGGATGAATACATTAATATAAGAGTTGCTTGTAATAAAGCAAAATTACTACCTTAGCCAATATTTAGCCTTGGGTCTAGGGTTAGATATAAAAGACTAAGTTGTAACTTGCCAAGCATCTTCTACCAATTTTAAACATTTCTTGTTTGGGGTTTCCACCATCATTTTTAGGGTTCATACTCTTTGGCCACCATGGCATTGGGGTAGATTCTAGGCCCCTTCATCACATGAGGAGGATATCATACCATAGGCTCTCATGAATGATTCTTAGCCTTTGTAATTCATGTGGTAACATGATTCATGGCAGTCTAGCTATCTTGGCTATGGCTTTCTTGGTATCTCAATGTATTTTTTTTATTTTTAGTATTTTTAACTTATTGTTGGAATTTACTTTTTTAGAGTTTGCATTGCAAGTAGTAAGGCTACAATCGAATGTACAAAATCCTACACTTCCCATAGTAGGAATAAGACCCATTTTACTTTTTTAGCACAAAAATTTTAAACTTTGAGTATTAGAGTGTCTCCCATGATTATGCAATTAAATAGTAGTAAAACTTGAGGAATATTAGGTCCATAAGACTTGCAAATAACCATAACATCCAAAGAATCTTGAACTCCTTCTTCAAGCACTACTACACTAACTTGAACCAAGTTAATATCTACTACTTGCTTGGTTTGTGGATCCTTATCTAGGTCATCATAATCTAGTTGAACAATTCTTCTCAACCTCAAACCATTGATTGCATGCTTAATAATGTCATCCTGCAATGTACTTAGCACAAAAGTACCTTGATTGACATATTTGACTATCTCATATGTGTCCAGTATAGTAGAGCTAGAACTTTCCAAGATGCTTTTCTGAGCTTCAAACTATAGATCATTTCCAAGTATCCTTCCTTGAAAATCTTATTTTTCACATGACGGTGAATCCAAACTTATCTTCTTTTCTGTACTACCATCGGCAAGTAATGAGCCATAATTCTATCTTCTTTGAGCTTCATCAACAGTTCTAACTCTTTATGAACTGATTCTTTAGGAGACAATCTATGAATAACAACAATCCTCAAACTAGGTAGTATGAATTCCATGGCTACAACCACTAACATTCTATACACCAACTTAAATAGAGTTAAATAGAGTCAAACCTATTGTTACTTTGTACAATGTCCTGAAGGACCACAAAGTTGAATTTAACTTGTTATCCCAGTCCTTATGATTGTCACTAACAATCTACTTCAGGATGCAAAAATAAATAAATTTTGAGCTTTCAACCTATCCATTTGTTTGTGAATGGTATGGTGTAGATTTCTTACATAATATCATACGTTATGAAGTAAGCTTTCTTATCAACTCATTCAAAAAATGTTTACCTCTATCACCAACTAATTCAATCAAATAGTCAAACCTGGTAAACCTTTACTTCAACCTATTTGGTACAATAGTCCATACACACCAAGTTGTACTCATTCTTGCTTTGATGAGCTATTGTTTTGACCCCCCTTCTCCTTTGATCTCTTGAGAAGTTTGTTGGAATTATCCCATCAAGAAAAAAGCTTTGCATTTGATCATAACAAGAGTCAAATCTATATGCATGTACTTTGAACAAATCACAATTAAGAAGTTAGTAATTGACTCCTTGCACAAGATCTACTAAATTCTACTTAAAAAATATGTTATTGCATGTTCCTTAGCCATGGTGGTATATGTACAACTCTATAATTAAATTCTTGCATGTTTCTTACCTTGGGTGTGCACAATTTTATAATCAAGTACTTTCAACCAAAGCATCCATCAGGCTGACCTTCCTATCAGTTGTAGTTTTTTAATCGAATACAGCAAAGCTTGGTGATCAACATGGAACACCATTGGATTATCCAACAAATAGTGTGGATCTTTTGCAATGAAAAAATCAAACCCAAAGCCTCTCTTTCATAGTAATGGTATAATTCTTTTATGATGTAATCAGCCTCTTGCTTACATAATAAATAGGTCTCAACCACCCTGTAATTTTTTCTTGCATCAAGACTACCCAAACCACAATTTTTGAAGCATCAACAAAAACATGAAATGGTAGGTCCCATTGTGGGGGTTGTAGAATTGGTGCCACTACTAACATCTTCTTTAATATAGTAAGTGTGTTTTCCTAATCATCTCTCCATACAAAGTGGACATCTTTTCTAGTAATTAAGGCAAGAGGAGTACAAATGTGTACTAAATATCTAAGATATCTAGTGTGCCATTCTACTTGACCCACAAATCACATAACCTCCTACATTATCATAGGGATTGCAGCCTTCTAAACAAATTGGATCTTTCTAGAAACAATAGCCATTCCCTCAGATGATGTAATATGTCCTAATAAGACTTCCCCTTTAGTAGCAAACATTGATTTAAAAGGGTCAAATGACATCCCAAACTTGCATCATCTTTTAAAGCATATCCTCAAATGTTGCAATGATCCGCCTTCTTTCCAAAGACACAAAAATCAACAATTAAATACCCTTGTGAATGTAGTAAGCTATCAATCAAATGTTCTATGTGCTACTCCTTGGAATCATTGGGGATCGTTTCTCAATTCAAAATTCATTACCCTACTAAAAAAATCTCCCCATTCAATGATGAAGGTCATCTTATCCATATCATCAAGATGCATCCAATTTGATTATACCCTGAGAAACCATCCAAAAAACTATAGATTTCATTACTTGCAGCATCATCTAGAAGTCAATCTATAAATGGATGAGAAAAATGGATTATACCTTGAGAAACCATCCAAAAAACTATAGATGTCATTACCTGCAGCATCATCTAGAAGTGAATTTGTAAATGGATGAGAAAAAGGATCTATGATAGTAGTTGCATTTAACTTCGTGTAATTAATACAAACCCGGATCTTGCTAACCTTCTTTCAAACAATCACTATTGGTGACAAACATGTTACCTCGTTAACCAATTTGATAAAACCAACTTTGAAAAACTTGTTAATCTCTTCCTTTACCTTCTTTACATAGTTAGGATTCATAGGGTACTTTTTTTGCATTATGGGCTTAGCATCTACCGTCAAGTTAATTCTATGTTGACATAAGTGCAGATCAAAACCTTTTATGTTTGTATACTCCCATACAAAGATATCTTGAAACTCTTTACAACTTACTATAATTCCTCCTCCACAAAGATACTCATCTTGATGGGCATACAAAGATACTCATCTTGATGGTCTTAGAACCGATTTCAAAGTCTGAATTTAACTTCTTGGACATTATCTTCTAGCGCCCTTGTTGATTTATTCATAGTGTGTTAAATTTCAAGTCTACATCAATTTGATCCTATTGACTAGTTTTCTTTAGAGCCTCTTCAGTCTCTATTTGTTAATTATACTACACTTTTTGAGCCTCTTTATCATTATCTTGACTTTCTTACTTAGAGTCAATTGTTACTTTCTTTTAAATTGCTACTTTCCTATAGTAGGATGAGGTTTCCTATGATGGGATTGCAATTTTCGGCAATGGAGTTCATTTTCCTGTAGTGGAATTTCTATTTCTTGCAATGGAATTCCTATATTGTATTTTGCTTTAAAAATTCTTGGAGGGAGCTCTCTAGCTCAATCCCTGAGACCTACAAGCCGCTTGTTGGTCAAGCATTTCAAGCCAAGTGGCCATGGCTACCTCTCGCATAGCCGACGTGCTATCCCTACCCATGGTGTGTAGTGAGCTTACCTTGATGCTCGATCGAGTATCTCCCTCTCTCTTGCACACCGGTAGCTCCATGATCCTTGAGGCAAGCTCAAGCAACCTCAATCCCTCTCCATCAAGCTCCATCCTCCATAGCCGCATGAGATAAGAGAAAAGAAAAGAAGAGAAGGAGATGAAGAGAGGAGATGGGGAGCTTCTTCTCCTTGATCCCTCACTCTCACACACTCACTCCCTTACTCTCTCACACTCCTTCACTCCCTCACTCAAGCACAAAAGAAGACAAGAGAAGAGAAGAAGAAGAAGAAGAATCTTTTTTTCCACGCACCAAGAATGAGCTCTCATTCACATTTTGAACTTTATATACAAAACCCTGAATCCCTTTTTCTTACATGGTCGGGCTAGGCCCTTTTTGGCTTCTTGCGACTTTCATGGTTGCATCTTGTACTCTTGGTGATTGTTCTCGTGCCTTTAGGTCTCTTCCGATCCCACTCAAACGAGTCATGGACAACAATCAAATGCAAATAAGGATTGTCATTATTGTGGCAAATATGAGCATGTAACTAAGGATTGCTACAAGAAGCAGAATGATCAGAGAGCGATAGGGAGGCAACATGGTAATTATGCTTCTTCTAGTGGTATGCAGGAGGATGACAGGTTGTTTGTAATGCAACATGTGAAGAAATGGTTGCCTACACAAGGCAAAGCAGATAATGTATGGCATATAGACTCAGGGGCATCTAACCACATGATTCCTCATGGAGAGTGGTTTGACACATTGGTACAAGGTGCTCATGGATATGTTTGCATAGGGGATGATATGCAGCATGACATAATGCATACATGTATTGTTCCCTTGATGATGCATGGTGACAAGAAAAAGAGTCTCTATGATGTGTTACATGTACCCTCCATAACCAAAAACTTGCTTTCTATGGGACAAATGGCTGAATAGAATCTACAAGTTAGATTCAATAGAGATGGATGCTACATTGAAGAGTATGGTCAAGGATGCAAACTCATTACTAAAGGAAAAAGAAATGGCAGGATGTTTACATTGGATACGAAAAAACCAGCATTCAATGCTGCTATGTACTCACATGACAATGTTGCAATAAGGGGCATTGAGATATGGCATAAAAGTATTGGTCATGTAAATGTTCAAAAACTGAAGAATATGTAGCATAAGTAAGTTGTAATTGGATCCCCTAAGTTGAAGCATGTGGAATTGGGACATGTATGTCAGTCATGTTAATTTGGGAAGCAATCAAGGCTTCCATTTATGAGGCATGTAAGCACTACTACTAGACCATTATAGCTTGTACATTTTGATGTATGGGGACCCTCACAAAATGCATCTCCTAGGGGATCATGTTACTATGTGTCATTCATACATGACTATAGTAGGTATACATGGTTGTATGTGCTGAAGCACAAGAGTGATGTCATAGATGCTTTTCAGGACTTCAAGAGACATGTGGAGAAAGAATTGGCTTGCTACATCTCATGCTTGAGATCCGATAGTGGTGGAGAATATGTTTCTAAAGACCTTGATCACTTCTTGGCAGCCCATGGGATAAAAAGGCAATTGACATGTAGGTACACACCACAAAAAAATGGTGTGGCAAAAAGGAAAAATAGGGTGATCATGGAATCCGCTAGAACCATGCTGAATGAGAAGAGCCTACCAAATGCATATTGGGTAGAGGTTGTAATGACTGATGTGTATGTCATGAATCATACACCAATAGTAGGGATACATGAGGTGACTCCTCATGAGAGGCTTTATGGAATAAATTCGGACATTAGCCATCTTAAGGTTTTTGGATGCTTGGCATATGTACATGTTCCACATGAAAAGAGGAAGAAGCTTGATTCAAAGGTAGAAAAGGCCATCTTTCTTGGGTATGCACAAGATAGGAAAGTGTACAAATGCTACAATCCTTCTACTCATGAGACATTGGTCTCAAGAGATGTAGTATATGATGAGCTGAAATCATGGCATGAGAAGAAGACCATCTTGATGAATGATGATGGCTTGTCATGAGACTTATGTATATGCAGGTACAAATGAGAGTGCAAAAATTTCTGGGCCTTCTAAAGATCCTACTACATCAGTTAGCGGACTTCAACATCTTTTTCCACTAACATGAGTATGTTAATGAGGGGGAGAAATGTGGATAAAGGCAAAGGAAAACTTAATGATGTTACAAGGCCACTCACTTGTGGTTATGATTCATCTGGCACTGACAGCTTGGATAGTGAATTTGGTATTCCATTAGTTGTGACTCCTGGTGTGAGACATAGATACGTGCCACCTCTTGAGAGAGGAGAGTCTCATACTGCACCTCAGTTGCGGAGATCAGAAAGAGTCAGGAAGCTTGTGGATAGGCTTACATACAGTGGCTACACAGTGAGGCACTATGCATATATGGAAAAAGTCACTAGCTTCAAGGAACCCACAAAGTTTTTTGAAGCTATTTTCGATGATCATTGGTGTAAGGCAATGGACGAGGAATATTCAGCATTGGCTGCCTTCCTGAAGGAAAAATGGCTATTGGTTGCAAATGGGTATACAAAGTGAAGTGCAAATCAGATGGCACATTGGAAAGATACAAGGCAAGACTTGTGGCAAAAGGGTATGCAAAACAATATGGTCTTGATTATGAGGAGACATTCAACCCCATTGCTAAAATGGCAACCGTGAGAATAGTGATTGCATTGGCAACATCTAGAGGATGGAGTATGTATCAAATGGATGTGAAGAATGCTTTTCTCAATGGTTATTTGGTTGAGGAAGTATACATGGATCGATTTGAGAGCTATGTACATCCAGATCTTTGTACATGTGTGTGTAGATTGAAGAAAGCATTATATGGGCTAAAGTAAGCAGCTAGGGCTTAGAATGCTAAGATAAGTGCATGCTTACAGAAACTTGGTTTCACTATGGGGGCAAGGCAGATCATAGCCTATTTACAAAGAAGACAAGGGCTGGTTATGTGATATTAGTCATCTATGTGGATGACTTGATCATTATAGGTGATGATGTCACGGGAATTGGAGAGATCAAGGAAATGTTACATGCTGAATTTCAAGTCAAAGATTTGGGTGAACTGAAGTATTTCTTGGGGATTGAGGTTGTCTCTACACCTCATGGTACTTGGTTGTTGCAAAAGCAGTATGCACAAGACATGTTAACCAAGTATGGTATGTTAGATTGCAAGTCTCCAATGGAACAAAATGTTAAGCTACTTGCAGATGTTAGACATGAGATTGAGAATATCACTACGTATAGAAAAATGGAGGGTAGCCTATTTTACCTTACCATTACTGGACCGGATCTTAGCTATTTATTAATTGGACTAATTAGCCAATTCATGTAGAAGCCTATGAAGCCTCACTTGGATGCAGTGAGGAGGATCTTGAGATATGTGAAGGCTATATCAGATTATGGTCTATTCTATGAGCATGGTAAGCCTTTGGAGCTTAAAGGATATACAGATGCAGACTGGGCACGAAGTGTCTATCATAGGAGATCTACTAGTGGTGGGTATACATTTTTCCTTGGTAGTAGTATGGGCAGGAAGTGCCTATGATAGGAGATCTACTAGTGGGTATGCATTTTCCCTTGGTAGTAGTATGGTCAGCTGGAGCAATAAGAAGCAGCCTACAATTGCACTCTCTAGTAATGAGGCAAAGTATAGAGGTGTTGCACTAGTTGCATGTGAGGCAGCATGGCTCATGAAGCTTCTTAATGATTTGGGCATACAGGAAGTCATGCCTATGACACTCTATTGTAACAACATGAAAAATGTGCTCCTAGCTAGTAATCCTATCTATCATGCTAGGACTAAGCACATTGAGGTACACTATCACTTTATTAGAGAAAAAGTGATTGCAGGTAACATTGATTTGATCCATGTGAGGACAGAAGACCAAGTTGCAGATATCTTTACGAAGTCATTAGGTAAAGATAAGTTTGTGCATTTCAGAGAGCTACTTGGAGTGAAGTACCCCACTTGAGCTTGAGGGGGAGGTTGAGATTCAAGCTCATAGTCTTTGGTCAATGTTCTACTTTAGTTGAATAAGGTTAAGTCATATTAACTTAGGTTAGATCTAGGTTTCTTGATCTTTGTATGTGTGAGTAGTACTATAGTTGACTTTACTGAGTGTTGATGATAATGAGTTGAACAGGGAGCATGACTACTACCCTTGGGGACCTACCTTTGTCCATCTTGATGGGACCTCAAATGGGCCGGCACTGGCTATGGCACTAGTCGAGCCTCATGCTCATAACAGACAAACACACCCTCACGGCCTCGCGGGCTAGGAGCGTTTATCTTCTGCTAAAGGACAAATTGTCCTAAAGCCTAATCTATGCATTTATAGTTTTGTAGTCCAACGTTTCCCTTTCTATAAACTCCTCAAAGGAAGAACCCATACACATTGGCAATAAATGCCACGACAATCACATACATGGGAGGCAACCTCTCGGTGGAATCACCGCGGCCCCACTAGAGCTCTCCTACATCGCAGGGATTAGCCCCTTGATGCACTGCTCAACATATAAAACAAATGAACAAACTCCACTCTTTCATTTCAAAAGTACTCTAGGAGATACCATGTGTCCTTACTAAATAATCCCCCAAGAGACGAACGTCTATCCTACGGCTTAGGATGCCTTTCCACACTCAAGCATGGGTCATTGTCATTAAAAACAAATGCTATGCATCCAGTCCTTCTTATTCTAACACCATGGTTTACATGCACATGCAAAGTGAATGATCCTAAAGTGCTCAAACATAATTTTCAATGAGACGCGTGCTGTGCGCAACCAGGCTTTCAATGCTCATTCACTAACTCGTTGCGGCGATGTAAGGATAGCACCGAGACAACACTCGTGCTACTATCCTTTTAATAAAATTACGCGAACTCTATGTCATGATATGCATCAGAAATCAACAACAATCAGCACGCAAATCACACCGTTCGAACCTCCCAACCCCCTACATTTAGGTAATGCTTTCATTTGTAGAGGTTCATTTTGTCATGTTTTGATGTATAAAAAGCAATAAATCACAAACTTTGACAAGGAGATAGGGCAAACTGAGGCTAAACCTCATGCTTTGCCACTACCACATATCCACAAACAATCATTATATTTTTCCTTGTTTTTCCAAGATGTATTTCTATTTTTTCACTTTATTTTTCTCATTTTCTTAATTTATTTGGTAATAAAATATGTTATTTTTTTATTTTTCTTATTCCAATCACTTCAACATACTAACATTCAATTTATCTTCCATTTTTCCCCCATGGAAACACCTTTTACCAATCTGAAACGGAAAAACTACCATTTTACCACTTAAAAATCGTATTTCGGGTTTTCGAGAATTAAATAGAGCATGTAAATCATTGCAAAATCAAGATTTTCTGATTAAAAAAAATTACTCATGATGCAACCAGCACACAAACAAATTTTTATCCAATAAGAACATAATTATCATCATAAACTATCAAACATTCTTCATTTTTCTTCATAAAAATGGTCATACCGTGTTTTTACGAAACCCGAGACGCCTTGAATGACTGCATAACCAGCAGACGGAGCCTCCATTGCTCTCAATCCAATGTTGTACATCAATCTTCAGCATCTTCATCAATCTCCATCACCATTTCCTTCATTCTCCCTCCTCGGTTCCTTCATCAAGATGGTGCACATGAACAGCCCATAGGGAAGAGAGAGAGGGAGGAGAGAGAAAGACTAGATTTTGATCTCTTCATCCAGATAGCCATATCTCGCGTGAAGACTGGGGATAGAGTCAGGCAAGAGGGAGAAGTTGAGGCCCAATCTCTGTTCCATAGGTTGCTTACAGCCCGGAATTCAAGATCCATGAGGGGGAGGGCAAAAAATGCACTGCCCTGTTCACGCCATATTCACACTTCTTCGTGTTTTTTTTTCATCAAAAATGAAGGGGGGGAGGGGGGGGGGGGGGGGGGGGGGGTGCGGTTAAGATCCCCAAAGGGCACCCCCCCTTTTGGTCCTCTCAATGTCCACCTTTTCAAATCTTGGCCAAGTTTTGGTCTCTTCCTCGTCCGGGCTCCGTTTCAGCCTTTGAAAAATTCTGCGTGTCTGTCTTGACATCCCGCACTGACTGGCAACTCCTGGCATCCCGCACAGCAATTGAAAAAATTATCAAAAATCCACAAGTGTCACTCAAGCGCCCTTTAAAAAGTCATCTTTCACTTGGTGCTTAAAATCGTCCTAGCTGCAGCCGCCGCCTTCGATGTTAAATATTTTCCCTCTAAATTCCAGTTTTTTTGGCAAATTTTAGGCACATCCCGAAATCAAAACTTCGCTCTCATTGGCGACCACGGGATAGGGCGACTTAGCCCGTCGAATCCCACAACAGATCTGCACAAAACAACCAAAGGAAGCTTCAAGGTGATACAAAATAAATACATACTAAAACACAGCACAATTCTCACCCTACCCCCTGACAAAACCAAGGCATGAAATCCACAAGGAGTAGGCCTAGCATAATCTGATAGAAGATCCGAAGCTAGTCACTAACCGACTGCTCCAACACGGCCAAACTAAAAAGAACTATCAAAGAAGTTGCCCTAAGTGGTGGTCTGAACTACCTACCTAACTAAGAACAACACAACCAGGAGCTCCTACTAGGCGAGGACTCCTATAGCCTGATCAAGAAGTATTGTCTTTTAGCACACTTCTTCTTTTAGGTTTTTATTTTTCCATACTCGGGCGTGTAAAAAGGAGGGAGCTAAGCGTAGTGACCCAAGGAGAACAGGGCATCGGCCTCAGGTCCTATCTCGGTACCCAAGAACCTACCAAGCCCTCGCGAGGCAACACTTAATCCTTTTCTGATGCTCACTTTTATTTTCGCTCCAACCTTCCTTACTTTCTTCTTTTCCAGCGAGATGCCATCCCTAGGAAGACAGGGCATCGGCCCCGGGTCTGACTCGTCCCCAGGAACCTACCAGGCCTCCACAAGGCAATGATCAACTGCTTCTAAAATTTCCTTTCTTTTCTTTTCTATTTTTATAGGGGTTAGAACCCCTTTTTACACACCTTTGTATATATTTATTTTCTTTGAGATATTCAGGGTTATTTCTCCC
Organism: Lygodium microphyllum; assembly: GCF_053477565.2. Lineage (NCBI taxonomy): Eukaryota > Viridiplantae > Streptophyta > Polypodiopsida > Schizaeales > Lygodiaceae > Lygodium > Lygodium microphyllum. The sequence goes on from NC_141137.1 coordinate 153,558,089, forward strand.
CCTCTCATCATCATTTCCTTCTCGCAGGCTTCTCTAACTACCTCACAACTAACAAGAACTCCTAGAACGGTTGCCTAGTAGGCAAGCAGAATAGGGTCATTAGAACTGCCTTCTAAAACAGGTCTTTCGATGCCTAGCAATGTCTTTACAGGAGGCAATGACTACTCAGCCCTCCCTCAGGCATACCTAACCTAAACATGGGACTTCATGCCTTGGACGCCGGTCCCCAACAAGAAAAGAAAATCCCCCACAAGTTCATAGACACATATAGCATAAAAACACGGTACTCGTAAAGGAGAGATATCACTTGGATAGGGCCACAAGAAGCTTCCATGCGACATAGGCTCCTTCCAAGCTCTTCTTTAAACCTGTCTAGCATAGAACTATAACAAGAAACCATTAACCGCACCTGTACTAAACAGACGACTGACCCTCTTGGCCTAATGAAATAAAGCATTTCACTACAAAACTGATCAGTCCTCTTGGCCTAATGAAATAAAACATTTAAAACCTCACAAAACTGGCCCTCTTGGCCTAACAAAATCAAACAGAATAGCACCTACACCTCCCCGAAATAGTACAGATATACAATAATATGCTCCTTTCCAAGGAGAAAAATAGGGCTCGCAGCCCTAAGCTAAATGCATAAGGTTATGACCCATCCCTCTTGCATATATAGTAAGAGGCGTACGCATAACATGTTGTCTAATGAGCCTATGGGTCCTAGGATAACAATGGTAGATTGGTCTCGGCTACTCTTTGCATTACCCATATCAACCATCGCCTGCTATATATTGCATGCTCTGATAACATTCTCCACAAGCAACTGGGTCCTGTCTCATTATTGATAGCAATATCCAAACTAGGACCACAGTTGAAGAAAAGGTCTTCTTCATAAGCAAGATTTGCCAGTGAATCAGCAAACTGATTCCAGTAACGTGGAATCAGCTGAAGAGACACTCTCTCAAACTCCTCAAGCAGGGTCATCGCAGTTCGATGATACATACAAAGGATGGGATTCCGCACTGTGTATGTCCCATCTAGCTGATTCAAGATCAACTGGGAATCCCCTTTTACTAACAAACGACGAATACCACCTTGCTTGGCAATATGCATTCCCATAATCAAGGCTTTATACTCCTCCATATTGTTAGTAAATCCTACTCCAAGATAAGCAGCTAACTTCATCATAACTCTACGTCGAGGATCTCGGATTACTACTTTAACACTCCCTTTTTTATTAGGGCCCCTGGACGCTCTGTCAAAATATAATGTATACGTTCACAATGGGTTTACACAGCCTGCCATCACGAACTCCTCTATTCATAATTATGATAGTCAAAATTTAACATGTTTAGAGGATGAATTGACGGCTCCATCCCACCTTCTTCATTAAACTCAATAGGGATACTTGTCAACATTCGTAAGCAGTGATGGCATAAGACTTTGATCTCCCACACAAAGGTTCCGTCTTCTTGCTCAATCACTTTGTATCATTTGCTCCACCATATAAGTTTCCCCTGATGGTATCTCTGCTCAGATATGGGTGCTCCAAATAAGGAATTAACTGCCCCATCAACCAGCTTTAAGCTCTTTTGCAGGTCTCAAATCAGCCCCAACATTGACCTACAATGCATTTCTCTATGCTAGCATACTTAGAAATAATAAGGTTTAATCTTATTAAGATTAACCTTATTTTTAAATTCTACTCCCTGCAGATAAGCTAGTAGAGCTGTAGACCTATTTTTCCCTATCTTGACAATCTTGTAGGGGGCATCCCATTTAGGTTCCAGCTTTCCTGGAAACACCTCCCTACGTGCATCATAGTACAGAACTAATTTCCCTTTTTTAAAGATATACTTCTTTGCTTTAAGGTCGTGCAACTACTTCATCCGACGTTTAGCTATCTCCTGGTGTAATAAGCTCTGCAATTTCAGCTCATCCAAGTGGGCTATGGTCGTGAAACATTCAAAGAGTGCATCCTCATCTCCCAAAGAGTGGTTAATTGCAAACTGTATGGTTGGCAACTCGATTTCAAGGGGTAACACACACTCTTCCCCATAAACTGATTTAAATGGAGTATGGCCGGTAGCTCGCTTGAACGTTGTATTGTACGCCCATACCGCCACATACAACTTCCTGTCCCAATCTCGTTTCTTCTCAGAGACTATTTTAGACAAGATATCCACAGGCTGCTTATTAGTACTTTGGACTTGCCCATTGGCTTGCGGATTATAGGGGGTCATTTTATTGTGCTTGATTTGCCAAGCTTCAGTCAGGCTTTCAATCACCTTATTCAAAAAGTGGGTTCCACGGTCTGACACTAGTTCCTTTGGTGGACCGAAATGGCAGATAATGTGCTCTAAAAGGAAACTTGCAGTCTCTTTTGCATTGTCCTGCCTCGTTGCCTGTGCTTCTGACCATTTTGTAAAATAATCAGTTGCTACTATAATGTACCTCTTCTGAGTAGTAGACGACGGGGTGATAGGACCCACAAAGTCAATGCCCCACTTCTCAAATGGAAGGATAGCCATGATAGGCATAAGTGGGCGTTTCCTATTCTCTCTGTTGTCATGTCTTTGACATGTATCATATCTCTTGACGTACTCAAAGGAGTCTTGGAAGATGGACAACCACCAATATCCAGCTCTTAAAGCTTTCTGCACTGTCAATCGTCCAGCAAAGTGCCCTGCACATGCAGAGTCATGGCACTCTTCCAAGATGAAAGGTGTAAAATATTACACGGCGCAGCGAACAGAATCTGAGAAAGAGATAGAGAGTACACAACAGATAAGAGGAGAATCAGTAAAATTCTTTAACTCCAAACAACTGATACAAAGATGGCTCTGTCCACCCGTGCGCTTCCACTGTGTGAAGCTTAGATGGCGATCTAGACAGAAGATAGGTGAAGAGCTTAAGGCTAGCTGGAACAACAACTCTGACTGGGTGAAAGATGAGTGTGAGATGGCTGCGAAGGGGTTTAGCTTTTATAGCCCGCGAAGGTCGTTAGGTCGGCCTGCTGACCGACCTACCATATGAGCCTCCACTAGTCGGCCAGGGAATATTCCAGGGAATATTCCCTTTACCATCGGGCCGGGGGCGCTGCCCCCGGACCCCCGCCAGGGGGGCCGCTGGCCCCCCTGGGACCCCCTTGCCAGGGGCCGCTTCCGCGGCCCCCGGACCCCACAATAGGGGCCCCTTTTAACTCCCTTACCACGCAACTCAATGCAATGTGCCTCGAGTTGCTACCAGCTTAACCACTCCGTCTAACCCAAAGATTAGACCCACAACAGTCACCTTTTTGCCATCCGGTCACATAGACCTCATCTGATATACAAGTCAGGACTCAACCAATGTCCGGGCTCACATTTGGCTTCTCCTCATAATGGGGGCCTTACAACTTTGAGCACCATGGATCATTGGTAGCACCTAATGAGGGTGGGGCATTGATCATATCTAACAAAAGGAACCTCGACAGGCATCACACATCAGCGGTAGATATCATCAACACCCTACCGATATAGTGTTCCTGCGATCAAGGAAAACTTCAAAGCCTGTTGTCTAATTTTCCTCTTTTTTGATTTTGATAAACCAGCTCCAGTCTCTCCCGTCGATAGATAATGTGTGATAGCAGCATACCAAGATGGGATAGAAGATGTATCAATTTTAAACATTTTTTCAATATCACTTCCTTCAACCAAAGTCTCTTTTGGCTCCTCGAAATCCACAAGGCATTCCACAATACCTTGCAACCTCGGTGGCTTACTCTTAATCTCATAATTGAACTCTTGCAAAGTGATTAATCACTTTTGCCAGATGATCAGGTGGTTGCAGCTTGTTCATAAGCAATCTAAGCCCTTCCGCCTTCGTATAGAAAACTACCTTCTCATAGAGAATGTAGTGCCTGAATTTTTTAGTCGCAAAGACCATCGCAAGGCACAACTTCTCCATATAGGTGTAGTTAATTTCTGAAATGCCCAATTTTCGACTAGCAAAAGCTATTAGATGATACCACTTTTCCTCCAAGATTTGGGCTAAACAGCAGTTGATACTATGCATGGTGGCTGCTAAAAATATATAAAATGCCTCACCTCTTTTAGGTGTTTTTAAAACGGGTGCTTTTACTAGCTCCTGTTTCAGATCCTCGAAAGCTACCTTACAAGGGTCACTCCATACAAATAGACAGCTAAAGGATAATAAGTTCATCAGTGGCAACGTCCTTTCTGCCAAGGCATTTATAAACCTTCGATAGTACCCTATCGATGACAGAAAGCTATGTACCTCTTTCAGAGTGCGTGGTGGAATCATAGCGACTATAATCTTGATCTTTTTAGGGTCAGTTGCTATCCGCACTGAACTGACCACATGGCCTAGCAATAGCCCATAAGGCACTCCAAAGACACACTTCTATGGGTTAAGAGCGATACAAAACTATCTGCAGCGCTCAAACCACTTTTTAAAAATAATCAACATCCTTTCCCTTATAGTGGCTACCCCCAGGTCATTAATAAATACTTTCAACTCATCTCCCAGGTCATCAATAAATACTTTCAACTCATCTCGGGAGATGTCACCAAAGGTCTTGTCTGCTGTTCGTTGCCATGATCCAGGTGCATTGCACAAACCAAAGGCCATCACATGGTACGCAAAAGTACCAAAGACAGTAATGAAAGTCGTTTTCAACTTGTCCTCTTCTACAATTGCCATCTGGTTGTATCCTGCAAAGCAATCCATAAACGAATATATTTCCCTACCCGCTAATTGATCCAAAATCTGGTCAATAAATGGCAACGGGTAGTAATCCTTAACCGTCTACTTATTCAGCTCTCTAAAATCTACACATAGTCAGACCTGGTTGTTTTTCTTCTTCCTGATGACAACTGGTGAGCACCATTCCGTGTGCTATACAGGGAAAATTAAACCAGCTTTCCGTAACTTTTGTAACTTCTTAAACAGTCAATCCCTCAATTCAAAAGGCATACACCTTACTTTCTAATGCACAGGATGACTGCCTTCTTTTACAGGAATAGTATGAACAGCTAGGCTGGGAGGAATGCCTCTCAGCTCGTCATAACTCCAAGCAAAGACATTGTGGAATTCTTGAATCAAGGACACATAGTCCTCCCTTTCTGCTGAACTGAGCATGGAACCTAATTTAATTGACCGCGAATCATTCGGTGTGCCAAGAGTTAGTGGACCTGATGCCAGGAGGCATATTTCACGGTGGATTCCGTAAACTTTGTTGATCCGGGGCTCATACACAAAGTGGATTCTTTGTGCGAGAAGTTGATGGGGACGCCTATCCTTTTCGGGCGTTTCATTAATTTAGTGTGTACATGCGTGATTCCATAGCGGGTGATTCCGCAAAATGCATATTAAATTAATAAACGTTTATGAGTTTAGAGTGCGCACTCGTAATAAATTAAGGTTAGGATTTATTTCTAACCAGTTGATTTATTTATGTAGTTGAAGACTACTAGGTATTCACTTTTGTCGATTTAATTGTATTATTTTACTAACGATTGTGAATGCTTCAGTTGATGTGTAGAGATAGCAGCAGTGGCAGAGGAAAGCATTGGAGGATAGCGAGTATTCGATTTATTACTTATATTTTGATGGGTGCATACCTTAGGCATGGTGCCTATATTTTGTCACGCCTATTTATTGAGGCATTGGATATTTATTATTATTTTGTATGCGCATGGGTGCACGATTATGTTATTTGTACTTGGACATTGTGTTGGGCATGCCTGACTCTTTGGGCACCGTTTGTTAGCTTTATTCCTATTTTGTGCTAAAGCAAACTCAAAAGCTAAAAGCTTGCTATTTTGTAATTTGGGCTATTATTTGAGCTTGAAGATGATTAATACATAAAATACATGCTTTGTGGAGCGCTCACTCAAGGCATGGGGGGAGATTGCACCCAATTGGTCTCTTGTTCATGTCGTGCATGCTTTTTACCTTGAATTTTGTGCAAAAAGTAGAGTTCTATTGTTCTTGGGGACCTTCCGGCATTCACTACGCAAGTGTATAGCATCCGATTTGCGCACCAATGGTATCAGAGCGTAGCTAAGATCAAGAGCTTCCAATCGCTACCCATCTCGTGCGAAGGCGGAGCTCCTGGAACGATCGGGCTCTACGGTCAATCTCGTCGCGAACTGTCGATACAGGCAGATTTCTGGCGATCAAGAACCTCTGTTTCCATCATCGGATGGTGAAGGACCGGTCTACAAAGGCGGAGGACCACTCCTACATCTTCTTCATTAAGTCGTGGTTACATAGAGATAAGTCATAAACCTCCATATCTTCAAGCTTCAAACTTTAAAGCTTAAGAAGCTTAGCTTAAGCTTTAAGAAGCTTAAAGCTTCCAATTTTTTTCCGTGAGGTATCAGAAGACGTCGCGAAATTTTCGGCGCTGACAAAAAACATCCCCGCCCTCCCCCCCCCCCTGAATTTCGCCGTTGGTAGTAGCCTTAAGCTACCAAGCTTAATCACATAAGCTCCTTAATCAGTCAAGTCATCCCAAACTTCAGGACACACACAACCAATCAAGTTCAGCAAGTCTCTCAAGTCTAAATTCTGCAAGTCAGATAAATTGACTAAGTTCTACAAGTTTGAAACTCTGCAAGTCACATAAGTCTGCAACTCTGCAAGTCAGACAAGTCAACTGGAGTCAAAACTGACTTCTGTCCAAAACTCATAGAAGGGTTGTTCTTGCGCAGAAACTCCGAACTGCAAAGTTGTTCATTGGAAGGCACTCTACCCATATGGAGGTTTGCTAAAGCATTTTCAGCATACGAAGGAGGATAAAACACAGATTTTTCAAAGATTGTGAAAGCCATACCCAAAAATACATAAGCCTTGTATTCCCGAACTTGAGCTACGCTCATCCCGCTAACTTGATTTTGAGTGAGAAAGGTCTTTTGAGTTTTGCAGGATGACGGAACCACATATGGATGATCTTATGGCTGAAGGTGACCTACCTGAGCCTACGATGGAGCAAAAGCTGGACTTAATCATAATGTAGTTGGATGAAGAATGACGAGCTAGGCAAGCATTGCAAGTTCAATTGGCTATTTTACAAAGGACGACTACCGACAAAGAGGAACCTCAATCTGAAGATCTTATTCGACGTACCATCGACGCAACTCTCGAAGCTCAATCCATCCGCAAGGAATCAAAGATAAGTAAAAGAAATTTCAAATTCCGTACTTTCAATGGCACTTGAGAGGGAAAAACTGTTCTTGCATTCATTAGTCAGTTTGACGACTACTTTCATGAGGAAACCTATGCAAAAAAAGATAAAATCAAGTGTGTCACTAATCATTTAGTGGACAGAGCATCTCTTTGGTGGACTGTTGTACGCAAGAGTATAGATTGTCCCACTACCTGGGAGAATTTCAAGAAGAAGTTCATGCAAAATTTCCTTTCTCCACAATTTCATGAGAAAGCTATCAAGCAATGGGATCTTCTTCAGCAACAGGATCGTGAACCTATTCCTCAGTACACAGAGCGTTTTTGGAATGCGCTACTCCAGCTATGCATGCTTGAAGACGTACCTGAAGCGACACACAAACACAAGTATATGTCTGGACTCCTTGGGCATTACTACGTTGAAGTTAACATGTTCAAGCCTGCTACTCTTGAAGACGCAATTTCACTAGCTCACGACACTGAAGACAAGTTGTGAGGTAGAGACAGACGTCCACAGCAATTCCAAGCCAATGGTAACTATGGATCTAAGCAATTCAATTCCAATTTTAGAAGATTTAATCCAAGTCGTTTCTCTTCATCATCTTTCTGTAAAAATTGGGCAAAACCACCTGCATTACCATCCAATGTCAATCAAAATTCCAAGCCTATTCCATAGCCAAACCCTAATGTACCTAGACTTCCTGCCATTGCAAACAATGTAACCAAAGCCAGGCCAATAGTATGCTATAAATGCCACCAGCCTGGACATTTAGCAGCAAATTGCCATTCAAAGAAGCCACCTGCCCATATCAACTACCTTGGAGCAATGGACGATGAAGAACATGAAGATATGCCTGATTTTACAGAAGATGAGGACCACACTATTACTCCTTCAGATACTTTACCAGGTATGCCAACTCCACATTCTTTATTGACTATGAAATGTTTGGTGCATGGAAAGGAAAATATTATTTTGCATGATGACGGTAGCACTCATGATTTTATTTCAGCAAAATTAGTAAAGGAATTGAAATTACAGACTGTACCTATGCATTATCGCATCAAAGCAGCATTCTTAGGCACTAGGTATAATGGTACATAGGAAGTGCATGACTTAGAGATTCAAATTGGTCAATACACTGAAAGAAGAAATTTTCTAGTTGTTCCATTACAATTGAGTGACATTATTTTAGGTATGCCTTGGCGTCACCAGCATAACCTAGATATAGACTATTCCACACATTCAATGAATATTAATTTTCAAGGAAAATCTATTACATTATATGGTATGCATGCATCTAATGTTTTTCCACTGCTTGCGCATACTCAAGCTAAACGTGCATTACGCAAGAGTAGTAAATTCTATCTCATTTGGGTGAATGAACTGCAAGTAAAAGAAAATCATATGCACCCTAGGCATAAAGAATTTCTTGCACATTTTAAGGACTGTTTTGCCGAAGACCTACCACCTGGTTTACCTCCTTCACGTCCAGAAGACCATAAAATAGATTTGATTCCTGGCACACAACCACCTTGCAAAGCACTATATAGGCATAACCAGATAGAGCAAAAAGAAATTCAGAGTCAAGTTGAGGAATTACTCAATAGAGGATTGATTAGACCTAGTAGTTCTCCATTCGGTGCACCTGTTATGTTAGTCAAGAAAAAGAATAATACCTATCGTATGTGCATTGACTATCGAGCTTTAAATAAGATCACTGTAAAGAATAGGTATCCCATTCCTAGAGTTGATGACCTTATGGACAAACTGCAAGGATCTGCTATATTTAGTAAAATAGACCTTAAGTCTGGTTATCATCAGGTGAGACTAGATACGTCAGACATATTCAAAACTGCATTTAGGACACAGTTTGGTCATTATGAATTTTTAGTGATGCCATTTGGATTGACTAATGCACCTGCTACATTTAGTAGAATGATGAATCGTATATTTTTGAAATATCAGTATTGTGTTATTGTCTTCTTAGATGATATTTTGGTGTTTAGTCAAAATGAGAAAGAACATTATGAGCATTTGTCATTGGTTTTCCAGTTATTAAAAGATAATCAACTGTATGCAAATCCTGAAAAGAGTGAATTCTTTAAAACAGAAATTGAGTATTTAGGTCATATTGTATCATTTGATGGAATTAAAGTTGATCCTAAGAAAATAGATGCAATATTGAATTAGCCTGTATCTAAAAATGTGCATGAGTTACGCTCATTCCTTGGTCTTGCTAGTTTCTATAGGAAGTTTGTGCGTAATTTTTCATTACTTGCTTTACCACTGACTAAACTTTTGAAGAAAGGTATTGTCTATCATTGGTCTGAAAATCAACAGAAATCCTTTGACTTATTGAAACATGCATTAACCCATGCCCCTGTCCTACAGTTGCCTGATTTTAATAGACCATTCTTTCTAGTAGTGACCGATGCTAGTGGATCAGGAATAGGAGCTGTATTTATGCAAGACAATCATCCTAGCCTATTCTAGTTGTAAGCTGAAACCCTCTGAACTGAAATATTCCACATATGACAAAGAACTATTAGCAATTGTACAAGCATTAAGACAGTGGAAACACTACTTAATGGGTTCAAAATTTATGATTAAGACCGATCAGCAAAGTATTAGACATTTACTTAGCCAACCTCAAATATCTGACCGCCATATCAAATGGGCATCCTTTATTCAAAGTTTTCATCCTATCATTCAATATCAACCCGGAAAAGAAAATGTAGTGGGGCTGATGCATTAAGTAGAAGACCTGCCATTCATAATATTTCTGTTATATCTTTTGATTCTTTGATTGCTATGAAAGATACTTATCATCTAGATATTACTTTTCATGCTAATTGGAATAAATTAGTTCAAAATAACTTGATTCCTATTGATTCGTTGTCATATAATGATGGATTTATGTTTTATGAAAAGAGATTGTGTGTTACAATTCCATTCCGATCTTTTGTTTTGAATGAGATTCATTGTCCCCCATATCAAGGTCATAGAGGTATCATATCTAATTACGTACATTAACTGAAGATTTTTATTGGCCGCATATAGACACTGATGTATCTAACTTTGTTTCTGAATGTTTGATTTGTCAAAGAGTTAAGAGACATCATGGTAAACAATATGGATTACTTATGCCTTTGTCTATTCCATCGAGACCATGGGAACAAATTTCTATGGATTTTATTACTGGTTTACCTAATACTAAATCTAACCATGATATGATTTGGACAGTAGTAGATAGGTTTAGTAAACAAGCATATTTCATTCCATGTAAGAAAACTTTAACAGCATCACAATTTTTTTTGAAAACTGTTTTCACTAACCATGGATTACCAAAAATTATTATTTCTGATCGTGATTCTAGATTTTTTAACAACTTTTGGATCACTTTGTTTGCTAACCTTGGCACAAAAATTGATTTCTCATCTGCCTTTCATCCTGAAACTAATGGACAAACAGAAGCCACTAACAGTACTATATTAGATATTTTACGTGCTTATACTATTTCTAAACCACAGACATGGGACACACATTTGCATTTATTACAGTTTGCATATAACAATACACCACACACATCTACAAAGAAAGCATCGTTTGAAGTGATTTATGGTTATAGATTGTCTACACCTATTGCATCTTTGTCAAATCGAATTCAGAGTGCTAACAATATTGCTAGTATGCATAATACTATTTTTGATGAAGTTAAGCCATGATTGCCAAAGCCCAACAATCATATACCAAACAAGCCAACAAGAAAAGACAAGCAATGAAATTCAAAGTTGATGACTATGTTTGGTTGAGAATAGAAAAACGTAGACTACAAAGTGTAGATAGACATTCGGTTGTGAAATTAGCCCCTAGATTCTATGGACTGTTTATGATCATTCATAAAATAAATGATAATGCATTCAAGTTAGAATTACCACCTCATTGGAAAATTCACAACACATTTCACATTAGTTTATTAAGACCATTTAGAGGCCAATTACCTGTACACCCTGTTTATGAAAACCCACCTTTGTTAGAGGAAGAGACAGAAATACTTGAACCTGAAGCTATCATAGATATTGACTTTATGACCACTAGAACTGGCCGAAGATATTCTAGATATCTAGTTAAATGTAAGAACCATCCTGTAGAGGAAGCACAATGGATGCACGCTAGAGACTTAAATGCTTTCCCCACTCTGTTAGCTCCACATTGAGCTAATAGCAATTGAGGTCAAATGCTATCCCACCCCGGGGGTATGATGCCAGGAGGCATATTTCACGGTGGATTCCGTAAACTTTGTTGATCCGGGGCTCATACACAAAGTGGATTCTTTGTGCGAGAAGTTGATGGGGACGCCTATCCTTTTCGGGCGTTTCATTAATTTAGTGTGTACATGCGTGATTCCATAGCAGGTGATTCCGCAAAATGCATATTAAATTAATAAACGTTTATGAGTTTAGAGTGCGCACTCGTAATAAATTAAGGTTAGGATTTATTTCTAACTAGTTGATTTATTTATGTAGCTGAAGACTGCTAGGTATTCACTTTTGTTGGTTTAATTGTATTATTTTACTAACGATTGTGAATGCTTCAGTTGATATGTAGAGATAGCAGCGGTGGCGGAGAAAAGCATTGGAGGATAGCGAGTATTTGATTTATTACTTATATTTTGATGGGCGCATACCTTAGGCATGGCGCCTATATTTTGTCACGCCTATTTATTGAGGCGTTGGATATTTATTATTATTTTGTATGCGCATGGGCGCACGATTATGTTATTTGTACTTGGACATTGTATTGGGCATGCCAGACTCTTTGGGCACCGTCCGTTAGCTTTATTCCTATTTTGTGCTAAAGCAAACTCAAAAGCTAAAAGCTTGCTATTTTGTAATTTGGGCTATTATTTGAGCTTGAAGATGATTAATATATAAAATACATGCTTTGTGGAGCGCTCACACAAGGCATGGGGGGAGATTCCACCCAATTGGTCTCTTGTTCATGTCGTGCATGCTTTTTACCTTGAATTTTGTGCAAAAAGTAGAGTTCTATTGTTCTTGGGGACCTTCAGGCATTCACTACGCGAGCGTACAGCATCCGATCTGTGCACCAGGACCCCTCTCTAGATTCATCACTGGATGATGTCTCACTACCAGATGGATCATCTCCTGTCTCTAATTCAGTAGAGGATAAAGGAGCGCTCTCACTCTGAGGAGACTCAAGGTAAGCATCGACTATTACTCGATTAGCACCTCTACCTAGAACCACTTGACCGGTGGGTATATCGACTTGACTGTCTATTCGTAAGATCGAAGGCCTACCTAGCAAGACTTGATAGCTCGGACGTCCTACAAATCTTATCATCCTAAAGTCCAAGAAGCATTCTACACTTGCAACTGTAACATGGACTTTAGTAACGCAACCTTCTGGTTGCCTTAGACTATCATCAGCCATTCTAAGAAGGGTGGAACTATCTTTTTGGATGCCTAGACCCAACCTTTCCATCAATTCTGAACTCATGATATTGACGGAGGACCTAGTATCTACGATAGCATTCTCCACTAATATTCCATCCACGTATGCTAGAACCCTAGGGCAATTCTTTTCAGCATGATCAAACCAATCTTCCCCTACTCGTGCTATGCCCAAAGGTTCTACAATATATCCAATACCCAGGATCTTCTTGAATTCCTTGCGTACTCCTGGAGATAATTTAATCAACTGTAAGAGGTTTACATCCTGTTTGACTTCGCAAAGAGAACTTGCTAAATCAAAATCATGATAGGTAGCCAAAGCTCTCTTTTCTCGCCAAACCATTCTCTCTTTTGGTCTCGGGACTGGCTTTGGTGCTTCTTTTTTAGCTCTTGCCTTCTTTCTTGGCACTTCCTCATCCTTCTTAGGATCGAATTTTTTATCAATAGGCCTTAGAGGTCCCCCTTCCATGCCAGGATTCAAGACTTGCGTCCCCTTATCCTCTTGCTTAGGGTTTTCCTTGATCGGTTTTGCATTATCTTTATCACCCTCTTTAGCCTTTTTGGCCTCTTGTCACGGCTCGTAGGTTAGAGGTTTCAGCGCCATTGACGTGTATAGCCTCAATAAGGTTGACTCCATTGCCTTATGGCAACTCTTCTATAGAGGTCTTTCCCTTTTGCAATATTTGTCTTGGTCCATCATTTTGCTGTAGGTTATTACCTTGTGCTCTATGATTAGCTGGACTTGGTTGTTTACTCCCTTGTTGGAGGGAACTAATCTTACTCCAACAGGTAGCGGCTAAGTGGCCCGACTTCCCACAAATATCACATTTCACATTTGGACAGTTTTTAGGGAAATGTTGTCCACCACACCACTTACAGCTGAATCTTGAGGGGCCACCCTCTTCAGGGCATCGACTCCCTATCAGATTCTGCTACTTCTTCAAGAAATTGATGTTAACAGCTATTTGCGGATATTGTTCAGAAATCATGTCGGTGTAGTGCTTCATCATATCCTTAACTTCGCCAAGGACATTAGAGGCACTCGACTTATAGCCTTGATCGTCTATCCGTCGTTCCATCGACCTAACAATTTGATTGGGCATTGGTTGTTGACTCACAAGAACAACATTAGGGTTCAAAACTTGGCCTCCAACATTTGGTGGAGCCAACTGACTAGCCATAGGCATAGTCACACTAGGAGGGGCTGGCAGCAAAGGTACATTTTGAACCATGCTTCCTCTCCCATTAGGGTTATTCATAGTCATCCTTTGACTTTCGTTTATCAATGGTAAATTGCCTCCAAGTACTAGACCCACATTAAGATTTATTCGAGAGGAGTAGGCCGTTTGTAATCGTGACTCTACTCCTTCTGCCCGCGTGATGGCGGTGTCTATATTAGCCAAAGCCACACTGCTCAATTGTACCTGAATATTGAAATCCAATCCATGCAAGAAGTATTGCAATTGGGCAGCTGGCGAAATGGGAATGTAAGCTTGTAACTTATGAAACACTTCCTTAAGCTTCTTGGCATAGGCTTTCACATTCTCATGGGGGTCTTAGCGTGTTACATTCAAAACACGCAGCTAGTATTAGCCACCTCTTTCAGGGGCATATTCTCCTCGGAAAGCTGCATAAAATTGGTCGATTGTGATTATGGTTCCAATCTCTATGCTATGATACCATACTGCAGCCCTTCCTTTCAATGTCATGTTAAGAACATCATAAGATGTCCCACATCTTGGATGCCGTAATTAAACATTAATCTTTGGAATTCACAAATGTGAAACTCCGCATCTTCTTCAGCTAACCCATTAAAAATGGGCAAAGGAACTCCTAAAGCTGGCAAATCCAGTGTCCCTCTGCAGGAATTGCAATGGGTTGTGACATGATGACAATCGGATTAACAATAGGAGTTTGAACTAATAGGATCACACCCCCACTTGAAGTGGGTTGACTTGGTGGAAGAGAGGAAGAACTTACGCCTCCTCCTGCACCTAAAAGACTATGTGCAGCAGTTGGGTTACTAAGACCACTATCTCTTATGCGTATCGGGCTACTCCTTTGAGGAGAATAGCGACGTACAATCTCCAACCGTTGTCTAGCCCTCTCAGCATGTTCTGCTTTTTGTATTTCGGCTTGACGGTCCTTGTCAGAGGACATAAACCAACTTTTTGGTCCCTAAAAACCCTAGATTCGGGAACCACCACTTATTGGCAGCTCCCAGCAGACGCACCACTGATGGGACCTCAAATGGGCCGGCACTGGCTATAGCACTAGCCAGACCTCATGCTCATAACAGACAAACACACCCTCATGGCCTCGCGGACCAGGAGCATCTATCTTTTGCTAAAGGACAAATTGTCCTAAAGCATAATCTATGCGTTTATAGTTTTGTAGTCTAGCATTTCCCTTTCTATAAACTCCTCAGAGGGAGAACCCATACACATTGGCAATAAATGCCACGATAATCACATACATGGGAGGCAACCTCTTGGTGGAATCACCGCGACCCCACTAGAGCTCTCCTACATCACAAGGATTAGCCCCTTGATGCGCTGCTCAACATATAAAACAAATGAACAAACTCCACTCTTTCATTTCGAAAGTACTCCAGGAGATGCCATGTGTCCTTACTAAATAATCCCCCAAGAGATGAACGTCTATCCTACGGCTTAGGATGTCTTTCCACACTCAAGCGTGGGTCATTGTCATTAAAAACATGTGCTATGCATCTAGTCCTTCTTATTCTGACACCATGGTTTACATGCACATGCAAAGTGAATGATCCTAAAGTGCTCAAATATAATTTTCAATGAGACACGTGTTGTGCACAACCAGGCTTTCAATGCTCATTCACTAACTCGTTGCGATGATGTAAGGATAGCACCGAGACAACACTCGTGCTACTATCCTTTTAATAAAAGTACACGAACTCTATGTCATGATATGCATTAGAAAATCAGCAACAACAATCAGCATGCAAATCACACCATTCAAACCTCCCAACCCCCTACATTTAGGTATTGCTTTCGTTGCACAGGTGTAGAGGTTCATTTTGTCATGTTTTGATGTATAAAAAGCAATAAATCACAAACTTTGACAAGGAGATAGGGCAAATCCTCATGCTTTGCCACTACCACACATCCACAAACAATCATTATATTTTTCCAAGACGTATTTCTATTTTTTTCCTTTATTTTTTTCATTTTCTTGATTTATTTGGTAATAAAGTATGCTATTTTCTGGTTTTTCTTATTCCAATCACTTCAGTATACTAACATTCAATTTATCTTTCATTTTTTCCCCATGGGAACACCTTTTACCCACCCGACACGGAAAAACTATAATTTTACCGCTTAAAAACTGCATTTTGGATTTTTTGGAATTAAATAGAGCATGTAAATCATTGCAAAATCAATATTTTCTGATAAACAGCAATTACTCATGATGCAACCAGCACACAAGCAAATTTTCATCCAATAATAATTATCATCATAAACTATCAAAAATCCTTCATTTTTCTTCATAAAAATGGTCATACCGTGTTTTTATGAAATCGACGCCTTGAATGACTGCATAACCAGCAGACGGAGCTTCCATTGCTCTCAATCCAATGCTATACATCAATCTTCAGCATCTCCATCAATCTCCATCACCATTTCCTTCATTCTCCCTCCCCGGTTCCTTCATCAAGATGGTGCACATGAACAGCCCATAGGGAAGAGAGAGAGGGAGGAGAGAGAAAGACTAGATTCTAATCTCTTCATCCAGACAGTCATATCTTGCGTAAAGACCGGTGATAGAGTCAGGCCAGAGGGAGAAGTTGATGCCCAATCTCTGTTCCATGGGTTGCTTACAGTCGGGAATTCAAGATCCATGAGGGGGAGGGCCAAAAATGCGCCGCCCTGTTCATGCCGATCCATGCTTCTTCATGTTTTTTTTTCATCAAAAATGAAGGGGGGGTTAAAATCCCCAAAGGGAACCCCCCCTTTTGGTCCTCTCAATGTCCACCTTTTCAAATCTTGGCCAAGTTTTGGCCTCTTCCTCATCCGGGCTCTGTTTCAGCCTCTAAAAAATCATGCGCGTCTGTCTTGGTGCTTAAAATCGTCCTAGCTGCAGCCGCTGCCTCCTTTGATGTTAAATATTTTCCCCCTAGATTCCAAATTTTTTGGCAAATTTTAGGCACATCCTAGGCTCAAAACTCCGCTCTTACATCTCTCTCACCTTTGGTTTCGTACACTAGCTCTGCTAGGTGCAGTTTTCTTTTGGTCATGGCCATTGCCATTAGTCCCTCCACTTCCTACTATTTTGCAGGTTTTCCTACAGACTCCTAGTCTCTTCTTCTATGGCCTCTTCCTTCTCCTTTGACATGAATCCTATCTCTCTCTCTAGCCTCCCTTGCTCCTCTATTACCAACCACAACTGGAATACTAGGGCATCCTCCTATTCTTGGTGTTGTTCTTTTGATGCCTGGTCTCATTCTTGTTGGCTCTCCTGTAGTTCTCCATACATAACTTCCACTCGTGCCATTCGTTGCTAGAGCTCAACGTATTGTTGGATGAGCAACTTGTGGCCCCGCTGCTCTGCCACTAGGTCTTTGGCTTCATCCTCTAGCCTTTGCCTTAGACAATCTTCATTCTCTTGTACCTCCTTTTCTTTGGCATTGAGTTTCTCTTTCATGTTTCGAATTTCTTTTTGATGCTCCGCGGCTTGCCATGTTATCTCTAGCCTTAGAGTCACAACAACTTCTCTTTCGGCCTCTAGTTCTATAGTTGCGGCCTTCTTCTCTTCCTTAGCCTTCTCTAGCTAGGCTAGGAGTTCAGCTACGTAGGCATCATAGTCCATAGCCTATGTAGCTATGGTGGTGGATGCTTCCAACCTTTTTCGCTACCATAGCATCCACCACCATAGCCCGTAGCCTATGTAGCTATGGTGGTGGATGCTATGGTAGCGAAAAAGGTTGGAAGCATCCACCACCATAGCACTCCTACGCTCCCTAGTCATTGATGGTTCTCTCATTGGATTGCTCTACATCAGAGCGTTGTAACTGTTGGGGTGTCTCTCCTACCTCCTCCCCAACTTCTTCTGCCTCCTTTTTATGGCCTTTTGGGTGATGGCCGTTAAGACTCTGTTGAATCTGATTGTGGAGGCCTTGGAGGCAGGCTTCTTATGCATTGATCTAGCTGTTGAGGGTGGGGACTCCCCTCTTGTTGGTGATGCGCTTGTGGCTAGGACAGTGACCGAGGTCTTGATGGTTTTTATGAAAATCCACCTTTTTATGAAAATCCACCTCTTTAGGGGACCCTACAGCTATTCTCTCTAGTTGTGGCACACCAATCTTGTTCATCAATGCATTGTACCTCTATCCCAAGAAGAGGGCATGGGCCATCTTTGCTTGCACCCTCACTTCTAGGTTTGGGATGTTTGCCAAACTTATCCCATCCACTGTGTGCACATCATTCTTATTCATACCCAACATTGTGTACACGTCTCTTTGATGACGTTTTTCTTTCTTGGGGGTCAAACCTAGGACCTTCTCCACTATTGCAGAACTTAGGGGCACCTCCACTTGGTGTTCTTCTCCTTCTATTCTGACTGTTATTGTGCCACAATTTCTTGCATCTCCAAATCTTCTCAAGAACTCTGCGCACATGTTATAGTCAATTGCTTGCCCTACTTTCTTCACGTACTTCCAAAGGGCACATTTGTCCACCAACTGCTTTACAACTAGCTCTTCCAAGATGGCTTCATCTAGATTCAGCATGTGCTTGAAGGTGAATTGATTGAAGCCCCTTGTTTCTATGCTTAGGCCAGAAGGAGGCCAAGGCACAAGAGAAAAAGAAGGCCACGAATCCCCATCAACAAAGGAGAGAGGAGATGATGAAGGAAGAACTGGCAGAGCTAAAAAGAGCTCAAAAGAATCCAAAAGAGCGGAAAAAGAATGAAGGCAAAAAGAGGAGGAAGAAATGAAGAAAGTGAGAGAAGAATCACAAAGGACTGAGGAGGAGAGGAGAAGGAGAGTGGAAGAGGAGGCGGAGGAGCTAAGGAGAAAGGAGGATGAAAATATGGTGGAGGCCATGCACAAGTCTATAGAGGAGATCCACAGCCCTAGAGAGGTGGCCACCTTAAGCCCACAACATAAAGGCAAACCAAGCAACAACGCTAAAGAAGCCCTAGGTGTTGTAGGAAAGGGCAAAGCCTTATTGCATCCCCTCCCTTCAACTCTCACACCTCAGATTGCCACCACCACCTCCACAACACAGGAGCTAGCACTTGCCATGGACACTACTCAGCTGATGTCCATGATGCAGTTCCTGATCACGAAGGTATAAGAGGTAGTACCAAGGTAGGAACGAAAAGGCCAACTGCAGCAGATGTCGAGAAAAGGCAAGACCCAAGCGAAAAAGGTTGGAAGCATCCACCACCATAGCACTTCTCTCGTTACCATAGCCTATGTAGCTATGGTGGTGGATGCTATGGTAGCGAAAAAGGTTGGAAGCATCCACCACCATACCACTCCTATGCTCCCTAGTCATTGATGGTTCTCTGGTTGGATTGCTCTACATCAGAGCGCTGTAACTGTTGGGGTGTCTCTCTTACCTCCTCCCCAACTTCTTCTGCCTCCTTTTTATGGCCTCTTGGGTGATGGCCGTTAAGACTCTGCTGAATCTGATTGTGGAGGCCTTGGAGGCAAGCTTCTTATGCATTGATCTGGCTATTGAGGGTAGGGACTCCCCTCTTGTTGGTGATGCGCTTGTGGCTAGTACGGTGACCGAGGTCTTGATGGTTTTTATGAAAATCCACCTTTTTATGAAAATCCACCTCTTTAGGGGACCCTACGGCTATGCTCTCTAGTAGTGGCACGCCAATCTTGTTCATCAATGCATTGTACCTCTATCCCAAGAAGAGGGCATGGGCCATCTTTGCTTGCACCCTCACTTCTAGGTTTGGGATGTTTGCCAAACTTATCCCATCCATCGTGTGCACATCATTCTTATTCATACCCAACATTGTGTACACGTCTCTTTGATGACGATTTTCTTTCTTGGGGGTCAAACCTAGAACCTTCTCCACTATTGCAGAACTTAGGGGCACCTCCACTTGGTGTTCTTCTCCTTCTATTCTGACTGTTATTGTGCCACAATTTCTTGCATCTCCAAATCTTCTCAAGAACTCTGCACACATGTTATAGTCAATTGCTTGCCCTACTTTCTCCACGTACTTCCAAAGGGCACATTTGTCCACCAACTGCTTTATAGCTGGCTCTTCCGGGATGGCTTCATCTAGATTCAGCATGTGCTTGAAGGTGAATTGATTGAAGACCCTTGTTTCTATGCTTAGGCTAGAAGGAGGCCAAGGCACAAGAGAAAAAGAAGGCCATGAAGCCCCATCAACAATGGAGAGAGGAGATGATGAAGGAAGAATTGGTAGAGCTAAAAAGAGCTCAAAAAGAATCCAAAAGAGCGGAAAAAGAATGAAGGCAAAAAGAGGAGGAAGAAATGAAGAAAGTGAGAGAAGAATCACAAAGGACTGAGGAGGAGAGGAGAAAGAGAGTGGAAGAGGAGGCGGAGGAGCTAAGGAGAAAGGAGGATGAAAATATGGTGGAGGCAGGCCATGCACAAGTCTGTAGAGGAGATCCACAGCCCTAGAGAGGTGGCCACCTTAAGCCCACAGCATGAAGGCAAACCAAGTAGCAATGCTGAAGAAGCCCTAGGTGTTGTAGGGAAGGGCAAAGCCTTATTGCATCCCCTCCCTTCAACTCTCACACCTTAGATTGCCTTCACCACCTCCACAACACAGGAAAGGGCAAAGCTAAAGAAGCCCTAGGTGTTGTGGGAAAGGGCAAAGCCTTATTGCATCCCCTCCCTTCAACTCTCACACCTCAGATTGCCACCACCACCTCCGCAACACAGGAGCTAGCACTTGCCATGGACATTACTCAGCTGATGTCCATGATGCAGTTCTTGGTCACGAAGGTTTAAGAGGTAGTACCAAGGTAGAAATGAAAAGGTCGACTGCAGCAGATGTCGAGGAAAGGCAAGACCCAAAGCGAAAAAGGTTGGAAGCATCCACCACCATAGCACTTCTCTCATTACCATAGCCTATGTAGCTATGGTGGTGGATGCTATGGTAGCGAAAAAGGTTGGAAGCATCCACCACCATAGCACTCCTACGCTCCCTAGTCATTGATGGTTCTCTCATTGGATTGCTCTACATTAGAGCATTGTAACTGTTGGGGTGTCTCTCCTACCTCCTCCCCAACTTCTTCTGCCTCCTTTTTATGGCCTTTTGGTTGATGGCCATTAAGACTCTGCTGACTCTGATTGTGGAGGCCTTGGAGGCAGGCTTCTTATGCATTGATTTGGCTGTTGAGGGTGGGGACTCCCCTCTTGTTGGTGATGCGCTTGTGGCTAGGACGGTGACCGAGGTCTTGATGGTTTTTATGAAAATCCACATTTTTATGAAAATCCGCCTCTTTAGGGGACCCTACAGCTATGCTCTCTAGTAGCGGCACACCAATCTTGTTCATCAATGCATTGTACCTCTATCCCAAGAAGAGGGCATGGGCCATCTTTGCTTGCACCCTCACTTCTAGGTTTGGGATGTTTGCCAAACTTATCCCATCCACCGTGTGCACATCATTCTTATTCATACCCAACATTGTGTACACGTCTCTTTGATGACGTTTTTCTTTCTTGGGGGTCAAACCTAGGACCTTCTCCACTATTGCAGAACTTAGGGGCACCTCCACTTGGTGTTCTTCTCCTTCTATTCTGACTGTTATTGTGCCACAATTTCTTGCATCTCCAAATCTTCTCAAGAACTCTACGCACATGTTATAGTCAATTGCTTGCCCTACTTTCTCCACGTACTTCCAAAGGGCATATTTGTCCACCAACTGCTTTACAGCTGACTCTTCCAGGAGGGCTTCATCTAGATTCAGCATGTGCTTGAAGGTGAATTGACTAAAGCCCCTTGTTTCTATGCTTAGGCCATATCTTGTTTGTTCTTCCTCTGTGAAGGGGAGTTTGCCACCTTTATCTTTCCCTACCATTGTGGGTACTTGTCATTTACCATAGTCCAGCATTAGTATTCCTCATATGGCTTTTTTGTGAGCAAGAAATTGACTTTCCTTCCATGAAGAAAATTAACAAGATGAATTAAAGACACAAAATTTTTGAACAACAGCCTATTCACTCCAACTCTTTCTTGCTTTTAACTTTAATTAAGCCTTTTTGTTTCCTTCTTGCCTATGTTTACTTAATCACCTAATCACCTTACCCCCCTCATGAAGTGATGAGAATCCTTCCTAGGATTAGACATGGGAGAGGGAAGGGCATTTAAGCTCCGTATGGTGCTATCTACTTTGTGTAAAGAAGCTAATTCCCACAGCAAGCCATTAAAACTGAGTGGCTACAGCATGGTATGCACCCCAAGCTATGGTGGCCAAGAGTATTCACCTCTTAGATGGTGGGAGGTTGAGACCTCAAATATGTAATGTTTGTAAAATGGCAAAAAGATCCTTTATATGTTACATCTCCACCTTTTATACTTAACCCTAGCCTACCCTAGACTAAGGCATTTAAACTTTATTATAAGCCATCCCGGCCTAAAAAAGCTTTGTCCTCAAAGCTGGAATTGGGACAATTTATAAGGAAAGATTACAAGGATAGCTTTTTAAGTGATGAATCCATGCTGAAATGAAAGCTAAAGAAGATCCCATATGTCAATGAAGTACAAGTATGAAATTTTAGTATACTATTGGAAACTGTCCAAAACAGGCTGCTGCACAAGAATGGCCATAACTTGAAGAAGAAATGTCCAATCACCATATATGAGCTATAGAAATGTAGGGGAAAATCTTAGTATCCAACCATGCTATAAAAATCCAATTTTGATCATCGTAGAGCAAGTATTTTTATGACAAAAATTTAATACAAAAAGCTATCCTATTCAGATATTACTCTATTTTCTACAAAAGCCATGGAAAAGAATCAAGGTATGATGATGGTTTCCAAGTAGACTCCTCCATGGGCAAACCTCGCAATTTAATAAGGCACTCTAGTAGTGAATAGTTCCTTAAAACCTTTTCTCTTTTGCCAAGAATCTTTTCAAGCTCATAAATGATGAGACCATCTTCATCTATGGGAGCTAACTCCTCTAAAACCTTTATGGTTGGACCAACATATTTCTTAAGTTGGGAAACATGGAAGGTAGAATGAATCCTTATTGAAGAAGGAAAATCAAGCTTGTATGCAAGCTCACCAACTCATTTGAGGATTTGATAAGGCCCATAGTAATGATGAGCCAACTTATTATGACCACCTTTAAGAGAAGCATACCTAGATTTAGGCACTTTGAGAAATACCCAATCTCCTTCTTCAAACTTCAAAGGTCTCCTATTTTCATTAGTATAAGACTTCGTAACATCTTGTGCCTTCCTAATGTTTTCCTTGCATTGTAGCTTTTCACTTGAGCTTATGATCTTGTGACCACTTCTCCCCACATTTGAAGCATAATCCTTTTGCATGCATTTCTCTAAGCTTGTCGTGAGGAAGGAAGTTGTTGTTAAAACTATTTTAGGATAGTTTAGGAGCATTTTCGGCTCTTGAAAAAGTAACTCTTGCCTCAATCACATTTTTGAAAGTTTTCCCATATTTCTGTACAAAATTTCCACCTTGTTTAGAGGCATAAATAGTGGAAAATGTTGGCACTTTGCTGTTATAAGTGTTTTGACTATTAATAATCTTTGTTTCCTTGCCTAAAACAACCTCTTGATTGGTTGAAAACTTGCACATACTTTGTAGGTTGATTGGAAATATTATTGCTCATGCTCCTTTGCTACAAATTTACTACATCTCTCTTGTACTTCAAGGAGTATCTTTCAACCAATTGTATGGCCTCATGTAATGTTTTTGGTTGTTGAGCTCCTACCTCCGATGATAGGGCAGGGTCAAGACAAAAAATATATTTATTCAGCTTAGCAAAATCTTAAATGCCTTCAACATACATGGAGAGATTCAAGTAGGTGTTGGAATAGTCTCAAACGGACATTCCTCTTTGAGCGCATGCATACCATCTTCTTTGAAGCTTTTTTTTTTCCAAAGGAGATACAAAGACATAATCATTTCTTGCTTGAACTCCTCCCAAGAGTCAAACTTTTTTCCAATCTTGTGCATGTAACGCCACCAAGTATGGGCGTAACCTTCAAGATGAAGAGGTGCAAAATAAATCTTAGCTTCTTCACTTCTAGGATAAAGGGTGAAGTATAACTCAAGCTTATTAATCCACTCCTCCCATTCAGAAGGTGAAGCATTATCTCCTTTGAAATTAGTGATATTGATCTTTTCCTTATATTCTTTTTCATTGTAAGATGGTTGTCCATGAGAATGTTGTCTCCATGAATCTTTGTTCCATGAATTTTGTCTAAAAGTAGGTGGCCCAAAACCATAAGATGAAGGTTGTCCAGTTGAAGCATGCTCTTGGTTTGGGATCTCATGAGCTAATCTTCATTCATCATGCCTTCCACCTTCATGAACTTGATTATCGACTACATTTCTTTTTTGTACATTTGAGGGTTGATGAGCTAATCTTCACTCATCATGCCTTCCACCTTCATGAACTTGATTATTGACTGCATCTCCTTTTTGTACATTTGAGGGCTGATGATAAAAAGTCTTGTAGAAGGGGTCATATCCATTATAATCATTATCCGATCGAGTGTTGTCTTGTTCCCCTTCATGTCTATGATTATCTTTTGGACTGCTAAACTGAGGCCTTAGGGTATGAATGCCATGGATTTGTGAAGGATGATGGTCGCCCCTCACTCTAGATGGTTCTCCCCTTTCAAAAGTGTGCATAACTAGCTGAGACTTCTCTTTGCTTGGATGGAAAGGATTAGCAACAAAGGGAATTGCATGGGAGTCTTCAATAGTTTGAGGTTCCCTTTGTGGCTTGCTTTCGATTTCCTTTATAGCTAAGATGAGTTCTTGGAATAAAGATTTGTTGCTTTGCTACAAATCAAAGATTCCTTGGTTTACTTATGTCATCCCTTGCAACAAACCTTGATTCATATGTGTTAAGCCTTCATTCAAAGTCTTTAAATCCTTAGAAAGGTCTTCATTGACATGTCCCAACTCTTTTGACAGTAAAAGATAATCATTCCCTACATGCTCTTCATGTATGTCATGTTGTCCTTGGTGTGCATTGTAAGAAATCTCAATGCTTATTTCTTCATCTATTTGTTCAACATTATGGGCTTCATTTGTGTTATTTTTATCCTCTTGAAAGTCCCTAACACCATCATTCAATGCCTCAGTAATGGGATCTTTCTTTTTATTCCTAGCCATTAGGAGACAGTGATGTAGTAGTAGACAGATTGTCACTTAGTCCCTTGTTTCTCTCAGAATATCACACCAATCCCAATGCTTAATAGCTTTATGGTAAGATTATTATATGGGGATATACCAATTTCAAAATATATGGACTTGGGTTGGATACTTTGAGTGGAACAATGTCAAACAATGTCCCCTTGTATGTTGTCTGCGTGCTGTCTCAGCATACCTAGTGTCAGAAAATCAACAATAACTTGAGCTCTCAATATCGGATCACCAAAATTTTTTATTCAAATCAAAGCTTAGAATCTTGTCTTTAAATGGAGCTATCAAGTTCTCAATTTGGATTAATATATAATTTTCTATGATTGAATCTTCAGGTCTGAATATGAACTTCCTGCACCTTGTCCATCACCTGTAAGTACTCCGTTTGACATTGTAGGAATACCCTGTGTGGAAGAAACCCTTGTAAACCAATGTAGCAACTATAAGAGGGTTGTGGGATACCTGTAGGGCTCAAGTATAACTTGTAGATTGGTATATACTTGTTGTTTGATCTGTAAAAACTCTATCCAATACCTGTAGGTATCCTGAAAATAGGAGATGCATGCACCTCTTCCAATGAACCTTCAACCACTTATGGTACCCTGAATATGGCTGATCAATGCTATACTATTTCCAAACTCTGACAATGGGGAATGTAACTACACCTAAATTTGAAAATTGCATGGGCTCTGAGACAAGAGGGGTATGCAAAGTTCCATCTCAAGCCAAGTTATGCATCCCTTCAAGGTCTTAATCGGGAAGGGAGGGCCACCTCTCTTTTGTCTTCCCGAGTCGCTTGGTATCCACTTTTTTCCTCGAGGGAACCAACATGGCAAGTACATTCTAATGGCTAATCAAACAAGGATGCTATGCATTGGCTAAAAAAACCTTTAAATTCTTTAATGAAATGCAAATGGGTATTGGGAAATGACTGAATTGAAAGGGCTATGGATAGGGCATTACCTTTTTGTAGTGGCTCATTGCTTTTACAATATTCCCACTTACCATTTTCATCATTATTTCAGTCCTATAGCATCAATGTTCAATCATCCAACAAAAATCCAAATTAAGTAGGCAGTGAGTAGCATTTATGCAATCAATTCAGCATCAACATTTGAATGGGCAGGAAAGAAATTCATCAAGCAATCATAATCAGTCCTAGGCTCAATTCTGCATGCCCTTCAATGGGAATTAAAAGGCTCCATTACACATAATCCCTCTTATGAACAATGGGACTGGTTCAACAATTGGATGAAAAGAGAGATTAAGCTAAAAGCAATAGAATTACCTCTTTAATGTTGATGAAGAGTAGTAGATGAATCCAATCAATCAACATTCAGCATAGACCACCATCAATAGACCAAGATTTCAAATGAAATGACCAACTTCATTGTCCAATATGATTGCTTCCATGTAATCTTCAACTCCCGATCAATTAGATTGCTCAAATGCAATTAAGAAAATCCAATGATTTGATAGAAGTATACAATAGCTTGTTGGAGAAGATCCTTTGAACTTTGAAGAGCGTGAATTCTTATTAGAATCAAGGATTCCATGAATTTTCATACATTGCCATGTTCAAGAGCTGAAAATGCCTTTAATCTTGAATAAATTCTTTAATGTAAGCCCAATCTTTAAGAAATACCTTCAAATAATCCTTCCCGAGGTTGTAAACAACAAAAGCCCCATGAATTGAAGCCTCAATGAAGTAAATTTTGATTAAGATTGATGGCTGCCCTATCTTTCCCCAATCTGAGATGAAGAAAATACTTCAATCTTGCTTGGAAGCTCCAATGTTTGCTCAATGTCGGTTATAGATGCTTGCTCTCCACTTCTTGAAGCTAATAGAGACCAAGATTGACTCAAAACTTCAAGAAAATGCTGAGATCTTCATGATTTCCACTTTCAGCCATAGCTAGGGTTGTGAAGGAAGCTTCAGGCCTGAAGGAGAGTGAAAGATCAAGCAATAAAGTGTAGGTACTTCATGTCAGGGCTGCCAATGATCCAACAAATGAAGGAGAAGCTTAGTGATGAAGAAGATTGTTGAATAACTAGGTAACAAGGAGCACCAAAAAAATAGCGCAAATTGTCCATTCCTTCCTTTTTCTCCAGTGATTTAAAAACTGATGATGCTTGGCCAAATAGGTAGTCCCCAAGTTTCTTAAGATATCAAGAATCATTCTTTAAAGGTCTCATGAAGAGATATGGCCATGGAAAAGAGAAATGAGCAGAGATTTCCATGGCAATTTTTAGCAAGAAGCTTGGAAAGAGGAAAGAGAAGCTTGTTCCAAAAAGTAACCACGGTTTAACCTCTCTAAACCGTATTTAGGCTTCAATTAAGTCCATGATCCTTCAAAATGGCCCAAAATTGACCACATACCACCAAAATGACCATGAATCCGCCATTGTTTCTTCAAACATTCTTCAAGACCATCAAATTTAGTCACGGTTTACTGCAAAGACCTTAACTAGTCACGGTTTTAACTTAATCAATCCTGTGACTAATTCTTGTTCTCCAGTTACTCTGTGCCTAAACTGTAACCAAATTCACCCTGAAAATGAAATTCCCATTGGATAAAAAATTGGGCTCTAATACCAATGTAAAGAAGCTAATTCCTACAGCAAGCCATTCAAACAAAAAATACAAGAAATAGATATAAAATGCCAAGAAACCATAGCCAAGGTGGCTAGGCATGAAATGATATTACCAATGTTTGCTGAGAATCAAATGATGAGTGGCTGCAACATGGTGTGCATCCCAAGCTATGGTGGCCAAGAGTATTCTTGTAATAAAGCATAAATGCCTTAGTCTAGGGTAGGCTAGGGTTAAGTATAAAAGGTGGAGATGTAACATGTGAAGGATCTTTTTGCCATTTTACAAACATTGCATGTTTGAGTTCTCAACCTCCCACCATCTAAGAGGGTGAACACTCTTGGCCACCATAGCTTGGGGTGCATACCATGTTGTAGCCACTCATCATTTGATTCTCAGCCAACATTGGTAATATCATTTCATGCCTAGCCACCTTGGCTATGGTTAATTGGCATTTAATGTCTATTTCTTGTATTTTTAGTTTTAATGGCTTATTGTGGGAATTAGCTTCTTTACACTTTGGCATAAGCCAATTGTAAAAACTAGGGTTGTATTCCAAGTAGGTATGATGATCAAGATAACGAGGGCTAACACACACTTGGATAATGTAATTTAGAATATCGATTAGAAAATCACCCGAGTTAATGTGGCTAGCCACATGTAGTTTCTCTTCCATAAGGATGCAATCAATGTAAGGGTGGGCCAAGACCTAGTCGTCTAGGTGTTTGTTTTGAGTGATGGCCAAGACCCTGAAAGAGCTTGGTGCTACATAAGTTGGGTCATATTTGGTTGTTTTAATTGCATGTCGCTAGTCAGTATTAGTCATTACTTGTCAACCCTGTTTCTCCCATTGGAGATGTAGGTTACACCATTTTTGAAGTAATGATGAGTTAGATTCAGTGAGGCGAGTGAGTTTCTCAAGCTCAGCAGGGTGACACAGGCCTTTGGGGCTTGTAGTATGATATTATTAGCCATATGATGGTGAGTGCTTGCTCTTTTGAGATTTCACCATTATTTATCAACTCCTTTTTGACATTGGGAAACTTTACAGTTATGAACTCGTATTCTTCCCAAGTGCAAGGTAAAGAAAGAACATCAGAGGCAAGGGGTTCATCAAGCAAGTTGAGGTCAAGTCTTTCATAGCTCCTAGTGAATGTCGTGAAAGTGTTATCCAAGAGCTTGATGCAAGTCACCAAATCATCTCATGTATTCTCAGCAAGGTCCTTTGTGACCATTAGGAATGAACGTCGCTTGTAGGAAGGTCTAAGATTGGTGGTTGGTGGTTGTTGGTTGCGATGGAATTGGGCTAGACAATGATGGTTCTAATGGTAGCAAAACTTGACACTGGTGTGGCCAAGGGTAGCTCCGTAGTCTAATCCGTGCGTTGCCCTCATCTTGTGTAGCCACCACTGGGGTGCTAAGCTCTTTAGACTTAGATGATCCCTTCGATATATTGGTTGGGATTTTTTTACCACAACTGTCGCGGGTTCTATAGACTTTGCAACTCAGGTTTTCTAGCTATTCCCTGCCTTATCAGGAGTGTGGATTCCTAGAGATGGGGTGGCAAACGATGGTCATGGTTGGACTATGCCTCTAGGATTTTCTATCTTGGGCACCCATATCCATGTGTTGCCTTCATAGTATCATTGGGCTCACAACATATCTTTGGGTATCTATTGCATCTTGATTGTGCACCTACGTTGATAGCATCATGTCGATTTCTTAGGTCTTGAATGATAGTCGTTAGCCTTGCGGGGCTGGGTTTGCCGGCTATGAGTAGGTCTCTTTTGGTGTTTTGATGCCCATTTAAGTGTGGGCTCTGTGGCTTTGGGGATGGCCTTTATTGGCGGTGGTTTTGTAGTCTGGGTGGGTTGTGATGAGTCATGACCCCCCTCCCTAGGCTTGGTCCTAGGTAGTTCTATCGATGGCATAGCATGCTTGAGTGGGGCCTCACTGCCCTTGCTGAAAACTGTCCCAATTTGAACGTTGCCAATGACAAGGTGAATACATTACATATCATACTCTACATTGCAGTGTGGTTGCTTCTTAAAAGTGCGTCCTAACAATACCATATTGGGGAATATGGGAAATTCCCATAAGTTTGGGACACATGGTCAAATCTTTGGATTTGTCATAACTTGAATACTATAACTCCAAATCAAGCGATTTATAGCTCAATAGATTCCATTTTTTAAGTGTTTTTCAATGATAGGTCACATCATATGTTTTGAGAAACTTATGGGCATGTTATCAGGGTGCCACCTTTTTAGTATTCAAAAAATGGGAATTGGGAGATTCCCAAACTCACTAATATTGTGTTTAACATCAATTTCTAACCTGCATCCTTCGTGTTTGGAAATACATAGAAGATGACTAATAGGCTCTCAAACTTGATGGAAACTGTGATCTTGCACTTCCCTAGGAGTGCATATAGCTTGCCCCCGAATGGGGGCTGAGTTTAGCATTGGTGGGCTGTAACTGTGGTTGACCAATGAGGGTCCAATGAGCATGAGTCAAGGCATTGAAGTCAGCTCCCTCATCAATTAAGACCTCAAAAGTGTGTGTGCACCAGGCAGTGGCCGTGATGCGTAGGTATGCTAGTGCTACTACCTCATCCTCTAGTTCGGTGATGGTGGCTACACAGACATTGACAGGGGCTTCTAGCATAGGGGGCTTATGCAATGGGTGTGTGGGAGGGTAGTACTTCTTCATGCGACTGTCATTAAAGAATCCTATGCCCTCACTTTCAAGGGTTTCAAGTTCTACGTTTCCCGTCCTACTAATGGTACACACTCAAAAAGGGCCCAGCCCTCAGAATTTCATCTTCTTCTTGTAGCCCTTTACCAAGTAGAGCAAAATAAGGTCTCCTTGCTCCAAGTTGCATTGTTTGATGTGCTTGTCGAACCACATCTTCCATCGTGATTTCTCACAAATTAGGGCATGGGTGGCTAGGAGTCGAGTCTCACTGAGTCATTCCAATTCCATGAGGCGGTTGGTCCAAGCTTCATTCCCTTCCCATCTCTCCTGCGCTGCTATCCTCAAGCTAGGGAGGATAAGGAATTATAATGGCAAAATTGTCTCAATTCGTAGGTCAACCTAAAGTGCATTTGTCCCATAGTCATTTTATAGGCTGCCCGATATAAGCCCATAATGTTGCCATAAGTTTGTTGTCCCAGTCACTTCGCGAGGTAGAAACTACCTTCCTAAGGACATTGACTAAGATCTTGTTCATGGATTCTACTTGGCCATTAGCTTGAGGGTAGTAGGGTGAGGATTTCCTATGGATGACTAAGAAGGTTGAGAGCAGGTGGGCAATCACCTCATTGATGAAGTGAGTGCCTTGGTCGCTTACTAATTCAATAGGGCAACCAAATCGTGAGATAACTTGCTCCCACAAGAACTTCATTATGGTCCTAGCATCGTTCTTCCTAGTGGCTCGTGCCTCAGCCCATTTTGTGAGATAGTCAGTTGCTACAATGATGTATCTAGCCTGTGAGTTTGTGCTGCGGGACTCACAGGTCCAATGAAGTTGACTCCCCATTTCTCAAAGGGTTGCCATGCAATGATAGGGGTCAACTCTATCTTATCCTTTCATGTAGGAACTTTAGTCCTTTGGCACTTATCTCAATGCTTTATGAACTTAGCAGCATCACGGAATAGGGTGGGCCACCACAACTGAGATTGCAGCACCTTGTGGCTGTCATATCCCTGCTGAAGTATCCTCCAACAATTCCTCCATGTGCTTCGCTCAACATGTCGTGCATTTTGTGTTCACACACACATCGCCATAGCAACCCATCTTGCCTTGGCCAATAAAGTTGATGGGCTATCAACTGGTAAGGTTGGATTTTCAGAATAAGTCTCCTAAACCTGGCCTTCTTGAAAGGTCTATCAGGCATATCGTGCTTTAGCACTTGGACTATATCATCCACCTAGTATGGTGTTAGATCAACTTTGAACAAATCTTTTTCATCAAACAAGCTAAAAAGATGAGCATCTGGCAAATCATCAGCTATGACTTGTCCAGCAACTTCTCATGTAGGTATTGGGGACATGTGATCAACCATGTAGTGTTGCTTGCCCTTGTGTACCACCACAGAGAAATCAAATTCTAGAAGAAGAAGCAACCATCTAGCAATGCGTCCAGTAATGAATGGCTTATTCACGAGATACAACAATGCTTGATGGTCTACAAAAAAGGTGAAACATTGGCCAGGAGGTAGTGTCAAAACTTCTTTACAGTGAACACCATGGCCAGCCCCTCCCTTTCTGTGGTGTAGTTCATCTCCGTGTCAGTGAGTTGTCTGCTAGTGAAACTCATAGGAGAATCCAAATTATGTTCACCAGGATGGCACAATATAACCCCAATAGCAAATTTAGATGTTCTATATGCACGTGGAAGTGATGTTCTAGTCTGGGTCTCACAAGATGGGTGCAGTTGTAAGAGACTTCTTCAACTCCTCATATGCTCGTTGGCACTCATCAGTCCACTCAAACATGATCAAAAACTTATAAAATGGTCTTACAATCAATGCATAGTTCAACACGAAGTACTAATAGTATCAGGTGTGACCTAAGAAACATTGAACTCCCCTATAGTCCTTTGGTGGTGGCAAGTTGACAATGACCCTAACCTTCAAAGAGTTAGTGGTGGCTATGCTATTTTGTGGACACCACGTGCCCTAGGATGCATCCATGCTTGACCCAAAATTGGCATTTCGAGGGGTTCAATGACAGGTCATAAAGTTTGCATCATTTAAAGACTACTCACTGTTTTCTCCAAGTGTTCTACCCAACTAGAGTGCATGCATAGGTCATCTACAAACACCTATAGCTCTCGTTTAAGCATATATTTGAATATGGTGCACATTAGCCATTACTGCTAAAGGTTGTAGGTGGATTCATCAACCCAAAGGGCATCATGATGTAAGTGAAGACACCCAACTCAGTAGCAAACGCAGTCTTGTGCCTATCATTGGGATGTACTTATACTTGGTTGTATCCTGAGAAACCATCCAGGAAGATGTAGACCTCTTTGCGTACTACCCTTTCAAGCATGTGCTCCATGTATGGTAATGGGTAACTATCTATTTTTGTTGCAGCGTTAACCTTCTTATAGTTCACGCACACTCGTATCTTCCCATTCTTCTTCATGACTATCACGATCAGTGATACCCAGTCCTGTGCTCTATTTCATAGATGAATCATGCCCACATTAGCTTATCAATTTCCTCCCTCATAGCTTGGGCATGTTTTGGATTCATAAGGTACTGTTGTTGCTTTACAAGCACTACATCAAGGGCCATCGGTATGTTATGTGTCACTACTCTAGGATCCACTCCTTTGAGCTCATCTAAGGACCATGCGAACACGTCCATGTACTCTTGCAAGAGTGCAATGAAACCAGCCTCTTCCCCCTTGGTCAGGTCATCAACTATAAACACAAGTAGAGGCTTCTTGCCTTCCCTTGCCAAGTTGACTTCATTGACCTTGGCGAGTCCCTTGATCAGCTCACTTGATTGTCCTTGTCGTTTTTCCCCCAATAGGATCACTACCCTGTCACCTTTCTTAAACTTTGTGAAAATTTTTGGCAAGTCCTGCGGTTTCTTCTATTGTTCCACCTCCGACTTCTTTGTCTATCCTTTCCTGTCTTTCTTCAATTGTATGTGCCTCAGGTTGACTAGTAGGTCCCCCTTGGTGCATCTAGTCCTAGGAGGTTGAGTTATCTTTGGGTCACTCTCCGTAACTGATTTAGGATTTGGAATTACACTTGCAATCCTTGCTAGAGGAAGGAGTTCCCTTGGTGGTCATACATTGGAGGGTATGTCTGTCCTAAGCAAGGGTGTTGCTGCTGATGGTTTGGCCACTCCTGCTTGTTTGTACTCCACTGCTCTAACGTGCTCCAACCAGGAGCAATTGCACTCCATCCACATGACTCCTCTCTCAACCCTACATGCATTCTCTCTTTGGGGCTTGGATTCTACTCTTATATGCTCTATTACCCTTCCCTCGGTGTTGTATTCTATGGTATCTATTTCTTCCTTGCTTTCCTCAGTAATAACCAAGAGGTAGTCCTCATACTCATCATCTCCTAGACTCATCTCTAGCTTCTTCCTCATCAGTGAGACCAAAGCCCAATTGTACAGTAAGTTCAGATCATGCACCTTGGTCCATCTCCACTTAGGTTCGCCCAGGAGGTCTCTGAGAGGCTTGAGATTAACGACAAAGTTTCTAGTCAATTTGCATGTCAAATACTCAAGGATCTTGTGAAGTTCTAGCCTACTGCTACGAACATGGAAAGAGATGGCTGCTTGAGATCTTCGCCATCATGCAAAGTGGCACTAAGGGCTCCTTCTTTGACACACTCATAATTTTTGTAGCATGTTTGCACATCCCCTCTTCGTTGGATAATGGGAGATCAATGGTCGATAGGACGACGTGCATCCAATCTCACTCATTCTCAAGACAAGGGACATATTTGTCAAAGGCCCGTAATACTTTCTTACTAGCTCATCACCTCTAAGCGTGGCAGAGATGGAATTAGGTTGATAGGGGTCGTCTTCCAAGTGTCCATCTTGACCCTTACTGCTTCCATTTGGTTTCCTAGGAAGATTAAACTGTTGCCCTAGTCTTCAATGACTCAAGCTTTCCTCATTCAGGGTCAGTCTAGTAGAATGTCATAGTCCACTCCCTTCATGATGATGAAGTTCACAGAGAATTGGACACCTGCAATCTTGGGTCAACACGAGAAGGGAGTGGACACCACAGAGAATTTAAAGTAAGTCCAACACGAGATTGGATCTTGGGTCAACCCTGAAAATCCTCTTCCCCTACCTCTACCTAGTGCCATCAGTGGTATGGGTCGATAATCCATTAGGATTGGATTGCCCTCTTTGTCATACAAGGCATAAGGGCTCATGTAGGCTTCATCTTTGTTAGGCTCCTCCATGTAATGGACTGGAGCATCACTCAATGGATGGGTCACGTAGGGACTTGGTGGCTTGGGTATGCCTGTCGGCTTGATCTCTATCTAGGGATGATGGTTTTGCATCATTTGGTGCTAGGAGCACTAGCTGGGCTTCTCTTCCAAAGAAATTTTTTGGCATGTTCCCTAGGTATGACAAATTGTATTGCTGAACATAGGGGAATCTCCTAGGCAACCTACAGTGCATGGCATCATGGCTGACGAACCTACCACAATTCATGCAAGGCCTAGATCTAGGATCTTGGCACTCAGTCAAAAGGTGGCTACCGCCACAATGCACACATTGGACATGTAGTCGCATTGGTTTCCTCACTAATTCCTGTAGTCATGCTAGCTCCATTCTCACCTCGGCTAGCTCTTGGCCTTGATCTACAGTCTTCCCCTTGTCTTATGTGCTAGGGGTTGGCCCCTCATTAGAGGTTGTGGTCCTCTCTAAGGTCCTTTGATTGGGGTTATCACACTTCAAACTTTGAGAGTTTCTCTCTCTCAACTGGTCATCCACCCTAATTGCTTCATCAAAGACCCTAGTTAACACATCTCATTGGAAGCTAGAGTTACTTGCCAAAGCCTTGTACAAATCCTCGCTGCAGATTCTACTCATGAACAGGGTTGAGACAGCTCTTTCATTGGGTCGCTCATTCGTGGGGATTCTCTTGAAGAGGCTGTGCACATGACTGACGTAGTCTCTTATGTCCTCCTTATCCTTTTGACTGACGTTCATCAATCGCTATGAGGTTTTCAGAGTATCCTACTTTCGAGAATATCTTAATGAAGAGATCTTTTAGTCGAGCAAAGTTTGTCCGATTCGCCATGTCTAAGTTGGTGTACCATGTCCTACCTTTATCGCCTAAGTAGAGCCCAAACACTTGGGAGTGTTGTGCAAGGTCCGTGAGACCGTTGGCCTCGTAAACTTACTTGAACTACTCTACAAAACTATACGGGTCACTACTTCGGGTCGCTACTAGGCTGGCACTTGTCCAGCTACTTAGCTACTGCAGGGATTTTTTATTCGCTCTTCGCCCCCTTGAGTAATTCCTAGGCTTGAGAGTAGAGAGGTCGCTAGTGCTACTACACTCTGTTCAGTAGCCGTGTTGTCCATGAGCCGCTTGGTCACAAGCTCACTTAGTGTGAGGTTTGCCTCTAGTGCTCTCTCACTCTTCGTGTTTGGTCCCGCCTTTCTTTTGCCGGCTAAGGCCAGCACGCATCGCACTTCGTGCACATCTATGTCTTGCTATAGCTTCCTAGCTCTCTACTTGCGGTTGTAGGCCGTTATGCCATGTAGAGCTTTCCTAATTGCTATTATCTCTTCCTCTAGGATTGCCACTACCTCCTCTACTGTCCTACCATGGATTATTGTTTTGGTCAATAGGTCGTATTCATTGACCATGTCTTGGACCATGACTCAGAACTCACCCAAATCTAGCTGATCATCTCCCTGGTCTGTGTTTGCTCTTGATATCATTCCTGCTTCCTGCTCCACAAGGTTGTTGATCAATCCTGGCAACTTTGGTAGCGCTTTTCCCTTAATCTTGATGTTCTTTCTGTCCTACTGCCATCTTCAAGGGTCCTATTAATGGGGCTCTGAGACACCTGACTGTGTTTTGGGGTCTCCTCCTATTGGTGGGTTCCTTCGAGTTATTATGTCTGAGTGTGTTTTTTGTTATTGAAAACAGTCCTCAACTTGTGTACACTTAGTGCTGGGTGCTCTATGATGCATGGTGCAAATTCAAGCTTTCCGTCCTTTTGGTGCACTTATGTAAAAGAAGTCACTGTGGGGTGCACAAACAAAACAAAACAATCATACAGTTATGGCTACCCCCTTGGCTTTTCCACAACCTATTCCATGACCTAATATGGCTCTAAGTCAGGTTGGCTGTCTCTTGGCCATCTGCTAGAGGACACTTCTAGACTGCACCATTGTGGTTTTCTCTAGTCTTTGGCTTCAGCGAGCCAGGTAGGGGTGTTCGGGAATGTGTCATAGTTGGTCCTAACCTGAGCGTTGGCGGTCCTATTCTTGGTTCTTTTGTCTTCTGCCCAACTGGTCTGATTCTGGTGGTCTGCGACTCTGGGAGTCGGACGGCGGTCTGATTGGTATGTCCGATCGGATGTCCAATGGTCCCGACTCAAAGTTTAATCTGAGTGGAAATTGGGTGTCTAATTGATTGGTGGTCTGACTGGACCAGCCTGATGGTCCGATTAGATGGTGATGGGTGTTTGATCATACTGTTGGTTTGATCAGACCAAAGGGTTGGTCCACCAACTATCAAAGTGTGTCTGACTAGACGAGCGGTCCAATCAGACCCCCAGGATGGCAGTTTGCCAACTCCTGGAGTCAGATGGTCCAATTCTCCCAATCAAACAATCCGCAATTGTCCAACTCTAGGAGTCAAACCAAGACACAATGGTCCACCGACTACGAACCCGACAATGTGTCACGATGTGTCTTGGTTGATTTCTCCACACAGTTGGCTGTGGCTACCTACAAGACTTTCTAGATTGAGCAAAGACACAACAAGGAAATTTTTTATCTACCTGGTGTGGTCGGAAAGCTCGGAATCAATGGGCGTGATCTCATCCTTGACCTGCAATCCTCTCTCTCTCTCAAGCTCTCTCTTTCACTCTCAGTGTGCAGAAATGAGCTCTTTCCTCCTATCCTTAGGGTTTTAGGGTCCTGCCTTACTCAGTCCTTACCTCCCAACTCATCCTCCTTAGTCATTAGGCCTAGAATCCTATCTTTTTCACTCTCTTTCCTGGTTGTGCCCTGTTTACAGCAGCAAAACTCTACTGTTTTCCCACAATCTTTTAGTCCTATCCTACCTTAATGCAAAAAAAAATTACAAGACAATGCTTGGGCTGAATCATCCTACTTGTTTACACATCAGAAACCCAAAATACTTGTTTCGCAGGTTAAAATTCCTAAATCTCCTATCTACCTCGAGCATTGGTTCGGGGATGAAACCCTAATTCCATGCTCGATTCGAAGCGCACGGTGCTCAAGGCTCTTATCCATTAGTCTTGGCACAACAAAACTAAAATGAAGGGAGCTCTCTAACTCAAGCCCCAAGACCTACGAACCACTTATTGGTCAAGTGTTTCAAGTCGAGCGGCCATGGCTACCTCTCACGTAGTCCATGTGCTATCCCTACCCATGGGTGGTAGTGAGCTTACCTTAATGCTCGATCGAGTACCTCCCTTTCTCTTGCACGCCGGTAGCTCCACGATCCTTGAGGCAAGCTAATCTCTCTCTATAAATCTCCATCCTCCATAGTTGCGCAAGACAAGAGAAAAGAAAAGAAGAGAAGGAGATGAAGAGAGGAGATGGAAAGCTTCTTCTCCTCAATCCCTCACTCTCACACACTCACTCCCTCACTCTCTCACACTCCCTCACTCAAGCACAAGCAAGAAGATAAGAGAAGAGAAGAAGAAGAAGAAGCTTTTTTGCCACATGCCAAGAATGAGCTCTCATTCACATTTTGAACTTTATATACAAAACCCTAAATCCCTTTTGGGCGGTCATCTCCTTATCCCCCTTTTCTTACATAGCCGATCGTGGCCTAGGCCATTTTCCCCATTTTCCTCCTCTCTTCCTGGCTTATTCCTACCACCTATTCATGGTTACAAATTACACAAGAGGGAGCTTGGTGCTCTTTTACAGAGGTTTTGGTTATGCCTTTATATTTAAAGGTGTGTCTTCTTGCTTTTGGCTTCTTGCAGCTTTCATGGTTGTGTCTTGTACTCTTGGTGGTTGTTCCCGTGCCTTTAGGTTTCTTCCGGGCCCACTCTCTTGTAAGGCACCTTTTCCTTTATTCTAACTTGTGCTTTTCCTCTCTTGATGCCTCATTTTTCGCTTCCTTTTCTTTGCAGTAAACATTTTTCCACATCAATCTCAAATACTGGAACAATAATAGCATTAGCTTACAAAAATAACTCCTCTTCATCATCTCCTATTTCATGTGCCATATTTATAGTTTGAGCACTAATGCCTAAAATTTGGGTTTCAAAACAACTTGGTTACCCATAGAAAGCTTCATCTATTTTACCCCATGTGGAATCACTCTGTCTACACCCCAATCTTGCTTTATTTTAGAAATTTTGAACCATACCCCTTACGATACCATATGATAAGAATCTCCTAATCCTTCCATCTTAAGTACTACTAAAATAACCTTGAATTTCAAACCTACCACTCTAATAAGCTAACTTTTCACAATTCACAAAGGTTGAAGACTTCTTTGGTCCTCCTTTTTAACTTGAAAGGGCTTGAAGTTTGTAAGCCAAACACAACTCTTCAAGGATTATGTTCATCGTTGGTCCTTCATCCAACAAAACGTTTATCAAATTTCATGCCTAAATATTCCACTTGGATAGTGGGTCCTTCTAGTCCACCACTTTGTTTGAGTAGATATTATAGCTTTGCAACCTATTGTACCTTGCTCATTATTGGCCACATTTGCCTCCATGCTTATATTTGCTAATATATAATTCTTGTTAGAAACTTCTCTCTGAAATCTGAAATGAGATCGAGGATTTGTCCTAATTTTGGTTGGAAAGAAGACTTTGTTAATGTTGTAAATAGCTCATGAGAGTCTTCTTGTTGCTCATGAACATCCAAAAGAATTTCATGAATATTTTGTTGCTTTAAAACCTCCTATAGTCCTAGTCTTTCTTTCTCAAATACTTGATGCTCTTGTATGTCCTACAACAAGTCTGTAAGGTTGAACTGGTTTAGCCCTCTTTTTCTTTGTTGTTTTGCATCTCTTTTGCCACCACTTCTCTTGATTTCTCCTACACATCCCAGTCAATCTTTTTCTTTATTCTAGCTCTTGTAATGGCTATGATTT
The DNA here is from genome assembly GCF_053477565.2 of Lygodium microphyllum. Lineage (NCBI taxonomy): Eukaryota > Viridiplantae > Streptophyta > Polypodiopsida > Schizaeales > Lygodiaceae > Lygodium > Lygodium microphyllum. Next base: position 153,597,557 of record NC_141137.1, read on the forward strand.
CAGTGTCATCTGGACAATTCTCAACAATTATGATGCAATTAGAATAGTCACACCCCACATGTTTATCCAACACCTACTAGTTTGCAAACTTCTTCTCTTCATATGACACCTCTGTAAACATAACTTCCTTAGTTCTTTGTTTCAGCTATTACTGGTCTACAAACTATTCCTATACAATCTTTGCAAGAGTATCCACTAAGGCGATTGTTGCAAGTATCAATGGTTGCTAAACTTGAGGTGCTCTTGCAAGCCATATCTCTTGCTAATTCTCAATCTACGTCTCTCTATCTCAACCCTATAGCATACCTATAACTTGTATTTTGGTCCTAAGATGTGTCCCTGCCTTTTGTAATAGTAACAAGGTCCACTTAGCCTCTATTATACATTGTTCCATGGTCTTGGGCTACATTGCCCCACTATTTTGGTGGCATATTGTTCATGTCAAACCCTCTAAATCCTCTTTATGGTGCCATTTTAGGTACAATTTGATTAACTTGTGTTGTTGGCAGTGTTGTCTTTATTCTTACATTCTTAAAAATTGGATTGTACTAATATTATTTGGCTTCATGGAGCATTAGTTACTCCTTGCTTCTTAATTTTCTTTTCCAATCGCTTCTCTAAGGTTGTATTTTCATCTTTATCTTTCCTTTCGTCTTATCCCTAGAGGATCCTCTGTCCCTCTTGAACTTATTCTTATGTCATCTTTGCTTGATCCTTCCCCTATCATCATCTGAATCACTAGACTCAATATCCGAGTTGGATCCTAAAAAGAAATCTTCACAAACTTCAGAGTTAGAAGAGTCTTTGCTAGACTTGCTCTTTCCAAGTCTCTTTTGTACCCTTTGTGTAGCATTAGCCAAAACATATATGTAGCATTTCCTTGTGATTCAATTTTAGCAATTGCTCCTATAATAGTTTTGTCCAATCCTTTTACAAAGTATGAACTCTATAGATCTAAAAACAATGTGTTTATAGCATTCAATATTTTGGCAAATTCTTGAATTTGTGTGCACGGTCTTGTATCAACATCAATTTCTACTTAATTTTTTTCTTCTTCTTTAACACATCAATGGTTGTTTTATGTGTTTATGAGTGCATCACAAGTAGTAAAATGAATAATGTTATATATGCTATACCAATTCATGGCCTCACCCATAAACGCTGCAACAAATTACTAAAGTTTGACATGATCCCCATACATATTATGAAGCCACTTGCAAAACAGAATCCAATAACTACATGTTATATGATCTTTAAAGTCTATCCTCATAAAGGCACTAAATAGACTAAGGTAAAGAGGGTAATACAAGAAAGATAAGTATGATACTTAATGCCATGGCTAATAGCTAGGAATTCTGCCATAGATGTGGATGCATTAAAGAAAAGATTGCATGAAACCTATGGCATGAAATACTTGGGAAATATTGATCACATTCTTGGTATACACATTATGCTAGTTCAAGAAAAAAGGAAATTCTATTGTTTCAAAAATGAATACATTGAGAAGGTATTTGAGTGTTTCAATATGGAGAGAGGGAAGGCTATTAGTTTCCATTTCCTCCATATTTGAAACTTAGAAACCATGAGCATAACCCCAACTCAAATGAGTAGAACATTGAAAGAGCCAAGGCCCCTTATGCCTCTGTAGTTTGGCGGCTTGATGTACACCATGGGTGCTACACGTCTAGACATTGCCCATGCAGTTAGAGTTACTAGCTACTATATGGCAAATCTTGGCAAGAAGCATTGTAAAAGAGTATGTTTTTGGGAGATACTAAATAACACTAGATCTATGTGTGGATGCTTTGGAAGGAAGGATGCATCTATTCTTGGATATGTAGATGTTGATTTTTCAATGAGTATACACTATAGGAATCTACTATAGATTTGAGCTTCACTTTCATAGGTGGTTCAATCTCTTGGTCTTGATTGTAGCCATATATGCCTTTATCTACCGCTGATATAGATACCATGTTGCAACTAGCAAGGCTTGCAACAACAAGGATATATGACTTACTCATCTAGTGAGAAACTTGGGCATTGCAAGAGAGGTGCTTACACTGCATTCTGATTGTCATGGTGTCATTCAATTGAAACAACAAAGTCCTACCTTTCCAGAAAAGACAAAGCACATTGAGGTGAAGTATTACTTTATTAGGAAGGTTCTTGAGGACAAGCACATTGATCTTTTCAATATCCATACGGATGACAACCCTACATATCTTCTCACAAAGAGTTTATCTTTTGAGCGCTCTGCACACAGTAGAGTGTTGATTCGTCATTATATAGTATATGCATTTTCTTCTTATACTCCCATAAAAGTAAATTGGCATTTAACTAGGAGGTTGTTGGGATAAAAACCAATAGCCAATAGCCAAGGGATGCCCCTTGTATATGTACACAATGTGTAGTCATATATAAGTGAAGATAACAAAGAATAAGAGTACCATTTATTTTATACCCACATCTCTCTCTCTCTCTCTCTCTCTCTCTCTCTCTCTCTCTCTCTCTCTCTCTCTCTCTCTCTCTCTCTCTCTCTCTCTCTCTCTCTCTCTCTCTCTCTCAACCCTCTTGCACTCCATATCTTCTATCTCATATCCCACCATTGCTTTCCTCTCACAAGACCTTTTAACCTCCGAAGGACTAGGATTGATGAAAGAAAAGAAAGAGAAATGTGTCTTAGATTGTGTTCTAGTTCACAGTAAAATTATGAAAGACAAAACAATAGATGTAATTCTCACAATAAAGAAGAGGGATATCAAGGAATATGAGTCTAAAACTAGTAAATTCAGTGAGCAATGGAAGAGAAAGGCAAAGAAAGAAGAGAAGAAAGAGAAAATAAAATCAAGGATATCTAGGAAACATTACCACATTTTTTACATTCCTTTAGGTAAGAATAGGATGATTATGATCATGGAAGAATATGATGAGTCAAAGGTGGATATTACCTTTGCATAGTTAATGTAGTTATGCTTAAAGATGAGGGTTAGAGGAAAAAGTTAGTAAACCCTACAGTAAAAGAAAGGAAGAGAGGGATAGAAAGGATTTTGAGTGTAGAAGAATTGGCAAATATATGCCCCAAAATATTGGGAAAGCATATATCAATTATGGTTATTGTAATCATGCAAGCATTTGTAGAACCGTTTAGTCTTTGAATAATCGTAGCATCAAGGTTCTTTATAAGACTTGCAAATCATGGTAAGGTGAAATAAGGACATGGAGGCGGAGGTTTATGCCATATCCATGAAAATAAATTATCATCTGATGCCTACAATGTTGGTGTATTTTTCCCCATCCACGGTAGGCCGTAGCTATGAAAGGTAGGAGCAGTTCAAGACTAGGAAAAGAGAGCAATAACAATTTATAGTCGTAGAGAGAGAGCTAGGAAATTTGACATGGTGTCGAGGAGGCAATAAGAGAATGAGGATGATAGTGAGGAAGAAGGTGAAGAGGAAGATTTGAGAGCAACAAGGATGAGGATTCCAAATGACCAATTATAATTTTGAGGTATATTCTATAGTTATTGAGGTATTGGGAAAGAGAAAGAAAAAAGAGAGAGACCCCAAACCCTATGGAGAAGTGGTTATTTCTAGGGTTTCCAAATCCCCATCAACAAAAGAAAAGGAACTCCTATTTTTACTTAAGGATGAGGGGACATCTAAAGAGGAGTCTACGGGGCTGGATGAGAGTGAGAGTGAAAGGGAAGAGGTAGTGATGAAAATTTTTTAGGTGTCAGATGTTAGGAGAGAGGAAGTTGAGTATAGCATCAAAATTAGAGAGGATGAAGAAGGGAAATTAGGGGGGGAGAGAGAGAGAGAGAGAGAAAATACATATGTCACACAATCATAAACAAATAGAACTTATTTTTTTGTGACCTCACACCAAGAAATTAGAGGCATCCAAGGGGAAGGGCTGAGGATACAACTCAAGGAAGATGCAAAGCCTATTTGCCAAAAGCTTAATCCCTTGACCTCAGAGCAAATAGATGTGTTGAAGGAAGAGGTAGAAAAGTTGTCAGAAGTGAGATTCATCTATCCAATAGAGCATTTAAAATGGGTAAGCACGATGGTCATAGCTTCAAAGAAGATAGAAAGTTTGCATATTTTTTTAAATTAGAAGCCTTTAAATGCAATTACAAAGACAAATCACTACCCACTTCCTTTCATCACAATGAGATTCTCAACTCAATTGTTGCAAGCTATGAAAGGAATAGTGTGTGGGGGGTGGTTATTCGTGCTATTTTTAGTTGCCCAACCCTCTAGAAGACCAAAGGAAAATGACTTTCATAACACCTTGGGAAGGATCTACTATAGATTTTTGCACTTTAGACTTCGTAACACTTCATTTTAGTACCAAACAAGGGTGAGTAATGTGTTGGCCTCATTCCTAGGGAAGCTTGCAAGAGACTTTATAGATGACGTCTTTGTGCATAGTTCAAGATTGGACCTGTGTGAGAAATTGGATAAGGTTTTTGATTGAATGAATTTTCAATTGAATACCAAGTAGTGTAAGATTGCATAGCCCAAAGTGAAACTACTAGATCATGTGATTTCTAAAAGTGGAATAGAGCCAACCCTTGGTAAAGTCAAAGCCTTGGTCACATTGTTATTGGAGAAATACTACGAGGCTTATGAATTTCCTTCATAAGGTGAGATATCTTTATAGATTTATATCTATGGCCTCCTAGTTTTTTTATCTATTGCAAATGGTTGCTATGTAGGATCCTCTATTTTGGACATTAGAAGTTAAGGAAGTATATTAAACAAGTTAAGGAAACTATAGGTCACGCTTCATTAGTTCAAGCATTTGACTAAGAGAAGTATATTAAACTAGTTGAGGAAATTATAGGTTATGCTTCAATAGTTCAAGCACTTGATTAAGAGAAGGATTTCTTTGTGAATCCTTCAACAGAGGAAGATTCTATTGGAGCAATCCTTATGTGACAAGATACAAACTTATGATACATGAGACCTATTTACTATGCTAGTCAAGTGAAATTCTAGGTTGAATGGTCCTATTCTAAGATCGAGTTGATTATGATCAACATGATATTTGCCTATGAGAAGTTTAGGAGGTGCTTGATGCCAAAGCCGCTTACTATTTTGACTAGCTATATCTTGTTATCCCATTTAGTGAATACTTTGAATCTTTTGTGGAGAGCATGAAGTGGATCATAGTAGTAATTGAGGAGCTTGAATTAATTTTGAGGTTCAAGATTCAACTTGGGCAACCGCAACAAACCTTTTGGCTTATAGGAGGAGTTCTTTTCTATTGAAGGGAAAGTTTTGAGATAAAGAGAAAAATGAGCTTGAGATAGAAAATTCTTTTATGATCAACATCAATGGATTTTGTCGTAAGGCACTTTGGGCATCATAGGAGTTGTGATTTATGACCCACAAAAAAGCATTGTAAGGAAGGAAGTTATCAAACTAGAGGTAAGCAATAATGAGGCAAAATGCACAATCTTGCAAGCATACTATTTGATGGCTTTAAGGGTGGGATCCATGAGTTGAGGATTAGAGGGGATGCTCTACTTATAGGGAAGAAAATCCTAGGTTTCTGGAAAATCAAGAACCCCAAACTCAAAAGAATATGTAATAGGATCAAGAGAGGTTTGAGTCACTTTGAAGCCTAGAGTTTGAAGCACATAACCAGAATGAAGTAGAAAATCAAGAAGCTCATAGCATTGCTCAAGTTGCAATCTATCAGTTGTTTGCCATAAGAATAAATTATCATTTGTATCGAGGAAGAGAGACACTTGAGCAAGAATAAGAGTTCCTTTTGACTAGAAAAAAATCTTCTAGAATTTTTAAGGAGAAGAAATATGGGTTTTGAGGAGAGCTAGAATTTATAAATAGGCAAATGATATTATTTTCACAAAAGGAGTAGATTTGCTTCTTAGATGAGTGCCTTGGAGAATGAAGAAATTTATCACGTACTTGAGAGTAATGATGAGAGAGCTTTGCAAAGGGAACATTATGCCTACAACTTGGCACTTAAAAAAATCTTGCTTGAGGGGTTTATGGGGCCTGGTTTGCATAAGGATGTAAATCATTGGTGTAGTTCTTTCCATGAGTGTCAAAGGATGAGCAAGAGAGTTTTGAAACTAAAGGTGAGAAAGATGATCCTTGCATATCATACCTTTGAAAAGTGGGGGATAGATTCCATTGGAACTTTTCCCCACACTTCAAAATGGAAGTTTTATATCTTGATCACAGTGACCACAGTTGGCTATCTCTCTTGTGGGGGTAGAAGCCAAAGCAAGGAAGAACATTAAATCAACTAATGTGGGGAAATTCATTTATGAAAATGTTTGTTGCAAGTTTGAAATGCAACTTGAAATCTTGTCTGATAAAGGCCATGGCTTGAAAGGAATATTTGTGAGAAAATGAAAATAATGAAACGTTTTGCATTGCCTTATTATCCACAATGTAATGGGCTTAATGAGAGATTTAATGGTGAGCTCATTAGGATGCTACCAAAAATTACTAAAGGTCATCCTCAAACATGGGATATAGAACTTCCATGTGCATTGTGGGCATATTGCATATCTAAGAGAGAAAGTAGATTGTATTCTCCCTATGAGAAAGTATAGGGTATTCTCCCTATGAGTTGGTGTAAGAAAGAGAAGCCTTATTGCCCATAGAAGGATTATGTGAGAGATATATCATTAAAACTATAAGATGCACAATTGAATAAGCAAGAAGTGTTTGAGTATTATGAGAGGACCAAGAAAGTAACCTTTAGAAGTTTAATCAAAAGATTCGTGGCAAAAACACCAATAAATGGGGGGATTTGGCTTTGAGATATAACAACGAATTGAACCACACATTTCAAAAGAAGTTTCAAACCAAAAGAAACGGACCATTTAGAGTAATTGAAACATTTGAAAATGGGATTTAGTATTGGGAAACTTATATGGAAAAACACGTGAACAAAGAATCAATGGGTATAAATTGAAGAAATACATTTCTAGACTAATGACAATTTGGTTGGAAGAGGAAGAGTGGATTGAATATGCATAAGAGGAGCAAAAGGATGAGGATAAGGAATGGTTGATTGATATAGCAACACTTTATGATAGTTGTAACACATGAATGCTTTCAAAAACTAGGGGAAGGGCTAAATATGCTATGATTTTATACAAAACATGGAAACTCCCCCAAAAAAAAAACAAGGTAAGGAGGATTTTTTGTCCTATTATCATCCTTAGTTGCTAGTTTAGTGTTCTCAAAACCTAGGATGTTTTGTGTGTGCTTAGACTAGGATTTTTTTTAATGATTTTAAGTTTTTCTTGGCTTTATGAACTTGATAATTGTAGTCAAGTATGTGTGTATTTAGATAAGATATTGAGGAGATTTTTGATTCAAGTTGTGGAGATTGGAGATCAAGTGATATTTGTGTGCATTTATCATTGCATGTTCACGAGATTATGGATCCACATGCACATCACTTGCACATCTTCTCATCCCATTGCACTCAAGGATTGTCTCCTATTCTTCCAATACTATTTCCATGTGAATGGAAAGAAAAATGCATGTTGCATCATAGCTGAGCATTGCATGACATAAGACTCACTATAGCTATATGCAATAAAGACTTAGTTGCAAAAGCACATTGAGAGTTCATCATTCAATAAGCATGCACATTCCTTGCACATATACAATTGGAAAGTCCATCACTCAGTCAGGGACCTCAAGGTGTAAGAGAGTAAGGTGGAAGGTGAGATAAAGGGTTGTAAAGGACTCCAACAACCCTAAGAAAGGGTTATTCATATTGGTCACATAGAGTGGAGGATATTTATATTTTTCTTGATTAGTGATGCATATGAGAGTAACATACCTAAATTTTAATGAAGAAACATATGTTTTGTTGGGCACATCTCAAGGCATTCATATTTTTTCATGTGCACATTGTGTGACTTGATGCATTGCATATTTTTCAAGAAACATATATTTTAAATCATGTGTAATTGAGAAAAATTTTCATTATCAAAGCAATCTTTTAGAAGGTCACTACATGAATGGACACAAATACATTTTGTGCCCTTCTCAAGTTCTCATCATGATTGATATCAACAATTAGCATTGGAAATTTTTATGTTGACAAATGGAGCTTATTTACTTATTTTAAAAAAAGTTGGTTGTGTAGCCTTGGGGGAGAGGGGGGAGGGCAAAGTTTAAACAAGCCTAAGCCAAAATTTAAAAAGGATGGCTAGTTATAAAGGATACAACAACTATTGATTGGAGGCTCTCCTTGTCTTCATTGACCAATTTTAATTCTAGTGGTGTTATAATGGAGGTGGTCACATTCCAAGTTTGAGGAGAGGACCCAACACGATATGCTAGTAGAGGTAGTGGCAAGTGCTTATAGCTTGGTGGTGGCAATTATTTGCACTATTGAGTTGAAAATTTTTCTTGAAGTAGCTGGCATTTTTCATGAAGTGGCAATATCACATGAGTAGATTTTCTTGAAGATGGTGTGCTCATTGTAGTAGAGCATTCTTTTGGAAGTGTTGACCACTCTTGGAGGTAGCATACTCCTAACTTTGGAGTTGCACAAGAGATTGAAGTGGCTACCTAAAGTTTTCAAAGCTGACAACATCTCATTTTAGGCTAGTGGTGGTTATCAACAAAAGTATTGTAGGCTATGAAGTTTGAGGGGATGTGCTCATAGTTTATAACATCACCTTTTGAGCTAGTGGGCAATCAGTAAACGAAAGTATCACAAGGTACAAAGTCTAAGTTGTAGCTTTTTTGGTGGTGGTAACATGAATAAGGGAGCCTATTACAATTTGAAAAGAGGTTGCCCATTTAGAGCATCACTATTGTGTGAATGACTATAACAAGGGCAACTTTAATCATTAAAGTTGGTAGCCTAAAGGAGGTAGTTGCAAGTTAATGTCCTTGGAGTGAAAAGCCAAGGCCATGCAAAGTTGGCTTCTACTACAAAGCAGGCATATTGTGTCTATTGGGGATGCATCAAGGGAATAACCTTGACGAAATGATTGGCTACTTTGGCTATGAGAAAGACCAGTCACTTGTTGGAATGAAGGTGGTGGCTACTTGAAACCTTGGTAGTGTTGGAATGATCTACTAGATATAAGGTCATACTAGCCTTGTGAGATCAACAATTGCATTGCAAGAGTTGGTGTTACGTGCTCTCACAAAACCAAAAAAAAAACCCTAAGTAAACATAGGGTAGCTAGTTTTTGGGACTCTATTTACAAGTGTGGTTAGAGTTTTTGAGTCTAGATAGTCAAAGAAAATATGAGCTCTTAATATGTTAGGAGCTTGGATATTCTTTTTGCTTTGATTTTCCTAATGCACTCAACATTTCTAGCCAAGATTAGAGTTTGTATATGTTGGAAAGAAGGATCTCAATTCAAAAATCCAAGAAATAAGGAGGAGTAGGCTTTTTTAGCCTAAGTATATGCACATCATGGGAACAAGGATCACGATGGACATCTCACTAGTCATTTGTTTATGAACATGACATTCGAGCTTTGTATATCCCTACCATTTAATCTAATTCCACACCACTACTCATTTGTTTATGAATGTGACATTCATGCTTTGTATTCCCTACCTTTTAAACTAATTCCATACCATGGAGACGATGCATTAAAATGCACCATTTTATGCACCACATAGCATCAGGTCCACTATGTCTATAGACAAGAAATCCCAGTTGCACATGTACAAGATACTACACCTTCAATCAAGCATCCATGTCTGACAAAACACATGAAGAAATGTGTCACTTTGCTAAGAAATCCCAATTGCACGTGCACAAGATACTACATCTTCAATCAAGCATCCATGTCTGATAGAACACATGAAGAAATCTATCACTTTGCTAAGAAATCCCAATTGCACATGCACAAGATACTACACCTTCAATCAAGCATCCATGTCTCATAGAATACATGAAGAAAGCTATCACTTTGCTAAGAAGACTAGAGCATAGAATAGTGGGGGTGGAGTGGAGCAATAATGGTTCATCAATGAGGGGTGAGCTATGAGTGAATAAAGGAAAAAACTTCATCAAATAACCTTGTTTGCACACATGCATGGAGCATCGAGCACAAAGCAAGCACACTAGCGTCTTCTAAACATTACACCAAGGTATTTAAGAGGGCTTATGGAATTTGATCACGTTCATTTTTATCAACTTGAGAGGTGAGGAAAGAAGAGCATTAGTTGTTCGCATGTGTGTGAGATTTTACTTTGTTTTCTAGCCTCTTTCACTTATATATATCCATATCTATATGTACATGAGAGTTTTGAGGCCTATTACATGTTGAAATACATGCATGTGTTTTTTTAAATATATACAAGTCTATGTGATTCTATGCATAAAAAATGAGTGTATTTATGTGATCATAGTGTGAAGTGTGTATATTCATCTTCTTCAAGCATAGATGATAGATGAGTATATGTAAGTAAGTGCATGTGAATCTATGTGGGTGATGGTGTGTGAATGTGTGATCATGCATGTGAGCTTGTACTTACCTATGTGTAACTTGCATGTGAATTGGCCTTAAGGGGGCCTTATCCAAAAGGCTCACTATAGAATATAAGGTGCCACTAAGGAGGAAAAGTCAGTTTGGGAGGGACCACATGACCTACATTGATGGAAGACAACACTGTAAATGTGTGCATCTCATTACCTCAAAGATAAGCAAAACTAATTTGTAATTTGTGGAAGATAACAAACAACATAATGGGTTAGCATTACAACCAATATATATCCCATTCATTTTGATTTCCCAAGTTACATATTAGGAATGGTTATGATCATTTGATTTCCATGCTTGAGTGTATATGTGCGATAAGTTTCCTTATGGAAGAAATAATAAGTGTTTCTCACTTGTTTTGGCTTAAAAAATTCATGACATACACAGTGCCTTCTCATCTTGTTGTCCATATATATGGAGAAAATGGTTTTCCTAAATGAAGTATTGAGTAGTTGCCTTCTTTGATGTATAGATGAAACATAAGGATTGTTGATTATGTTTTTAATAAATAATTTATGCTTGGGTTGTTGTTGAGTGTGGCCTAAAAGTCGATGCATTATATTTTAACGTAATGAGCTACAAATGAAATTTAAAGCATATCTTTTCACTCGCTCTATTAGGAGAAAAACTACATTATGTGATGTAGTGAGAAAAACTATCATGTGGTGTGGAGTAAGGAATCAAACAAACTACATACGATGCATCATCTTACAGTGTTGCTTTGAAGTTTGAGAGTGTGAGCTTGAGGCTTAGTTGTTGTGTTGTTGTGATAATTGGTGATGTTCATATGTCTCTATATGCATTTGTTGTTGTTTTTTTTAGCTTTCTCATAAAGGATTATGCTTGGTGGAAAGTTTTTATGAAAATCCTGGAAAATTTATATTGTCCCCCTGAATAATATAGCATCTACTGTATCTTCACAATTGTCCTTTGGCACTACAAGTAAAATTTGGCAAAAATCTCCTCCAAAAAGTATCACATCTCCTCCAAATGACATATTTTAGCCTATGATATCTCACAAAGTTCTATCTAAAGCCTCAAAATCATAGCAATGCATCATTGGTGCAACATCCCAAATTATAAGGCAAGCAACCTTTAACAACTCTGGATAGTGTAGCATCTACTATATCTTCACAATTGTCCTTTGGCACCACAAGTAAAATCTGGAAAAATTGGCCTCCAAAAAGTATCACATTTCCTCTAAATGACATATTGCAGCCCATGATGGTGTCTCACAAAGTTCTACCCAAAGCCTCAAAATCATAGCAATGCATCATTAGTGCCTCATCCCAAATTATAAGGCAAACAACCCCCTTAACAACTCTGCCAATTGGCCCTTCATAGGAGCATTACATGAGGAGGTGTTCTTTAGCTCTAGTGGAATCTTAAATCTTGAGTGTGTTGTTTGTCCCTTAGGCAACATTACATGACCCCAGGGGTCCACTAGGGTTTACCGTATGGTACCACATGAGTGTAAGGGAGCGAGGTTATTTAAGGGAAGGAAGGTACATTTTATAAGGTAAGGTCCCATAAATAGGGGGTTGATAAGGGGTATTTTCATATATTTCTTACACGAAGGGGACGTCTCCTTATTACTACTAGTGAATCCCCCATGTACATGACAATGATTTTGCCATCACAACTTTCTCCTCCCCTCAAATTTTTTCCAATAAGCAATTATACAAATATGTTTTTTTCTCGACCCCCCTAGACCATCCAAGAAGAACACGATGCTATACATGATGAGCTCACACCATCAAGCATATCCAAGAATGCTCTCCTTTGATATTCATTCAAACTAGACTCCATTGAGTAAGCAACGTTTCATTGATATTGGATATCAACATCCAACTCCTCGTCGTGAATCAAGCAGTTACCAAAAGTTAAAACCAATGACATGTCTATCCTTGGAAGTTTCTCAAATCGGTCCAAAATTTGACCATGTTGCCATAAGATGTATTCTAAATGCATGGGGCCTAAATTGAAAGAAGCCTCTTAGATGAAGTGTTCATGCAAACCAAAGGAAACCAATCGCAATGCAAAATATCATCCTTCAAATGAACTTTAACACGGTCTCATGAATGGCCTAGTCTCATTGGATCACAAAAGACTAACAAAGTTGCAAAATGTGCACACAATTATCTACCTTTTTGCACCATCACAGCTTCCTCCATGCATTTGTACCACTCATGGTCACTCTAGAGTAATCCCTTTACAATGCAAGCTACTTTGAAGGTTGAGTATAGCACTATGTCAAATGTACGAAATTCCTCAAAAGACACACAACTCTTGCATATAGTTAGCAGCTCTCCTAGGTAATAAAGCTTGCATGTAGATGGCAACACACAAAAATACAACCACAAATATCACATTTTTTCCATTTTGTCCAAATTTATCTTGTAGAATTCCAAACCCATTATGAAGGAAACACCTAATAAAGCAACATATTTTCCACTAGATGCCTCTGATTGCACACAAACCATTCTATCATGGTTGTCCCCAACGAATGTTGCCATTTGCAATCACTTGTCTGATATCATCATTATTATGAAACATCACAATATTCTCCCTAGGAAAGTGCATATGTAAAAGAATGACATTTGGTTTTCATTGTATAGCTAATAATTGAAGATTCTCCAACATGCCTCCAAAGTAGAAACATATCTAGCAGCAAGGTGCATCTATATCTCATCAACATTGCCAATAACACTATGATCACTATTTGCATTTATTGAATTATTTCCAATGGTTTTGAACCTAATAGTTGAGATATCATACCCTTTACAAACATATTTATAAAGATATTTTAGGATAAATATGGTGGAGCAAACCTCAAGGTTGATGTGCACATTATATTTCCGAGAGAGGTAAGGATTATATGACACAACCCAATTATTGTTAAAAGATATGGGCTCTACCATTATTTCTCCTCATATAAAATGGGTGATTGTGATCATCTTCCATAGTTGCATCAATGTCACGGATAATGTTTCAAATATTTACCATTTTCCATACATGGACTATTTGTTCCAAGATGACCACATGGTTTGTGCAAATTGCAAGCAACAATTATCTCAAAAAACTCTGGAAACTTGTCTCAATCTAAAAGCTTAGTGTAAACAAATATATCATAATGTTTTGTGTGCTTGGGTTTGAACATATCTTGCAAGATCAATAAAGTATGTGAATTTTGCAAGCCACAAATTTTAAATGCCACAACAATGGCATATGATGCAACTTTTCCCAAGAAATTCTTTTTCACAAGGGTACTCATCAAGTCCTTATGTTTCTAGAAGAAAATTGTAGTGGTCAAGTCAAGCCTATCATGCACAATCTATCCTGGTAGCAATGCATCCCTAATCTCCACCCATCTTGGATTGAAAGTGAATGTAATTTAAAGATTCAGCTTAAACAATCACCATAGCATCTTGATATAGCTAGTACATGTGTCTGGGCCCCCTAGTAAGTGATTGTGCAAGAACAATATGTTTTCCTACCATTCTCCCAAAAACAATATTCTACCCATCATTGGCTATAACCATATCTGCTAGGTTTGAATAAAATGTAGAATGCAAAGTGGATTGATACAAATAGCATCAGTTCTATCTACATTGCTTTATACTACAATATGCATCTACCATGAAGTACTGAAGAAACCTTCCACCCTTGTAGAGCAAGCATGTAACAATATCATCCCGAACTTTGAAGACAAAATGCATAGTACTCCATTTCTATGATGCAATCTGTGTTCATCACATGCTATACAAATACATCCTCCTCCACAGTGGTGTAAGGGATCTTTAGATACCAACCATCTTCTCCATTAGGAAATAAAAAGGCATATAGCTTTAGTGCAAGTTAGACAAAGATACACAAACACTGGTTTGTGTATATATATTTATGTCAAGGTGCCGCACGGAGTCATCATCTCTTTGTGGCACAATGGTTGCAACCTCATTACCAATGGGCACAGAGTATTATCAAGAATCCCCACGGCCCTCCACAATAGTCATTTGTATCTCTACTACAAGACTCTCAACCCTTGAACATGAAACATGGGACTTGCTTACATAGATGCATCTAACATTGGGAGATCATTAGCTTCACATGAAATTCCATTACACCAATGATTCAAGGCACAACATGACCATGAGATAAGGTAGGCAAAGAATGATGCAAAGAGGTAAAATAGTAAAGCCTATCATTTTGATTTCCATGCTACAGTGAAGTAAGATCTACATGGAGATTCTGCATCCGAGTATGAAGGCTTGCATTGTGTCTTCAACTAACTCTTGTTGAATTCAAGCATAGTCTACACAAATGTAGCATGGGCTCTCTTCATAATGCATGTATAGCTGGAGCCATGTTTGAAGAATGAAGAAAAAAATAACTATGGATACAAAACCCAATACAATTGAGTAATGAGATACACAAAAATATATAGGTGAAGAAGGGGGAGAGAGATATATATATATAGAGAGAGAGAGATGCATATGCCTTCATGATACAAATGCATGCATGTAAATACATAGACACACATTCATATGCCTTCATGATACAAATGCATGCATGTAAATACATAGACACACATGTAGAGATCAACAGATGTTAAAATTCATGACCACTTAAAAGTTAATGCCTAGGAGGGGACCAAAATAAGGCCCAAAAAGTCTCCCTCTTCCTAACTCTCTATTGTATTGTTTCCCCTAGTTAGAAATTAAAATCACATTGGTAATCTAATTCACATGCTACCATTTGCATTGAATGAATTTGATATACACTCCTTGAAAGACATGCTTCAAATAAATATATATTTGCACAAATGTACTCTCATATCAAAGGATCAATCAAACAAACACCAAGTATACCATAAAGAGAAATAGAGACAGAGAGAGAGAGAGAGAGAGAGAGAGAGAGAAATATAGAGTTTGATCACTCAAACAATCAATACACAACATCCATAAGCTATGTCTAAGAAATCCATAAGAATCACAACACTTACAATCTAAAAAGGACAAACAACCATGAGAGAGAGAGAGAGAGAGAGAGAGAGAGAGAGAGTGTGTGTGTGTGTGTGTGTGTGTGTGTGATAGAGCTTAATTAAATGAATGTTTAATATGATTTCCATAGAAGATACTTAAATATAATTCACACCAAGAAGCTTTACACATGTAAGTCAGTCTATATATGTAAATAATTAAAAGGTGCAAGGATGTTATCCATAGAAAATACTTAAACGTAATTCAGATCAAGAAGGAACATACATATAAACTGGTCTATATATGCTCACCAAACATACTAATATATCAATATGAATATATTAAACATATATATATATATATATATATATATATATATATATATATATATATATATATATATATATATATATATATATAGAGAGAGAGAGAGAGAGAGAGAAAGAGATGGATCACATTAATGAAATCACAGAATATTGGGAAGATATGTATACGTTTCCATAGTAACATTTATGCATAAGACATAAACATTGACATACGAATATGCCAACATATCAAGGTAATAATTTAATGCAACAATCACGCTTTTCATTAAAAATACTTAAACATATGGAGAGAGAGAGAGAGAGAGAGAGAGAGAGAGAGAGAGAGAGAGAAAGAGGTAGAGAGTTGAACATAAGCAAAGTATACATAAAGAGGACTTGTTTACTTGTGCGAGAGCAAAAAAGAGAGAGAAAGAAAGCTCAAATAATTAGAGTAACAAATTAAAATACTTGAAAGGATAGACACCCACATAAGGCCATGTAAGAAATAGAGACATGATGAGAGCAAAGCTTTTACATGAACAAGGAATACACACACCAAGGGGGGAGGGGGGAGAGAGAAAGAGAGAAAGAGAGAGAGAGAGAGAGAGAGAGAGAGAGAGAGAGAGAGAGAGAGAGAGAGAGAGAGAGAGAGAGAGAGAGAGAGAGAGAGAGAGAGAGAGAGAGAGAGAGAGAGAGAGAGAAAGGGGAGAGGGGGGAGGGAGGGAGGAAGAGAGGAAGGTAAATGAAATAAACAATATATTGTAATATTCCCCATAGCCCATAGGACCCCCCTTTAATAATCAAAATTATTCATTTTTACTCTCCCTCCCCCTGTCAATGATGCCGCTAGCTGGCGAAGGGAGGGGGAAGATGAAGTATGAGACGTTGATGATGGCGGAGCTACAAAAGTAGATGATGACCATGATCATGACAATGATGATGTTGATGGGGGGGAGGGACACATGTGTGCCACCTCTCTCCCCCCCACTATCTCTTCTCCCCCCAAGAATTCCAAATGCATGGCGGCGGGCCAAATTTTCCACCTAGATAGGAGGTAAGAGGAGGGGCCTCATAGGATGTACTAATATATTAAATGCACCATGTGCATGATGGGTAAGTTTGATTGGAAAATTCTGCATAGTACCGCACTAAGAGGGATGGAAGGGATGCATGCATCTAGACTATATCCTAAAGGCCTAGATGAAAAGTCTTACATTGCCAAGAGCGTTAACTGAACTTGGTTAGAGGGAGATGAGTAAAGAACTAGAAGAATAAAAGATCCCTAGTTGGGTTGTGAATAAGGCATGTCCATTGCCTTGGTTGACCAGTTAATGCTTTGGGTTAGGGTTAAGATACCATAAGGTAAAACCCAAGGGAAAGAGCAAGTCAAAATAAGTTAACCTACCAAGAACATTTGCTTGCATGATCTTGTTTAAGATTGTTGGGATCTTGCCAAGTTGCGAACGATCCAGGATTGGATGCTAGGAGCATTTGGGAAAAATATCTAAGATCGGATGCTGGGATCATCCGGGAAAAAGGAATCACACCTTAGCAGTTGGTCGTGCAAACAGCCTCCGAAATGTTCGTGATTGTACACTTAGGTACATTATTTGTACTCCTTTGCTCAAGGAACTAATTCAAGGAAAAACACTTAATGCTTCATGTTAAAAGCCTGGAGGGAGAGGCAAAAATAGTTACCTTTGACTGTCTGTCTGGCCCTATCCAAGGGGGTTGTTAGCCGCATCGGGCATATAGACCGAACCCACCGCGAGAGGTCTCTCCGTGGGTGCTACTTAGAGTGAGAGGATGCTTGGGTACCAGGGGAGGCTCTGGCTATAAATTCCTTGCCTCTGAATCTGACACAAGAGGCCGACGTGACTCGACATGGGATCTCGAGGCCCGTGTACTAGTCTATGGGCGGAACTTGGAGCAGCAATCCTGTAGATTGCTGGGATAGCCTTCAGGTAGGATACTTGATGTACTCCAAGATTATGATAAATAAAGAATAGATATTTGAGAAAAAGGAACTTGCTTGACATTGTTTTTGTGTCAGTGCTTAAGTTACGTAAAGGAACCAGTGATTAAACTGATTAATTAAGGAAGTTGCTTTTGCATGTCAAACGTGATGTGGTAGGTAATTAGATAACTAAGCAAAGAGAGGAAAGTGTGGTGGACATGACTTGGGTCTGTCCTATAGAAGGGTGGTCTCGGTTAGCTAGGAACTTTTCTCAAATGACGAGATATCGAGACTATGAAGACCTAGTATCAGTAGATTTAGAATCCCGATTTATGATGTTTTAGGGAAAAGGAATGGGACTATGCCCTATGGTAGAGAGGTTGAGCTTCGCATCCCTCTCATTTCCCATTCTCCATGAACCAAGTGCAGCATGAATCCACTTCAACTCTGTTGTTCCCACGCAAAGTGGTTCATCTGAAGCTCGACGCTAGCTACTTCCTAGAGACCTTGCTGATAGGGAAGGAACCCTGACTTTAGGTCTCGATCCTAAGTGGGAACGGCCGGACACTTCCGCTCGGGGCAGACTCGAGAAGACCTAGATCGCAAACCCTATGACATTCCTTGCGAGTGCCAGGCGGAGCTTTCTAGACTCTCCTCCCGATGGGCTTCTAAGACGTGTCCCAAAATCGGACGAGCGGACACGTTACAATCTCCCTTTCTCACATAAAGTGAGTGATCAGCATCAGAAATACAAAATCCAATATTGACAAGATACTCTCCAATCTTGCCAGGCCATGCTCTAGGTGCTTGCTTTAGCCCATAGACCGCCTTCTTTAACCTGCACACATATGTGGGATGCTCTAAATCCTCATAACCTGCTGGTTGCTCCATATACACTTCTTCTTGCAATTCACCATGCAAGAAGGCATTCTTAACATCCATTTGCTGCAAACTCCAACCTTTGGCTACTGCCAAGGCAATCACACATCAACAGTTGCCATCCTAGCAACTGGACTGAATGTCTCTTCATAATCTATGCCATATGTTTGAGCATAGCCTTTTGCAACCAACCTAGCCTTATACCTACTAACTGAACGGTCTGCATTATTCTTGACTTTGTAAACCCACTTACAGCCAATAGCTTTCTTACCCTTAGGTAAGGATACCAAATCCCAAGTCTTATTAGCTTCTAATGCAGCCATCTCCTCATCCATTGTTGCATCCCAATGAGCATGACCAACAGCATCCTCAAAACAAGTGGCCTCAACATCTTCAACTAGTTTCACCATATAAACATAATGGTGAGCTGCATAACCTTCAAAACCAAATCTTTTAAGAGGGTATCTAACCGTGCTAGATCTGCGTACCACTGGATCACTCAATGGAGCCTTTACATTACTATGAGCTCTTTGTACACCTATTGTCCTGACTGAAGGAATGCCAAGCTCATCATCTAAACTCTCCGAACCACTAGAATCTCCATCAAATCCTAAATGACTAGAAGATGCATCATTACCATCCAACATTTTCTTCTTTCCTTTGTTCTTCCCTGCAACACTTATAGATCCACGTGAAGATGTGGGGCTACTCCTTAGTCTCCCAGACCAAGGACTCACTGTAGATGTAGTACCAGATGATGTTTCTGGTCCACTAAGACTCTTTGATTCTTGTTTATCTTTCTGCACATAGCTGTCCTGATCATTATCATCATCCAAAACATCACTAGCAGGTGTATACCAACTTCCCATCTCATCAAAGATAACATCCCTGCTCAGTCTGAACTCACATGTGACAGGGTTATAACAACGATACCTTTTCTGCTCTAAAGAGTATCCAATTAAAACACATTTTTCTGCCTTTGGATCAAGCTTCTTCCGTAGCTCATCTAGCACATGAACGTATGCAATATAGCCAAATACCTTCAAGTGCGATACATCAAGCTTCTTGCCAGTAAAGCATTCTTCAGGAGTCATCCCATGAACTGGAGGTATGGGAGTTCTGTTCATAATGTAGACAGCACTATGGACACCCTCAAACCAAAAATGTTTGGGCATATTCTTTTCAGCCATTAATGCCCATGCAACTTCTGCAATATGCCTGTTTTTTCTTTCTGCAACACCATTTTGCTGTGGGATATACCTGCAACAAGTAAATTGCCTCTTTATCCCATGAGTCCTCAAGAAGCCACTGAACTCATTAGAGAGGTACTCTCCCTCTCCATCTGATCTCAAGCACTTCACTTTTAAGCATGTTTCTGTTTCAACAGCTACCTTAAAAGATTTGAAGTGCTCAAACAGATCACTCTTTTCCTTCATGAAGTATACCCATAGCTTCCTTGAACAGTCATCAATAAATGTGACAAAGTATTTGCTGCCACCAAGAGATACATTCTATGTTGCAATTACCTATATTGCAATTACCTGACTTCAATAGACCATTTTTCCTAGTAGTCACTGATGCTAATGGATCTGGAATAGGAGCAGTCCTTATGCAAGATTCTTATCCCATAGCCTACTCTAGCTGCAAACTTAAACCCTATGAACTTAAGTATTCTGCTTATGATAAGGAATTGCCAGCTGTAGTACAAGCTTTACGTCAATGGAAACACTATTTAATGGGATCTGAATTCATGATTAAAACTGACCAACAAAGCATTAAACATCTCCTTAGTCAACCACAAATATCTGACTGACACATTAAATGGGTTGCTTTTATTCAAAGTTTTCATCCACTCATACAATGTCAACCTTGAAAAGAGAATGTTGTTGCCAATGCTTTAAGTAGAAGACCGACTATTCATAATATCTATGTGATATCTTTTGACTCTCTTCTCCCTATGAAAGATACCTATGACCAAGACCCTAGTTTTCAATCTAATTGGAATAAATTAGTTGCAAATAACAGGATTCCCATTGATTCATTGTCTTACACTGATGGATTTATGTTCTATGAAAAAAGATTATGCGTAATTGTTCCATTTCGATCATTTGTTTTGCATAAAATTCATTGTCCCCCATACCAAGGCCATAGAGGAATTATTTCTACTTTGCGTACACCAATTGAAGATTTTTATTGGCCACACATGGAATCTAATGTATCTAATTTTATATCTGAATGTTTAATTTACCAAAGACAAATGACACCATGGTAAACAATATGGTTTATTAATGCCTTTACCAATTCCAGAATGACCATGGGAACAGATCTCACTGGATTTTATCACTGGTTTGCCTAACACTAAAGCTAATCATGACATTATTTGAACTATTGTCGATAGGTTTAGCAAACAAGCATATTTCATTCCATGCAAGAAAACGTTAATTGCATCTCAAGCTGCTCAATTGTTCTTGAAAACTGTTTTCACCAATCATGGTTTGCCAAAAGTTATTATTTCTGACCGTGATTCTAGATTCTGCAATAATTATTGGATTACTTTGTTTGCTAATTTAGGAACAAAGATTGATTTTTCATCTGCATTTCATCCTAAAACAAATGGGCAAACAGAAGCTACTAACAGTACCATTTTAGATCTTTTGCATGCATACACAATTTCAAAACCACAAACATGGGATACACATTTACATTTACTTTAGTTTGCATACAATAACACACCACATACAGCTACACAGAAAGCACCATTTGAAATTATTTATGGATATAGATTATGTACACCTGTTACATCATTGTCAAACGAGGTTCAAGCTGTTGATGATATTGCTAACATGCATGCTACTATTTTTTATGAAGTTAAAGATATGATTGCAAAAGCCCAATAATCATATACAAAACAAGCTAACAAGAAAAGAAAAGCTATGAGTTTCAAAGTTGATGATTATGTTTGGTTATGCATTGAAAAGAGAAGATTACAAAGTGTTGACAAACACCCTATTGTAAAGTTAGCTCCTAGATTTTATGGACCTTTCAAGATCATTCACAAAATCAATGACAATGCATTTAAACTAGAATTACCACAACACTGGAAAATCCACAACACTTTTCATATTAGTTTACTACGACCTTTTAGAGGCCAATTGCCTGTACATCCTATCTATGAAAACCCTCCTTTGTTAGAAGAAGAAGCTGAAATCCTTGAACCCGAAACTATTCTAGATACTGACTTTTTGACCACTAGAACTGGCTGTAGATATTCTAGATATTTGGTTAAGTTTAAAAATCATCCTGTTGAAGAGGCCCAATGGATGCACGCTCGAGACCTAAGTACTTACCCTTCACTACTGGCTCCACATTGAGCTAATAGCAATTGAGGACAATTTCTTGTTGAGAATCAGCAAATCACACTCACTAAACAGCCTCTTTGTATGGAGCTTCAGGGTCAAGGATATGCAGGCTAACCTATCCCATATGCACAATGGTGCCTACTGCAGTTTCCTACTTTCCTATAAAGCATTGTACTTGCTTCCTTTTCTTAATGCAATGATAGTACTCTTTTCTTTTCAGTGAAGTGTCAATGTCATTGTCCACATACACAAGATTGTGTTTATGAGTCCAAGTCTCAATCTTGGAACCTAATTCACTTGTGTAACAAACAGTGTCTTTGTCTTCTCCATCATGAGTCCACACTTCTCATTTCATCCTCCATAGCTTCCGGTTTTGCCATGCTCTAGATCTCGCATTTGTCACATGGTATCAGAGCCCAATTGGGCATGGCATTGCTTCTCTAGCCTCTCTTGATTCCTCTCAACCTCAGTCTAGCTCAATGTCAGCTCATGACTTCATCTCCCAACTCTACTCTCACTGAAGCTTCCATGGCAACCATAGCCAACAGCACCCTGTCAGATTGAGCTACTTATATCTCACTCCACAGGTCAAATCTCTTGGAGCTTCCTTCTGGAAAATTATTCTCCAACTCACAAAGCTTCCATGTATCACATCAATCCAGGAGATTGGACCATCTGGAGCTCAGCATTGTGAAAATCCTCAATCTTTGCTCTGTGTCTACCATAGCCAGACAGGACCTACCTTACTTGGAGCTTCAATAACTCCTCAACCAGGCCATTTCAGCCCACGATTTCTTCTAGGGAGTTGTTCCTCTACTCAAGCAATTCATCTTGGCACAAAAATCGACTGCATTACTGTGCCCTGACTCCAGCATTGCGGAAATCGCAGAAAACTGTCAGAATTGCGCCTGCTTACATTCGAGCTGCCTGCGTGCTGCATACAGTCCACGATGTTGACGATTATCATGGGGCTTTGATAGCCCATGAAGTCAGCTTCCTAGGCATATAAATTTTTTTAAAAATGATTCACTGTAGCTCCTGCAATCAGCAAAAAACCAGGCTGCCCCCAGAAACCCTAATGCAAAAGCCATAGCCAATGCTTCAAAATTCTGACATTTTTCATTGTTTCTCTCACTAAAGTTATCAACAGTGATTTTAATCACTGAGCAATACTCTCTGAAGTTCATTAAAGTACTGTCACTCAGATTTGAAGGTATCAGCATCAAATCAAGGAGGGGAAGGACCTAAGAAGATTGAAGAACGACCGAACGATCCCAAGCTCAAACATCAACACTGACATAGTGTATTTTCACACTGTCATTAACTGTGTCTCTTGACACACTACATTCTGCTCTTCTACTGATAAAATCTCAGAATTCTGGTATTGATTTGATGCTGCTCTTGCAACCTCAACATGGGAAAAGATTCTCCAAATGCTCGATTCAAAGGAGTCGGGTTTCACACCTGGCAAACCCGCATCAAGCTCATCTTGATGAAAAAGGGTCTCTGGGCCATCACAAATGGCAAAGAGAAGAAACCTCGGGACGCGGACCTTGCAACTACTTGGCAAAAGAATGATGACAGAGCCCAGGCCATTATCAAACTGGAGCTAGACGACAGTTATATCCATCATGTGGATAACTGTGAGACCTCACAGGATACATGGAAAAGACTTGACACCCTGTTCATTGCACAATCTAAATCATCAAAGTATGGTCTCCTGATTGAGTTCTTC
Organism: Lygodium microphyllum; assembly: GCF_053477565.2. Classification (NCBI taxonomy): domain Eukaryota; kingdom Viridiplantae; phylum Streptophyta; class Polypodiopsida; order Schizaeales; family Lygodiaceae; genus Lygodium; species Lygodium microphyllum. The sequence goes on from NC_141137.1 coordinate 153,621,290, forward strand.
AGGCTTGAAATGAGGTCTAGCACATCACTTGCCACACATCTTAATTACATGGAAGGACTCCTAACCCAACTTGCAGGAATCAACATTAAAATGGATGAAGATGTTTGCATCGGTGTTCTACTTAAGAGTTTGCCTGCTGAATATAATAATGTATCAACAACTTTAATCAACATGCCAAATCCTGAACTTGTTGATATCCAGGCATCACTGTTAGAAGAAGAAAAGAAGCTAAAAACTAAAGAAGAACCAAGTACCTCTAGAGATGAGCATGCATTATATGTTGGCAACAGGTACAAAGGCAAGAAGGATCAGCTCTTCTGTGACTTCTGCAAAAGGACCGGACACACCGAGAAGTTCTGCCACTCAAGAAAGAGATCCCAAAAGGCCTATCTAGTCGCAGTCAAAGAAGAAGAAGAAAATGGAGCAAAGGAAGAAGATGATGAAGATGAAGACCACCAGGATCGGAAGGACAAGACTCATTAGTCCTTCTACTCTCATAACTTTGATAGACTGTTTTAAAAGCCTTGTACTTCCTTGCCCTAATGCTTCCTGCCATAAGCTTTGTAAACTCCTTATGTAACTTGGCATTACAGTCCCTGTACACTTTGTGAGGCCCCTGTTACTGCCTCTGGATGTCCATCATGTTTTGGTGCCCACACTTAGCCTTTTCTGCAACAGCCTCTGGTGTCTACCATGTTTGTGGTGTGCCCACACTTTGCAGGTGGTTCTCATTACAGCCTCTACACACTTTGTGCCTTTCTAGTTGTGATTGAGGAGGGGTGTTGAGAATCAGCAATCACACTCACTAAACAGCCTCTTTGTATGGAGCTTCAGGGTCAAGGATATGCAGGCTAACCTATCCCATATGCACAATGGTGCCTACTGCAGTTTCCTACTTTCCTATAAAGCATTGTACTTGCTTCCTTTTCTTAATGCAATGATAGTACTCTTTTCTTTTCAGTGAAGTGTCAATGTCATTGTCCACATACACAAGATTGTGTTTATGAGTCCAAGTCTCAATCTTGGAACCTAATTCACGTGTGTAACAAACAGTGTCTTTGTCTTCTCCATCATGAGTCCACACTTCTCATTTCATCCTCCATAGCTTCCGGTTTTGCCATGCTCTAGATCCCGCATTTGTCACATTGCTATCCCACCCTAGGGGTATGATGCCAGGAGGCATATTCCATAGTGGATTCTGTGAGGTTTTGCAGTGGATTCCGTAAAATTATATTTGTTGCTGGGGCTCATACACAAGGTGGATTCCTTGTGTGAAAAGTTGATGGGGATGCCTGTCCTTTTCGGGTATCTTGTAACTTTAATGTGCAAGTGGGTGATTCCATAGCGGGTGATTCTGCAAAATACATATTTAAATTAATAGATGTTTATGAGTTTAGAGTGCGCACTTGTAATAAATTAAGGTTAGGATTGAGTTCTAACCAATTTATTTATTTTGTAGCTGAAGAATGCTAGGTATTCACTTTTGTCGGTTTAATTTTATTATTTTCTAACAATTGTGAATGCTTCAGTTGATATGTAGAGCAGGCAGCAGTGGCATTGGGGGAAGCACTGGGCGATAGCGTGTATTCAAGTTATTTAGAAGAAATTATCATTTTTTATGGGCGCGCATCTTAGGCGTGGCGCCAATATTTATTTTGACGAGCTTATTTATTGAAGCACCTGACGTTTATTTATTATTTTATATGCGCATGGGCACACGATTTAAATATTTGCTATTGGACATTGTATTTGGGCACACCTCGACTCTTTGTGCGCCCAATAGCTTTAATTCTTTAGTGGGACAAAAGCAAACACAAAAGCTAAAGTGTGCTAATTGTAAATTGGGCTATTTTTTGAGCTTGGAGATGAACAATATATCAAATATATGCTTCCTGGAGCACTCACACAAGGCATGGGGAGAGATTGTACCCAATTGGTCTTTTGCTTCATGTCGTGCAAGTTTTCTCTCTTTTTTTGTGCAAAAGTAGAGTTCTTTTGTTCTTGGGGACCTTCCGGTGCTCGCTATGCACACATACAACATCTACTCTATGCACCAGTGTTAGGTGACTAACATGAGGATATGCGAGTAATTTTACAAGTGGACTACACCCACATAATCTATCCTTGGTTATGGTATATTAATTGTGCCACCTCTTCCTTCCTTAGCAGGTTCACACTTAGTGGGCGCATGTATGTACATTGTGTACTTTCATATTAGTCTTTTATCATGTTCTAGACTTAGTTCTTTTGTGTGGGAGAAGAAGAAAGAAGAATAGGAAGAAGATTTGAGGCCTATATCTCCATATGCTCAAATCTCCATTGCTTTTGCGTATTTGTACTCTTGGTCTCTTCATCTCTCTCCCCTCGTACCTGTTTTCATAGTATTAGAGTCATCCCACGACTACACGGAGCTTGATTAAAGGCTAAGATGAAGGCATTGGAGCATGAAAGCAAGTAAGCAAGCAACATGTAAGAAGCTCTTCCACCTTGGTCAATTTGCCATAGGTTATAGCTACAAGAGGCTCATGAGACTGGTAGGGTTGCAATCTTCAATTGCAATAAAACATGTAGTCTTCACAAAGGAAATGTTTAGCCAAAATGACCTGCCTTCTAGACCTACAAGTGGTCCCGATAATTTTTTTTTGGTATACTATAGTTTCAGTTGTGTCCGCTGTTTATAGGTGCATAGGTAACAGATTTTGAATCTATAATGTTTCTGGTGTTTGCTAGATTGCAGACACAAAAGGCATTTGTATGTAGATTGCAAATCACAATTATCGTTATACAGTCAATGAAAATGGCCAAATGTTTAGTTGTAGTGTACCTAGTATCAACTTGCTTTTTGCAGATTGCAAGTTTTTGTAAGGTTTTCTATTTATCAAAATGTTTGACAACTTCAACTAGATTGTCAGTGAGAAGCTTGATAAGAACAATTCATGCATGGAAGTTCAAGATGACAATTTTTTTGAAGAAAAAATGTGTTTTGAATTATATTGAGGGAGACATGGCAGTAGCACCTGAAGTTCTCGCAAGAAATGCTACTGCAAAACAGTTAAAGGCTAAGAAAGATGGGGAGCAAACACAAAGTAAAGTCATGTATTGGCTATCTGTCTCAGTGTTAGAGATAGTATGATGAGATATTTGCAAGAATCTGAAACCCTCACTATTGCATGGAAGAATTTGGCAAAAATATTCAAATTAAATACAAAGACCAGAAAGGTATAACTTAAGTCAACCAAGTGAAAAGTGGGAACCTATCCATTAATTATCATGCCTTGAAGATCAAGAGTATTATGGAAGCTCTTGGATCTATTAGTGTGGTAGTTGATGATGATAATATTGTGTATGTATTCTTAGATAGACTTGGAGATAAATACAAGAGCTTCAGGTTATCTACGAAAATGAGGGATGATATCCTTGATTTTGTAGACTTGATTTCTATGCTAATACTCGAGAAGAAGACCGTTGGCTTGGATTCCTCTTTTTTCAAAGCAAGAATAAGTCCTTTACTCGATTAACAGAGGTAGAGGTCATGGCAGAGGCCAAGGTGGTGATCATGATCAAGTTTATGATGCGCAACAAAATAGAAGAGGATAGTCTCAAGGGGGAGCCAAAGAGGACAAGTTGCAAATTCTAATAAGCTATAGAATTCTAGTGACAATAGAGAGTACTAGCATTGTGGTCAGAAAGGTCACATTTCTAAAAATTGCTTCAAAAAGAAAGTTGGAATTAAAAATGGAAAAAAGCATCAAGGCAATTATATATCCAATAGTCAAAACAATGGTGACACAAGTGAATAATTGTTTATTATATAACACTTTAGGAATACTATCATTACTGATGGTTCATCAAAGAATGATGTATAGTACATATATTTAGGTATCTCTAACCACATGACTTCTCATGGAGAGTGGTTTAGAGAGATATGCAATCTAGAGTCTCCGTGTTACGTGGAGATAGGGAATGATATAGCTCACCCATCACTCATGTTGGAAATGCTTCTTTAAGTATGTAGAGTAGCAAAGCTAAGTACTTGGATGATGTGCTGCATGTACCAAATATTATAAAAATTTTGATTTCTATTGGTTAGAACAAGGATTGCAGCTTCAGCTCACATATGATGATTGTTATACAAAAGATCTAAAAAATGATTACAAGTAGATTGCAAAAGGGAAATGTGCTAGCGAATCGTTTTTTCTTGATGCAAGTCTTGTTGAAATGGATGCTGGTATATTTGCATAAGGTTCAAGTGTTGTGGCTAATATTGAAATTTGGCATGAGAGAATTGGTCATATGAATGTGCAGTGCCTGGAAGGCATACAATCATCAAAAGAGATTGTGGATGGCTTGCCTAAGTTTAAAGTTGATGAGATGCACACATTATGTGAAGCGTGTCAATTTAGAAAGCAAGCAATGCATGTGTTTCCACATGAAAAGCATGTATGCAAAAAGCCACTTGAATCGATATATTCTAATGTGTGGGGTCCTACAAAGACTGCAATTTTTAGTGATTGTAAGTATTATGTTTTATTCATTGATGATCATACTCATAAAGTATGGATTTACTTTATGCATGAGAAAAGTAAGGTTTTCACTCACTTCAAAAGCTTTAAGGCTTTGGTTGAGAAGGAGACACGGTTGCATATTAAATGCCTAAGATTGAATTGAGGGGAAGAATCTCTCTCCAATAAGTTTTTTTTTTTTTGCAAAAAAATGGTATACATAAGTAGTATACATGTAGATATAGTCTGCAACAAAATGGAGTTATTGAGTGAAAAAATAGGTATATTGCAAAGATGGCTCATGGATTGATATAAAAAAGAAACTTGCCTCATTACTATTGGGCTAAAGCAGTTACTATTAATGTATACAACATGAATAGAACACCCACCATTGTTGTCATACATGGTATGATATCCAAAGAGAAGTTTACAGACAAAAAGCCAAATATATTCCATCTAAAAGTATTTGGATGTATTGCTTATATACATATTCTTGATGAGTTGCAAAAAAAAATTGGATCTCAAAGAAAAAATATAGTTTTATGTGATAAACTTTCTTATTCAAAAATGCCTTTATGAGTTTGTTTTAGCCTTAAGAAAATGACCCAAATTTAAGTAATCTAATGACTACAGAAGAATTAAAGATATGGAAAGAATGGAATACAAGAGACAAAAGGTAATGTATCGATTATATGTAGTAATCATTGATTACACTATGTTGTAACATATCAGAAATGTAGAAACTTCACATGTAGCTTGGACAATCTTTGAGAATATGTTTTCAGTAAACACAAAGGCACGAAATATTCAACTCAAGCAAGAGTTGAATACTTTGAAAAAAAAATGTGTTTGTAACAAATGATAGAGCAAGGGCTATAAGTTTGATTTAATAGAAAATGTTATTTTATGGAAGGCTTTAATTTTAAGTGCAAGTTGGTCATGCAAAAGGAAGTAGAGTTGGATGCATGTTCACTTTAGATGTTGAAATTCCTATTATGAATGTTGTTATGTATGCTAAAGGCAAAGGAGTGGTTACATATATTAAATATGATACAAATGTATTGGGCATGCAAATGTACAAATGCTAAAATTAATGTAGTCCAAAGGGTTGGTTATAGGGTTGTTTGCTTTTAGAGTTATAGAATTTCATAAAGTGTGTGAAGCATGTCAGTTTGGTAAGTAGGCAAGACAACCTTTTTTGCATGATAAATATATGAGCAAGAATATACTTGATGTTATGCATACAGATGTTTAAGGACCTACACAAAATATATATCTTGGTTTTGTTACATTTATTAATTATTGTTCAAGAAAACTATGGGTGTATTTCATGAAGGAAAAGAGTGATATATTTGAGCACTTCAAGACTTTTAAGGCTGCTATTGAAACAAAAATTGGCTTGAAAGTTAAACGCTTGAGGTCAAATGGAGAGGGAGAGTACTTCTCTAACAAGTTTAGTGACTTTTTGAGATCTCATGGGATAAAGAGACAGTTTACTTGTTGCAGATATACCCCACAACAAAATGGGATTTTAGAAAGAAAAAAATATCCATATTGCAAAAGTTGCACACATATTGATGGCTAAAAAAATTTTGCCAAAATATTTTTGGTTTGAAGTTGTTCATATTACTGTCTATATTATGAATAGAACTCCCGCAGCTGCAATTCATGGGATGACCCTTGAAGAATGCTTTACAAGCAAGAAACCAATGTGTCACACTTGAAACTGTTTGGTTATATTGCACATGTTCATATACCCGATGAGCTACAAAAGAAGCTTGATCCAAAGGTTGAAAAATGTATTTTCATTGGATATTCTTTAGAGTAGAAAGGATATCATTCTTATAACATTATCATAGGTGAGTTTAGAGTAAGGAAAGATATTATTTTTGATGTGATGAGTAATTGGTATGCATCTGGTGGTGATGCATTGGATGATGATAATGATGATCATGATAGTTATGTGTAGAAAAAAAGCAAGAATCATAGAGCCTTACTAGACTAGAAATATCATATGGTACCATATCTATAATTTGTTAGATATGATCAATGTCCCACCCTCATTAGGTGCTACCAATGATCCATGGTGCTCAAAGTTGTAAGGCCCCCATTATGAGGAGAAGCCAAATGTGAGCCCGAACATTGGTTGAGTCTTGACTTGTATATCAGATGAGGTCAATGTGACCGGATGGCAAAAAGGTGACTGTTGTGGGTCTAATCTTTGGGTTAGACGGAGTGGTTAAGCTGGTAGCAACTCGAGGCACATTGCATTGAGTTGCGTGGTAAGGGAGTTAAAAGGGGCCCCTATTGTGGTAAAGGGAATATTCCCTGGAATATTCCCTGGCCGACTAGTGGAGGCTCATATGGTAGGTCGGTCAGTAGGCCGACCTAATGACCTTCGCGGGCTATAAAAGCTAAACCCCTTCGCAGCCATCTCTCACTCATCTTTCACCCAGTCAGAGTTGTTGTTCTAGCTAACCTTAAGCTCTTCACCTATCTTCTGTCTAGATCGCCATCTAAGCTTCACACAGTGGAAGCGCACGGGTGGACAGAGCCACCTTTGTATCAGTTGTTTGGAGTTAAAGAATTTACTGATTCTCCTCTTATCTGTTGTGTACTCTCTATCTCTTTCTCAGATTCTGTTCGCTGCGCCGTGTAATATTTTACATGGTATCAGAGCCCACGGGGCTCTAAAGATCGGAGAGCGTGCAAGAGGCAAAGGCTTCAACAGCAAAGAGAAACGATGTCGACTCCGGGAAGCGGTTCTGGCGCATCAGGAAGCGGTATAGGAGGTGGTGCTGCTATACCGGCTATTCAAACACTGAGGATTCGTCCACCAACCTTCAGCGAAGGCAAGTTAGATGGTACAAACTACACCTTGTGGAAGTTCAAAATTACAACTATCCTTGATTCTTATGAGCTTCTGGAGACTGTGCTGGGGACTGACGCAGAACCATAGCCTTCCCCCGACCCATCAAATCCTAGTGTGATGATTCCTCCGATTGCAGATCTTCTACGAGCTTGGAAACGAAGGAATGCAGATGCATTGTGTGCCTTAGTTACAAGCTGTTCTGACAGTGTTTTGACTCTGATTCAGCATACAACCAAAGTGTCAGAGGCTTGGAATGTACTAAGGAGTCAGTACGAAATGCGAAACCAAACAAGGATTCAAAACTTGGAGAATCAACTAGCAGCGGAGAAGTTTGCTGAAGGAGAGACGGTTGAAGCATTCATCACTCGGATTAAGAATCTGCGCGACCAGATGGCTGGCGCTGGGATACAAAAGACTAGCGAAGAGCTAGCTCGGAGGTGTCTTCAGATTTGTCCACAAAAGTTTGATGGACTAGTAACTGCCCTTAATACTCAGGTGAGACCTCAAGCTTTGACTTTTGAGGAGTTTTGTGCATTATTAATGGAGGAGGAGTTGAGGTTGAAAGCCCGAGAAGGAAGCAACAATGGAGATGCTGCATTCTCTGCCAATGCAAAAGGCAAAGGTGTTTCCTCCACCAAAAATGATGGTGACAAAAAGAAGAAGGGCGGCAAGAAGAAGTTTCAAGGAGAGTGCTTCTACTGTAAGAAGAAAGGACATGCAATTGTAGATTGTCGTGTCAAGAAGGCAGATGAAAAGAATGGTACCCTTAAAAGTAAAGGGAAAGAGACAGCCAATACGGCTGAAGCAGAGTTGGAATTATTCATGGCGACCATTGAGGAAGTGTGCTCCTCGGCGCAAGAAGAATCTATCACTGACTCTTGGGTGTTGGATAGTGGGGCCTCCCGTCACATGACCAACAAGAAAGGTCTATATAGTTCTATGCAGTCTCTACAAGAATCCATTACTGTGACGGTTGGAAATGATGCTAAATGCCCTGCTGCGGGCACAGGTACTATTTCTTTTGTTGCTGCAAATGGTGAAGTCAAAAAGCTTTCAAATGTGTTGTATGTTCCCGAAATCAGGAGAAATCTCTTATCAGTTTCTGCCATAACTGATCTTGGTCATGAAGTGAGGTTCAAGAAGACAGGTGCAGAAATTATTGATAGTGCTGGCACAATTGTTGGCAAAGGAGAAAGAAGGAACAACCTGTATGAGCTAAGTGCTCTTACAGCCACCGCTGGAGTGGGCACAAGTAAGCTTTGGCATGAAAGGTTTGGACACATCGGATTTGCAGTATTAAAGGAGATGCAAAAGCAAGGTATGGTTGCTCACCTACCTACAATAACTGAATTGAAGGACCATGTGAAGCTTGTATGATGGGCAAGCAACAAAGAAAGGCATTTCCACAAGAAAGCAAGAATAGAGCACAGGCTCCTCTAGAGTTGGTGCATGCTGACTTGTGTGGTAAGATGCCTACACAGGCCTTGGGGGGATCTTCTTATTTTATGTTGATTGTCGACGACTACAGTAGGAAGATGTGGGTGCACTTCCTTCGTGATAAGGCTCAAGCTTTTGGTAAGTTTAAAGAATGGCTAATACTTGTTGAGAATGAAACAGGGAAAAGTGTGAAGAAATTTAGAACAGATGGTGGTGGTGAGTTCAACTCAAAGGAGTTTGAAGGCTTTTGCAAGAGCAAAGGTATCAAGCGTCAATTGACGACGCCTCACACACCTCAGCAGAACGGTGTTGTGGAACGCAGGAATCGCACCATTGTGGAGATGGCAAGATGCATGCTAAAGGGCAAGGGATTGCCTAACCATTTTTGGGCTGAAGCTGTTAATACTGCAGTCTACATTCTAAATCGGAGCTATACAAAGGCTCTCAAGGGAAAAACACCTCATGAGGCTTACACTGGTAAGAAACCATCTGTCTCACATTTCAGAATTTTTGGATGTGAATGTTATGCACATGTTCCAGATGAGAAGAGAAACAAGTTACAACCAAAAAGCAGAAAATGTATCTTCTTGGGTTATAGTGATGAGCAGAAGGCTTACAAATTATATGACCAAGAGGCAAAGAAGATCATCGCGAGCTGTGATGTGGTGTTCAAGGAGGAGCCGTATACAGTGGAGGAGGAGAAGGCAAGTTCTTCCACTTTATCATCAAGCGAAGAAGTAGTCCACTATGAACCTGTCCCGAGAGCTATCCCTATCCTTAAGGAGGAGGAAGCATCATCTTCAGATGATGAGGAAAAAGTTCACCAACCTGACATCACCCCACTGGAAAAGCCATTGCCGCGCTGGGTGAAGCAACTCTATGACCACAATAATCCTATGCCTGCATCTGTTGAGGAGAAGGCAGACGGACCAAGGAGGTCTCAGAGAATAGAGGAGCAAAGGAGGGCTTCTGCTCACATAGTCAATATGGCCTTGATGGTTGAGATTATGAGAGAAGTAAAGGAGCCAACTGACTTAGAAGAAGCACTTGCAAATCCATCATGGAAGGATGCTATGCAGGCGGAGTATGACAGCATACTGAAGAATGACACTTGGGAGCTAGTGGATCGACCAGCAAAGCGGAAGGTTATTGGCACCAAGTGGATCTGGAAGGTAAAGTACAAGGCTAATGGTACCTTAGAAAAGTACAAAGCTAGACTGGTTGCCCAAGGATTTTCACAAGTTGAAGGGTTTGATTTTCAAGAGTCATTTGCCCCAACTGCCAGAATGACCACTATTCGCATGGTACTTGTAGTGGCTGCCCATGAGAAGTGGCCAGTGTACCAAATGGATGTTAAGTCAGCGTTCTTAAATGGTGACCTCAAGGAGGAGGTGTATGTGGCTCAGCCACCAGGGTTTGAGGCCCCCCATTCTGAGAACAAAGTGTGTAAACTGAAGAAGGCATTGTATGGGCTGAAACAAGCCCCCAGAGCATGGTACCAGCGGATAGATAGGTTCTTTTTAAACCTAAACTTCAAAAGATGTGCCTCAGATGCTAACTTGTATGTTTACAGGGATGGTAAAAAGTCTGTAGTGATTGTCCTATATGTGGACGACCTTCTTATTACAGGTGACTATGAAGATATGATCAACCAAACTCGAAAGGCTTTGAGTTCTGAGTTTGAAATGACAGACTTGGGCTTGCTACACTATTGTTTGGGGATTGAAGTCTGGCAAGAGCCAGGAAAGATCTTCATCTCTCAAAAGAAGTATGCATGGGAGATCTTGAAGGCATTTGGCATGACCGAGTGCAAGGAGATAGCTACACCTATGGAGGTGAATGCAAAGTTATCCGTCGAGGATACATCAGCATTAGCAGACATTGGGAGGTATAGGAGGTTGGTCGGCAGTCTGATCTACTTGTGTAACACCAGACCAGATATCAGTTTTGCTGTTGGTGTTTTGAGCAAGTTCTCAAACAAACCTCATGAGAGTCATTGGAAGGCTGGGATGCGGGTGCTCAAATACTTGAAGAAAACTCTTGACTATGGTATCACATACAGTTTCGGAACTTCTCTTGTGGAGAACTGTGACTCAGATTGGGTAGGAGACATTGATTCCAGGAAGTCAGTTTCTGGTTATTGTTTCTCTTTGGGTTCAAGAATTTTCTCTTGGATTAGTAAGAAGCAACCAACAGTGGCATTGTCTTCTACCGAAGCAGAGTACAAGGCAGCTTGTTTTGCTGCATGTGAGGCCGTATGGTTGAGAAGGATTCTATGGCATATGGGAGTGCAGGATGAAGAACCAACTGTGCTGAGATGTGACAATCAAAGTTGCATCTCCATTGCCAAAAATCCAGTGTTTCATGCACGCACCAAACATATAGAGATCCAGTATCACTATGTGCATGATTTGATGGAGGATGGAATAGTGGAATTGGTCTACTGTCCAACAGAGGAGAATGGAGCAGATATCTTCACTAAAGCACTTACGAAGGATCTACTTCAAGTTCATCTTCAGAGACTCGGCATTGGGCCGAGGAGATAGTTCACCTATGGGTGGACATTGAGGGGGGGTGTTAGATATGATCAATGCCCCACCCTCATTAGGTGCTACCAATGATCCATGGTGCTCAAAGTTGTAAGGCCCCCATTATGAGGAGAAGCCAAATGTGAGCCCGAACATTGGTTGAGTCCTGACTTGTATATCAGATGAGGTCAATGTGACCGGATGGCAAAAAGGTGACTGTTGTGGGTCTAATCTTTGGGTTAGACGGAGTGGTTAAGCTGGTAGCAACTCGAGGCACATTGCATTGAGTTGCGTGGTAAGGGAGTTAAAAGGGGCCCCTATTGTGGGGTCCAGGGGCCGCAGAAGCGGCCCCTGGCTGGGGGGTCCCAGGGGGGCCGCTGGCCCCCCTGGCGGGGGTCCGGGGGCAGCGCCCCCGGCCCGATGGTAAAGGGAATATTCCCTGGAATATTCCCTGGCCGACTAGTGGAGGCTCATATGGTAGGTCGGTCAGTAGGCCGACCTAATGACCTTCGCGGGCTATAAAAGCTAAACCCCTTCGCAGCCATCTCTCACTCATCTTTCACCCAGTCAGAGTTGTTGTTCTAGCTAGCCTTAAGCTCTTCACCTATCTTCTGTCTAGATCGCCATCTAAGCTTCACACAGTGGAAGTGCACGGGTGGACAGAGCCACCTTTGTATCAGTTGTTTGGAGTTAAAGAATTTACTGATTCTCCTCTTATCTGTTGTGTACTCTCTATCTCTTTCTCAGATTCTGTTCGCTGCGCCGTGTAATATTTTACATAATTATCCCTTAGTCTATATCATATGGTACCATATCTATAATTAGCCCTTAGTCTGGGAGACTAAAGAGCAAGCCCACATCTTTAGCTCCATCTGATAGTGTTGCAAGTAAAGACAAAGAGAAGAAAAAAGTGTCAAATGGTACTGACACATCTACTATTCATTTGAGGTTTCATGGAGATTCCAGTGGTTCAAAGAGTTTGGATGATGATCTTGGTATTTCTTCAATCATGAGACTAGGCGTATCAAGAGTATAAGGTAATGTAAAGGCTCCATCGAGTGATCTAGTAGTACACAGGTTTAGCATGGTTAGATACCCCATTAAAATATTTGGTTTTGAAGATTATACAGCTTACCATTAATCTTATATGATAAAGGTGATTGAGGATGTTGAGCCCACTTGTTTTTGGATGTTGTTGGTCATGCTCATTGGGATGCAACAATGGATAAGAAGATGGATGCATTAGAGGCCAATAAGACTTTGGATCTAGTACAATTGCCTAAGGGCAAGAAAGCTATTGGTTGTAAGTGGGTCCAAAAACTTAAGCATAATGCAAATGGTTCTATTAGTAGGTATAAGACTAGCCCAATTACAAAAGGATATGTTCAAACATATGGCATAGATTATGAAGAGACATTCAATCTAGTTGCTAGGGTGGCAAGTGTTAGATCTATGATTATTTGGTAGAACAACCAAAGGTTGGAGTTTATAGCAAATGAATGTAAAGAATACCTTCTTGCATTATGAAATATAAGAAGAGATATATATGGGGTAGCTAGCAAGTTATGAGGATTTAGAGTATCCCACTTAAAGAAGGTGCCCTATTGGCTAAAACAAGTACCTAAAGCATGGTTTGACAAGATCGGATCGTATCTTGTCAACATTGGCTTTTATATTTCTGATATTGATCACTCACTTTATGTGAGAAAGAGAGATGTTGATTTGATTATCATAATCATCCACATGGATGACTTGATTATTACAAGTAACAATGACAGTGGGACTGCTAAAGTCAAGGACCTTTTGAAGAAGAAGTTTGAGATAAAGGATTTGGATGAGCTAAGGTACTTTCTTGATATTGAGGTGATCAAATATGATGATGGTATATGGCTGCCCCTAAAATGAAGGTTACCACTTCAATGGAAATTTACACAAGACTAACAAGAAATGCTGAATTAACAAGAAATGTTGGAAACCATAGCTTTCCATTTCTTAATCAAGATGTCTTACAACCAAGAATTACAAGAGATCTTGAAGCCATGGAAGCTTGAGAATCAATTGATGACTGATGCAAGGAACTCACCCCTTACAATGGTGGGAAAGGAATTATCTTCAAGCTCCAAGAAGTGGAGATGTGAAAAATGATTAAAAGATGATTAACATTGGCACCCTCTTGTCTTTTATACTCCAGTCTAAACTAGGCTAATTTCCTAATTAAAGCAACACAAAAATCTTTTTATCACAATCCATCCCTGCCCAAAAGTTTTGTCCTCAAAACTTTGAAGAACGAAAGGACAAATGAATGGTAACTATTAAGAAGTGAGAGGCCAATGCTGAATATCCTTGTTGAAGTTGTCCATTGAAAAAAGATAATCTTCCATTAAAAAGAATCTCCAAAATAAGCTCAAAACAGTAAAAATTTGAAATGATGTCCTGAATAGGGTAGGGATAGTAAATGACCCATAACTTTGGATAGAAATGTCAAATTGATGCATATGAGATATAGAAATGAAATATCTTCATAAGGTATCCATCCATGTCATCATAATCCAATTTGGATGTTGATAGGTCAATTATTTTCATGATAGAAAATTAATACATCACGCTATCCACTGTGCCATGAACTAATTATCTTCTTGAAGAAGCCATGGAAACTAATCTAAATATGAAGCATGTCGCCAAGATGATTCTTCTATAGGCAATCCCTTCCACTTGATGAGATATTCCATAACAATACGGTTCCTTAGAACCTTCTCTCTCTTGCTCAACAATCCTTTCAGGCTCATAGATGATTAAGCCATATTCATCAATAGGAGGTAGTTCTTCAAGAACTTGTATGTTAGGCCCAATGTATTTCTTAAGTTGAGACACATGAAAAACATTGTGAATGCATGTGGTAGGAGGTAAATCAAGTCGGTAAGAAAGATCCCCAACTTTCTTTGTGATTTGATATGGACCATAATAGCAATGAGCAAGCTTATTATGTCCACCCTTGAGAGAAGCATAATGAGACTTAGGTACTTTCAAAAATACCCATTCTCCTTCTTCAAAATCCACATGCCTTCTTTTACCATCCACATATGATTTCATTGTCTCTTGTGCCTTTCTGATATTTTATTTGCATTGCTTCATTAAGGCTTTCATCTTTTCCAACTCTTCTCAAGCAAGAGGATTCACTTCATCATGAAACAATGCTAAAGGTACTTGGTCTTTATATCCATACAATGCCTCAAATGGTGACATACCAATACTCATGTGATGAGTATTATTGTAACAGAACTCCGCAAGATGAATCCAATGATCCCATGCATTCTATGTATCATGGCAAAAGTGTATGAGGTAGATTTCTAACCATTTATTGACGCTTTCAATTTGGCCATCTGTTTGTGGATCATAGGCAGTACTTGGAGTTACTTTTATACCCATGGAAGTGAAAAGACTTTTCCAAAAATTCCCCATGAACTTGGAATCCCTATTAGAAACAATCTTCATAGGTAATCCATGAAGTCTGAAAATCTCTTCCATGAATTGATCAGCCACCTGTTTGGCTGAATATTGGACTTTGGTAGGTAAAAAATGGGCTGATTTTGTATGACGATCAACCACAACAAAAATGCTATTCCAGACTTGCTTAGTAGTAAGAAGCCCTATAATAAAATCCATACTGATATCATTCCATTTACCATGTGGAATAGGCAAAGGCTGAAGTAGACCACTAGGCAATAAATTTGAGTCTTTATATCTACTAGCATGGTAAGCATTGCATCACATATTCCTTGACATCTTTCCAAAGTCCCTCCAATAGAAGCATTTATGGATCTTGTCAAAGGTTTTAAATAATCCAATATGTTCTACCAAAGGAGAAGAATGCATCTCCTGTTAGATTCAAGATCTAAATGATGACTGAGGGGCCAATTATACTCTCCCTTTAAACCAAAGAAGTCCATTTTGCCATTTGAAATTGGGAAATTTAGATCCATCATCTTACTCTAATTTCTTCATAATATTGGCAGTGTGCTCATCTAAAAGATATTCTTCTTGAATGTCATGGATCCAATCCTTATATATGGTAGACATGGTAGAAATAGAACATGCCCACATCCTAGATAAAGCATCTGCCACTACATTATCCTTGCATGCCATATAAGAAATCTAAAATTCATATCCCTAAAGTGTAGCTAACCATCCTTTTTGTTTGGGAGAGAGATTTGGCTGAGAGAGAAAATACTTCAACACACGATGGTCACTCTTTACCTTAAAATGGCTATCATAAATGTAGTGGTGCCACTTCTTAATCACATGAAGAATGGCTAACATTTCCTGCTCATAGACGTGGAGTTCTCTTTCTTTATCATCCAACTTCCTACTTTCATAAGTAATAACACCATGGTCTTGGCATAAAATAACCCCAATACCTCTACCACTAGCATCATCAAATATAGTGAACTCCTTGGAAAAGTTTAGGCACACTAAAATAGGTGCTGAAATGAGTAAACTTTTCAGCTCATTGAAACTCTTAGTGGCTGTAGCATCCCAAAAGAAAGCTTCTTTTTTCAATCTATCAATAAGAGGAGCTACTACATGGCCATAATTCTTGATGAATCTCCTATAGAAAGAAGATAATCCAAGAAATCCTCATAGTGAAGTAGAATTCCATGGTATGGGCCAATCCTTGATGCACTGGACCTTCTTTGGATAAACCCCATTTCCAGAGTCTTTAATGTATTTCTCTACTTCTTCTCTCATATGTGGACAACCTGTAAGGAGGTTTGTTGATGGGTTTAGTGTCAGGCATTAAATCAATAGGATGGCCTACTTCTCGCCAAGGAGGCAATGATGTAGGTGGCTGGAATATGTCCTTAAACTCTTCCAAAAGTTTACATAGGCATGGATCTTGCTCCTTAGGTGAAGTAGATTGTTGATTTTCATTTGCCTTTGATAGAAGAAGTGTAAAAATGCAAGACATAGCATTAATTTCCTTCTTCATCTTCTTCTTGCTGATTATTTCCACTTGCTTTCTCTCCATGCCATTAAGTTTTACTTGCTGCCCATTCCAAGTAAACTCCATGAACATCTGATTTAGATCCAAAGAAAATTTTCCAAGATGTTTAAGCCAATCGCAGCCAATGATGACATCAATAGGACCCATATCTAGAACAATTAAGTCTGTCATAATAGTGCAAGACTTTGATAATTCAATAGGAGTCTGCTGGCATATCTCTTTACTCAACTCTTGGGCACCATTAGCTACTTTATACCTTCAGTGGAGCTTCTATTTCTTGAGGTAGTAACTTCAATTCATACAATGATTTGGCATTGACAAAACTATGTATGCTATGCATATCAATGAGAATATGGGCAACCTTTGAATTTATAGTACCCTTAAGCCAAAGTGTACTTTCACCTTTACAACCCATCCATGCATTCTGAGATATGGAACATAACATGGGCTGACAAGAAACCATAGAAGGATTATCAATCTATGATCCACCAAGATCAAATGGACCACCTGGATCATAGAGAAAATTACTAACTGGCTCTAATTCCTCGTGTGTGTCCTGGTCATCATGCTCATGCATCTCATCACAAGTAGGAACTACCTCTACTTGTAAGATATGTCCTTCTTGTGTCTCCTCTTCATTAGAGTCTTCAATATTCAGCATATTAGACTTTGCCATATATCCCTTGCACTTCTGCTTGTGCTCAAGAGACCATTTCTCCCCACATTTATCACATAGACCCTTAGATTTGTCATTAGGAAGTGCCTTGTTGCTGTTGTTAATGTGATATTGCCTAATTTCGCCTTCAATCCTTTTGAATTCTCATTTTGGATCATCATTATATATGAAATTATTACTCTATTTTGAAGAATATGTTGTGGATAGGTTGGAACCTTGTTGAAATTATTTTGAAACCTATTTTCAGCTCTAAATCCCTCTCTTTGTTGGCTAAACTACTATACAAATCTCATAAGCTAATTTGATTGATAATTCATTCTTTTTTTGGGCTGAAATGAAGTCAAATCTCACCTATATTTCTGGTTGTACTTCTCAACATATTGAATGGCTGCATGAACATTTGTAGGCTTGGTTGCCCCAACTTCAGTTGAAAGGTTTGAATCAAAACCAAAAATATATTTGTTAAATTTGGTTGAGTCGGAAATGCCTTCCACATACATGGAAATGTTTAAAAATTGGTTGGAATATTCCCTCACGATAGAACCCCTTTGCCTAAGATCATACCATTTCCTTTCAAGCCTTTCCTTCTCCATTGGTGACACGAACACTTAAGTCATGGCCAATTTGAAGTCCTCCCAAGACTAGAAATTCTCTCCAATCTTGGTCATGTATCTCCACCACATATGCGCATATCCCTCTAGGTGTAGGGCTGCATGACAAATCTTTGCTTGATCATTGCATGGGTAGAGAGTGAAATACATTTCCAATTTGTTGATCCATTCTTCAAGTTTAGTTGGTGAAGGGTTATCTCCTTTGAAATTGGATATATTGATCTTGTCCTTATATTCCTTGTCTGATAGCGCTGCCCATTATGGTTGGTATATCCAAAAGATTGTTGTCTATTAAAATGATTACTCACTACTTGTTGTCCATGATTAGGAGTAGATGAATGCTTCCCATTTCCATTATTTCCAAAAGATTGATGCTCAAACAATGAGTTCCCATGTGATTGTTGGTTATGAGTGTATATCCCATGTGGTAACCTATTTTCATGATCTTCAACATGCTAGAAACCGTCTCCTTTCCTTGCTTTATCATGTGCATACTACCCTCGATCATGTCTTACATTATGAACTTGAGTATTTTGAGAGCCAAATTGTTTGTAGAAGGAATTACATCCATGTACAAGCTCAATCATGCAGGGAATAATCTTGTTGTCCTTTGTCTCTTGAATTAGTAAAGTTTGGCATGTTCCTATTCCAAGAATTGGTATGAGGCTGAACTGTTTCATTCACCTTAGAAGGTCCTCCATGTTCAAAAGTGGTTAATATATTCTGATGGGCTGTTGTGAACCTCACATTACCATGGACAATAGGTACATCTTCAGCCATGGGAAGGTGGATTGCTTTGCAATTTGTTACCCAAGTTGCTGAATATTGTGACCAACTGTTCAAATTTGGCATCCAACCTATGGTTTTGATGTTCCATGTGAGTAATCATCTTACCAAACTTGTCATCCATTGAATGTGTGAGTTGGATTAGACCTTCATTCATGTTACCAATTCGCTGGAAATCATTGGAATCATGGGTAACATTTTCTTCAGTTCTATGCTCATTGTCATAAGGAACCCTTGGCCAATGGGCCTCTTCATTAGTTGTACTATTGCCCATAAATTCTTGTCCTTGATTTGTGGCTCCAATGGTAGTATTAGCTTCAGCATGGTAATCTTCTAAACCATCATTAATGTGCTCCATGTTGAGTGTTGAAATGACTTGTTTTTTGGCTAATTTTTGCTGTTTTTGAGAGCTGAATGGTTGATTTTATGAGATGATTGATTGGTTTGGAAGTGGTTTGAGAGTGTTTTGGATGATATTGATTATTTTTTGAAAGTTCATGATGTTTATTAGTGGTTATGTGATGTTCTGATAGGTTTTGATTGGTTCTGTATACCTTTTGTTTTGCTCTGTTTTGGTCTGTTTTGTTCTGATTGTCTTCTGTAAGGAGGGATGGAGTATTGATTGATGAAGATTGAGATCTTGTGAAAGCTTATTGAATTATTTTTGAGAGTTTGGAATGGTTTGAGTATGAGTTATGTGGTTTTGATGACCTTCTGTAACCTTCTGTAGGTCTTCTGTAGAGCTTCTGTCTCTGTTATGTTCTGTTCTGTACTGTAGCTGTTATGGTACTGTTCTGTGACTGTTCTGTATGCTTCTGTATGTGTTCTTATGGATGAGAGTGTAGCTTGGGAAAGTTTTTTAGCCTTGGAAAGAGGTGAATACAAGTGCAAAAGAGCTGAAGGAAGTGGAAGAAGTAGCTGCTGAAGACTCAAGTGAAGACTAGAGTGAAGTGACAGTAGTGAGCTATGAAAGGACACTATAGTGGCTCTGGTGACTCTTCATATCAGGCATACATCTTGGGAGGGGTATCCATGACCTAAGAAGGATTATTGAGGGTGATTTTGAGAGATTGTAGTGAGGATATGATGTACTATTGATGGAGAGAGAGAGAGAGAGAGTTAGAGATAGCCAATTCTACTCAAACAGAGTGATTGTATATGAGAGATTGAGAGAGAAGACTATGAAGATATTAAAGATGAATACTATGTGATGTATTTCCATTCAAAGATGGTGTATTCCTTTGCTTTCTTTGTTCTATTGATTGATTTTGTGAAGATATTGAAGAATATGGTTGATTCTATCAAATCCGTGGGAGATCTACATGATGCTGCATGAAGATTTGTTGTGCCTGGTGTTCTTTTCTTCATTGTGATCATATGAAACATGATAAAAAAGCTTGTTGATGTTACAAGATAGATTTTCTTGCAAGAGAATTTCCTTTTCCTTGGTGTTCCTCTCGGGGCTCCATGTTTTTTGTGCGCAGCCGGGGAAACTTGCCATCAACAAGCACCAGAAGAGGCTGAAAATGAAGGAAATGGCATTGCCAAGAAGAGAAGAATTCAATGGATGTTTGTAAAGTTCCTTCTTCCACTGAAGAGTTGGAATTTCTCATAATCAAAACCACTTTCCACAAGAAGTTCATCCCACAATGGTGGAAACACATCACCATCATGATGCATGCTCTATGTGGTGGACAGTTTCCTCTTCCTGTTGAAGCAGCAGAAACTTGCATCTTGGTGGCAAACTGTTTGGGAATAAACTGAAGAGAAGAAACAGAGAGAATGACCATCCATGGAAGATTTGGCATTCATTGAGAAGTTTCCAGACAACATCAAGTGGGAGATTGTGAAGAAGCTTCAGGAGTCTTGGTTTGTAGAGGTTCACAAAGACAAGAAGGAAAAGAGTTGGAATTTGTTCGTGGATGCTCAACAGCAAAATACGTGGGATGCTTGGTGTACTGATAATCTTCTGTTTGTTCAATTAGCAACCCACTGGAAGTTGGTAGACAGAGTGTTTTTCACAACATACACTGTTGAAACCATCAGAAGCTGGCATTACTATGATGATGGCACCACCACCATGCTCAGACGTATGCATTTTGACACCTTCAGAATCGAATACCTTCCTCTGTGCAGTGGAATGAAAGCAGAATTCAGGAACATTGAAAAGAAAGAAGTAGAAGAAATGTTGGCAAGAGAGTCCTTCAGAGACTAAAGCCTTCTGTTAACCCTCTGTGGAGCACTAACAACATAGTGGAGCCAACCCCCTAATGAATGACACAATAAAGAGGCAAGCATTAGAACGAGTCTAGAGGTACGTGAGAAGAGAGAAAGCAAAAATCAGAGCCGAGAACGAGCTCGCAGCAGAAGCCGCCTTTGACGCCCTTGCGGAATTCTTTACAGAAGTCCCAATGGCACATCAAGCCCTTCCTCCTCCTGCTGGAGGTCCACTTCCAAGCCAGATTCGTCCTGGAAATATTGATGACAGGCCAGCGAATGTAGTCCCATTGCCAGTTTTTAAGGGAGAGTACAATGAAGACCCCGATCTTCATGTAGCAGAGTTTATGGTAGCGTGTGTGGCTAACAATGCCAGAACCCCTGAGCATTGGTTAGCAATATTCCCCGCCACTTTCAAGGGCGCGGCGTTTCAGTGGTATGAGAGACAAGCAGCAGAAACTTTTGGCACATGGGACGACCTGAAGTTGGCCTTCCTGACTAAATTCAGGCGTGAAGGTTTTGAAGAGCGGATGAGAGAGGAATTTATGAACCTAAGTCAATCCTCTAGAGAAAGAGTAGAAGCTTATGTCTCACGAATGGAATCCATCCTGAAGAGATGGACTAACCATAATCTAGATGATGGCATTCAGAAGGGGGTGTTTCTCAGAGGATTACAACCAGAAGTCCGTAAGTTTGTGGAGCTGCAAAGACCATCCACCCTGCAAGCTGCAACAGAAGGTGCAAGACAGTACGATGAAGTGGAAGCTAGACTAGCGATGAATTCAGGAAGAGGAGTCCTACCTCCTCTGATGCCAGGAATGATGTACC
Source organism: Lygodium microphyllum (assembly GCF_053477565.2). NCBI lineage: Eukaryota > Viridiplantae > Streptophyta > Polypodiopsida > Schizaeales > Lygodiaceae > Lygodium > Lygodium microphyllum. Next base: position 153,642,749 of record NC_141137.1, read on the forward strand.
CACCAAATGCAATTCTAGGGACTGTTCCCTACCCTTACCAACAGATGCCTCCAGTATCACAGTACAGTGCACCAAATCCACAGTGGCCACAATCAATGCCTCACATGATGGTTCAACCACAAAAACAATGGTCCCAACCAATTTCCTCCATGACAAATCAGCAGCAACAGTGGAATCCTACCAACTGGAGCCAACAGCCAACAGTTCAAACAGGAGCCCTGAATCAGAATCAGAATAGAGATCCCTCTGTACCAGCCCAACCGGTTTATGCAGTGATTATAGAGACTCCTCAAAACCCTCCTACCAGTGCCTCAGGAGGAGAAAGCTTGAAGGACTACTTATCCAACTCAGTTGCAAACATCAAAAAGGAGTTGATGGATGTGATTATAGAGTAGCTACAGACGCTGAAAGTCAACATTGCTAGCATATCCAACGTTGCAGGAGCAGGAAGAGATGTGATGCGGTCAAATACTTGGTGTGGTAAGTGTCATCAAGCAGGCCATTTAGCCACTGAATGCACACGAAAACCAACCATTCCTGGAGCCTTCTATTCCTACTGTTTGCGGAAGAACCATACAGAGGACATTTGCTCTCTGAAAGAGATGCATGATAGGAGAAGGAAGGAAGAAGACTCAAGATTCAACTTGCTGGAATCCAAAATGACAACACAGGATATTGGACCCAAGCCTAGAGAGTTTGGTCCTAATTTCGGACCTAGAAGATTTCCCTCTCAAAGTTACAGAGGAAGACAGTCTGGCGGTGGTCAGAGATCAGAAGTGGAGTGTTATAGATGCGGAGAAAAGGGACACATTAAACCAAATTGTCCAAATCCTCGAAGGTCAGTGGATTACAAGCCCTTATGCAGTCGATGCAAAGGAGAAGGCCACACTGCAAAAGACTGTCCAAGCCCGGCCCCAGTGAAAAACAGTGCTACTGACAGTCCGGCCAAGGCTCAAGAGCCTACCTCCAATTTAGTGGAATTGGAAGTTGCTGCCATCACGCATGCAAAGCAAAAGGAACCACCTATCCAGAAAGAAAATAACCCTCCTGCCAGAATAGTGAAGTTCAATCTTCCACCAGAAGAACAGAACAGAACAGAGCCTGACAGTGCCGTACAGAGCCCTACAATGCCACAGAGAGTTACAGAGACAAGACCAGAGGTCCAGGAGACAAAAGAGGAGGAAGTGCCGCAAGTAGCAGAAGACGTTCCCATGATGCCTCTGTTGGAAGAAAGAGGAAAAATGAAAATGGGTGTTGCCCCATTCCCTAACCGGTTAGAGAAGCCAGTGGATCCTATTAAGGAATATGATCTAGTCAGAGATCTATATACCTTTAAACCAAACCTCACATTCCGACAATTATTGATGTTGTCTCCCAGTTGCCGAAAAAGGTTCAAAAGTATACTGACAAGAAGACGTGGATTAAGGATTGCTCCCTCAACAATGACAAAGTCCAACAAGGCTCCAGAGCCTGTAAAAGAATTGGAAGTAGCTAACGCCTTTCTAGATCCGGGTACTCCAGAGACTGGCATATGGATAGAAGGTTGCTTCATTGCAAATGCACTGATTGATGGTGGTTCATCAGTGAACATTATGACGGATGTGATAATGAAGGATCTAGGCCTACAAGGTGTGCAACCAACCCAATGGCTCATCAGACTGGCGGATCAGAGTAGGATCAAGCCTTTGGGCATTCTCCCATATGTGAAGACTACAGTGGCTGGAAAGGATTATTGGCTAACCTATCTGGTGGTGAAGCCAAACTCTTATGGTACATCCTACCCTCTGCTACTGGGCAAACCATGGCTTTTTGAAGCCCAAGCAAGGACAGATTGGTTCAAAGGAACCTTGACTTTGGGTAGAGGACCCAACAAAGTGGTGCTGAAACTGTATGGTTCTCAAAAAGGACATGGATCCACCTCCTTGGAATTATCTTCTGACTCCCCTAATGAGGCTACAGATGGAACATCAGCAGACGAAGATGCTGTCAAGCAGATCCTTCCCAAGAAAACAGTGGCACGTTCCTTAACAGTGGATACTGTAAGCCGACTTCCAAAAGATGCAAAGTCATTATCAATGGGTGAATACTTCCTACCTGAACCAAGAATGACTTCTGAAATCACTTCTGACAGTGAGATAGAAGCATGGATGTACTGCTCTCCCTGTTACATGGCCATAGCAGAGATAGAGACAGAGGCAGAAGAGGAAACAGAGAATCTGTTCTTCTGTTACGGAGCTCCTACAGAGACAAAAACAGGAGCAGAAACAGAGACAGAAACAGAAACAGAAGCAGAAACAGAGACAGAAGAGGATGAATATGATATGGACGAAGAAGGCTATGAAAGTGAGCCAGAAGAGTCTATTCCACCCGAAGAGGATATATTTGGAGAAGAAGTTTCAGAAACATCAGAAGCAGATGAGCTCATGCTATGGGACAGAATGGTGATGGTACCATTTGGTCTGGTAAATGGATCTTCTCATATGCAAAATCTTTATAAGAAATGGATTAAGAAGAACAAGCCATCTTTCAACAGTGGCTCATGCTGTCCTAACCCATCCTTGCCGAAGAAAGATGATGATGATGCACCGTGCCAACAAGCACCAGTCCCACGAACCCAATAGGCATCAGAGGGTCCCTGTTATGTGACGTTCTTGGATGTGTCATCTTCAAAAGAGGAGTCTTCAAGCCAAGAGGTAATTAATCTTGAAACCAAACCCGAAACGGCCCTAATCCCATTTCAACATCTTAAGGAGCAACCTAAGTCTCCACCAAAAGAAGAAGTTGGTTCTAGTGGGACATCAGAAGAGGACACCGCTCCCTTGAAGGAGTCGAATCTGTATCTAGAAGCAGTCCGTGGGATCTTCATTCGTGAAGTAGAAGGTGAAAGGTAGTTAACCTTTGTGGATGCAGATGGCATTGAACGCCACTTGAAGGTGGGTAGCACCCTCCCAGAAGAGGAGTTGTCAACCTTGTACAACTTGTTGAAAGAAAATTTGGACGTGTTTGCATGGTCCTATAAAGACCTAAAGGGGATTGATCCCACAATATGTCAACATCATATTGACTTGGAGCCTGATGCCAAGCCAGTACGGCAACGACAGAGGCGAATGAACCCGAATTATTCCACATTGGTGAAAGCGGAGTTGCTGAAGCTTCTGGAAGCCGAGTTCATCTATCCAGTGGCAAATAGTGAATGGGTTTCACCCATCGTGGTTGTACCCAAGAAGAATGGCAAATTGCGAATATGTGTGGATTTCCAAAAGCTTAATTCCAAGACAAAGAAGGATCACTTCCCGGTTCCTTTTACAGACCAACTGTTGGACACAGTGGCAGGACATGAGCTTTATTCCCTTCTGGATGGATTTAGCGGATACAACCAAGTGCAGATAGCAGAAGAAGACCAGTCCAAAACAACCTTCACCACAGAATGGGGGACCTACGCTTACCGAGTGATGCCATTTGGGCTCTGCAATGCTCCTGCTACTTTCCAGCGAGTCATGATGGCCGCATTCCAAAATCATCTGCACGACATTATTGAAGTATATCTGGATGACTTCTGTGTCTATAGTTTGATCCGTGAACACTGGGAATACCTGGAACGATGCTTTGACCGATGCCGGGAGTATGGGATTTCCCTCAACCCCGACAAATGCATCTTTGGGGTCTCTTCCGAAGTTCTGTTGGGCCACATTGTCTCTGCACAAGGGATATCAACAGACCCTGCAAAGATTGAAAAGATCGCAGCTCTGACAGCACCCACCAACCTCAAATAGTTGAGGGGATTCCTAGGCCATGTGGATTACTACAGAAGGTTCATAGCCCATTTTGCAACAAAGGCAACCTCCTTGTACAAGCTTCTGAGGAAAGATGCAGAGTTTACTTGGACGGAAGAATGTGACAAAGCCTTCCACACTCTGAGGCAGTGTCTGATTGAGGCACCCATTCTGCAACCTCTTGATTGGATGAAAGAGTTACATGTACACACTGATGCATCAATTGAAGGCCTAGGTGCTGTCCTTTGCCAGAAGGGCTCCTCGAAACTGGATCAACTGATCTACTATGCAAGCCGAAAAGTCACTGATAGGGAACGGAACTATACAGTGACAGAGCTGGAGTGCTTGGCAATGGTGTTTGTCCTAGGGAAGTTCCACCATTACCTGCTATCCACCCACTTTAAATTTTACGTGGATCATGAGGCCCTGTCCTTCTTGATGAACAAAGCAGATGTGAAAGGACGAATGATGAGATGGCTCCTTTTATTCCAGGAGTTCGACTTTGAGGGGCCTGGTCGTTCCCATGTTCTGGCTGATCATCTGTCGCGTATCCCACAAACTGCAGACGAGGAGCATGATGATCCCGACCTCCCTGATGCTTCCCTATTCTTGGTGGAAACTGTAACTCCCTGGTATGCAGACATTGCCAATCTGTTGGCAACCCAACAGTACCCTCATGGCATTTCTAGTCGGGAAAGGAAGAATCTCATGCTAGAATTAGCCCCATACACCCTGCTAGGCGGTGCACTATACGAGAAAGGCAAAGATGAAGTGCTCCGAAGATGTGTTGCAGGAAATGAGATTGGGATTGTTCTGAAGGCTTGCCATGACGAGTCGTGTGGAGGCCACTTTGCAAGAGAAGCCACAGCCAAGAAGGCTCTGCTAGCAATTATTGGTGGCCTACCATTCACAAGGATGCCTATGATTACTGTAAAAGATGTGATGCTTGTCAAAGAATGGAGAAACCCACGAAGATAAGTGCCATGCCACTGCAACCTATCCTTCCCCTAAAGCCGTTTGAGAAGTGGGGCATCGACTTCGTAAGTCCAATCGATCCTCCTACTAGAAGGAAACAGAACCGATACATCCTCGTATGTACGGATTATGTTACAAAGTGGTGTGAAGCTAAAGCCCTAAAGCGAGGCGATGGTAACAGCATGGCCCTGTTCATGTATGAGAATATCATCACCCATTTTGGCAGTCCCTTAGAGCTGCTAAGTGACAGAGGCACGCATTTCCTCAACAAAGTCATGGAAGAGTTGACAGAGTTGTATAAGATCCGCCATCGCAAGTCCACTCCTTATTACCCTAGAGCCAACGGCCAAGTCGAAGTCACCAATCGCATCCTCTGCTCGATTCTGACAAGAACAATTGCCGCACATCGTCGTGATTGGGATGATCGACTTACAGAGGCCCTCTGGGCGTACAAAACCTCCCATAAAGCAGCAACAGGACAGACACCCTTCCAGTTGGTGTATGGTACAGAAGCTGTTTTTCCTGTTGAACTGGAATTACCCTCTTTGAGAGTGGCTATCAAAGAGTGTTTGGGGGACGATGATTCACTACAACGCCGTCTCCTGCACCTGGAATGTTTGGACGAAATTCGTAGGATGGCTCTACAGTGCATGGAAGCCACACAAGCTCGACGCAAGGCTTACCATGACAGCTTCATCAAGCACAAGGAGTTCAAAGAAGGTGATTTGGTCCTAGCCTATGATTCACGCTTTGGCAAGTTTCTTGGCAAGCTCCAACAACGGTGGATGGGCCCCTATAAGGTACTTGCCGTCAACCCGAATGGCTCTGTCCAAGTGCAAACCCTGGATGTCTCTGATGATCCCTTTCTGATCAATGGATATCGCCTGAAGAAGTACTTCCCTCCTTGGGGATCTTGACAATTACGGTCACTTGATCTTTTCCCTCATTGGCGCGGCACTGTACTTCTTATGATGCTACTTCTGATAGCCGTTCTTCAGTCACTCCTGATGAGATGGACGCAACCCTCTGTCCCCTCAAATCCCCCCTCCAGCCTTGATCTCTTATCCTCTATTTTCCACCAGTGACAGTGGCAAGGTTGGTTCTGACAAATGGTTTGTCTACCATTCCCTTGTTTAATTTGAAGAGAGAAAAAAAAACAAAGAAAAAAAAAAGAAAAAAATACATATCGGTCATGGGAGAAAAGGACTAAGGTCCCTGTCATGCCGACCTATTCTTCGAGAAAAGGTGGAAACACCCTCAGGAATAGGGGAAAAAGAAAAAAAAAACAAAACAAAAGAAAAACAAAACTATTATGAGAGAAAAGGAAGAAATTCCCTGTCATAGCAGGCCTCGTTCCAAGAAAAGGTGGCACACACCCTTGGGCGGGAAGCTGGCTGTGGAAAAGCTGGCAACATCCAGCAGTCCAGAAAGTGGATTCATCACTTGAAATTTCCAGGATCCAATTCTGAAGCTACCTCCCTTGGTACGCTGTGTCCTGGGTCTTTCTGCAGAGTGTCTACATGTCCTCTCGCAGCCGACATGTCCTGTCCAACACAACGTTCGATTTGATGGCTACCTCCCTGGGTACGCCTCTTCAGCAAAACTGACGACGTGATCTTCATCGACAACCAATCAAGTGACATGAGCTTTCATCCTAACTGGATGGGGAAGTGAGTATGGTTGCCCTCTATAATTATCAACAGAGTGTGAGACAGAGGGTGGGGCGAGAGACCAGTCTTTCCCCTTCAAATCAAATGAGAGGTGAGTAGTGTGAATGAAGTGTTGCATGCACGGGATGGGCCTCTCAATGCACAAAGCACAATTTGTTTTGTGCACTGCACCGTAAGGCTCCCTGGCCTTCCTTCTCGCACCGTATGCCGGCACAGGGCGAGATGCACAGTTGCACCATCCAATGCGCACAAGGCATATAACGTTTGCACAAGTGACTGTGAGGATAATATCAATGGGTTTCAGGAAAAGGCTGCCCTTCGATATCTATCAACAGAGCGTGAGACAGAGGGTGGGTTGAGTGTGACTGTAGTTTCTTCAATCAAGTACCGAGAGGTGAGATTGAGGGACGTTACGATACTTGGAGTCAGGTATGTTCCCATTTTCCTATGCACCCACGGATGGGTCTTTGCCGTCATCACAAGCCACGTCACCCTGTTCTGTATACTGCACTGTAAGGCTCCCTTGCCTTCCTCCTTGCACCTATGCCAGACGGGTTGGATGCACTAATGCACCATCAACTGTGCACCCTGGCATACTCCTTCTGCACCATTCTCCCTTGTCGATTCCTCAACCGGGCATGAGATATGGGGTTCCATCATTCTTCCTCGAGTGATATTAGTCATGGGGCGAGTGACTGTTCTTTCACTCTATTTGAGTGACTGTGAGTTGAGTGCAACATTCCTCATCATCGATAAATTTACTGCTATTCCTTCCATCAGCTACCTCCCTGGGTGCTGCCACGTGGTCCCTTCTGTGACGGACGTGTGCCGAGAAGATGCCTTGGTAACTCCAGAAGCCGACAACAACACAGGAAGTGCCATCGACAATTGACCTTGATCCTCAACAAAATGGGCCAAGTTTTTCTAACCCTCCCACTTTGGTTTCTTCATGACGGTCATGTTTTAAGTGTAGGGACGTTAGTGGATGGTCTGTGGCGTGGTCCTAGGTCCCTGTTGCTCAGTTAACCCTATCCATTGAGGTCTTAAGTGTGGGGACGCGTCCCTGCGCGTCTACATTGTCTACCCCTCTGCATATGCCTTAACCTGCTCATGCATGTATGCCATGACTTGCTTTTACCCTAATGGGATCCCTTCCCCCCCACCCGATTATGCTCCATCCACCCTTGGGGCTGTTCCCTTGCAGTTTTCCTTCATTTCCTGTTTTGAGATCCTACCATGTGAATGCACCCCACGTTCACCGAAGTCCAAAACCAACCTAAGAGTCCTGTTCCCCCTTTGAACTGACCATTTTTCCTTTTTACCTACCCCTGTTCCGGTGCACGGTTTTTGAGTTATTAATTTTTGAAGCATTTTGCGCAAATTAGCCGGTTTTCCATGTGAACATGCTTTTCTTGCTTCGGAACAGTGATCTGATGTCATACCCTGACAACCACTTTTCCCCTGATATTTTTCCTTTTTCCTCCGATTCATTCCGATACACGGTTTGTCCATTATTAATTTTCCGATTTTTTACGACTTTTTCGTGTGTTAGTTTGATATTTTTCCATGTGAACCTGCCCTGTTTGCATCGGAATTCCAATTTGATTTGACCTCCGTGTTCCCTGTGTCTTCCCCACCTTTTTCCTTTTTCGTCCCCCCTCTTTCAACTTCCGGATTTTTACTTATTAATTTTTCAGTGAGTTTTCGGGTGTATTTTTGGAGTTTTTCGCATGTGAACCCCTCCTACTTCCACCGGAACTGCGGTTTAACGTGACCACCCTGTGCCACCCCTTCCTGCAGACATTTTTTTCTTCTTACTACATGTCATTCCGGCGAACGGTTCGTCCGATATTAATTTCCGATCCCATTTTTGGGTTTGATTTTGGGGTTTTTCCCACGTGAACGCGTCTTCTCTCTGTCTGAACTATGTTTTGATGTGATAGGATTATTGGGCACATCTTTTTACACAGTTTTCCTTTTTATTGCACCTCGTTCCGATGCACGGATCTTCCGATATTAATTTTTAATTGAGTTTTTGGTTCGTTTTTTGGGTTTTTTGCACGTGACTGCCCTTTACCCCCCCCCCCCCCCCCCCCCGGAACCTTCGTCACATATTTTCCTTGTTTTCCCCCTGTCGTCCTGCCCACTTTTTATTTTTACGCTATTTCGTTTTGATGTCCGGATTGGGAGTTATTAATTTTTCTTTATTTTCATGTGTTTTTACGCGCGCCCGTTTTCGATTTTACGCGTCTTAACGCGCCCCGGTTGCATCCGTGTGCCTCGTCCCCATCACCCGTGCGCTTTTCAATCCCGTCACGGCAAATTTTTTTTACCCCGCCCCGCGCACACGCGCGGGACGGGGGGTACGTCTCCTTTTTGGGTCCTTCCCCTACCCTAACCCTACCCCTAACCCTACCCCTAACCCTACCCTACCCCAACCCTTACCCCTACCCCTACCCCGCCCATTCCCCCCACCCTACCCCTACCCATCCCATGATCCCCTACCCCGCCCATTACCCTTTCCCCCGGGCACCCTCCCATGGGCGTACCCCGTCCATTTCCACCCCCCTCCCCCTATGGGTGCCCCCCCTACCCCATCCCTTGGGCACCCCCCCTTCTAGGGGCCCCTACCCATTCCCCTATGGGCCCCCCTGCCTATCCCCCCTATGGCCACCCCCCATCCCATGGGCTCCCCTACCCACCCCACCACACCCTTTCACCCCCCACCCCTACCCTTCTCTCTCCCCGACCCTTCCCTCCCTCCCTCCTTCATCTCCTTGCGTGCCTTCACGCTCCCTACTTCTCCTCTTCTCCTCCCTCCCTCCTCTCCCGCCCTCCTGCCTTCTGGCCGCCATCCCCCGAGCGTCCCCTCCTTCTTCTCCTCGCCCAGTGGTGCCCTCCCTCTCTCCTCGCCTGCCCGTCGTGCAGCTCCTGTCCGCCATGGCTTCCTCCGTGCCGTGACGCCCTCTTCATCTGCCAGCCCTGCCACGTCTCCCTGTGGCACCTCTGACGACGCCCACGCCTGCCACCTCGTGCCCCCCGCCGTGGCCACCGCTAACGTGGCGCTCGCCTGCGTCCCCGCCGACTAGTGCCCACGCCCCCCTCCTCGCCGGCCTCCAGCGTCGCCGTCATCCCGCAAATTCCGTGGCCACCGCCCGCTTGTGGTCGCTGTGCCCTGTCGGCCTGCTGGTGGACGCCGCCGAGTGCTGCGCGCTGCCCTACAGCGTCTGCCCACCCCGTGGCCGCCCCTCTGACCCTGTCCGTCCGCTGTCTCCTGCCCGGGGGCCCGGACCCACCCGTTGACCTCCTACCTCCTCCACGTGCCCTATACCCCACCTCCCCACTAACCCCCCTTCCCACCCACTAACCCACCTCCCCACTAACCCCCCTTCCCACCCATTCTAATCCACTTTCCCCCCACCCCATCTACGCCCCCTTTCCCCCCACTATCCCCCATTCCCACACATCCCCCTACACCACCCTCTAAGCCCCTTTTCCCCCCCTCAACACACACTAAACCCTTACTCCGTCTAAGCCCCCCTTCCCATCACACATACCCCTACCCCTACCCAAGCACACCAAAACCCTACCCTAACCCCACACCAACTCCTGTTCCACTGCAGATTTGCAGCAAGAACCCACCCTTCTTCCCCACTGTCCTACCTTGCAGACCTGCAGCAAACAACCTTACCTAAACCCGGTTTTCCTTCGAGACGCCGTCACACGCATGCGTGTGTGATTGTTAGATTGTTCGTGCTTGTGTGTGTTCGTGTGTGGGATCGTGTGCGGATCCTTAGTTGGTTGCTGCCACGCAGCTGCCACGCTGCCTATTGCTGGGTATTTTCCCAGATTTTTAATTAACACACCCGTAAATTCTTTTTCAATTTACAAAAACACAAAACAACAACACAAAAACATTGAAAAATACAAACAATTCATTAAAAACCACTTTAAATTCTGAAAAAATTACAGAAAAATCTAGGACAATTTCCTTTTATTTTTGCAACCCATGGCCATATTTTTCTCAACCTGTAAATTTCACAAAAATATTTTTGTCAATTTTAAAATTCCACAATCTTTTCAACTACCCAAAAATATGATAAAAATTCATTAAACATGTTAAAAATTTCCAAATTAATTTCTGAAAAATTCCTAACACTTCCCTTAACATTTTTATTTATCTTTGGCATATTTTTCTTAGCTATCCCAATATTTAATTTCACACCTAACTTCCTTTGAAATAAAAAACAAATCAATAAAATAACAAAAAAACATTTTTCATCCAACACCCCAACTAACCGTCTCGGAAAAAATCCAGATATTTTTGGATTGAGGAGAGCGCATTCTTTGCATTTTCATATACCCACTACTAGGTATTTCCCTTTTATTCATTTTTTTAAACAAAAATTAAAAAAAACACACAAGCTACCCCAAAACCCACGATTAATATAAAACTAAAAACAAAACAACCACGGAAAACAACAAAATACACACAAACAAACAAACCAATAATTAACATAAATCAAACCTAACTACCACCATGGCACGCGCCTCCGCGCTTAATACACACATACTTTTTCATTAAAATAAACCCGCTGTTTACTTAGCACGCGCTACGTGCGCTACAGAGGCACTTAAATTTTTAATTAAAATGAACCAGCCGTCACAAGAGCACGCGCTAGCAAAAAAGCGCTCCACATCACCTTAATTTGTAATCAATGAACTTGCATTTAGAGACCCAATCTGGGTATCGCAGTCCGGGATTCGACTTAACGCACCGTTTTCACCTAATAATTGGTAATTAAATTTATAATAAAGAACCGTCGTTTTCTTACTAAGATTTATCACCTAATAAAAATTTACCCATTTCTTAATAATTTATTAAAATAAACCCTTCATTAAATTAATTCCCCCTCACTGCACTTAATTTCCCTTTTTAACGAACCGTTTCGTGGGATGGGTATGCGCAGTCATTAGAGTTATTTCCATGGTCCCTTACTGGTTTATCGATGATGTAGTCTTGATAAATGTCGGATGTGGTATTGTTTTGGTTTCCTGTCTTTGATACGGTTTAGGGTATGGTATATAGTTTGTTCTTTTATTACCTGATACGGGGTTTTGGGTGTTTGTCTGATGCATAGCATGAAGCTTTCGGTCGCATTTGTCTCGAGGTCATGCCGAATTTTTTCTAGGCTGTGGTTTGCTTGGGGTTAGTTGGTCGAGTCACGTTTTATTGTTTTGGTTGTTCTCTTATCCTTGGATTTTTGTCTGTTGCTTTGCAGGCATTCTCCTTGATTGTCTGTGTTTGTGGTGTGTGTGTAACCATCTGAATGGCGCCTTCTCATGCTCCTCCCCCTATCCAGTACGTCCCATTAGTTAGTAGGGATTACTCTTCCCTACTTACTTTTGAGCCTCTCACGAAGGCGGGACTCGCTACTTTTGTGGCTATTTCCTTTCCATTGCTTCCAGCGGATCCGTCGTTATGTGATGAGTTTCTGGCCTCCTACAACAAGAAGACAGGACTAGTCCAGGGAATTTCTATGACTTTGACACCTCGAGGCTTAGGGAAGGCTCTGTCTCTTCCCTCCAAAGGTGAACCTTTTGTTACCACTCGTCAGCTTTTCTCTAATGAAGAGATTCTGAAGCTGTTGCAAAAGCAGACAAGGGAAATGCTGGATGTTAAGAAGGTGATCAACTCTTCAGGAGTTTCCTTTTCTATGATCACTGATCCTGTATGGAAGACGATCTGTCAGTTTCTCCAGGACAGGTTTATGCCGGCCAAAATGCCATCCCAGTACTTGTCCAAAGAGCTTTTCACAGCTTCCAGGATGGTGTTGAAAGGAGTTGCTATTGATTGGAGCACTTACCTCCTCACTAAAATGGATCAACATTTCGTCAAAGTCACCAGGGGTAATGTTACCAATGTCACATATGGATCATATTTGTCTGCCTTCTTGACCTATTCAGGTTTACAGAAGACTGTGCCTCCACCTCCTCCATCAGATCCAGTACCTCCTCCTCCACCTTCAGATGAGTCAGAACCCATTGACATAGAGGATGATGATTCTCTGCCTCCCCTGGTCATACAGCACAAACGCTTGAAGAGGGTAGCAGATAAAGCTCCTTTCGTACTTCCTTCAATGTCCATTCCTGCTACCTCTGGCAGTGATCTCCCTGGGTATCTCACTTGTAATAACCTGTTTAGAGCACATCGAGAAGGATCATTGGAGATATCAGTTCCCTCCCTGAACAGTCTAGTCTCAGGAGATGCAATTCCTTTCCTCTGTAAAGATATTCAAAGTTCCATTGAATTGTCAGTGACAGCCTGTGTTCAACAGTTGTACGTGTCTTTTTATGACGAACTCATGTAGTCTAAGGACCAGTTGCATAAGGCAACATCCGAGTTAGCTTCTGCTAAGGATACCCTAGCAGATTTGTTTCAGCAAATGGAACAACAAACCCAACTGGTTGCCACCCAACGAGATGAGATTTCTTCTTTGAAGATCCAGTTACTAGAGGCTCAATCACAGGTTACTAGCCTTTCAGAGGAGAAGGAGAGGATGTGCAGAGAAGCACATGAGTTCCAAGCTATCTTAGATGACAAACTTTCAGCTTTACAGATGGCTAATGACACAGTGGCATCCCAAGCCTCCCAAATCACGCAGTTGCAAGATCAACTGGCGAAGTCACGCTCTATTCCTCCAAGCCCTAATGTTCCCTTGATTCCTTCTCTCTCACAGCAGGACTTGGCTGCTCTTCAGAGACAGGCTACCTTGTGCCCTCTATTCCAAGATAAAGTGGAAAGATTGCAGTCCAAAATGGACTTGTTATGGTCTACATTTGAGCAGTTTCCAGAATATGTTCTACCAGACCATTCTTTCTTTGTCCACTACCACTTACAGAAGTTGGTCTTCTACATGAAGCTTTCCACGATGGATTTACCTCTTCTAGAGGATGGATGGAGTGGGGCTTGGTCTGCTGAGTTGTTGACAGAGGTAGTAAGAATGGTGTTTGAAGATTCTGTCACGCCGGACACCATGTTGATGTCATACATGTATCTACGGGGAGACTTATTAATTCCAGATGAGGTGGATATGGCATGGTATGTGGGGGATGTGGTCTTACAGGCTGTTTTGTCTGTCAACCATTTGGAGTTGCGCATAGTTGACATGTTCCAGAGTTACTCCTCCAAAGTGGCTGATTGTCATGATAATTTCTGGCATCCCATGATTGATTTTGTGGTCCTGAATCAAAGACAAAACACAGCTCCTACCTCTGCCCAGAGTACTAATCAACTGAGGATGGATCTCTTAGCCTATCTTTCCAAACATAATCCGTTTGATTCTACCTTCTTTGATGCCTATCATAGACGATCTCCCTTAGGACCTTCTGTTCCTACCCTCCTTTATTACCAACAAATGGCTCACCGATATGCTCTATATCTTTCCCTTTGTCAATCTAATTCCACAATTATTTTACCCTTTCTTTTCCAACCTTCATCTTTCCCTCAAATTCTCATTTTTACATACTGTTCCTTTATTGAGGATAGGGTATTTTCCCCTTCTCCACCCTGTCTTTCTCCATCCATTCATGTACCCTCCACATTTCCTATTTATCAGTTAACACCCTTTCTTAGTGATTCCCTCCAAGTTTCTGCCACTCCTTCTTTAACCTTTTCTTCCTTTTATGATTTTTCATATCCCTCACTTCATCCACTTTTCCTTATTCCATTACCCTCTCCTAACACTTCTATATCTCAACCACCTCAGTTGGTTAGTGACTGTGATGGGTTTGATACTCAGATTTCCAGAAGAAGGGGATGGAGTTTGGATGATTTCCTTACAGGACCTCAAATTAATTGGCCAGTAATTCCAGGAGAATGGACAGCTTCCAGTCAAGCTTATCAGAACTATGTTCATTTTGCTGAGCAGTATTCACAGTCTGCAGATCCTTCAGTGAGATTAACTGCTCACTTTGCTTGGTACCTGGCGTATATGCATAGTCACTCTCATAATGATTCCAAGCCTATTCCAAAGTTGTGCATGAATGTCAATGTGAGCATTGATTCCCAGCAGCTGGATATTTTGTATTTTCATGCCCTTTGTTTGCCTAGCAGATACTTGGTCCTGTTAGAAAGGATGTGCTGTCTTCAGTTTTTTCAAAATCCTCCCAAAACCTTTGTAGATGAATCCTTGTCTATGGATCGTTTCTGACAACATCAATCTTTCAAGAGGGATCATCTTCATTGATACCTTTCCAATGTATGGTGGAAGCTTTTTAATGAAAATCTCTCTTTTTGGAGGAGTCATTCAGATGGTTGTGTTGTGTATTCGTGTTTGTGTTGTGAGTTCATTTATGTAAAACGAACGTAGTGATTTCCTATTGGATTTCGTGTGCGAGCTACATTTTGGAGAATTGTGGTGATGGGGTCGTGGTTGGAGATTTGAAGCTGATGCTGATGATGATGAAGAAGAATCTTATATCCTTTACAAATTTGTTGTGATTTTTTAGTTTGATCAGAGGTGTTAATGTATAAAGGGTTTTCCTTTGTATTTTTATATCAAAAACAGGTTATAAGTTGGGGTCATGGTGGATGGATTCTTTTTGAAAAGATATTGAAGATCACATTTGTGCTTTTACATGCACTTGTATTCCCTTTTTCCTGGGTCGCGAGGACGCTTCCTTATTAAGTGTGGGGATATGTTGAGTGTTGAAATGACTTGTTTTTTGGCTGATTTTTGCTGTTTTTGAGAGCTGAATGGTTGATTTTATGAGATGATTGATTGGTTTGGAAGTGGTTTGAGAGTGTTTTGGATGATATTGATTGTTTTTTGGAAGTTCATGATGTTTATTTGTGGTTATGTGATGTTCTGATAGGTTTTGATTGGTTCTGTATACCTTTTGTTTTGCTCTGTTTTGGTCTGTTTTGTTCTGATTGTCTTCTGTAAGGAGGGATGGAGTATTGATTGATGAAGATTGAGATCTTGTGAAAGCTTATTGAATGGTTTTTGAGAGTTTGGAATGGTTTGAGTATGAGTTATGTGGTTTTGATGACCTTCTGTAACCTTCTGTAGGTCTTCTGTAGAGCTTCTGTCTCTGTTATGTTCTGTTCTGTACTGTAGCTGTTATGGTACTGTTCTGTGACTGTTCTGTATGCTTCTGTATGTGTTCTTATGGATGAGAGTGTAGCTTGGGAAAGTTTTCTAGCCTTGGAAAGAGGTGAATACAAGTGCAAAAGAGCTGAAGGAAGTGGAAGAAGTAGCTGCTGAAGACTCAAGTGAAGACTAGAGTGAAGTGACAGTAGTGAGCTATGAAAGGACACTGTAGTGGCTCTGGTGACTCTTCATATTAGACATACCTCTTGGGAGGGGTATCCACGACCTAAGAAGGATTATTGAGGGTGATTTTGAGAGATTGTAGTGAGGATATGATGTACTATTGATGGAGAGAGAGAGAGAGAGAGTTAGAGATAGCCAATTCTACTCAAACAGAGTGATTGTATATGAGAGATTGAGAGAGAAGACTATGAAGATATTAAAGATGAATACTATGTGATGTATTTCCATTCAAAGATGGTGTATTCCTTTGCTTTCTTTGTTCTATTGATGGATTTTGTGAAGATATTGAAGAATATGGTTGATTCTATCAAATCCGTGGGAGATCTACATGATGCTGCATGAAGATTTGTTGTGCTTGGTGTTCTTTTCTTCATTGTGATAATATGAAACATGATAAACAAGCTTGTTGATGTTACAAGATAAATTTTCTTGCAAGAGAATTTCATTTTCCTTGGTGTTCCTCTCGGGGCTCCACTCCAATACTTGCTCCTTCTTCTTGTTCCTAGCCATCATGAAAACTGTAGTAATTCAGGACTGCTTGACAAAGAATGGTCAATAACTAAAGCTACACTCCTCCAATATAAGTACTTGATAGCTCCAAATTAATCTAATAATACGTAAGTATACTAGATTTACTGAGGTAACAATTTTGGAAAAGGTATATGGTTGCTTCAGATCAAAACAGTGTACCTTGTCAACCTGTCCAAGTATTATCTACAATGACCACCTATCACTAAAATGGCTAAAACGTTTGAACCGTTGATCCAAATTAGGAGTTATATAGCTAGGATCGAAGCTAACTTTTTCCTCTACGCATTGAGTATAAGAAGTAAATTTTTGGAGTAAAATATCCCATTTTTATAATTGATTCTTTATGACTATCTAGAATGAGACAACAATCTATAATAACCTATAGGTTTACAATTCGGACCCTGTTTCAATCCCTTTGGTCATAGATCATCAATAAATCACCTGTGGGCACTAAAGTATAACCTAGAGGCTCAATCATCCACCTAGAATCAACTTCAAAGTACATGTCGACCTGTATATCTATTCAAAAATGTCATCAACTACCTTGTTTTGCTCTATTTGGTACCATAAGTCTTCAAGTCTTCATCTACTCTTCCCCAAGTGGTCTTCCATAGTCCACCATCTCTGGTGAGGGATAAAATGGTAGGATGAGCACCTAAATGGGCTTTGAAACTTTGGAAGGTGTGCAAAGTTCCTTTTGGACCAGATTGTGCATCCCTACGGAGTCATAAATAGCAAGGGAGGGTCACCTCACTATTGTATTCTAACAATCAAGGCATGATATGCATGGTTGAATCAAGATTTTGATATTTCCATGATATGCAAGATTTGGAAGGTAAAATGTATGTAAATGAGGATGAGAAAGGTTTACCTATAGTAATCAATGACTCACTGATTTACTATGCTCACCTTTTACAAATTTATTGGGTATTCTCAATAGATTTAATTACAAAAGACCCCAAAGTTAGAGGTTAAGAAATTATTTAGCATCATTGAAAGGAAATTGCATGGGTTATACTATGGGCTGATCAATCAACAATGCAAGGAGTAATGATTCCATCAATTTCAATGGGTTGATTACAATGGGCTGATTTATCAATCAATTAATGCTTGGTATTCATGATTCATTGCCTTGATACTTTGAATATTATGGTTCAATAAATTCAATGTTGAAATTGAAGCTCAATGCAAGAGCACTCTACTTAACGTCTCCTTCAGCAATAGGAAATGCAACAATAATTGAATGAGGAGTTGGAGAGATTAAAGAAGAGTAGCAGGAATACCTCTTTCAATGATTGAAGAAGAAGACGTTGCTTGAGTCCTTAGTCTCACAAAGATTGATAGACCTTCTTCTTGAATCCAACAATTGATCAAGAGAAGAACAGACTCCATAGTCCCACACATTAGCTCCAAATTTGATCCAAGAATGGAGTCTAGATCAAATCTTTAGCTCTAATGAATAGTATAGATGATAATCCCTAAAATTAGAAGCTTATTTGATGAAGATTTCAAATGAAATTCTTCAATTCCCTATCATACTTGTAGTTCAAGAGAAGATTGGGCTTCAACCTTGAATACATTGATTGGATTCTTCAAAATTCTTGAATGCTTCAAGTAGAGGAGAGATCCCTGGAGTGATTTAGACCAAAAGCCCCATGAAATGGAAGAGAATAATCCAAGAATTGGATTCTTAAAGCTTGTTGTCCTATTTTGACTCCATAGACAACTATTCTTGAAGCTTCAAGTCTTTGAATGGATCAATGTTGGTCCCTTGAGTGTTGAGAAAGCTTGATAGAGTAAAAACCCTTTGAATTTTTGAAGAAATTTCAAAGAAAACTCACTGTTGTCATAAATCTGCCATAGCTAGGGTTTGAGAGATCAAGAATGATCAAGAGAGTGTGAAATAGCTTTGTATGCTTGCTAAAAACCTTGAAGAATGATTGTCAAAGCTTGTTAAGCCATAGCCAAAACTTGTATTGGCTGAAAATTTTTGTAAAGGGGGGGGGGGGGATGTGTTCAGTGCAAACTGTGCAAACACATCCTCTTGTACAGGAAAATGAAAAGTCCCTAAGCTAACCACTAAGCTACTCTATTGAGAGCTTACACACTGAAGATTCATGTCTTGTAGGTCATTTGATCCTTTGAAGGTCCTGGGAGAAGGAAGAAGCCAAGATCCACCATGAAAGCTTGAGAGGAAGAAGAGAGAGAAGCTGGTCCCCAAAAAGTAATCAAGGTTTAACTCATGTAATCCCATTTTAGACTCCAATTAGGGTCAAAATCTTCAAAATGGGCCTCCATTTGACCATGACTTGCTACTTCGGCCAAGAACCTCCATCTTCCTCAAGATCTTCTTCAAGAAACCTCCAAAATTAATCTCGACTTGTTGCAGAGAACTCTGACTAGTCATGGTTTGAACTATACCAAACCCTATGACCAAATCTTGGTACTCCCATTACCTACTACTTGTCCCTGTGACTAAATTCTCTATGAAAATGACTCTTCCCATGGATCAAAGTCCATGATCTGATACCAATTGAAATGAAGGTTACCACTTCAATGGAAATTTACACAAGACTAACAAGAAATGCTGAATTAACAATAAATGTTGGAAACCATAGCTTGCCATTTCTTATTCAAGATGTCTTACAACCAAGAATTATAATAGATGTTGAAGCCATGGAAGTTTGAGAATCAATTGATGATGGTTGCTACAAGGAACTCACCCCTTACAATGGTGGGGAAGGAATTACCTTCAAGCTCGAAGAAGTGGAGATGTGAAAAATGATTAAAAGATGATTTACATTGGCACCCTCTTGCCTTTTATACTCCAATCTAAACTAGGCTAATTTCCTAATTAAAGCAACATGAAAATTGCTATATTACAGTCCTAAAGGCAGTATGGCTTGGATATGTTGTCCAAGCATGGTATGAGAGTGTGTAAGCCTCTTTCAGTGCTATTGAAGAAAAATGTGAAGTTGAGTGCTAATGTTGGGGATGAGATAGAAGACCCTACTATGTTTAGGAGGATAGGAGGAAGTCTAATTTACATAGCTACCACAAGGCTTAGACTTGAGTTATGTTGTTGGCCTTGTCAATCAAATTATGCATATGCCTAAAAAGCCTCATTTAGATGTAGTTAGATGCATATTGAGATATATGAAGTATACTTTGCATTATGGACTTTTTATGATGCAAGTAAGGATATATAGGTGTTCGGATACACAAATGTAGATTGGGCTAGTAGCATGTTTGACAAAAGATCTACCAGTAGATTCATGTTTCCCCTTGGTAGTGCAACAATTACATGGAGTAGCAAAAAACAACATATAATTGCTTTATCGAGTACATAGGCTGAGTACAGAGGTGCTACTATGGTAGCATGTGAGATGATATGGCTAGAAAAGTTATTGGCTGATTTGAATATGCAAGGAGATGGACTAATTTTCATTCACTTGACAACATGAGCATTGTACAATTAACTATGAATCCAATGTTCCATGGTAAGATAAAACACATTGAAGTACATTAAATTTTTGTGAGAGAGAAGGTGCTTATAAGAGAAATTGACTTGTTGGTATATGTCAACTACACAGGATCAAATAGTTGACATTTTCACAAAGGCATTAGGTTCAAAGATAGGTCCACACATCTATAATCATATGTAGGAGACATATGTGGACCTATATCCTAAATATGATTATAGATAGGTCCACACATCTACAATTAGCGCATTGATGGTCATTATGACTCTTATAGGGCCACTAACTTATCACTTATTATATTTGGTTTGTTGCACCTATCTACATCTGGCATAGTTATAGCACTAATCAATTAGTATAGTCATTATACATTGTTTGACTTAGTAGGCCACTTTCCTTTATGTTGATTATATCTTATCTATACTTTGTGTACATTGTATTGTGTGAAAAAGAAGAAGAAACTAGCAAAAAAACGTTTTGGCATCAGTCTCTCTTCTTGTATTCTTGAGTGAGCTTCCTCTTATGTGTATGTAGCTCAAGCAAGTCCCCCCACCATGCAATTCATGGCATGCCTTAATTGAAAGCAACCTCTTGAATAAAGTATTTATGATTACCAAAGAAAACCTATTAATGCAAAATATCATCTCTTAAATGAACTTTAAAATGGTTCCACAAATGGTTTGGTCTCACTAGATCACAAAAGACTAACAAATATACAAAAAGTGCATGCAATTGTCTACCTTTTTGCACCATCACAACTTCCTCCATGTATTGTACCAATCATGGTCACTCTCGAGCAAGCTGTTCACAATGCAAGCCATTTTGAATGTTGGGTAGAGCATTGTGTCAAAACTATATGAAGTTCCTGAAAAGACACAACCCTTGAACACTGTCAACAGCATTCTCGAGTAATAAAGCTCACTTGTAGATGGCAACACAAAAAAATACATATAGTATATTTGCACGTGATGTAGAGGATATACATACAGTAACTTCCCCGAGCAATTTCCATGGATGATGTCTCAAACATTTACCATTTACCATACATGGACTATTTGCTCCAAGATGACCATATGGTCCATGTAAATTCCAAGCAACAATTGTCTTGAACAACTTTGGAAACTTGTCATGATTTGGAATCTTGGTGCAAATAAATACGTTTTGAAATTCTGCAATAGTGACATATGCTACAACTCTGCCAAATAAATTCTTTTTCACAAGGGTATCCATGAAGTCCTTGTGTTCCTAGAAGAAAACTATAGTGGTCAATTCATGCCTATCATGCATGATTTGTCATGGTAGTAATGCATCCCTAAACTCCACCTACCTTGGATTGCAAGTAAATGTAATAAAAAGACTTGGCTTGCCTTTGCTACAAAGGGAAGATAGAACTACCTTGGGCATGTCACTCTCTGGAGTTTGAAACATGGTGCTACGATTGCACAACTTCATGTTTGTTCTAATAGCAAAGAAAGAAAATGATTTAATCTTTCAATAATCTTATAATTATCTAATCTAGCATCTAATCTAATCTAATAACAATCTCATGAAATAAAAAATTCTCAAGGGAAAAAAACACTTCTAATTATCTAATCTAATCTAATAACAATCTAATGAAATAAATATTTTTCAAGGAAAAAAGTACTTAAACAAAACTTGTAGTTGTAGTGATTTGGAAAGTAAGGAAGATGCTATGACAGCATGATAATATATTGCAAGCCAATCTATGTACCTAGGTGTGCATCACTCTATAGTTATAGGAACTTTACGAATGAATTGTTAATTTGATAATATTAAAATTCAAACAACTCAATTTAACAACTTAAAGGAATACGATTAAGTTGGGTGAAATCTTGTCACTATTAAAAATTTAGTGAGGTATAAGTTATTTGAGAGAGAGAGAGAGAGAGAGAGAGAGAGAGAGAGAGAGAGAGAGAGAGAGAGAGAGAGAGAGAGAATAATCCCTACTATCACTTATGTTTAAGGAAGTTAAGATTATCTATTATAAATCTATCAATCACGTTAAACCACTTAAAACAAATCATGAGAGAGAGAGAGAGAGAGAGAGAGAGAGAGAGAGAGAGAGAGAGAGAGAGAGAGAGAGAGAGAGAGAGAGAGAGAGAGAGAGAGAGAGAGAGAGAGAGAGAGAGAGAGAGAGAGAGAGAGAGAGAGAGAGAGAAGCATCATTTAACTTGAACTAAAATGATTTAGCAAAGGTATTTCATCACACACACACACACACAGATTAATAGCAAACCCTAAGCAAGTAATGGGCCAAACAAATATTTTCCATTAACATATCAAATAATAAGGAATTTAGAGTATTACATCTAATGTTATACTAAATTTATACTCATTGAAACATGAGACAAACCTTGGAGAGAGTAGGTGAGAGAGTTCCAATGATCAAGAAAGTAAAAACTATGAAGATCGAGGAGAAGACCACACTATCACCAACTCAACAAAAATATTGTTTGAAATATCTTGAAAGTCTCTCTCTTGTGCTTTCTCTCACATACAAATTCTTTGTGCTTGATCATGTCATTGAGGATTGCAATAAATAACTTTCATTAGCACTACAAGCATAGCGATGGCTATTTTTGATGCAATTAGGTGGTATCACTAAAAGTATCACTATATACATTGCTATTAGCCTAATAATGATGCATATAGCAGTACCTTTTAGCGATGCTAATAAATGCATAGCAACACAAATATCGACACTAATAACAACATTTTTAGCAACAATATATTGAGAAAAAAGGTACCGAAACCCCAGTGCGGCATTTTATAGATTTGAGAGAGAGAGAGAGAGAGAGAGAGAGAGAGAGAGAGAGAGAGAGAGAGAGAGAGAGAGAGAGAGAGAGAGAGAGAGAGAGAGAGAGAGAGGCCGCCATCACCACCATGATCCATGAAGGGGAGACATGTGCAAAGGAAAACGAGGGAAGTCACAAAGGAGAAGAAGAAGGAGGAGAGAAGTGCAAATGGATTCTTGTTTGAGCTTTGAGGTAAGTGGTTTGTCTCTTCTCTCTTTGTTTTCTGTTTTCTTTACTTCTCTCTTTCTTTTTATTTATTATGAAGAGATGTAGAGAGAGAGAGAGAGGAATAAGAAGAGGGAGGGAGAGAGAAATAAAGAGAGGGAGGGAGAGAAAAATGGAGAGAGGAATACAAAGAAGGAGAAAGACACAGAGAGAGAGAGAGAGAAATAAAAAAAGAAAAGAAAATAGAGAGGGGGAGGGGGAGAGAGGGAGGGTGAAGGAGAGAGAAATAAAGAAAATGAGAGAGAGAGAGAGAGATATATATATATATATATATATATATATATATATATATATATATATATATAGAGAGAGAGAGAGAGAGAGAGAGAGAGAGAGAGAAGAAAAAAGAGAAAGAGTAGAGGGATAGGGATAGAGAGAAAAGAAGAGGTAGAAAGATGGAAAGAGATAAAGGGATCACACACACACACACACACACACACACACACACACACACACACACACACACACACACACACACACATATATATATATATAGAGAGAGAGATGCTTACCTTAATACATAACCCTAATTTGATCATTTGATTGCCTTGTACCAAGGAATAAATTGTAAAGAGTATGTATTTCAATTAGTGAGTCACTGATTTGCAGTGGTAAGATGCTCAACCAATCCTCATTTTTCAATTTTCTTTTGATCAATCAATCCATGCATATCATTAAAGGTTGAAATATTTATTTTAGTAATGCATTGCATCTATATTTTCATAGAGTAGAATGCCCTTGCCGTGTATCTACACACCAAGGAAAAAGATGGATGCCGGAAGAGATAACATGACAAGAGAGAGGTGATCCTACCTCACTATTGAAGATCTCGAAGGGTTGCAACCAATCGACCCGAGGCAAACTTTGCCCTCCTTCCTATGATTCGGAGCCCATGTAGGGAGCCCATCCTGCCCTCACATAGGTACAACGAGTGGAGGAATTGAAGACTTGAAGATTTCAATCGAAGAGTATTCAAACAAGGTTGACCAAATTATAGGGATTGCATGTTGTTTTTACATTCTTTTGGCCTTTATTAGCAAGATACAAGTACTTGCAAGAGTAAGAAGCCACTTGGATATTTATTGGGGTATATTTTTAATCTTTTACAACTGTCACATGCTATTCCAAGCCATTTACAAGTTGCTTATAAGTTATTATAGAGAAACATGGTACTAGGGGTCATTTTGGTGGCATTATTCACTTTTAATTAGAGATGCAACAAGGTATTTCAAAGTTTATATAGGTCTTATACATGTGATTTTAGGTGGTACTCATTGCCTACAAGTCATATCCAGGTTGTTATAGGATTTGGACAACTTACTTTGGAACCTAATAATGCATGAGAGGACAAAACAATGAGTTTACAACGTGCTCATGACTATTTTTACATCAAAGGAAGAATATTCCAAAAATATTCTAATTTAAATTTAAAGTAATATGTGATAGCTCATCTCAAAGAGCTATTTGTTAGTTTCATTTTGAGCCAAAAATTTATTCATTCTGATATTGTGGTGAAAAGTTATAGCCATTTTTGTGATAGGAGGTATACTTGAACTATAGTTTGATAGCGAGTAGAAATGGCTTGAAATAAGGGAAAGAACAAAGCCAATGAAGATATCTAGCAACAAATCAAAGAGGGGTGTGAAGTAATACATGAGCAACATCATGATAAAGAGGAATCACACAAATATGGTGCATGCTAAATGCCACACTTTGTTAGCATGAGATTGAGCGTTCCATCAAACACAATGATCTTGTTGCAAAGTTTGATCAAGTGGTTGAGTAGATGGTTTAGTCAAATAACCAAATAAAGGAAGTCAAAGAGCATATGCTTATGCTTGTGGCAGCACAAATGCCTAGATCAAATCGAGACTCTCATTGGTCACATTCATTATGCACACTGATATTCCCTCTTCATGTCACATGTTAAGAGCAACTCCATAGCACACCATCACTCTAAAAAACACACCACCTAGGTCTTGAGATGACTTGTCACTCCATCACGAACTACAACAATCATTCCAAGCCTCACAACATAACCAACAATCCATATATGTAGCTTGGCTCACTGTAGAAGATGACCCTCCTAATCTACATAGAGATACCAAATGCAAAGCTTATCTCTCTCATGGATGATGGTCTCTCACAAAGCTCACATAGCTCCCCAACGAACATAGCTTTAGCTCTTTAAGCACGTTGATTGTCAGCTTTTCAACCTTACCAAAATATATGCCAATATGTAGGTTACAACATGACCTTCTTGAAAGCATGTTGATCCCTCTAGACACACAGGGAGCCTTGACATGGATAACATCTCCAAGAAATCACCCAGGGTTAAAGTATATCCACGTTAACCACAAGATGCCACCTTGCAAAAGAAACCAAAACTTGAAACCACATTTAACTAATAATTCTAGGGGTGCATCTATGTGCAAATTAAGCATGGTGCTAAATCAATGGACTTAAGAGCTAAATAAAAATCTCTTTTGTGATCCTTTTTTAAACATTTGTTAGTACTAGTGAGAGTTAATGTTTAAACTCTCAAGTTGTGTGAGAGTTAACTCTCACATAAATTAGGAGTTTACTTTCTGTATATAGAGTTGTCCCCCCTTCTATGTGTGTGTGTGTGTGTGTGTTTTGGATCATCGGACTAGTTCTCTATTGGAGAGAGCCTAAAGAGCAACTATTTTTTTCTCTCTCAGAGAGAGCCCAAAGAGCACGATTCTGGAAGACCCCATGGTTCTCTCTCTCTCTCTCTCTCTCTCTCTCTCTCTCTCTCTCTCTCTCTCTCTCTCTCTCTTGTGCATCTTGATGGGAGATCATCAAACTACTTTTCTATCAGAGAGAGCCTAAAGAGCATTTCCACCTTCATTTTGATCCGCCAATTTCTATTAGCCTAAAGAGCATTTTTGCCTTCATTTTGATTCTTTGATTGTTGTTATGAACTGCATCTTTGCCTTCATTTTGATGCATCGAGTTCTTGTCATAAGTGAAAATGCATCTGTCATGCATCTACATGTGTTATTTTTTTAAAAATAAGAGGGCCAAGTCTTGATCATGGCATCTAATGCTAAGGAAGTGTTTGTTCATATTTGCATGTAATTGCATGCATTAATGTTTACTTTGTTGGACTTTTTAAAAAAGAAGATGAAATTTTTGTGATTGTATCAATCATTGGGGGAGCATCTACCTCAAAGGTAGGGAACGCAATGGACATGGATACAAGGAGCTTAATACAACTCAAACAATAGAGGTATCTCTCTCTCTCTCTCTCTCTCTCTCTCTCTCTCTCTCTCTCTCTCTCTCTCTCTCTCTCTCTCTCTCTCTCTCTCTCTCTCTCTCTCTCTCTCTCTCTCTCTCTCTCTCTCTCTCTCTCTCTCTCTCTCTCTCTCTCTCTCTCTCTCTCTCTCTCTCTCTCCCTCCCTCCCTCCCACACACACACACATGGTTTGGATGTCTTGATGAACTACAAGAGTGTCTCCCTCAAAGGTAGGGAATGCCATGGACATGGAGGCAAGGAGCATGCACGACCTTGCCCCTCCTCTCTCTCCTTCCTTGATGATGTGATCTGTGTCTAATTTATCTAAACTAAATTATGCAATTCATGTAATCTATTTAATTTATACTAATTTATGCATGTAACTTGAATGATAGGTGAACCTAATCTAATGATGTGAATCGAAGGCTACTCCTTTCACAATGATCAAAGAATCGGGTTAGTTGTGCCTAAAGAAAGTAAAGAATTAATTGGTTATGTCAAAAGTCAAAATGAAGAAAGCAAACAGAAAATAAATTGGTCGAATTAGAATTGGATTAGAATGGACCTAAGATAGGGAAATGAGTTGCAAAGTTGAAGCATCCATGCATGCTTGTTCTTATAGGGCAACGGTTGGCAGCTCATTTAAAGCACTACTTATGGGGGGAGACATTACTCTCATTATAGTGTCAACTCTAACACGTCATCATTGTATTTCTTAAAAAGCAAAGATTTGTGAAGAATTTATGGTTTTTATCGCTAGTTAGAACCTATTTTCATGTTTAATATTTATGGTTCAATGGTTCAATAGTTCAATGTATTTGTTTGATATTGATCTATGTGTTTGTTTTCAAAAATAACCACTCGTACTTAGTTGGGAGTAGTCCTCTTTTTTGAGCACTTAGTTAAATGCATCAACGCATGTCTACATGTTCACATATATATTTTCCTCTCCAAAACCCATTGCTTTACTTAGGTTCGGAAGCAATTCTCTATTTGCCACGTAGGTTCGGGTTAGGATATGTGAATTCATGCATTATAATATAGTGTATATTTTATTTGTGCACTAAAAAAAGTTATGAACTCCTACCATCTTTGACATAAGAATGCATTAATAGTTGTAAGGATTTTTCTAGTAATTCTTTATAATTGTGCATACGTGATTGTCCTCAACTTTGTATGCTATAGATTGAAGGGAGCTTGATTTTTTATAACTTCAAACTCCAAATCTTTGTGAGGTTGATCATTTTGATTGTTAGCTCAAAACTTGACAATGGATGACTAATCAATATGAATGATGAAAAATTACAAATACTCACTAAATCTTTGTAGTGCTTCTTGAGCTCATTACTATCTTTTACATATTGGGATTCGACACCCTAAGGGATTGAAATATAACACCGTTGCCCAAATAGACTATGCACAAACAATCTTTCAACTCCCATCCATGTGTAGAAGTAATTTCTTGACACCGTTGGTGCACTTATAGAATTCTTTAAGTCAAGGCTCTTAAAGGCATTACATAGAATAATATAGACATTTGTAAAGATTAGCCACTATCCAATGAGCATACTCATGGATGTGGTCGAAAATAAAAGATAGCCTCACGCAACCATGGGGGGACGATTGATCAATTGTAACCATATGATGATAATTGCACTAAAGCAAAAGTAGTTTCTCAAAGTGTCGAGCATTGTGGGTTCATTTGTCTTCTTAGCATTAATATTATCAAAAGTAAACCCATTAGTCAAAGATAATGCGTGTAAAACATATGGGAGCACATTCATGATATTGTACTATGTAGATGTTGCTTTATGGTTCACAAATTCATATAACATTTGAGATAGAAAAGTAGAAAGTGCTCATTGTTTCTAACTTAAGAAAAGGTAGAACATTCGGTAGGTGGAGACAATGCTAGAGTGGATGCAAGGAAAAGATGGAAAAGACGTGTGAAATTGTTTGTCCTAGTGTAATGGATTCAATATTGCACCCACTTGATAAGGCCACTTTGTTTACAAAGAGACGTGTGAAGTTGTTTGTCCTAATGCATTGGACTCAATATTGCACCCACTTTGATAAAGCCATTCAATTTACAAAGAATAGAAGAGCATGCTTCCCAACAACCTAGGCTCATGGCTAGTATAAAGTCTTGGTTCTAGTTATATAAGGTCTTCTATCAAGGGACTCAAGGTCAATTTGTTGGCATCAAACTTACGCACATGCATCTCCATTGAAACATCATGTATTTATGGAAACTATAAGAAATTCCCATCACATAGTGTTTGTCCCCCATACTTTTCTTTTGTGTGATTCGAAAAGCTTTATTGCATAGTGGAAAACGAGGCATTGGTTTGTTGGTATGCAATGATGAAATCCAAGTCCTTGGTATGGTCTATAATTTCTAAGCAACAAGTTATCACAAACCTTAAGTTTTTGATCATTTTGACATTGGTGTTGTTGTCATGTTTAGGGGAAAGAGGATTATAAAAATAATTTACAGTTGGCAGAATAATGAGGAGTTTTTGTTTAAAAGTAGTGGGAATTATAAAATAGTGTGCAATTGGTAGAATAATTGAGGGGATGTAAATTTCCAAGTTATCAATGGTCACCAACATCGTCAAATGTAATAATGTCCTCTCACAAGCATGAACCTATTTCTTTTCCCCCAAGATAGCATGAATCTATTTAATCTTGAACCATCCCTATAAACCCGTGTAATTGTCAAACACCCAAAATGCGAGACTTGGTATAGAACATTGATACCTTGGTAGTTTGACGAGTTCTCCTTATAGAGAATGTGTAGTATTTTATAAGAGGTGACATCGAGTTTTGTGTATTATGTGAATGCGGATTGTGGAAGGACTAGACAATCCATTTTAATATAAATGAGCATTAAGATCCATCCATTCCCCCTTGGACTCAGATTGGAGGGGTGTTAGAGAAAGCACGATGCAAACTTTTTGTTTGGCACATTTTTTCAGTGCAATGGTCAAGTTTCAAGCTCCAATTTGCTAGAGACCTTTGTTAATATGTACATTACTAAAGTATTTTGCCTCCGAGTGTTACAAGTTGGTCCAAGTGGCGCGAATTATCGCTACAGCGGAGTGTCAAGTTTACAAATCAAAAAGCATGTCTCTCATTGCAAGGGCCTTGAGTAGGTGCCACACAAGGAAGGTGTGAACAACGTCCAAAGGCCAGTGGCATGGCATGTGAACCGAAGCTATAGTTGGCTACTTAGAACCGTAATGTGTGTGTGCGGGTCCCACAAGACAAGACGTTTGACCACTTAAATTATTATCAGTGTTGTGTGAGACCAACCCCTCTGATGCCATGGTGTCATGACTCATGATATCCATGCCCACCCAGCCCCAAAGGTTAGGCATAGTGTGATGAGTGAGGTTTGGTCACTTGGGTGCATCTGATGAGAGAAAAGAACTGCCCACCTGCTCATCATTATCTTCATCATCATCAACAGCAGCAGCAGGAAAGCAGCAGCAGCAATAACAACAACAACAACAACAACAAAACAACACACCACCAACAACAACAACAACATCATCATCATCATCTGCACCATCATCAGCATCTTCTCCAGACTTTTGGGTCTCCTTCCTTCTCATGTTGGCAAGCAATCCCAAGCTGCTTCCATCTCCCCTGCCCTGCCTCCGCACTACCAGCCTCCCTACCTTCCACTTGACAAAGGCTCTAGAAGATGCCAGTCAAGACTGAAGAGGAGGCCTCCTGCGAGGTTGAAGCTGAGGAAGTAGAAGAGGAGGAGGTGGAGGAGGCAGAGGAGGAGGAGGAAGAAGAAGTGGGGGAGGAAGCCTCCCTGGTCACTGCCTTCACTCCCCTTGGAGAGGCCCTCCTCCAGCAGACCGGGGCAGTCATCAAGACCTACACCAAGCATGGCTACAGATTCATCCAGCACACCCTGGAGGCCTACAGCCTCAAGACCGATCCAGCCATCAGAGCCATGCTTGAGCAGCAGCACCTCACAGGCTTGGTTGAGTCCATCCCCTGCAAGATAGACGAGGAGCGGTGCGCCGATTTCATGAGGACCTTCAACTTCCATACTAAATCAGGTAGAGTCAAGGGAACTGATGGAGAATTCAAGCAAGTCACCCTCACTGCAGATCTCATCTCCAGGGCTCTCAATGTCCCCAACAGAGGGAGAGAGACCCAGCTTAAGAACACAGCAAGCTATTACAGGCATGTTGTTGCCAGCGGCTGTCGGCCCACTTGCGATGGTGTCAAATATGAGGACATCGTTGATCCTCATGTGCAGAGAAAGGCTCGATTTTTGCAGATGCTCATCATCTGTACTTTCCGCAGCCGCAACAGCAGGGTTTTGAAGTCAAACCTTGCCAGGATCTGTGCCCCTCAAGGAGTTTACAATTGGGCTTCTCTCATTGCGACAGAACTAGCTTTGGGATGTAAGAATCTTACAAACCGAAGCTGTATCTGTGGGCCGCTTCTGACACGGGTCATCTACACGCACCTGGGATTATCCACAGAGCCCTTCACTGAGACAAACCCACTGGCACGAGGGAATTTTGTGAAAATTGCCAGAGAAGTACTTGCAGGAAGGCCCGGTTTGGAAAGCGCGCCCAAGAGAAAGATCCCCCCAGAGGAGACCCCCGACAGGCAACCGAAGTGCACAGCTGAAGGTGATAGATGGATTACTGATGATTCAAGATTTCTCTCTCATGGTGGATCTGATGTAAACTGTGGTGATGGAGGAAGGAAGGCTGGTGAAGGCCTTGGCTCACCTGTGGAAGCTGTGCCAATAGCCCAACAAGTCCCTGATTCCATCCAACAACAGGATGGCCAACATCCACCATCATCTTCATTTTCGTCTGAAAGGAAGTTTCAGGTTGAGGGGCTGTCCACTCCCCAAGCAACACACTCCTCCTCCACAATTTCTCTTCGAAGCCGAGGGTTGGCAGTAAAAGATAGCCTGAACACTACTGAAAGTCGAAGGAAGAAGACACAGCCTGACTCTCAAGGAGATGACTGGCATATAGAGATGGACAGTGGCCCATCGATCCCATCATTGATGGCCCAAGAACAGCCCTCAGCTGGGGAAAAGCAGCATGATCCCATTATGACCATCTCAAAGGAAGAACAAGTGAATGCTTCTAAAAGAATACCAGAGGTGGACTTGCAGAAGTCAAACCAGCAGGCTAAAGTTTCAAAAACAAATCAGCAGGCTGAACTGCGAGCAAGGCCAGCAATGGTGGAGGTTGATAAGGTGCCAGATTCTACATTTGTGCCTGCTTTACGACTATTGCAGGACACAGTGAAGGAAGGAATGGGTGCTGGGCAAGAAAAGGGACCCTACTTCTATCCTTGCTATCCGTGGTACCCTACTGCACACCCATTGGATGGGCAAACACTATGGCATGGGGCAGAGAAGGCTCTTTGGGATCAAGCCTTGGCTATCATGCATCGGCTGCGGGGGGCACAAGAAGCTGGCCAACAAAGACTTGATGAAGCAGAGCGCAGGGCTCAAAATAGCTTGCAGAGAAGCATCAATCTAGAGCAGGCCTATCAAGCCCTGGAATTACAGATGAAGATACAACAGGCTCAATATGATGCCCTTGAGAACCAGCATACAAAGCTGATTAAGGAGCATGCCACCTTGAAGGAGAAGACCAAGGATTATAATTTGCAGGTTCATTATGCCCAAGTTGAGAGGGACAGAGCTCTAGGCACTTTAAAGAGCACAGAGGCTCGTGTCCATACATTAGAAGAGGATATTGCAAGACTTCGACAGCTGTATGACAAAACAGTTCAAGAGAAAAATACAAGCATATGCAACTTTAATGAGGTTGAATCCACCAGGGAGCCTCATGAAAGGAGTGATCACAAAGAGAATGAAGACAGGGCCTTGCAACTTCAGGCCAGGCTAGATAATGCTTTGCAAGAGCTTGAAGCAGGACGATTGCGGCTGAAAGAAGTACAAGGGCAAAATGTGTTCCTTCAGGAACAAAAAGCTCAGTTGGAGGCAGCTTTGGAAGAGAAAGAGCATGATTTCAAGGCACTCGTGACAGAGACTGAAGCTCTCCTTCCTGATCTGGAAAAGCTAGCTAAAAAGTATCAGAGCTACAAGAGGCAAACACCAAGCTGACTGGCCAATACTGTCTGCCAATGTGTATTTTGATGTTCACTGTTCCTGTTTGAATGTTTTGATCTGTTCATTCAAACAGGTTTTACAGAAAATGAATAGTTACATACTGTTACCTACAAATCATTAGTTATCTATTGCTTCACTATTGCCAATTTGTGCGAGGTGGAGGCAGCAATATCTATGAAAGGGACAACCTACAGATGCATTCTCTTCAAATACTAATGAAATATTACTGGAGGGGCTAGTAACTATATTTAAGTAGCATCATTTATACTTGTACAGACACCTTATTGTCTGGTGGCGACCCTGGCCATCAATATTATATGCCTGACTGGAAACTTGAAAGTGAACCTGTTCAAGTAAAATGAAGTGCTTGCTGCTGTCTGATGTGACACTGTTCAAAATGATGGTAACGAGGCTGAGACATGCTAAGCTAACTTTTCTGGGTTGTTGAGACTGTATCATATTTTGTAGGCACGTGTCATTTCAATCTACATGATCTTTGAGGCAATCTTTGCAGCTCTCAAGGCTGTAATACTGTTGGAGGTGTGAAAGGGGGGTTAAGGCTAGTCAGAAGGTTGAAGAAGTGCTTCTGAATGGAAGTGCTAGCTCCTGCAGGATAGGTTCTGAGCACCTCCGAACCTTCAAATGAATCGTTGGCCTTTTTGCAAGGATGCTCTCTTCTATATCAACTGCCAAGTCGTTTCAGTAGCTCCTATTAAATCAGGCACAATTATTTGTCAACTATACCTCAAACTTGTCTATTGGCACTGTCAGAGTCTAAGCCATCTTTGTATCATTGGATTGTGTTTCAAAGCTTTAGAATTAGAGTTATTCACTTCTAGATGCTTTTCAGAGAGCCCAACATCATGTATAAGCTCCCTCCAGATCATGAAAATGGAAGTACAATATTTATGTACTAATATGTGACACATTCTTGTAGAAAACTGCACTTGACATGCAATGGCAGGAAGGCGGATATCAAAAATCAGCAAGGCAGATTTTGTGTGTATGCAGGCTGTAAGTAGTTGTTATTATGGTCACCCGGAACTAAGAATGTGAAGGCAAGCAAAATGCTTTCTGAAGTGCCATGAATCAACACTGAATGCATTAGGTCTAGGTATTATGCAAAGAGAAGGCATCGTGGCTATGAAACTCTTTTTAGTGCTAGGAGTCTTTTCCTCTGCATATCAACCTTCTGGATATGGAGTGTGTATCTATGCCCTTTCTTAATACAGTGCTTTCTTTGTTGCATTGCTGGATGCAGCCGGCTGTGATATAGTTTCTGCCTTCACAAATTTGTCTTCACTCACCAAGTGTTGGTCTGTGAACAGTGTGGGATCTTCAGCCACCACAAGACTGTAAAATGGGATTGCGAAATATACTGCAAGGGTCCTTGGCAGAGCGGTGATGCATGTGAAGAATTTGGAAAGGTCGTGCTATCTAGCAACTCACTGATGACAGAAGCAAACAGAGTGTTGTCATAGTTGTTTCCTCTTATGTATCATCTTGTAAGCTTGAATTTTTGTCGTTTGGTGCATGATTGGACACTCCTTACTAGCTGCAAATACGAATTGCAACATCGTTGTGTGTGTGGGAGGTCTGATTTTCCATATTTGACATAGACACTGATTAGTTGCGGGCACAAGGTTAAGGTCATTGGCAATGCAAAATGGTGATGGGGAGATCCTTGATGCAGGCTGCAATCGATCTGTTCAGTATAGCTTTGAGAACCCCCGGTGATACTCATTAGCTGCAGGCACAAGGTCGAGGTTTTCCAATACAGTTGGGATGCTTGAATACGGAACACCGGATTCATGTCATCTGTGATGACACAGTCTTGCTGATTATTGAATCAAAGAATCGCCTGCAATGAAGAGAAACTCAGAAGCTCAGCATACTTGAGTGATCAAGAAGCTATGCGAATGCATGAAAGCTGCTCACAGTTGGTACTGGCTGCTTGTCTATGATATGCAGGATGCATTATTGCAAGATCCCACATGGAATGGATATGAAAGTGATCTGCCTTCTGGCAAACTGAAGAACCAAGGCTATTTCTTCCTCTTTATGTGAGACATAGCATACGTTGCAGCTCTGTGCAGCTTGAATGGTGTCCTCAAAAGGAGTAGGCAACTGGAGGTCAACTTGGAGTATTTATGTGCTCTGGCATTTACTCTTTGTCATTGTTCAGTATGCAATTTTGCAAGTAGCTTACTCTCTTAGTAAGACATTTCACACACTCCTGCTCATACTTGAGCATACAATTTTCCAAGTAGTTTACTCTCTTGGTAGGAGATTTCACATAAACACCATTTTGAGATGCTTGGAGTCCTATTACTCTAGATTTCAGATTAGAAAAAAATACTTCTATTTGGTATCATAAAAGTGGTGTCTACAAATTTGAAAGTTTGATGTTACTAAGCCTCATGTCACATTTTTACATCCTACTCAAAAAACTATTGGTTGGAACTTTTTTCTATTTGTCTTTCCTGGAAAGTTCAATGTTCCTTGCTTTGATGATGATCAAGGAAATGTTACCTAGCTCAATGCTAGAGACATGTGGATATGATGGAGCTTGGCTGTGCTTAGCTAATCTATGGATGCATATGTTAGTGTTGCCATCATGCAATTCTAGGCTTGAGCTTAAGTACCTTTTTGCGTTAGCATTGTTTGAGGTAGCTTGTTGATTAGCACAAAACATTTGTATAACACATTTATTTTTAGATGTTCATATGAATAATTCTTCACTTTTTAGATGAAAATTCAATGGATCCACCTATAACTCTACAAAGGTTCTAGGTCAAATCCTAGTAATTATGTTGCAGAGCTATATTATCGGTTGTTCCAAGTTAAATCACATGACCTTCTTTTGGCTTTGGCTATGCTTACTCATTCTATGGGTACATATGTGATTATTGACATACAATTCTAGACTTGGGACTTCAATAATTTTTTGTGTTAGCATTGTTTAAAGTAGTTGAACATGAAACATTCCTATAGCTAATTTGTTTTTCAATTGTTCCCACGAGTATTTTTCACTCTTTAAAGAACAATTCATTGAGTTCACTTGTTAACTCTACAAAGGTTCTAAGGCAAACCATAGTAATTAGACTTTCGAGCTATTGAAAGGTGGAGTGGAAGTAGAAGTATGAGCGGAAGCAAGAGCTATGGAGATTCAATCAAGAAGAGAGAGACTAATGTTTGGGAACTCTAACAGTCACAATGTGTGACCTACGTTCTCTTATTCTATTGCCACTAAAAGAATAAAGAATAAAGTGATAGTGATAGGCACCCACCACCTACAGTAAACATGTGTGTGGGTACAATGCAAGTGGCTAGACACATGTAGACTTTAACCCCCCAACAACCTTCCACTAAAAGGTGAATCCGCTTGAGTGTGAAGGAAACAATTAAAAAGCGACAAAGTGCACAAAGGAGTGCGACAAGATGAGAAATATATTTTTTTTGGCTATTTTTTTCATGTTTTATTTTTCTTTTTTCCAAAATATCAAACCTTTCTTACTAATAACCTCTACTAGGCGCTCCATGCCTAGACTTAGCTCGACGCTTCGCGCCGGGGCGGGCACGATTTTTGTAGACGGGGGCGGGTGTTGGACGCGTGGCACCCGCCCCCGCGTTCTCTTTTTTTTCTTGTGGGGGAGGTGGGGGGCTGCCACGTGGCACCCGCCCCCTACTTCTCCTTAACTAATAGTAAAGATGAGGGTGGTCAAAGTAATCTAAAGCTATGGTTGGATTTTCTAATACATGCCACAATCCATCTTTTTTTTCTACCTTAAAAACTTTCCAAAACTGTTAATAGCGGTGATAATATACGTCTCTTCTTCAATACCATTCTCCCTCCTCTTGAAAGAAGTGCTCTATAAGTGGCCAATCTATCTTCTCTCCATTTACATACTCAAAATAATACCCTTCTCCATATCAATTTCTTGTGTTAATTTACCCATTCCCGTATTGATGCCAGGGGAGGCATATTCCTCCGTGGTCTCACGGAATCCACAGTGGAATACTGGTGCGTAAATCAGATGCTGTATGCATAGTAGCGAGTGACGGAAGGTCCCCAAGAATAAAGAACTCTACTTTAAGCTCAAAAATCAAGAGAATAGATTTGCACGACATGAAGCAAAAAGACCAATTGGGTACAATCTCCCCCCATGTCTTGTGTGAGCGCTCCACAAAGCATGTATTTATAAATTTATTCATCTCAAAGCTCAAGAATAGCCCAATTTTACAATTAGCATGCTTTAGCTTTTGTATTTGCTTTTGTCCAAATAATGAATAAAGTGGTTGGGTAGCCCAAGAGTCCGGCTATGCCCAAATACAATATCCAATAATGAATATTTAAACCGTGCGCCCATGCGCATACAAAATAATAAATGTATATCAAGCACTTCAATAAATAAGCTTGCCTAAATAAATATTAGTGCCACGCCTTTAATGATAAGACGCACGTCTATAAAAAATAATAATTTCTTCTAGGTAACTTGAATACACACTATTGCCCAGTGCTTCCCAATGCCATCGCCGCCTGCTCTACACATCAGCTGAAGCATTCACAATTATTAGAAAATAATAAAATTAAATCGACAAAAGTGAATACCTAGCAGTCTTCAGTTACAAAATAAATAAATAGGTTGGAACTCTATCCTAACCTTAATTTAATATGAGTGCGCACTCTAAACTCATAAACGTCCATTAATTTGAGTATGTATTTTGTGGAATCACCCGGTATGGAATCACCCCTTGCACATTAAATTAACGTGACGCCTGAAAAGGATAGGCGTCCCCGTCAACTTCTCGCACAAGGAATCCACCTTGTGTATGAGCCCCGGCAAATAAATATAGTTTTACAGAATCCACCACAAAAACCTCACGGAATCCACCGTGGCCTCACAGAATCCACCGTGGAATATGCCTCCTGGCATCACATATATCTTTAGACCCTTTTTTCCCTTTATTTTCTTTGTCTTGGTTTCTTGTTGTATATTTTATTAAAATTCAAACTTCAATTCATTATCTACTTTCCATCCATACTTATCCTCTCTTTACCTTTATTTTATTTATTTGATATACAAAGACAAAACAACCTCAATTTCTTGCTAGTATTACTTCCATCTCCGTTTAACCTTGCAAACTGAAATTGGATGCATCATAATCGTTGTTTATTCTATCCTCTATCTATAGTAGAAAACCATATTCTAAACCTTCAGAAAACTTATCCATTCCGTATGCTACATAAAGCAGTATATATAAGAAAACAAGAGCTTTGACTTTGATGGCTTCAAAGGAAGAGTACTTATAGTCTTTTCTTTGGATTTTGCGTGCGTGGACCACTGAGTATTGGAATTTTTGTATCTCCTCACAGCTTGGTGGACCTCATATACAATGAAGTGGCAACTCCTAGTAGCTATATCACTTGTGAAGATTCACAGTTTTGCTCCTTAGATATTCATTGTTCCTCCTCTCAACTCTCAGCTCTATACAATTGATCTTTCCTTGCAAATACTGAAGTGTTTTCCAATTTGCACTAAATGGGTGTTGATGCTTTGTCAGGTGGCGTAATGATACTACAATTTTTTTTTCTTCATATCAGGCTTTGCTACCTCGACTTCTACTATATGGTATGATCTCTAGTAAATTTAGATGTTCTTGTTGGGTGGGTTGACGACCCCTTCGGATGATATAAATGCCACCTTTCTTCCTCACTCTTTGATGACACTCCTTGAGTTTGCTATAGCCTTTCTGAGATCTGATGTGCCTTCTGTTTTATGGTCAAGGCCCTCAGTTATATAGATAGTTGGCTCCTCTAGTTCTTCATGATGGTAAGGATACCCCTTCATAAAACATAGCTCTCAGATTTGATGTAGATAACCCCCCCCTCGTGCTACAATAGATCCTTTTTCTTTTCATGAGTCACATTAAGTAACTCAAGGTTCTCTTCTTGTTGTAGGTCTATGGCTCCTCATTGTGGTGATTCAAGATTCCATCTTCTTTTGATAGCCCCTCAAAACTTGTGAACAAGAATATCATTCTAGAAACCTTGAAAAGAGCTGGCAAGCAAAAAGATCATTTCTCCAAAGATGAAGAATCAGGCAAAGATATGGAAGATGATAACAACCAGCCAAAGAATAATGAGGGTGACACTTTTACTGGGATAAAGAAGGTTGTGATGCATGAAAGGGCAAGTTGTACTGCCAAAAAATGACCAAAAAATGCCAAATGAGTTGCCCAAGAGGCCTTGGATGCTATGGTGTGTTAAAGGGCAATGGGACAAAACTAAGCTATCTGGCCTATCAAACAATAATTTTTTTAAACTATAAAATTTTAATTATATTTTTATAATCTTGCCTACTTTGAAAATATTAACACATATACCATGTAACATTGATTCATAAAAGACTTCAATATTATGACAATTGAATACAAACATTACAAAATATTTTCAAGAGATAGTTTGCAATAAAAATATCTTGGTATTGTATTGGAGAGTACAAGGGGCTTTTTTAAAACATGAATTTTGCTTGGTATTATGGGCTCAATACAAGTTTTAGGCCATTTTCAGGCACTTGATTTTCTTATGGACTTTCTTGCATCCCTTCTTGGTCTTCGATAGCAAACCAATGTTGACCACTCCTATATGGCTATCTTACTAGCCCTTCTATGGATTTTCCAATACCCACGACTTGCAACACCCTTGTGCACAGGCATATATATACTTCACCAACTCCTTTTTCACAAGAGTTATGTGCATGCAGGGTGATGATGGAAGCACAAAGCACCTTTGACAAGGCCTTCAAGATAGAGATTTGAGCCCACCAGTCTGCAGTGAAAGTAACATGTACATGGTTATGTCGCCAGTCAAGGTTCTTGAGCAATATAGTGCCCTATCAAGGTATCCTTGTCAAATACTCCACAACCCTTTCGGTGACTTGCAAAGTCATCAATGTTGAGCACAAATTGCATTGACAATAAGTTCTCTCAAAATAGTATGCATAGTAAAATAAAATGTGCAGATGGACTATTGATACACTTACTTCCTACTCGGTATTGGTGGCAACCTCCAAGGGTTTGGTCAAGTCCAAACTTGACTTGGACTTTTCGATCAATGGGGCTTGCTGGTCTTTGAGGGGTGTCTTGACACCAAGCATGCTTGCACTTCTTCAAACTCTTGGGTACCAAATGAGGCATGCAGCATGTGCATGCTCTGTCAAGTCAATAACATCTCCAAGAGTCATGCATGTGCCTGTACATCTTCAAGCTTTGGGTTGTTGTACTTCGCAAGTAGATCATCAGACACAAGGAAAAATAATTTGCAATTGCCAACATCCACTCCAAATTTTTTCTCCGTATTGTAGAGAAACACACATTCTTTGTTGTTGATGAAGACTTCGCTCATGCTATCTACATGACACTCTATATTGATAATGGATGGTACTCTTGCTCACCCGAGCCACTCCCCATGGTGTTGTCCACGGTGACTATAGCTCGATCAACCATAAGTTTTAGAGCTTTTACCATTTTTATAGACTCAACTTTCTTTATGGAATTGTCCAATGGTGAAGGCTTTGGGTCAAGGACATCTTGCAGCAAGCCTCCCACATGCTCCTTTGTGACTATAGAGGGGTCTTTACCTTCATTGAGTAACAAAATGAAGGTGGTCATCCAATAGAAGTAGTCGATGCCATGTTCATGAATTCAATATTCCCTGGCCTACAAAGCAGTAAGGTGCTTGGTAGGCCAGCCAAGCAGTAAGGTGCTTGAAATAGGGGGGGGGGGGGGTGAGATTTGCACAAAAATGACCTAGTCATTTGCAAAATGCCTCTCTACCATTGATATACTTCAAAATATTGAAGGACACCCATTCCTTGATGGAATCCTCGAAGTCAATGGTGAAATCTCAAAGGTATGTATTCATGTGCTCGATAGGGTATTGCAGGCTTGGACCATGCCACAATACCATATCATGATATTTGGCATTGGGACAAAGGACTTGGTAGAGATAAGATCTCTTGGCAAAGTCTGTGCCTTGAAAGAATTGCATGAAGCTGGCAAAAGTGTGATCCATCCTGGAAGGAGGGATGTAAGAGACAAGTGTAAGGGTGCTTGAGAGAGAATAAGTGATTGGAGAGATGGAAAATGAAAAAAACAAGTGAAATTATGGTCTTTATAAGCAATGGACTTAACATTTTAATTTTTAAAACTATTAAATTATTTTAAAAATATTTCTAAAAAGTTAAAAAATCACAAAATAATCCAAATTATACAATCTTAGTGAATTGAAAATACATATAAAAAGTTAAAAAATTAAATTCTCTCAATCTATTGATCATACATTTTCAATACACCGTTTTGTCTCCACACAAATTATGACATCTTACAAAGCACTTGATACCATATAATTATTTTCTATTCTTTTTCCCATCTTGAAAGGAAGACAAATGTAATAATTTTGAAATATAAGTGTTCCAACCAAAACAAAACAATCCTAGCAATAAACAAGCTCAATTTTCTACCATCAACATGGAAGTTAAAGGTCTTTGTACAAATGCTTTCCATTAATGCAAGATGCTTCTATACATTTAGGAGGCTCCAACAATCACTCACTATGACTGCCTCAATCATTCCACCTAGCATATGCTTATCCCATGTCTTCAGTGGACTCCAAGGGAATCTATTGGCCTCCTTTCTTCATCTAATGTTAGTAATAGAAGCACATGTACAATGATGAACATATAATCAAGTAACGGAAGGTAATGCTAGGGACTACCACTTTGTACGTAAAGATGCCACCTTTATACATCCCACCCACCTCATTCCATCCTTATTCAAATTTAGACTTAAGAAAGCCCGTACTTATATGTCCTTACAAATGAACATGAAGGGACAATGATATGTATTAGTGGTTTCGAACATATAAGCAAAAATATAAATTGGCACA
Source organism: Lygodium microphyllum (assembly GCF_053477565.2). Lineage (NCBI taxonomy): Eukaryota > Viridiplantae > Streptophyta > Polypodiopsida > Schizaeales > Lygodiaceae > Lygodium > Lygodium microphyllum. The sequence goes on from NC_141137.1 coordinate 153,683,898, forward strand.
AACCACGAAAGACCCACTGACCTTGAAGCTCTCTTGAATTTTAGCGAGTTGTGAATATCATGTACGATCTTCAATTTTAATGTCTAAAGCATCCACTCATCCAGAATGGACCATTCCAAAGAACTAAGAGATAGATAAGGGAGTAATTCAAGAGAATGATACTAATTAATTGACATAGGCATTGTATACATGAACTTAGGGAAGAAAACTTTGCGATCTAGAAGATTTGTGATGACTTTTTGATCATCATCATCTCACCCAAATCCACACATAGAGCTTTATATGTCTTAGACAAGCTTCTCAAAGGTTGATCCTCAACAAGATTTGAAGGAAAAATATTTGATAGCAGAGAAGAAGTAAAAACCTCAATAACATATGAAACATTAAGAAAAAAAAGTAGTGACTTAAAATTTGAGGGAAAGAATTGTTGAGTAGCCCTAAGAGGTAGTTTCAAGTCTTTTGCACTGTACACATGTTGAATTGATTTAACAAGTTCACCATCTTGAGACTCCCAAAACCCAAGCACTCTACTCTCTCAGTGATTTTGTAGTACACCACCACAATGATGAACTTGATGAGAACCTATTATTTAAGGCTACATGTAAATCCATGAATCCTTCTCGAACAATGCTCCTTTCCATTTTCCACGCTCATCCTTTGTATTATGCACGTACATAACCGATACAGAAACATGGGGTCATCTTTGTTGTATATCATGTAGATACCATTGGAATGGATACGAGAAGAAAACTACTTAGAAGGAAAGGAATGCAAGTAAGAATACTTCATAATGGTGGTAGACATGGAGATGGAAGAAAGAGAGAAGCTGGGTGATGTGTGGCTATGGCTAGGAGAAGCTAGGGGTTATGTGGCTATGGCTATGTGAGCATAAAAAGATGAGAAGATTTATGGAATGGAGGTAAGAGAATGACCATGGAAGAAAGATAAAAACTAGGTGTTGTGTGGCTATGGCTAGGAGAAATTGAGGACTATCTAGCTATGGTTGTGTGAGCATAGAAAGATGAGAAGATTTGTGGAATGGAGGTAAGAGAATGACCATGGAAGAAAGAGACAAGCTAGGTGTTGTGTGGCTATGGCTATGAGAAGGTTGGGGCTATGTGTTAGCATAGAAAGATGAGAAGATTTGTGGAACGAAGGTAAGAGAATGACCAAACTAGAAGCACTTCTTGTAAAGAGACACCAAAAGATGCTTTTTTTGACTATATATGACATAAGAAGAAATTTTTGGAGAGAAAAATGTCATTTTGAGGGGAAAATTTTCCACTTTTGGGTCATGTTTTTGGACACCTAGTGGAATCCACCTAACATGAGATAGTAAAAGTGGGTCGGGGGCAGTGACGGGGGTAAAGGGGATATAGGGGGACAAGTCTGTAAGTGGTAGGAACAAGGGAGAAAAGGGAGTGGATCAAATGTGTACACCGCCCTCTCTTCCATTGGTCCACCCCAAATCTCTTATTATTAGGAGAGTCATTAACTCTTAAGTGAAAGGGCCCTTTTTGTGTCCATATTCTTCCTAATGATGTTGCATCATATCATAACTCCCCCTAAAATTAGTATTCCCATATGCTACTATAGCCATCAGCAAAAAGTGCCAAGTAGAAAGCACCATTATTTTTAAAAGCATCATAGCATATTTCTTTCCCAAATACACTCATTTGATGGCCTCCCATAAAAAATACATGCAATAACCCCTAGCAAATAGGACATCATGGCTCCTCTACAAAATCAATCCTTTAGTCATGTTTTCAAGTTGGGCATTAAGAGAAATATGGACTCTCCTTTTTGCCCCTTAAGGAGTGAATAAAAAACTCATTAAAAAATATAGGCCTAACCAATGAGAGAGCTAGGATTCCAGATTCATGTAACATGAATCTTCTAGCCATATCTTGGCCCAAATCTTCCCTCAACAATAAAATAGGGGAAATGTGGGGAATACAATGCTATCACTTCTTGGAAGTTTGTGACTCGAATTTTTATTTTCTTATTTTTTAATGCATGACTTTTCATTTCTCCCCTTTTCAGTTTCCCCCTCTTTCTTAGGCAGAAATCAAATTTATCATATCTCTTTCCTTGCTTCTTTTTTCCTGACGAAATTTTACGGCCTCATTGTTGCTTGCCTTATCTGTAACCATGTGAAATTTTATTTCCTCTACACAAACACAGAGTGAGTTTCACATGTTTTATGAGAGCAGAGCTTGTTCTACCAAAGCCCTAAGATTTTCTTCACAAAACTTTACAAGTATATTGTTCTCTTCCATGAGGGGAGTGGATAAGCTTGGATCAAGATACCCGAGATGAGACACATATAGCTCTCATAGGTGTGGTTATCTTGTGGAATGATCATAATCCTTTTGTGGTCATCGGCACACAGAGTCGTTGACCCATTTCTTCTGAGACACAAAATCCAATTAATGTCCAATGAGCCCCTCTGGAACTTCTATTTCAAGTTAGATAATAAAAAAGTCAGGATTCGTAGTGAGCAATCCATGACATGTAAACAATGTGCTTCTCCACATATCCTTGAGATAGTGGAATCCTTGTAAAATTTTTTAAATAAAAAATGAATATAATTTTTTTTAAAAAAATTTGAGTACTTTCAATTTTGATAATCTTAGTTTACTATGATCCAAGCATGTGATAATACATATTGTAATTAGTCAATCATGTTGGTTAAAATCATAATTAAATTGCAGGCTGGAGTTCTATAATCTATGCAATATTATCTTTGCATAATGATATATTGTAGCTCATCTCTTCTACTCACTTCTTAAATTTAAATATCAAATTAGATCTAAAGGAAAATTGAAGATATTTTAGATTTATTTTCTTTAAAAAATTATATATTTTCTCTAGTTGGACTTGAATATACTCAACGATCCAAGCATATTCGAGGATATAATAATGTAGAACAAAGCGTTTGTTTGTATGAGTAATTTTAATGGTGACTTTAAAGTATTGATATAAAGAAACTAAGGTAAGTGTTTTAATTTGAAACTTCAGGGTTAAAAAAGAACCTTTATTTAAAACCCTAGATACATAAAAGCTATAACTCCAAACTCATTTTCACTTTCATCCTCTACTTCCCTACACTTGTGCTCTCCTTCCTTCTCTCTTTGTGTGCCATGGCTATACCACTCCTGCCTTCATTGCATGGATTAGCTCCACATGCTCTGCACACATAGGAGACCGGATATATCCTAGGTTTTGCGTGACCTTGAGTCTAGAGAGCTCGCTTTTTGCCGGTACCATAGACCCTAGCTCTAGTATAGTGGCATCGTTTTGCGATGCGACAAACCCTCTCACGCTCTATTCTAGACTCTGGTCTCAGGTGGGTCCCCATAGATTTCTTGTATAGTTTACGTACCAGATCAAGCCATGTAAAGGTGATAAATCGAGCCTTGGTGCATGTGGGGTAGCATCTCTGCACCAGAGTAGTGCCCACCTAATCCCAAGACCACGCCACGATGAATCTCATCGAGCGTGATGTAGCATTTTCCATATATGTTTTGTGTAATGAGGTGCAAGAGGACAGTGACGAAGACATCGATACACCCTCTCACAAATAGCTAGAGTATTTCGAGAGGGAGCCTCAAGCGATCACACTCGATCCAAGGGTAGAGGCAGCACAGAGCTTATCCATTGTGTGCACCCACCTCCCTGTCCCCTGATGAGATGCTGACAAGCGATGAGCCACCCCTCGCTTCTCTCCATGCTGTCACCATCGAGGGGGTGGAATATCTACTCATGTAGGATGTATTAGAAATTTTGGAGCTAAGAGAAAAAGAACTATATTGTATCATGGTGTGTGATGCACCTGATGATTTTATAGATTTTGATATACAAGATGCCCCAACATATATTGATGAGGTGGCTCAATATGATGGCACGAGTGTCAAAAATATCTCTACTATTCTGAGCATCCAATAGCAGATTGAGGATGCGGTGCCACAGTATGAGATCTCAGATGAGGAGTTTGAGTGGTTGCAAGAAAGCCTTTTTGGTCCTTGACTCGACTACAGAGTACCTTCCCAAGAGAGAGACGAGGGTGGCCTAGTTGTAGGGGCAAACCTAGATGCTCCATTATAGCAACAGATAGATGATGCAAAGAAGGTAATGTTATCGGATTCATGCACAACTTCACCAGTAGGGCCTCTAGGGCATCATGATAGATTCAGGCCGCCAAACACGAGCCTCCGACCAGGGTTGCTCTGGAGGCCCGATCTCGAAAAAAGTCTACTTTAAGGGTCTTGATTCCCTAGAGGCCCTACTGGTGAAGTTGCGCACGAATCCAATGTATATATCTTTAGCACACTCCATGCATAGTGAGTCTAATATAGTGAGTCTAACACTGAACTTGTGTGATGCAGGACATTGTCTATATAGATAAGTTTTCATCTAGAAAAGGTGGTTAATCTAGTAGCCAAGGAAGGGTGCATGACTTGGCATTGAAGGAGTACATTGGCTAGCTTGTGATGAGAGACATTATTATATTTCTTAAGACATGCTCTCTAGCTTTTGTCGAGAACTTCCTGAAGTTGAGGGCACTACGAAGGCCTGGGCCTTTTAAGATCATCCTGACCGACTCTAGCTTTGAGAAAGTAGTGTTGGTTCCGACGTTTGATGGCCCGTGGCATGGTTGTTGGTGTTCAAGACCCCAATGTCATTAGGCATGAACCAATAGGGAAAAATGCATTGTTGCTTATGATCAAGAATAGCTTTGACCATGGGGAGTATAGCTTGAAGAAGCCTAGGAGAGAGTAGATGTACTTATTACCAAATGATATCTCATCACCAATGTAATGCACTTTGTAATATTCTCTTGAAGTAATGAAAAAACTGATGTTTGTCAAATTTGTGTGCAATATAGTTTGTCATATGTGCCATTTATTACTGTTTGAATGTTATGTTAATTTGTTAGATTTATATGCAACATGATTCGTACCCTAAATTTAATATGCAGTGCTTTACTGAATTGGTGCACAATGTGTATTCATTCAAATGCATGTAACAATAACTTAAAGACATAAATAAAACAAATAACAAGTGAATGGAATTTCTAGGGGGTGTCTCCGGGCTGCTTGCTTAGTGTGTGGCATGTCTTCTAGAAGAGAAGACTCAAAACTCAAAAGTGAAATGTGTAAAATAAGGTGAAACTTTAAACTCATAGTAGCCAAAAATTTTAAAAACCATTGAACTTGAATCAATGTATCCAGGCTTTGGAAAAATATGACTAGTGATTCGATTGACGTGAAATTTTACATGTGGACTCTTGTAGGACTCATTAACACAAAAAAAAAGGCCCCATTAGAAGTCTTTGGAATACTTGTCTGGAGGCTCGCGTTTGGGGATTCAGGGGATTCAGGGCCCTAGACACGTGCTGCTACGCGCAAAATGTGTAAAAAAATCTAGAGTGTGACTCTCTTATTGCTTTAGAGAGCCAATGCCATATTAGACATTAGTGTTAGTGTCCATGATTCAAAAATATTAGATTTTTAGACAAGTTTTAGTCAATTTTTGATATTTTAAATATTATCTCTTGAAAAAATCCATAAGATTGTAGACAAATTCTAGATTATGATAACATGTAAAAGAAAGCATGTAGCTTTCAACTAATTTGAGAGGATTTTATGTAAAAAGAGAGATTGACGAAATCGCGGGACGCATGATTATTGTTTTCAGGTTGACTAAGATTGTGCTCTACTTCAACTTCAACAACTCCATTGATGGAGCTTGTTCCATCTTCAAAATCCCCTATTCCTTTGACTAATCAACCAACTCTTTCTTTTTTTGTTCTTTCTAAAAATGATATCATGGATGAACTCATTAAAAGCATGCGTGACCTTCATCTGAATCTTAGAGACCAAGGTAGAGAAGCTGGATGCCAAAGTTGAAGAACGAGGATGATCATAAACTCAAAGACCCATGAGAGAAGGCTTTAAGAGGCGATGTATTTGGTGTGACAGCCAACAACATGACAAGAGGGAGTGTTCTGCCTTTTGTGAGTCTGAAGCATAGAAGCTCGTCTTTTGGAAAGATAGAAATTTCATGCAACTGAAACCGGTCTTCCAAATTTTGGCAATGGTGGAATGAAGAAAAGATTAGAAGATTTAGCTGTACAGAATGCCTACGCAACAATTGATGCATCCACCTATGGGTTGCAAATTGAACCAACTAAATAAAATTTGAAAGCATGTAAAGCTACTGTGCAATCTAAAGTATGGATATAGGCACTAGATCAAATGGAACGTGCTAAAGCAGCCAAAGAAGATTTGGCTAATGCCAGTCAGTGCATTCGAGAAATAACTGGTTAGAAAGAACCGGTAGATTCTTTTTTCACCTTCGCACGTTTGGCTAACATCAATCAAAAAGAGAAGATGAACCAAGGCCTTCCTCTTCTGGCCCTCCGAAATGGGTAACTAGAAGAACATATGAACAACCAAAGCTTGCTGAAAATATAACCCTAGATCAAGAGATGGAAGATGCGCCACAAACAAAGAAGATTGAAGGAAAGAAGAAAGGCAAGCAGCCAGGCTACAAATTGCAGTCTGACACATAGAATTTGCAACCGATCTCAAACGAGTCCTAGAAGAACGAATTCTGGAAAGAAAAATTAAATTTACCTTAGGAGAAATTCTTGGAATTACCAAACGTGAATTCCATGATGTAACTATTAATGTAATCAAAAGGAAAAGACAATATGTTGGTGATGAAGCTGAAGAAACAATGCATGCTTTTTTGCAAGTTCTTCGAGTCTTTGTGTAGGATGAAGAGAAGATGACTTCACAAGAAATTTATCTTGAAGCAGTTAAAGAATTAATTGCAGTAGTTGAAGCTGAAGATAAATAAAGCATGAATGCAAAAATTAAACAAGTGAAGCTAAAAATGTAATGGTCGGCTCGTTCAAACCAGTTGGGCAGCCCACCTCTCAAAAAGAAGGCCGTCTACATCACATGCATGAGGAGGAAGAGACTCGGTTCATTCCAAGCAGTCACTACTCCCGTATGCATTGGGCAAGAGCAACAATGGAGACAATCGTCAAAATTGGAGAAAAAGAAACACCATGTATTGCACTCTTAGACCATGGCTCGGAGATAAATGTCATAGCAAGGAGTCTTCGCAAAAGTGGCAAATGGCTCATAGATGTTGGTCCAGGTTGGTGAATGAGAGGTGCAAACAACTCTTCTGGAGAGTTATATGCTGCATGTCCTAATGTGCAGGTAACTATTGGAGACATAAAAGACAATTTTCACTTTTTTGTTCAAGACTCTTGTAGCTACCCTATCATTCTTGGGCAACCTTACATTTTTTAAGCCTGCTTGGAAACAAAAGCTCTTGATGATGGTTCTTCCTATGCTCGAAGCAAAGATAATGAACAGTGTCGCAACGCATAGGGTTGAAGGTCACCACAGGGGTTTGGCAAGTGAAGAATGTATGGGGGGTTCAAGAGCTTTGACTTTGAAGATGGTAGAGATAAGAGAAGGGTTGAAGGTTTCAAGCTGAGTTCTTGAAGCTAAGAGATAGTAGGGTGTAGGTAGATTCAAGGAGAGGAGTAGACGGAAGAGAAGGGGTTCAAAGAGATTGAAGATGTAGAAGAATACTCCCAAAAAGAACTAGGAAATATAGAAGAATACTAACAGAGATGAAGCCTATCAGTTTCTTTTAGCATTATGAGAAAATATAACTCTAATAGACAAAAATATGTACAAAATAATACCTTCTTCTATGCTACTTAGATCGCCAATCCGATGCTTCCAATGACTTCAAAAAGGGGGTTAAATACTAGGACACCTTGCTAGAATCCTACCAGATCACTCCTTCATCTCCCACTTTCGAAGTGTTGTTCACTGCCTGAAAATAGCGATCGCGCGTTGCCTGATTTTGTTAATCTCATTTTTTACACAAAATCCTCTCAAATTGGCTGAAAGCTACATGCTTTCTTTTATACGTCCTTCTAATCTAGAAGTTATCTATAGTTTTATGGATTTTTACAAGAGATAATATCTAGAATATCAAAAATTGACTAAAAACTTGTCCAAAAAAAATCTAATATTTTGAACCATGGACACTAATACTAATGCCTAAAGTGGCATTGGCTCTTACCTGCACATCCTCTGGCATGTGCCAAAGTATTACAGATTTGCAATGTCTGAAGAAGTATCTTCTGCCATGTCAATGTCTTCATATTCTGCCTCTTCTTCTTCCTCTATGTCTTCATGTTCTTGAATTATATTCAAGTCTTCTAGATCATATGTTGAACTTTCTCTTTGTTTGAAGAGCTTGATTCTTTTTCCAGCTATGGGTATCTTCATGCTTGTTCCATCCAATTCAGCCAATGAATATGTGGCATTGTCATGAACGACCTTTACCATATATGGGCCAAACCAATGCTTTACCATCTTCCTAGAAGCACTGTATTGATTGTCTAGGCTACTGTCATAGACAAGCACCCAGTCATTTTCATGAATTGCTCTTGGCCGAAGTCGATGTCGCTTATCAAATCTTCTTTTATTCTTTAGTCTTGCTATCTTTAGCTTCTTAATAGCCGCTTGAACATCTTCAGGCCTTCTTTCTAGTTGCCATATGCGCAAAGTCTACAACTCTTCTCTACTGATGCCTTCCTCCCAAGGTAGAAGTCTCCATGCGAGAATAGATTCTTCAATTGGCATAATTGGTTGTTGTCCATGCATAGGTTTAGCTGGCATATAGCTAATCACTGAACTGTGAGTAGTCAGGTCAGCCCATAATGCAAAAGGTAGCATTTTAGGCCATTCTTTGATCTTTCCTCTACAAGACTTTGCTAGAGCTTTGAAAATAGGTTGATGACCTCTCTCACTCTTTCCATTGCCTTCAGGGTTGTAGGATGAAGTTAAAGCCAAATTAATACCCAATTGAGCAAAGAAGTTGCATGCCTCATCAGCATCCAACTCTCCTCTATCCGCAGTTACTTTACCCACACAACCATACCTACAAAACACTTCTTCAAGCAAAAAACAACAAACAACTTGAGTGCATTTGGTTGTTAAGGCTTTGCCTTCAACTTGATTGGTTAGATCCTCTCTTGCAAGAACTAAATATTGCATATTCCATATTCTTGTAGGCATGGTTACAAGATCAATAACCCATCTATAATGTATAGACAAAGGATAAGTTGGTTGTAACCCATCTCGATGCTTGACCATAGAATACATTTGACACACATAACACGTTTCAACAAAATGTGCTATGTCCCTATACATGTTTTGCCACCAATATTTTTCTTTGACTTTACTAAAGGTTCCCCATATGCCTCTATGGCCAGCCCATAGGCTTTCATGAAATTCCTTCATTACCTGTTGTTGCAATCTTTTGTTATCTAAAACTCGGACATACGCTCCTTTCTTCTTCTTTGCGTGCTTCCATAGATGTCCTTCTTTAAGAAAAAAGCCATAAGCTTTCCTCTTGATATGTTTGAACTCCTCATCAGTCCAAGTCTCCTTCTTCTTCATTGTGCTCAAATATTGGGCGATCTTTAGCCAATCTTCTTCATAATCTTCTTCAAGGAAATGAACTAGAACTTGAGCAATGTAATGAGCCTGCTGGCTTTTAGTTGACCATCCTATTGTTTTTAGTTTTGGACTAGTATATGCAGTAACTGAAAAGGTATTTTCAATAGCCATGGAATGAAATTCAGCAAGTATAGATTCTTCAACTTCATCTTCTTCCATAAGCTTTTCTTCATTGTCATATCTTGCACCTGATAGCATGTCAGCAACTGGATTCGCCTTCCTTGCAATATGCTTTAATTCGGGGTTGAGAGACTTAATATATGTAATCCATCTTAGCATAGCAATGTCGGGTGTAGAGCAGTTAGCAATCATGCCCAAGAGTGGAAGACAATCCGTTTCTACCACTATGGAAGCACCTATAAAGCATTCACGATCACACTTTAATGCTGTTACAAATCCCCACAATTCTCTTTTTACTTGTGCATACCTTCGTTCATTGAGAACTTTTACTCCAAAATGAATTGCATACCTGTTACCTTCAAGATCCTCTTGGCCAACATCCCATCCTATCCCAATGGGACTTGTATCCATAGTAAGGATGATGGGTTGTCCATTTGAATGGTTAGCCCTTTTGAGAGTGGGGGCTGAAATTAATAGCTTCTTTAATTTATGCATAGCGAGAGTATGCTCTTTATTCCAAGAGAATCTTTGGCCTTTTCTTAATAATTGATAAAGGTTTTCGGCTACATGAGCAAAATGTGGTATCCATATGAGATAGAATACACATGCACTAAGAAATCTTCTCACCTCTGAAACATTTGTGCATTTTTCTTGCATTCTGCTGATGGCATCTATCTTGATTAGAGAAGGTTTGCGTCCATAGGGGCCACATAGATGACCGACTACTAGGACTTCTTCTACTCCAAAAATCGACTTAGCTCAAGAAAGGGTAAGATGTACCTCTTCTAGCCTTGTCGAAATCCTATCACAATCATGAATATGGTTAGCTACAAATATCCTATAACCATCTTTGTCAAGCTCCTCATTCTTTTCATTGACTTCATATCCCTTGATAGGTACATCATCAAGAAATGGAAGAGTAAGTTGTGGAATACAGTCCCTTAAGACTTTGTGCATGGTATTCATCATATGGGCTACGGAGTTAGTTGCGCCTTGTGGTAGAATGTACATGTGGACCAATTCAAGAGGTGTCTTCATTGTGATAATGTCTCGGCTTTCTAATGAAAGCTGAAATTGGTCATATCCTGAATATAGGTCACCCATAGAATAAATTGCTCTACCTGCAAAAGCTTCAACAAACTCATCAACAATTGGACCCGAACCAACATTTCGGATTGTGACACGATTGAAAAGCTATAGATCTTGAATGAATCGTAAAGATCCCTTTTTCTTAGGCACAGTAAACCATCGGTTTGAGTAAGGTGCTGAAGAAGGTTCTAAAATCTTCATTCTGATCTTCTCATTTAGAAGTTCCAATAATTTGGGCAGATGTGCCCTTGGAACATAAATGGGCTTGAGGTTCCAAGGCACATGTGGAACTGTAAAAATGATCATAGGAGCCACAATATTTGGATCCACACAGCCTATTTCACTTGGTTGAAATGCAAAAGCTTTTTCATGTTTCATTAGCATTTGCATAAAAGAATGTTTTTCAGCCGGTGAAAGGAAAGAATTTTCACCTATTTTGAGCTCTTTTATACTTTCAGATGTGAATTTGTGACCAATGTTGGAAGGATCATGAAGAATTGGTTGATTTGCTGCCTTATCAGCGAGCCCTTTACTTTCAGGAGACAGTGGGACTGCCACAGGTTTGACTTTCTTATCCACTGTCTTGTATTTTGTCTCCACTTGTGCTTCAGCCTTGTTGTTTAAACCATTGTCTTCCTGTTCAACAAATCCAATGTACATACTTCTATGGACTGATATTTTGCATGAGCATATATTTCAGCCAATGTGTCAGTAGTAATCAATCAAAAAAAAAAAGCCTGAAATATCTTCATTTTCAGCCATCATGTCATAAGTTTTCAGCTCCCTTTTTACATGACATAAATATTTTCAGCCTTAGTCATGGCCGGAAGAGACTTATAAAAACCCATACTAGTGGTTGTACATACATATAAATTTGCGAGACACAGTTTCTGTTGCATGAGGAGGTTCAATCTTTTTACATGATGTACTACCATAGCCTCCCTTTATAGTAGTGCAGCCCGAAAACCCTTGAATTCCTGGGCATTAGGAGGCACAAGATAATCACGTAGTCGATCTCTATTTCGATGATGGTTAATACACACAGTAAGAAATTGGACATCTCATTCATTATCCTTGCTTCGGATTCAAGCATAGGAAGAACCATCACCAAGAGCTTTTGTTTCCAAGCGGGCTTCAGAAATGTAAGGTTGCCCAAGAATGATAGGGTAACTACAAGAGTCTTGAACAAAAAAGTGAAAATTATCTTTTATGTCTCCAATAGTTACCTGCACATTAGGACATGCAGAATTTAAATCTCTAGAAGAGTTGTTTGCAGCTCTCATTCGCCACTTTCATAGTGACTCCTTGCCATGACGTTTATCTCTGAGCCATGGTCTAAGAGTGCAATACATGGTGTTTCTTTTTCTCCAATTTTGACTGTCTCCATTATTGCTCTTGCCCAATGCGTACGGGAGTAGTGACTGCTTGGAATGAACCGAGCCTCTTCTTCCTCATACATGTGCTGTAGACGACCTTCTTTTTGAGAGGTGGGTTGCCCAACTGGTTTGACTAGCCGACCATTACATTTTCAGCTTTCACTGGTTTGGACTAGCCGACCATTACATTACTAGTCCAACTGGTTTGGACTAGCCGACCATTATATTTTCAGCTTTCACTTCTTTAATTTTTTCATTCATGTTTTCTTTATCTTTAGCTTCAATTGCTGCAGTTAATTCTTTAACTACTTCAAGTTGAATTCCTTATGAAGTCAGCTTCTTTTCATCCTACACAAAAACTCGAAGAACTTGGAAAAAAGCATGCACTATTTTTTCATCACCAACATATTGTATTTTCATTTTGATTACATTAATAATTACATCATGGAATTCACGTTTGGCAATTCCAAGAATTTCGCCTAAGGTGAATTCAATTTTGCTTCCTAGAATTCGTTCTTCTAGGACTCGTTTGAGATCGATTCCAGATTCTATGTCAGACTAGCCGGACCTCATGCTCATGATACACAAACACCCTCACGGCCTCGCGGACCAGGAGCGTCAATCTAAGGCTGAAGGATAAACTACCCTAAATCTTAATTCATGCTTTATAGTTTATAGTCCAACATTTTCCTAAAACTCCTCAGAGGGAGATCCAAAAGTGTTTAGGCATAACGCCTCGTCACACACATATAGGAGGCACTCCACTGACTAATAGTCGGAGCCCCACTGCATCTCTCCTACATCGCAGGGATTGGCCCTTTGATGCGTTGCTAAACATATAACACATACGAACACAAACTCCTCTCTTTTATATTTCTCGTATTCCCAGGAGATATACCATGCTTCTTCACTTCACAGTCCCTTAGGAAACCAACTCTCTACCCTACGGTAAGGGATAACCTCACACTCTCAATCGTGGGTCAAAGTCCTAAGAAAACAATTGCTATGTAGTCTAGGAGATTTTCCTTCGATACCATGAACCATGCATAGTGCATAATGTGAATGTTTTAGTGCACAAACAATATAAAATTAGCATTGTGCATCGTACGCAACCAATCTTTTCATGATTTCCATGCTAGCATTTATGTATTGAAACGAGGAGAGATACCGAGCCTTACACTCATGCTGCCTTTTCCTTTATTTTAAAACAACATCCTATAGCCATGATGCAACACATAATTCAGATTTAAGATTGTACTTTAAAGCTCAAACTCCCCTCTCACCCTACCATTTAATGTTTTGCAATCGTTGATAGGTGTAAGAGTCGTTTTATGTGTATTTCTTTGTAGAGAAAGTAATAAATAGGGACAAAAACATAGAAATGAGGGTAAACCGAGGCTAACCTCGTGATCTACCTTCATTATACATTGCACAAACACTTATGTGATTTTCTGGAATTTTCCTTTTATCGTTTCCTAATTTTCTCCCATTTAAAACCCATTTTCCACCATTTTTTGGTATTTTCCCCTTATTTTCTCCATAAAAATTGACTAAAAATTGAGATTGATTATGGGTTGTGGCCCTTAGGTTCTTTGACAGTAAAATTTCAGGTTTTATTGATGTTATATCTCATGTTTCCCCTTTATTTTGCAAAAAGATCCCATTTTGCCTCTTAAACGCGTGTTTTACGGGTTTTATACCATTAATTTCAGTCATAACACTTATAATTTTCTGATTTTCTGAGCATAAACTGATCAAAATCATAAAAAATAACATTATAATGCATAATCAGCACATGGGAACAATATTTTATCAACCAAATAGCATAAAAACTCATTTTTTCTTCATAAAAATTGAATTACCGCTTAGGCTTTGTGTCTCGAGATCTCGGTTTTGCTATGGGACTGCGTGTCAACCCTCATTCAATGTCAAGCATATTCAAAATCTACACTCTTCATGTCTTCATCCACCCGGAAGCAATCCGATCTCATCCGAACAAGCTTTCCTCCATCATTCTTCATTGTCTTCTTCCACACAAGAACAACCCCTTAAGGGAGAGAGAGGGAGAAGAGAGAAAGACTAGGATCAGAGATTTCCAACCAGGCCAGCATTTGATGGGTGAGAGGCGGCGATAAGATCAGCAGGCAGAGGGTAGGCAAGCCCCAATGTCTGTTGGATGGGTTGTGTTGAGGTTGCATCCTTCATCTCCATGCATCAAGCGCATTTTTCGGCGCAAAACTGGTGCCCTCTCCTCACATTTTCTTCATCTTGACGTTTCCCACGATTTCATGCTACACTCAAATGTTACATCCCCCCCCAAAGGTCACTTCCCACTTGGCCAAAAATAAGTCCACATTTTCAAATCTTGCCCATTTGTTGGCCATTTCCTTGTCCGGATCTGAATTGAGCTTTGAAAAATCCTGGGCGTCCGGCTTGACATCCCGTATTGACCGGTAACTCCTGACAACCCGCACGTCAGTCTGAAAAATTATCAAAAATCAACAACTGTCTCTCAGGTGCCTTTAAAGCACTTTGACGCTTAAAATCGTCCTAGGTCGAGGACATTGAATATTTTTCCCTTGATATTCGTAATTTTTAGCTATTTTTAAGCACTTCTCGGTAGCAAAACTCCACTCTCATTGGCGACCATGGGATAGGGCGACTCAGCCCGTCGAATCCCACACCAGATCTGCACAAAACAACCAAAGGAAGCATCAAGCCGATACAAAATAGATACATATTGAAGACAACACAATGCTTACCCTACCCCCTGACAAAACCAAGGCATGACATCTACAAGGAGTAGGCCTAGCATAATTTGATAAAAGGTAAGAAGCTAGTCACTAACCAACTGCTCCAACACGGCCAAACTAAAAAGAACTATCAAAGAGGTTGCCCTAAGTGGTGGTCTGAACTACCTACCTAACTAAGGACAACACAACTAGGAGCTCCTACTAGGCGAGGACTCCTATAGCCTGATCAAGAAGTGTTTTCTTTTAGCCCATTTCTTCGTTTAGGGTTTTATTTTATTGACATACTTGGCATGTAAAAAGGAGAGAGCTGAGCGTAGTGACCCGGGGAGAACAGGGCATCGGCCTCAGGTCCTGTCTCGGTACCCAAGAACCTACCAAGCCCTCGCAAGGCGACACTTAATCCTTTTCTGACGCTCACTTTTATTTTCGCTCCAACCTTCCTTAATTGCTTCTTTTCCAGCAAGACGCCACCCCTAGGAAGATAAGGCATTGGCCCCGGGTCTGACTCGTCCCCAGGAACCTACCAGGCCTCGCAAGGCGATGATCAACTGCTTATAAATTTTCATTTCATTTCATTTCTATTTCTATAGGGGTTAGAACCCCTTTTTACACACCTTTGTATATATTTATTGTCTTTTGAGATATTCAGGGTTTCTTTCCTCTTTATCATCATCATTATTTTTCTTCGGGCAGGCTTCTCTAACTGTCTCACAACTAACAAGAGCTCCTAGAACGGCCGCCTAGCACGCTAGCAGAACAGGGTCACTCAGACTCCCTTCTAAAACAAGTCTTTTGATGCTTGACAATGTCTTTACAGGAGGCAATGACTACTCAGACCTCCCTCAAATATATTGAACCTAAACCTAGGACTTCATGCCTTGGACGCCGGTCCCCAACAAGAAAGAAAGACCCCCTTACAAGTACTCAAACACATATAGCATAAAAACCACAGTACTCATAAAGGAGAGATATCACCTGGATAGGGCCACGAGAAGCTTCTGCGCAACAAAAGGCTCCTTCCAAGCTCTTCTTCTGAACTTGTCTTGCATAGAACTAAAACAAGAAACCATTAACCGTACCTGCACTAAACAGACAACTGGCCCTCTTGGCCTAATGAGATAAAGCACTTCACTACAAAACTGGATCGGCCCTCTTGCCTAACGAAATAAAGTAATAACACCTCGCAAAACTGGCCCTCTTGGCCTAATGAAATAAAACCAAATAGCACCTACACATCCCTCCCTGAAAGAATCCAGATATACAATAATAAGCTCCTTTCCAAGGAGGAAAACCACAAGGCTCGCAGCCCTAGACTAAATGCATAAGGTTATGACCCATCCCTCGTGCATATATAGCAAGAGGCGTACGCATAACATGTTGTCTAATTAACCTATGGGTCCAGGATAATAACGGTAGATTGGTCTCGACAACTCTTTGCATTACCCATATCAACCATCATCTGCCACATATTGCATGCTCTGATAACATTCCCCACAAGCGACCAGGTCTTGTTTCATCATTGATCACAATATCCAAACTAGGACCACAATTAAAGAAGAGGTCTTCCTCATAAGCAAGATTTTTCAATGAATCTGCAAACAGATTCCAGTAACGTGGAATCAGCTGAAAAGACACTCTCTCAAACTCCTCAAGCAAGGTCATCGCAGTTCGATGATACATACAAAGAATGGGATTCCGCACTGTGTATGTCCCATCTAGCTGATTCAGGATCAACTGGGAATCCCCTTTTACTAACAACCGACGAATATCACATTGTTTGGAAATATGCAGTCCCATAATCAAGGCTTTGTACTCCACCATATTGTTAGTTAATCCTACCTTGAGATACGCAGCTAACTTCATCATAACTCTACGTCGGGGATCTCGAATTACTACTCCAACACTCCCTTTTTTATTAGGGTCCCTGGACGCTCCGTCAAAATATAATGTATACGTCCACAATGGGTTTACACAGCTGGCCATCACGAACCCCTCTACTCGTAATTATGGTAATCAAAGTTTAGCATGTTGAGAGGATGAACTGACGACTCCATCCCACCTTCTTCATTGAACTCAACAGGGATACTTGTTAACAGTCGTAAGTAGTGATGGCAGAAGACTTTGATCTCCCACACAAAGGTTCCGTCTTCTTGCTCAATCACTTTGTATCCTTTACTCCACCAGATAAGTTTCCCCTGATGGTATCTCTGTTCCAGATATGGGTGCTCCAAATAAGGAATTAACCGCCCCATCAACCGGCTTTAAGCTCTTTTGCAGGTCTTAGATCATCCCCAGGATGGATTTGCAATGCATTTTCTTTGTATTAGCATACTTAGAAATAATAAGGTTTACTATTATTAAGATTAATCTTATTTTTAAACTCTACTCCCTGTAGATTAACTAATAGGGCCGTAGACCTATTTTTCCCGAGCCTAATAATCTTGTAGGGGCCATCCCATTTAGGTTTCAGCTTCCCTGGAAACAGCTCCCTACGCGCATCATAATAGAGGGCTAATTGTCCTTTTTTAAAGGTGTACTTCTTCGCTCTAAGGTCATGCAACTGCTTCATTCGACGTTTAGCCACCTCCTGATGTAATAAGCTCTGCAACTTCAGCTCATCCAGGTGGGCTATGATCGCGAAACGTTCAAAAAGGGAATCCTCATCTCCCAAAGAGTGGTTAATTGCAAACCGTATGGTTGGCAACTCAATCTCGAGGGGTAACACAAACTCTTCCCCATAAACCAATTTAAATGGAGTATGGCCGGTAGCTCGCTTGAACGTGGTATTATATGCCCATACTGCCACATACAACTTCCTGTCCCAGTCTCATTTCTTCTCAGAGACTATTTTAGACAAGATCCCCACAAGCTGCTTATTAGTACTTTCAACTTGTCCATTTTCTTGCGGATTATAAGGAGTCGTTTTATTATGCTTGATTTGCCAAGCTTCAGTCAGGCTTTCGATCACTTTATTCAAAAAATGGGTTCCACGGTCCGACACTTATTCCTTCGGTGGACCAAAGTGGCAGATAATCTGCTCTAAAAGGAAACTTACAGTCTCTTTTGCATTATCCTACCTCGTCGCCCGTGCTTCTGACCATTTTGTAAAATAATCAGTGGCTACTATAATGTACCTCTTCTGGGTAGTAGACGACGGGGTAATAGGACCCACAAAATCAATGCCCCACTTCTCAAATGGAAGAATAGCCATGATAGGTGTAAGTGGGCGTTTCCTATTCTCTCTACTGTCATGCCTTTGACAGGTATTACATCTCTTTACATACTCAAAAGAATCTTGGAAGATGGACGGCCACCAATATCCGGCTCTTAAAGCTTTATGCGCCCTCAACCGTCCAGCGAAGTGCCCTCCACATGCAGAGTCATGACACTCCTCTAAGATGAAAGGAACCTCGTCATGCATCACACATCGGCAGTAGATATCATCAACACCCTGCCGATATAGTGTCCCTGCAATCAAGGAAAACTTTAATGCCTGTTGTTTGATTTTCCTCTTTTCAGACTTTGACAAACCAGCTCCCGTCTCTCCTGTTGATAGATAGTGTGTAATAGCAGCATACCAAGATGGGATGGAAGCTGTATCAATTTTAAACATTTTCTCAATGTCGCTTCCTTCGGCCAAAGTATCTTTCGGCTCCCCAAAATCCACAAGGCATTCCACAATTCCGTGCAACCTCGGTGGCTCACTCTTGATATCATAATCGAAATCCTGCAAAGTGATTAACCACTTTGCCAAACGATCAGGCGGCTGTAGCTTGTTCATAAGCAATCTAAGCCCTTCTGTCTTTGTATAGAACACTACCTTTTCATAGAGGATGTAGTGCCTGAATTTCTTAGTCCCAAAGACCATCGCCAGATACAACTTCTCCATGTAGGTATAATTGATCTCTGAAATGCCCAACTTTCGACTCGCAAAAGCTATCGGATGATACCACTTTTCCTCCCGGATTTGGGCTAAACAGCAGCTGATACTATGCCTAGTGGCTACTGAAAATATATAGAATACCTCACCTCTTTTAGGTACTTTTAGAACAGGTGCTTTTACAAGCTCCTGTTTCACATCCTCAAAAGCTACCTTACAAGGGTCGCTCCATTCAAATGAACATCTAAAGGATAGTAAATTCGTTAATGGCAACGTTCTTTCTGCCAAGGCATTTATAAACCTCTGATAGTACCCTATCGATGACAGAAAGCTATGAACCTTTTTCAGAGTGCATGGTGGACTCATAGCAACTATAACCTTGATCTTTTCAGGGTCAGTTGCTATCCCTACTGAACTGACCACATGGCCCAGCAATAGCCCATAAGGTACTCCAAAGACACACTTCCGTGGGTGAAGAGCGATACAAAATTTTCTGCAGCGCTCAAAGCACTTTCTTAAAATAATCAACATCCTTTCCCTTACAGTGGCTACCCCCAGGTCATCAATAAATACTTTCAACTCATCTGGGGAGATGTCACCAAAGGTCTTGTCTGCTGTTCGTTGCCATGATCCAGGCGCATTGCATAAACCAAAGGCCGTCACATGGTACACGAAAGTACCAAAAGACAGTAATAAAAGTTGTTTTCAACTTGTCCTCCTCTACAATTGCCATCTGGTTATATCCTGCAAAGCAATCCATAAACGAATATATCTCCCTACCTGCTAATTGATCCAAAATCTGGTCAATAAATGACAATGGGTAGTAATCCTTAACTGTCTGCTTATTCAACTCTCTAAAATCAACACACAATCGGATCTGGTTGTTTTTCTTCTTCCTGATAACAACGGGTGAACACCATTCTGTGTGTTGTACAGGGAAGATTAAACCAGCTTTTCTAAGCTTCTGTAACTCTTCAAACAGCCCGTCCCTCAATTCAAAAGGCATACACCTTACCTTCTGCCACACAGGACGACTGCCTTCTTTTACAGGAATAGTATGAATAGCTAGGTTGGGAGGAATACCTCTTAGCTCATCATAACTCCAAGCAAAGATATTGCGGAATTCTTGAATCAGGGACATATAGTCCTCCCTTTCTGCTGAATTGAGCATGGAACCTAATTTAATTGGCCGCGAATCATTCGGCGTGCCAAGGTCTAACTCAATCACATCCGCATCTCTTATCCTATCTTGCGGCTCTATCAGCTCATTCAAAGTTATCTGATAGATATCCTCTGTAGTGGACCCCTCTTTAGATTCATCACTGGATGATGTCTCACTACCAGATGGATCATCTGCTGTCTCTAATTCCGTAGAAGATAGAAGAGCTCTCTCACTTTGAGGAGACTCAGGATAAGCATCGACTATTACTCAATTAGCACCTCTACCTAGAACCACTCGACCAGTGGGTATATCGACTTGACAGTCTGTTTGTAAGATCCAAGGCCTACCTAGCAAAACTCGATAGCTAGGACGTCCTGCAAATCTGATCACCCTAAAGTCCAAGAAACATTCTACACTCGCAATTGTAACATGGACCTTAGTAACACAACCTTCTGGTTGTCTTAGACTATCATCAACCATTCTCAAAAGGGTGGAGCTGTCTTTCTGGATGCCTAGACCCAACCTCTCCATCAACTCTAAACTCATGATATTGACGGAGGATCCAATGTCTACAATGGCATGTTCCACTAATATTCCATCCACATAAGCTGGAACCCTAGGGCAGTTCTTTTTAGCATGGTCAAACCAATCTTTCCCTTCTCGTGCTATGCCCAAGGGTTCTACAATATACCCGATACGTAGGATCTTCTTAAATTCCTTGCGTACTCCTAGAGATAATTTGATCAATTGCAAGAGGTTTATGTCTGGTTTGACTTCGCAAAGAGAACTTGCTAAATCAAAGTCATGATAAGTAGCCAAAGCTCTCTTTTCTCGCCAAAACATTCTCTCTTTTGGTCTTGGGACCGGTTTGGATGCTTTTTTCTTAGCTCTTGCCTTCTTTCTGGGCACTTCCTCATCCTTCTTAGGGTCGCCTTTACTGTCAACCGGCCTTAGCGGTCCCCCTTCTATGCTAGAATTCTGGACTTGCGTCCCCTTATCCCCTTGTTTAGGGTTTGCCTCAACCGGTTTTATATTATCTTTGTCAACCTCTTTAGCCTTTTGAACTCTTGTCACGACTCTTAAGTTAGAGGTTTCAGGATCATTGACTCGTACAGCCTCAATAAGGTTGACTCCGTTTCCTTGTGGCAACTCTTCTATATTTGTTTTTCCTCTCTGCAATATTTGCCTAGGTGCATCATTCTACTGCAAGTTATTTCCTTGCGCTCTATGATTCACTGGGCCGGTTGTTTACTCCCTTGTTGGAGAGAACTAATCTTACTCCAACAAGTAGCAGCTAGATGGCCCGACTTCCCACAAATGTCATATTTCACATTTGGACAGTTTCTGGGAAAGTACTGTCCACCACACCATTTACAACTGAATCTAGAGGGTCCCACCCTCTTCAGGGCGTCGACTCCCTATCAGATTTTGTTGCTTCTTCAAAAAATTAACGTCGACAGCTATTTGTCGATATTGCTCGGAAATCATATCGGTATAATGCTTCATCATATCCTTGACTTCGCCAAGGACATTAGATGCACTCGACTCGTAGCCTCGATCGTCAACCCGTCGTTCCATTGGCTTAACAATCTGATTTGGCATTGGCTGTTGACCCACAGGAACAACATTAGAATTTGAAACTTGGCCTCCAACATTTGATGGAGCCAACTAACTTGCCATAGGCATAGCCACATTGGGAGGAGCCGGTAATAAAGGTACATTTGAAACCACACTCCCTTCCCCAATAGGGTTAGTCATAGGCATCCCTTGACTTCCATTCGTCAATGATGGATTGCCAGTAGATACTAAACCCCCACTAACATTCATTCGAGAGGAGTAGGCCGTTTGTAATCATGTTTCTACTCCTTCTACCCGCGTAATAGCGGTGTCTATATCTACCAAGGCCACACTGCTCAATTGTACTTGGATATTAAAATCCAACCCATGCAAAAAGTATTGCAACTGGGCAGCTGGCAGAATGGGAATGTAAGTTTGCAACTTACGAAATACTTCCTTCAACTATATGCTTTCACATTCTCGTGAGGATCTTGACGTGTTACATTCAAGACCCGCAACCAATATTGGCCACCTCTTTCAGGGGCATATTCTGCTCGGAAAGCTGCATAGAATTGATCAATGGTGGTTATGGTTCCAGACTCTATGCTGTGATACCATACCGCAGCACTTACTTTTAACATCATATTAAAGAACATCATGAGATGTCCCTCGTCTTGGATGCGATAATTGAACATCAATCTCTGAAATTCACAAATGTGAAATTCTGCATCCTCTTCCGCTAACCCATTAAAAATGGGCAAGGGAAGTCCTAAGGCTGGTAAATCCGGCGTCCCTACAGAAATCGCAATAGGCTGTGCCATGGTGACAATCGGATTAGCAGTAGGAGCTTGAACGGGTGAATTCACCCCCCCACTTGAAGTGGGTAGACTTGGTGGAGGAGAGGAAGATCTTACACTTCCTCCTGTACCTAATGGAATAAGTGGAGTAGTTAAATGACTAAGACCACTGCTTTGTATACGTACTGGGCTACTCCTTTGAGGAGAATAACGGCTTACAATTTCTAACCGCCGTCTAGCCCTCTCAGCACGTTCTGCTTTCTAGATTTCGGCTTGACAGTCCTTGTCAGAGGATATAAACCAATTTCCTTTTGGTCCCTAGAAACCTTAGATCCAAAAACCACCACTTATAAGTGGCTCCCGGCAGACGCACCACTGATGGGGCCTAAAACGGGCCGGCACTGGCTATAGCACTAGTCGGACCTCATGCTCATGACACACAAACACCCTCACGGCCTCGCGGACCAGGAGCGTCAATCTAAGGCTGAAGGACAAACTGCCCTAAAGCTTAATTCATGCATTTATAGTTTATAGTCCAACATTTTCCTAAAACTCCTCAGAGGGAGATCCCAAAGTACTTAGGCATAACGCCTCGTCACACACATATAGGAGGCACTCCACCGACTAATAGTCGGAGCCCCACTACAGCTCTCCTACATCGCAGGGATTGGCCCTTTGATGCGCTGCTAAACATATAACACATACAAATCTAAACTCCTCTCTTTTATATTTCTCGTATTTCCAGGAGATATACCATGCTTCCTCACTTCACAGTCCCTTAGGAAACTGACCCTCTACCCTACGGTAAGGGATAACCTCACACTCTCAATCGTGGGTCAAAGTCCTAAGAAAACAATTGCTATGCAGTCCAGGAGATTTTCCTTCGATACCATGAACCATGCATAGTGCATAATGTGAATGGTTTAGTGCACAAACAATAGAAAATCAGCATTGTGCATCGTGCGCAACCAATCTTTTCATGATTTCCATGCTAGCGTTTATGTATTGAAACGAGGAGAGACACCGAGCCTTACGCTCATGCTGCCTTTTCTTTTATTTTAAAACAACATCCTATAGCCATGATGCAACACATAAATCAGATTTAAGATTGTACTTTAACGCTCAAACTCCCCTCTCACCCTACCATTTAATGTTTTGCAATCATTGATAGGTGTAAGAGTCATTTTATGTGTATTTCTTTGTAGAGAAAGCAATAAATAGGGATAAAAACATAGAAATGAGGGTAAACTGAGGCTAAACTCATGCTCTACCTTCATTATACATTGCACAAACACTTATGTGATTTTCTGGAATTTTCCTTTTATCGTTTTCTAAATTTCTCCCATTTAAAACCCATTTTCCACCATTTTTTGGTATTTTTCCCTATTTTCTCCATAAAAATTGACTAAAAATTGAGATTGATTATGGGTTGTGGCCCTTAGGTTCTTTGACAGCAAAATTTCAGGTTTTATTGATGTTATATCTCATGTTTCCCCTTTATTTTGCAAAAAGATCCCATTTTGCCTCTTAAACGCGTGTTTTATGGATTTTATACCATTAATTTCAGTCATAAAACTTATAATTTTCTGATTTTCTGAGCATAAATTGATCAAACTCATAAGAAACAACATTATAATGCATAATCAGCCCATGGGAACAATATATCATCAACCAAATAGCATAAAAACTCATTTTTTCTTCATAAAAATTGAATTACCGCTTAGGCTTTGTGTCTCGGGATCTTGGTTTTACTATGGGACTGTGTGTCAGCCCTCACTCAATGTCCAGCATCTTCAAAATCAGCACTCTTCATGTCTTCATCTACCCGGAAGCAATCCAGTCTCATCTGGACAAGCTTTCCTCCATCATTCTTCATTGTCTTCTTCCACAGAAGAACAACCCCTTAAGGGAGAGAGAAGGAGGAGAGAGAAAGACTAGAATCAGAGATTTCCAACCAGGCCACCATTTGACGGGCGAGAGGCGGCGATCAGCAGGCAGAGGGTAGGCAAGCCCCAATGTCCATTGGATGGGTTGTGTTGAGGTTGCATTCTCCATCTCCATGCATCAAGCGCATTTTTCGGTGCAAAACTGGCGCCCTCTCCTCACATTTTCTTCATCTTGATGTTTCCCACGATTTCATGCTACACTCAAATGTTACATCCCCCCCCAAAGATCACTCCCCACTTGGCCAAAAATAAGTCCACCTGTTCAAATCTTGCCCATTTGTTGGCCATTTCCCCATCCGGACTCCGAATTGAGCTTTGAAAAATCCTCGGCGTCCGGCTTGACATCCCGCATTGGCTGATAACTCCTGACAACCCGCACGTTAGTCTGAAAGATTATGAAAAATCAACAAGTGTCGCTCGGGTGCCTTTAAAGCACTTCGACGCTTAAAATCGTCCTAGGTCGAGCCGCCGCCTTCGACGTTGAATATTTTTCCCTTGATATTCGTATATTTTAGCTATTTTTAAGCACTTCTCGACAGCAAAACTCCGCTCTCAGTAGCCTGGCTGCTTGCCTTTCAATCTCTTTTCTTCGATCTTCTTTGTTTGTGGCGCATCTTCCATCTCTTGATCTAGGGTTATATTTTCAGCAAGCTTTGGTTGTTCAGGTGTTCTTCTAGTTACCCATTTTGGAGGGCGAGAAGAGGAAGGCCCTGGTTCATCTTCTCTTCTTCTCTTTTCTTCAATCAAGACTTCTTTATGATTGACATCAGCCAAATGTGCAAAGGTAGAAAAATAATCTACTAGTTCTTTCCAACCAGTTATTCCTCGAATATACTGACTGTGGCGTTAGCCAAATCTTCTTTGGCTGCTTTACCACGTTCCATTTGATTTAGTGCCTGCATCCATACTTTAGATTGCACATTAGCTTTATATGCTTTCAAACTTGATTTAATTGGCTCAATTTGCAACCCATAGGTAGCTTCATCAATTGCTGTATAGACATTCTTTACAGCTAAATCTTCTACTAATCTTTTCTTCATTCCACCATTGCCAAAATTTGGCTCCAGTGGAAGACAAGTTTCAGCTGCATGAAATTTTCCGTCTTTCCAAAGACGAGCTTCTGTGCTTCAGCCTCACGAAAGGCAGATCACTCCCTCTTGTCATGTTGTTGGCTGTCACACCAAATACAACGCCTCTTAAAGCCTTCTCTCATGGGTCTTTGAGTTGATGCTCGTCCTCACTCTTCGACTTTGACATCCACCTTCTCTACTTTGGAACTAATTTCTGTAAGATTCAGATGAAGGTCATGCATGCTTTTAATGAGTTCATCCGTTACATAATTTTTAGAAGGAACAGAAGAAGAAAGAGTTGGCTGATTAGTCAAAGGAATAAGGGATTTTGAAGGTGGAACAAGCTCCATCAATGGAGTTGTTGAAGTTGAAGTAGAGCCCAATCTTAGTCGCATCCGCTCTCTTTGAGCAATCATGTTAACTGCATCAGTAACATCTGTCCATGCAGTCTTGACTCTTGATTTGGAAGTAGCATCTTCTAGGCGATCAACAAGCTTCTCTTGCAGAATGGGATCTGCAGCCTTAAGGAATAATTCAATCTTCTGACCTTCCATACTTTTTTGGTCTTCAGCATCAAGTTGTCCAAATTTGCTTTCAAACTCATGGTATAGAGCTGTTGCAGCTAAACCTTTGTTAGGTTTTTCAACCCATTCAGTGAAACTTTTCTTCATCATTAGGCCAGAGTCTTCTAAGAAGAATTCTTTGCGTAGGGCTTTTTTGAATGCAACCCAATCCGCATCTTGTTGAAAAAGACCATGGATTCTTTCTTGAAGACCGCGCTTGGCTAGTCTGGCAAAATAACGGCTCCATGCATGCTGTGGTACACCAAAGAATAGCATTTTTTCAACATATAAACGAATAAAAACAGAGACATTTTGACTATTAAATTGTTTTAATTCACGTCCAACTTCCTCTAGGGCCTTGATAGCTGTGGAATCAATCTTCTCTTCATCTTGCCTTTGTTGTTGTAACATTTGGATTTGTTGTTGCTGAGTCTGCTGCAGTATGTGCACCAATTTTTGTAGAGTATCTCCTAAAGAATCTCCCATCTTGGAGCTCTCTTACACCGACCTTCACATCGGGTCCACCAATGTTGCAATGCGTAGGGTTGAAGGTCACCACAGGGGTTTGACAAGAGAAGAATGTATGGGGGTTCAAGAGCTTTGACTTTGAAGATGGTAGAGATAAGAGAAGGGTTGAAGGTTTCAAGCCGAGTTCTTGAAGATAAGAGACATCAGGGTGTAGGTAGATTCAAGGAGAGGAGTAGACAGAAGAGAAGAGGTTCAAAGAGATTGAAGATGTAGAAGAATACTCCCAAAAAGAATTAGAAAATATAGAAGAATACTAACAGAGATGAGGCATGTCAGTTTCTTTCAGCATTATGAGAAAATATAACTCTAATAGACAAAAACGTGTACAAAATAATACTTTCCTCTATGCTGCTCAGATCACCAATCTGATGCTTCCAATGGCTCTGAAAGGGGGGTTAAATACCAGGACACGTGGCCAGAATCCTGCTAGATCACTCCTTCTTCATCTCCCACATTCGGAGTGCTGTTCACTGCTTGAAAATAGCGATTGTGCGTCACACGATTTTGCTAATCTCTTTTTTTACACAAAATCCTCTCAAATTGGCTGAAAGCTACATGCTTTCTTTTACAAGTCCTTCTAATCTAGAAGTTATCTATAGTTTTATGGATTTTTACAAGAGATAATATCTAGAATATCAAAAATTGGCTAAAAACTTGTCAAAAAAAATCTAATATTTTGAACCATGGACACTAATACTAATGCCTAAAGTGGCATTGGCTCTCTAAATCTAAAAGAAAGCCATACTCTAGATTTTTTTTACACGGTGTGCACGTAGCGGGACGACAACGGGCTGTCCAATTTCTTACTGTGTGTTAACCATCATCGAAACAGAGATTGACTGCATGATTATCTTGTTCCTCCTAATGCCCGAGAATTCAAGGGTTTTCGGGTTGCACTGCTATAAAAGGAGGCTATGGCAGCGCATCATGTAAAAAGATTGAATCTCCTTATGCTACACAGAAACTATGGCTCTAGCAAATTTGTATGTATGTATAGCCAATAGTATGGGCTATTATTTTTACAATCCCAAATGTGTCTTGGAACCTCAAGCCTATTCTTGTTCCAAGGGCGCATTTGCCCAAATTATTGGAACTTCTAAATGAGAAGATCAGAATGAAGATTTTAGAACCTTCTTTAGCACCTTACTCAAACCGATGGTTTACCATGCCAAAAAAAAAAGATCTTTACGATTCATTCAAGATCTATAGCCTGTTAATTGTGTCACAATCCGAAATGTTGGTTCATGTCCAATTGTTGATGAGTTTGTTGAAGCTTTTGCAGATAGAGCAATTTATTCTATGGGCGACCTATATTCATGATATGACCAATTTCAGCTTTCATTAGAAAGGCGAGACATTACCACAATGAAGACACCCTTTGGATTGGTCCGCATGTGCACTCTACCATAAGGTGCAACAAACTTCGTAGCCCATATGATGAATGCCATGCACAAAGTCTTAAGGGAATTTATTCCACAACTTACTCTTCCATTTCTTGATGATGTACCTATTAAGGGATGTGAAGTCAATTGAAAAGAATGAGGAGCTTGACGAAGATGGTTGCATGACATTTGTAGTTAACCATATTCATGATTGTGACATGATTTTGACAAGGCTAGAAGAGGTACATCTTACCCTTTCTGGAGCTAAGTCGATTTTAGGAGTAGAAGAAGTCCTAGTGGTCGGGCCCCTACGGACGTAAACCTTCACCAATCAAGATAGATGCCATCAGCAGAAAGCAAGAAAAATGCACAAATATCTCAGAGGTGAGAAGATTTCTTGGCGCGTGTGTATTTTATCTCATATGGATATCACATTTTGCTTATGTCACTGAAAATCTTCATCAATTATTAGGAAAAGGCCAAAGATTCTCTTGGGGGGAAGAGCATACTTTCATCGTACACAAACTAAAGAAGTTGTTAATTTCAGCCCCCACTCTCAAAAGGGCTGATTATTCAAATGGTCAGCCCATCATCCTTACTATGGATACAAGTCCCATTGGGATAGGATGGATTGTTGGCCAAGAAGACCTTGAAGGTAACATGTATGCAATTCATTTTGGAGAAAAGTTTCTCAATGAACGTCAAAGAAGGTATGCACAAGTAAAAAGGGAATTGTGGGGAGTTGTAACAACATTAAAGTGTGATCGTGAATACTTTATAGGTGCTTCTATAGTGGTAGAAAATGATTGTCTTCCACTCTTAAGTATGATTTCCAACTATTCTACACCCGACATTGCTATGCTAAGATGGATTGCATATATTAAATTTCTCAACCCCGAATTAGAGCATATTGCAGGAAAGGCGAATCCAGTTGCTGACATGCTATCATGTGTAAGATATGACAATAAAGAAGAGCTTATGGAAGAAAATGAAGCTGAAGAATCTATACTTGTTGAATTTCATTCCATGGCTGCTGAAAGTATCTTTTCAGTTGCTGCATATACAAATCCAAAGTTGAATCTCACAGGTGAAGCTGATATTTTTAATGGTATAGCATTAAGTATAGTAAGAACAGGAAAAGGTACTGATGTAAATCGGCATACAGTAACAAAGATCAAAGATTTATTTATGGAAGAAGGGTGGGCAACTAGAAGCCAGCATGCTCATTGCATTGCTCAAGTTCTAGTTCATTTCCTTAAAGAAGATTATGAAGAAGATTGCTGGCTGAAGATCGGCCAATATTTGAGCACAATGAAGAAGGAGGAGTCTTGGACTGATGAAGAGTTCAAGTATATTAAGAGGAAATCTTATGGCTTTTTTCTTAAAGAAGGGCATCTATGGAAGCATGCAAAGAAGAAGAAAGGAGTGCCTGTTTGAGGAGTTTTAGGTAACAAAAGATTGCAACAACAGGTAATGAAGGAATTTCATGAAAGCGTGTGGGGGGCTGCCCATAGAGGCATATGGTGAACCTTTAGTAAAATGAAAGAAAAATATTGATGGCAAAACATGTATCGGGACATAGCACATTTTTTTGAAACCTGTTATGTGTGTCACATGTATTCTATGGTCAAGCATGTCAAGATTGTGGGAGAGAAGGAAGGAGTCTCACTTGTAGCTTTCTTGCTTGCACAATGGGGGAATACACACAAGGGTGGAGGCTGAAAACAGTTTTCCTCTTCTTAGTTGTGGAAGCCAAAAGAACTCAAGTACAAAGAAATAGAAGAACCCTAGATATGGGTCTCAAACCAAACTCAACTAACTAAGGTGGCATACTAACTGAGCCACGAACTAGAGTAGATAAGGATAGCTATCATGTAGCTATTATTCAGGGGCGGTGTACCAAGCGCATCTGTAACTGACAAGTCGGTGACATAAATACACAACGGTCACCCTGGCGTATCACGAGTGGATCTCGATATCTCAACACTCCCCCTCGAGCTCAATCCCAATTCCTGCACATCGAGCAGGTCTTTGAACTTGCGCAGCTTCTCTGCGCCCAATGCCTTCGTAAATATGTCAGCTACCTGATCCTCTGTGCTGACATAAACTAGATCAATAAGACCTAGTAAAACCCTCTCTCGCACATAGTGATAATGCACCTTAATGTGCTTTGTTCTAGCATGATAGACTGGGTTATTTGCCAAGTGTATACTACTCATGTTGTCACAATAAATGACAACTGGCCCATCTGTAGACTGATGCATATCATAAAGTAGCTTATGCAACCAAGCTACCTCACATGCAGCCATTGCTGCACCCCTGTACTCAGCCTCTGTGCTCGACAAGGCAACTGTAGGATATTTCTTGCTGCTCCAAGTGATTGCAGCACTCCCAAAAGAGAACACATATCCACTGGTAGATCGTCTATCAGAAATACTACCAGCCCAATCAGCATCAGTGTATCCATGCAACTGTATCTGAACCCTAGTCTCATAAAATAGTCCATACTGCAATGTGGACTTCACATACCTGAGTATGCGTCTAGCCGCATCCAAATGTGGTTTCCTTGGAGCCTGCATAAACTGACTTACCAATCCAACAGCATAGCTCAAATCTGGCCTGGTAATAGTCATATAAATCAAACTTCCTACTATGCGTCTGTACATAGTAGGGTCTTCTAGAAGCTCACCTGCATCTGTGCTCAGCTTCACATTCTGCTCCAAAGGAACTAAAATAGGCTTATAGCCTGTCATCCCATATTTGGACAGCATGTCCAATCCATACTGCCTCTACAAGAGCTGTATCCCACTTGGTGATCTAATCACCTCAATGCCTAAGAAATAACGCAGCTCTCCCAAATCCTTCATCTCAAACTTCTGCTTCAATAGCATTTTCACATGAAGGATATCTTCATCACTGTCACATGTCATAATCAAATCATCGACATAAATGACAAGTAGCATAATACCTTTCTCTATTTTCCTCACATAAAGTGAGAAATCTGCCTTGGAAATCTGAAAGCCAATAGTGACAAGATACTGTCCTATCTTGCCGGACCATGCTCTAGGTGCTTGCTTCAAGCCATACAAGGCTTTCTTCAACCTGCAAACAAACTCAGGATGAACAACATGCACATAACCTAGTGGCTGCTCCATATAGACCTCTTCTTGCAAATCACCATGCAAGAAGGCATTCTTTACATCCATCTGATGTAAAGACCATCCCTTTGATGCAGCCATAGCAATGACTACTCTTACGGTTGCCATCCTTGCAACCGGACTGAATGTTTCTTCATAGTCAATGCCATATGTTTGTGCATACCCCTTGACTACTAATCTTGCCTTGTATCTGTTCACAGAACCATCTGCATTGTGCTTCACCTTATAAACCCACTTACAGCCAATTGCATTTTTACCTTTAGGCAAAGGTACCAATTCCCATGTAGCATTTGATTCCAAGGCATCCATTTCTTCATCCATGGCTTTCTCCCATTTTTCTTTTCCCATGGCTTGCTCAAAAGAAGTGGGTTTTGGTTCATGTATCACTTTGACCATATATGCATAGTGAATGGCTGTAAATCCATCATATTTCAGCCTATCCACAGGATACCTAGCTCTCGTAGACCTGTGCAAAGTAGGTTCACTCCCAGGTGGTCTCAAAACATCCCTGGTCTTTCTTACTCCAGGTGTAACAATAGAAGGAATACCCAACTCATCATCAATGCTCTGCTCTGAGCCACTGGAATCACCATCCACATAAGAGTGACCTGCATTCACATCAAACATGGGCTGATCAACCTTCTCTTTTCCTTTTCGTGATACTTGCATACCACTATCTGCATTGCTTTGAGAAGATTCTCCTGATCTCAATCTGCCTGTCCATGGCGAAGAATGTGAACCACTGCTAGAGGACGCTCCAGGTCCACTAACATTTTGTGACTGCTGCTGTGAATTCTGTGCAGCATTACCATTTTGTGCATCTACATCATCAATCACATTTACTGGTTTATACCAGCTACTCATCTCATAAAAAAACAACATCTCTGCTCACTGTAAACTTACGAGTAGAAGGGTTATAGCATCTATACCCTTTTTGCTGCAGAGAGTAACCAATAAAGATGCACTTCTCAGCTTTTGGATCCAACTTGGATCTTAGCTCATCTAGCACATGTACATAGGCAATGCAACCAAAAATTTTCAAATGAGAAATATCTGGTTTCCTACCAATATACCTCTCCTCTGGAGTCATTCCATGTATTGCTGCAGTGGGAGTCCTGTTCATTATGTAGATTGCTGTAGCAACTGCTTCAGCCCAATAAAAATCTGGCAAGTCTTTTTCATGGAGCATGGCACGAGATACCTCTCCAATATGCCTGTTTTTCCTTTCTACAATTCCATTTTGTTGTGGGGTATAACTGCATGAATATTGCTGCTTTATGCCATGCTCCTGCAAGAACTTTGCAAACTCATTTGAGAGGTACTCTCCCCCTCCATCTGACCTTAGGCATTTTATTTGCAGACCTGTTTCTTTTTCAGCCATAGCTTTAAGGGTTTTGAAATGCCCAAAAACTTCACTTTTCTTTTTCATAAAATACACCCAAACTTTTCTGCTATAGTCATCAATAAAAGTGACAAAATAATGACAGCCTCCAAGAGATGCAGCTTTAGTGGTCCACACATCAGAGTGGATTAATTCCAATGGCTTCTCACTCTCTTGAACATGTCTAGGAAATGGTTTCCTTGCCTGTTTTCCAAACTGACAGGCTTCACATACCTTATGCATTTCTGCAACCTTGAATTTTGGCAATCCTGCAACAATATTTTGGGCCTGCATTGATTTAAGTCGCTGTACATTAACATGACCAATGCGTTTATGCCAGATATCAATATCTGCAACTACACCGGTCCCATGTGCAAACATTGCTGCACTCAATTCAGACATGTCTGCATCCAACGTAAACATTCTGCCCTTCTTATTTCCTTTTGCTATCAAGCGACCTTTATTTTTCATATCCTCAACAAAGCATCCATGAGGATTAAATCTGACCTGCAAGCCCTGCTCAACCATTTGACCGATAGAAACCAGATTCTTGGTGATATTCGGGACATGAAATACATCGGACAGGTATTTCTTTTTCCCATCCTGCATAGACAAGGGAATTTTTCCAATCTGCACAATAAGATGTGCAGTATCATCACCAGTCTCCACAAATCCTAGTTTTTCCATTTTCCTTGCATCCTCCATCCATTCTGCATGACCTGTCATGTAGTTTGATGCACCTGAGTCAACATACCATACATCATTGCTTTCTTCTGCACTTGTCACAGAATTGTTCATGTGCTGCACCATGAACAAATGCTCATTTCTGTCATCACCCTGTCTGTTAGAAGATGCATAATTCCCTTGTTGTAGTTTTCCATTCATGATGCCATTCTGCTTTTTATAGCAGTCTTTAGCCATATGACCCATTTTACCACAGTAGTAGCATTCAACATTACTGTTTGCATTTTGACCTCTTTGCCATCCACCACGACCTCTTTGGCTCCCCCTGCCTCTAGAGTTACCACGTCCTCCTCCATAGGACTGGTTTTCTTGAGTTTGCTGCATATTTTGATTTCTACCATGGCCTCCAAATCGGCCTCCTCTACCTCTGCCTCTAGCTCTTCCAGGATTTGAGTAGAAGACAGCTTCTTTTGAAGTTCCTCCTGAAGAAGATGCACCACCATTTCTCTGTTCCTCAGAAATTAGAAGAGCAATCAACTCCTCAAAATCAGGAAATCTTTCACGAACTGAAATGGATGTCCGAAACTGTGCATAATCCTTTCCTAGACCATTCAAGGTCATAGAAACTAAATCATCATCTTCCACTGGTGACCCAATGGAAGCAAGTGCATCTGCAATCTTCTTCACCTTCATGTGGTAGTTGTTGATGCTCATATTTTCTCTTTGCACATTGTGCAACTCTTGCTTGAGCTGCATTTTCCTGGCTTGCGTATTTGTGCTATACATTTTTGACAAAGTATCCCATGCCTCCTTTGGCGTACTTGCATCCTGGATATGCACAATCATAGAGTCTGAAATGCTGATAGATAGCCAATACATAACTTTCCTGGCTCTCTCATGCCATGCTTTAAATGCCTGCATTTGCTGTTGATTGGGAACATCAGGAAGAACTGGTTCTTCTTCATTTCCTGCAACAAATTCCCAATATCCTTTTCCCATAAGGAAATTCGTCATTCTAAACTTCCATGCTTGGAAGTTGTTCTTGTCAAGCTTTTCAGTGACAATCTGTGAAAGAGAATCAGATGCCATTACAAAAGACTGCAAAAAATTCTGTCATTGCAAAAACCACAGCTTCACCCTCACAAGGGAAAATCTGCAAAACTGGCGAAAGTGGTATTTGACCACATAGTCACTTCCTAGTGACGATTTTGCATCAACAGGCAACAGGGATGATTCTGTAACTCCCAATGTCTCTGCGCACAAGCATACAATGCAATTTTTACAGTAACTATTCACCGACCTGTAGAACAGTGGCTGCACATCATAAAACTAGGCCTTTTCCTGAGTGCGTGCAGAAAACTTCCGCCTCCAAAACAGGCCCTGAAATGGCCTCAAATAAAAAAAACAAGGTCGCCAAGGGCTAAAGCCCTTACCCACAGCATATACTGCCCTCTTGCTTCACCGCGAAGGGCGTCTCAACCTGAGACAATGCACTCCTGCACTTTCCGGCTGTGCTACCTGCAGAGATCTGCTCCCAAAACAGAAAATGAAAGAAACACTGCTCCTCTTACCAGAACACCGCGAGCTTGGCTTGCTTTCTTGAGCTCCTTACCACGAACAAGGCTCTGATACCATGTCAAGATTGTGGGAGAGAAGGAAGGAGTCTCACTTGTAGCTTTCTTGCTTGCACAATGGGGGAATACCCACAAGGATGGAGGCTGAAAACAGTTTTCCTCTTCTTAGTTGTGGAAGCCAAAAGAACTCAAGTACAAAGAAATAGAAGAACCCTAGATATGGGTCTCAAACCAAACTCAACTAACTAAGGTGGCATACTAACTGAGCCACAAACTAGAGTAGATAAGGATAGCTATCATGTAGCTATTATTCAGGGGCGGTGTACCAACCGCATCTGCAACTGACAAGTCGGTGATATAAATACACAACGGTCACCCTGGCGTATCACGAGTGGAGCTCGATATCTCAACAAAGCATCGAGATGGGCTACAACCGACTTATCCCTTGTTTATACATTATAGATGGGTTATTGATCTTATAACCATGCCTACAGGGATATGGAATATGCAGTATTTAGTGCTTGCAAGAGAAGATCTAACCAATCAAGTTGAAGGTAAAGATTTAACAACCAAGACTACTCAAGTTGTTTGTCGCTTTTTGCTTGAAGAAGTATTTTGCAAATATGGCTGTGTTAGCAAGGTAACCGCAGATAGAGGAGAATTGGATGCCAATGAGGCATGCAACTTCTTTACTGAATTGGGTATCAAGTTGGCTTTGACATCAGCCTACATCCCTGAAGGCAATGGAAAAAGTGAGAGAGGGCACCAACCTATTCTCAAAGCTCTAGCAAAGTCTTGTAGAGAAAATATCAAAGAACGGCCTAAAATGCTACCTTTTGCATTATGGGCTGACCGGACTACTCATAGTATATTGATTGGCTATATGCCAGCTAAACTTATGCATGGACAACAACCAATTATGCCAATTGAAGATTCTATTTTCACATGGAGTCTTATATCTTGGGAGGAAGACATCAGTAGAGAAGAGTTGCTGAATTTGCGCATATGGCAACTAGAAAGAAGGCCTGAAGATGTTCAAGTAGCTATTAAGAAGTTAAAAACAACAAGACTAAAACATAAAAGAAGATTTGATAAGCAACATCGACTTCGTCCAAGAGCTATCCAAGAAAATGTCTGGGTGCTTGTTTATGACAGCAGTCTAGATAATCAATGCAGTGCTTCTAGGAAGATGGTAAAGCGTTGGTTTGGCCTGTATGTGGTAAAGGTCGTTCATGACAATGCTACATATTCATTGGCTGAGTACCCATAGCTGGAAAAAGAATCAAGCTCTTCAAACGAAGAGAAAGTTCAACATATGAGTTAGAAGACTTGGATATAATTCAAGAGCATGAAGACATAGAGGAAGAAGAAGAGGTAAAAGATGAAGACATTGACATGGTAGAAGATACTTCTTCTGACACTGCAAATCCGTAAGACTTTGGCACATGCTAGAGGATGTGCAAGTTAGGAGGGGGTGGATGTCGTGCCGCTATGTGCACACCGTGTAAAATATTCTAGAGTGTGGCTTTCTTATCGATTTAGAGAGCCAATGCCATATTAGACATTAGTGTTAGTGTCCACCGTTAAAAAATATTAGATTTTTTGACAAGTTTTAGTCAATTTTTTTATATTTTAAATATTATCTCTTGTGAAAATCGATAAAATTGTAGACAACTTCTAGATTATGATAACATATAAAAGAAAACATGTAGCTTTCAACTAATTTGCTAGGATTTTATGTAAAAAGAGAGATTGGCAAAATCATGCAACGTGCGATTGCTAGGCAGTGAACAACACTCCAAAGTGGGAGATGAATAAGGAGTGATCTGGTTGAATTCTGGTCAGGCGTCTTGGTATTTTAACCCCCTTTTGGAGCCAATGGAAGCATCAGATTGGTGATCTGAGTAGTATAGATAAAGGTATTATTTTATACACGTTTTTATCTATTAGAGTTTTATCTTCTCATAATGCAGGAATAATGGAGCCCCAAGAGGAACACCAAAGAAAAGAGAATTCTCTTGCAAGAAAATATATCTTGTAACATCAACAAGCTTGTTTATCATGTTTCATATGATCACAATGAAGAAAAGAACACCAAGCACAACAAATCTTCATGCAGCATCATGTAGATCTCCCACGGATTTTAATAGAATCAACCATATTCTTCAATATCTTCACAAAATTCATCAATAGAACAAAGAAAACAAAGGAATACACCATCTTTGAATGGAAATACATCACATAGTATTCATCTTCAATATCTTCATAGTCTTCTCTCTCAATCTCTCATATACAATCACTCTGTTTGAGTAGAATTGGCTATCTCTGATTCTCTCTCTCTCTCTCTCTATCAATGATACATCATATCCTCACTACAATCTCTCAAAATCACCCTCAATAATCCTTCTTAGGTCGTGGATACCCTTCCCAAGAGGTATGTCTGATATGAAGAGTCACCAGAGCCACTACAGTGTCTTTTCATAGCTCACTACTGTCACTTCACTCTAGTCTTCACTTGAGTCTTCAACAGCTACTTCTTCCACTTCTTTCAGCTCTTTTGCACTTTGTATTCACCTCTTTCCAAGGCTAGAAAACTTTCCCAAGCTACACTCTCATCCATCAGAACACATACAGAAGCATACAGAACAGTCTACAGAACAGTACCAGAACAGCTACAGTACAGAATAGAACAGAATAGAACAGAGACAGAGGCTCTACAGAAGATCTACAGAAGGTCATCAAAACCTCATAACTCATTCTCAAACCATTCCAAACTCTCACAAACCATTCAATAAACTTTCTCAATATCTCAATCTTCATCAATCAATACTCCATCCCTCTTTACAGAAGACAACCAGAACAAAACAGAGCAAAACAGAGCAAAACAGAAGGTATACAGAACCTATCAGAACATCACAGAACCATCAATAAACATCATGAACTTCCAAAACACAATCAATATAATCCAAAACATTCTCAAACCACTTCCAAATCAATCAATCATCTCATAAAATCAACCATTCATATCTCAAAAACAACAAAAATCAGCCAAAAAACAAGTCATTTCAACACTCAACATATCCCCACACTTAATAAGGAAGCATCCTCGTGACCCAGGAAAAAGGGAATACAAGGGCATTGAAAAGCTCAACTTTGATCTTCAAGATCTCCTAAAAAAGAATCCATCCACCACGACCCCAACTTATAACCTGTTTTTAATATAAAAATACAAAGAAAGGAAAACCCTTTATACATTAACACCGCTTACCAAACTAAAAATCACAACAAATTTATAAAGGATATAAAAGTTTGCTTCTTCTTCATCAGCATTAGCTTCAATTCTCCATCCACGACCCCATCACCACAAATCTCCAAAACGTAGCTCGTACACAAAATCCAATAGGAACCCACCACGGCCGTTTGACATAAATAAACTCACAACACAAACACTAATACACAACACAACCATATGAATGACTCCTTCAAAAAGAGAGTTTTTCATTAGAAAGCTTCCACCATACATTGGAAAGGTATCAATGAAGATGATCCCTCTTAAAAGATTGATGTTGTCGGAATCGATCCATAGACAAGGATTCATCTACAAAGTTTTTGGGAGGATTTTGAAAAAATTGGAGACAGCACATCCTTTCCAACAGGACCAGGTATCTGCTAGTCAAACAGAGGGCATGAAAATACAATATATCCAGCTGCTGGGAATCAATGCTTACATTGACATTCATGCACAACTTTGGAATAGGCTTGGAATCATTATGAGAGTGCCTATGCATATACGCCAGGTACCAAGCAAAGTGAGCAGTTAATCTCACTGAGGGATCTGCAGACTGTGAATACTGCTGGGCAAAATGAACATAGTTCTGATAAGCTTGACTGGAAGCTGTCCATTCTCTTGGAATTACTGGCCAATTGATCTGCGGTCCTGTAAGGAAATCATCCGAAATCCATCCCCTTCTTCTGGAAATTTGATTATCAAACCCGTCACAGTCACTAACCAACTGAGGTGGTTGAGATATGGAAGTGTTAGGAGAGGGTAGTGGAATAAGGAAGAGTGGATGTAGGGAGGGATAGGAAAAATCATAAAAAGAAGAAAAAGTTAAAGAAGGAGTGGCAGAAATTTGGAGGGAATCACTAAGGAAGGGTGTTAACTGATAAATAGGAAATGTAGAGGGTACATTAATGGAGGGAGAAGGACAGGGCGGAGAAGGGGAAAATACCCTATCCTCAATAAAGGAATAGTAAGTGAAAATGGGAATTTGAGGGAAAGATGAAGGTTGAAAAAGAAGGGGTAAAATAGTTGTGGAATTAGATTGACAAAGGGAAAGATATATAGCATAGCGGTGAGCCATTTGTTGGTAATAGAGGAGGGTAGGAACAGAAGGTCCCAAAAGAGATCGTCGATGATAGGCATCAAAGAAGGGAGCATCAAACGGATTATGTTTTGATAGATAGGTTAAGAGATCCATCCTCAGTTGATTAGTACTCTGGGCAAAGGTAGGAGCTGTGTTTTGTCTTTGATTTAGGACCACCGAATCAATCATGGGATGCCACGAATTATCATGACAATCAGCTACTTTGGAGGAATAACTCTGGAACATGTCAGCTATGCGCAACTCCAAATGATTGACATACAAAACAGCCTGGAAGACCACATCCCCCACATACCATGCCATATCCACCTCATCTGGAATTAACAAGTCTCCTCGTAGATACATATAGGACATCAACATGGTATCTGGCGTGACAGACTCTTCAAAGACCATCCTGACTACCTCTGTCAACAACTCAGCAGACCAAGCCCCACTCCATCCATCCTCTGGA
The DNA here is from genome assembly GCF_053477565.2 of Lygodium microphyllum. NCBI lineage: Eukaryota > Viridiplantae > Streptophyta > Polypodiopsida > Schizaeales > Lygodiaceae > Lygodium > Lygodium microphyllum. The sequence goes on from NC_141137.1 coordinate 153,723,320, forward strand.
AGAGGTAAATCCATCGTGGAAAGCTTCATATAGAAGACCAACTTCTGTAAGTGGTAGTGGACAAAGAAAGAATGGTCTGGTAAGACATATTCCTGAAACTGCTCAAAAGTGGACCATAACAAGTCCATTCTGGACTGCAATCTTTCCACTTTATCTTGGAATAGAGGGCACAAAGTAGCCTGTCTCTGAAGGGCAGCCAAGTCCTGCTGTGAAAGAGAAGAAATCAAAGGAACATTAGGGCTTGGAGGAACAGGGTGGGACTTTGCAAGTTGATCTTGCAATTGTTGGATTTGGGAGGCTTGGTTGGCCACTGTGTCATTAGCAATCTGTAAAGCTGAAAGTTTGTCATCTAAGATAGCTTGGAACTCCTTCGCTTCTCTGGACATTTTCTCCTTCTCTTTTGAAAGGCTAGTAACCTGGGATTGAGCCTCGAGTAACTCGGTCTTCAAAGAAGAGATCTCATCGCTTTGGGTGGCCACCAGTTGGGTTTGCTGTTCCATTTGCTTAAATAAATCTGCTAGGGTATCCTTAGTAGAAGCTAACTCAGATGTTGCCTTATGCAACTGATCCTTAGACTGCATGAGCTCTTCATAAAAAGACGCGTACAGCTGTTGAACACAGGCAGTCAATGACAACTCAATGGAACTTTGAATATCTTTACAGAGGAAAGGAATGGCATCTCCGGAGACTAGATTGTTCAGGGAAGGAACTGAGATCGGCAAGGATCCTTCTTGATGTGCTCTGAACAGGTTATTGCAAGTGAGATACCCAGGGAGTTCACTTCTAGAAGTAGTAGGGATAGGTACTGAAGGAAGTACGGAAGGAGCTTTATCTGCTACCCTCTTCAAGCGTTTGCGCTGTATGACCAGGGGAGGCGGAGAATCATCATCCTCTATGTCAATAGGTTCTGACTCTTCTGAAGGTGGAGGAGGAGGTACTGGATCTTATGGAGGAGGTGGAGGCATAGTCTTCTGTAAACCTGAATAGGTCAAGAAGGCAGACAAATATGATCCATATGTAACATTGGTAACATTACCCCTGGTGACTTTGACGAAATGCTGATCCATTTTAGTGAGGAGGTAAGTGCTCCAATCAATAGCAACTCCTTTCAAGACCATCCTGGAAGCTGTGAAAAGCTCTTTGGACAAATAGTGGGATGGTGTTTTGGCAGGCATAAACCTATCCTGAAGAAACTGACAGATCTTCTTCCATACGGGATCAGTGATCATAGAAAAAGAAACTCCTAAAGAGTTTATCACCTTCTTAACATCGAGGATTTCCCTTGTCTGCTTTTGCAACAGCTTTAGAATCTCTTCATTAGAGAAAAGCTGACGAGTGGTCACAAAAGGTTCACCTTTGAAGGGTAGAGACAGAGCCTTCCCTAAGCCTCGAGGCGTCAAAGTCATAGAAATGCCCTGGACTACGCCTATCTTCTTGCTGTAAGAGGCCAGAAACTCATCACATAACGACGGATCCGCTGGAAGCAACGGAAAAGGAGTAGCCACAAAAGCAGCAAGTCCCGCCTTCATGAGAGGCTCAAAAGTAAGTAGGGAAGAGTAATCCCTACTAACTAATGGGACGTACTGGATAGGGGGAGGAGCATGAGAAGGCGCCATTCAGATGGTTACACACATACCACAAACACAGACAATCAAGGAGAATGCCTGCAAAGCAACATACAAAAAAAACCAAGGATAAGAGAATAACCAAACAAAAAAACGTGACTCGACCAACTAATCCCAAGCAAACCACATCCTAGAAAAAATTTGACATGACCTTGAGACAAATGCGACCGAAAGCTTCATGCAATGCATCAGACAAACAACATGAACCCCGTAACAGGCAATAAAAGAAAAAAAACTGCATACCGTACCCGTAACCGTAGCAAAGACAGTAAACCAAAACAATACCACATCCGACACATATCAAGACTACATCGGTGATAAACCAAGACTGTACCAGGAAAATAACTCTAATGACTGCGCATACCCATCCCACGAAACGGTTCATTAAAAAAAGGGGAATTAAGTGCAGTGAGGGGGAATTAATTTAATGAAGGGTTGATTTTAATAAATTATTAAGAATGGGTGAATTTTTATTAGGTGATAAATCTTAGCAAGAAAACGGCGGTTCCTTATGATAAATTTAATTACCAATTATTAGGTGAAGCGGTGCATTAATTCGATTCCCGGACTTCGATACCCGACTGGGTCTCTAAATGCAAGTTCATTGATTACAAATTAAGGTGATGTGGAGCGTTTTTTTGCCAGCGCGTGCTCATGTGACGGCTGGTTCATTTTAATTAAAATTTAAAAGTGCCTCTTTAGCGCACGTAGCGCGTGCTAAGTGAACGGGTGGTTGATTTTAATTAAAAAGTATGTGTGTGTGGAGAGCTAATGCGCGTGCCATGGTGATAGTTAGATTTGATTTATGTTAAAGATTGGTTTGGTTGTTTGTGTGTTTTTGTTTTCTGGTTGTTATTTATTTTGTTAGTTTTATATTAACCGTGGGTTTTGGGGGAGCATGTATTTTTTTTTCATTTGATGGTGCAACAATGCATCCCACCCTGTGCCGGCATACGGTGCGAGAAGGAAGGCCAGGGAGCCTTATAGTGTAGTGCACAGAAACAAATTGTGCTTTGTGCATTGAGAGGCCCATCCTGTGCGTGCAACACTTCATTCACACTACTCACCTCTCCTTTGATTTGAAGGGAAAAGACTGGTCTCTCGCCCCACCCTCTGTCTCACTCTCCGTTGATAAATATAAGAGGGCAGCCCATACTCACGTCCCCATCCAGTTAGGATGAAAGCTCACATCACTCAATTGTTTGTCGATGAAGATCGCGTCGTCAGTTGTTGAAGAGGCGTACCCAGGGAGGTAGCCATCAAATCGAACATTGTGTTGAATAGGACATGTCATCTGCTAGAGGATAGGTAGTCACTTTGCAAAGAGACCCAGGACACAGCGTACCAAGGGAGGCAGCTTCGGAATTGGATCCTGGGAATATCAATTAATGAATCACTTTCTGGACTGCTGGGTGTTACCACCTTTTCCACAGCCAGCTTCTCGCCCAAGGGTGTTTACCACCTTTTCCTGGAACGAGGCCTGCTATGACAGGGAATTGCTTCCTTTTCTCTCATAACAGATTTGTTTTTTTTTCTTTTTTTTTCTTTTCTTCAAATTGAGCAAGGGAATGGTAGAACTACCATTTGTCAGAACCAACCTCGCCACTGATGCTGGTGGAAAATAGAGGATAAGAGATCAAGGCTAGAAGGGGGGTTTGAGGGAATAGAGGGTTGCGTCCACTTCATTAGGAGTGACTGAAGAACGGTTATCAGAAGTAGCATCATAAGAAGTGCAGTGCCGCGCCAACGAGGGAAAGGATCAAGTGTCCGTAATTGTCAAGATCCCCAAGGAGGGAAGTACTTCTTTAGACGATATCCATTGATCAGAAAGGGATCATCAGAGGCATCAACGGTCTGCACTTGGACAGAGCCATTAGGGTTGACGGCAAGTACCTTATAGGGGCCCATCCACCGCTGTTGGAGCTTGCCAGGAAACTTGCCAAAGCGTGAATCATAGGCTAGGACCAAATCACCTTCTTTGAACTCCTTGTGCTTGATGAAGCTATCATGGTAAGCCTTACGTCGAGCTTGCGTGGCTTCCATGCACTGTAGAGCCATCCTACGAATTTCGTCCAAACATTCCAGGTGCAGGAGATGGCGTTGCAGTGAATCATTGTCCCCCAAACGCTCTTTGATAGCCACTCTCAAAGAGGGTAGTTCCAATTCAATAGGAAAAACAGCTTTTGTACCATACACCAGCTGGAAGGGTGTCTGTCCTGTTGCTGCTTTATGGGAGGTTCTGTACGCCCAGAGGGCCTCTGTAAGTCGATCGTCCCAATCACGACGATGTGCGGCAATCGTTCTTGTTAGGATCGAGCAGAGGATGCGATTGGTGACTTCGACTTGGCCGTTGGCTCTGGGGTAATAAGGAGTGGACTTGCGATGGCGGATCTTATATAACTCTGTCAACTCTTCCATGACTTTGTTGAGAAAATGCGTGCCTCCATCACTTACCAGCTCTAAGGGACTGCCAAAACGGGTGATGATATTCTCATACATGAACAGGGCCATGCTGTTACCATCGTCCTGCTTTAGGGCTTTAGCTTCACACCACTTTGTGACATAATCCGTACATACGAGGATGTATCGGTTCTGTTTCCTTCTGGTAGGAGGATCGATCGGACCTACAAAGTCGATGCCCCACTTCTCAAACGGCTTCAAAGGAAGAATAGGTTGCAGTGGCATGGCACTTGTCTTCATGGGTTTCCCCATTCTTTGACAAGCATCACATATTTTACAGTAATCATAGGCATCCTTGTGGATGGTAGGCCACCAATATCCTGCTAGCAGAGCCATCCTGGCTGTAGCTTCTCCTGCAAAGTGACCTCCACATGGCTCGTCATGGCAAGTCTTCAGAACAATCCCAATCTCTTCTCCTGCAACACATCTTCGGAGCACTTCATATTTGCCTTTCTTGTACAGTGCACCACCTAGCAGGGTGTAGGGGACTGATTCTAGCATAAGCTTCTTCCTTTCCCGACTAGAGATACCAGGAGGGTACTGCTGGGTTGCCAGCAGATTGGCAATGTCTGCATACCAGGGAGTTACCGTTTCTACCAAAAATAGGGAAGCATCAGGGAGGTCTAGATCATCTTGTTCCTCGTCTGCAGTTTGTGGGATACGCGACAGATGATCAGCCAGAACATGGGAACGACCAGGCTTAGTAATCACCTCAAAGTCGAACTCCTGAAATAGAAGGAGTCATCTCATCATTCGTCCTTTCACATCCGCTTTGTTCATCAGGAAGGATAGGGCCTCATGATCCACATAAAATTTAAAGTGGGTAGATAGGAGGTAATGGCAAAACTTCTCTAGGGCAAACACCATTGCCAAGCACTCCAGCTCTGTCACTGTATAGTTCCGTTCCCTATCAGTGACTTTTCGGCTTGCGTAATAGATCGGTTGATCCAACTTTGAGGAGCCCTTTTGGCAGAGGACAGCACCTAAGCCTTCAATTGATGCATCAATGTGTACATGGAACTCTTTCGTCCAATCAGGAGGTTGCAGAATGGGTGCCTCAATCAGACACTGCTTCAGAGTGTGGAAGGCTTTGTCACATTCATCCGTCCAAGTAAACTCTGCATCTTTCCTCAGAAGCTTGTGCAAGGAGGTTGCCTTTGTCGCAAAATGGGCTATAAACCTTCTGTAGTAACCCACATGGCCTAGGAATCCCCTCAACTGTTTGAGGTTGGTGGGTGCTGCCAGAGCTGCGATCTTTTCAATCTTTGCAGGGTCTATTGATATCCCTTGTGCAGAGACAATGTGGCCCAACAGAACTCCAGAAGAGACCCCAAAAATGCATTTGTCGGGGTTGAGGAAAATCCCATACTCCCGGCATCGGTCAAAGCATTGTTCCAGGTGTTCTCAGTGTTCACGGATCAAACTATAGACACAGAAGTCATCCAAATATACCTCAATGAAGTCATGCAGATGATTTTGAAATGCGGCCATCATGACTCGTTGGAAAGTAGCAGGGGCATTGCAGAGCCCAAATGGCATCACTCGGTAAGCGTAGGTCCCCCATTCTGTGGTGAAGGTTGTCTTGGATTGGTCTTCTTCTGCGATTTGGACTTGGTTGTATCCACTGAATCCATCCAGAAGGGAATAAAGCTCATGTCCTACCACTGTGTCCAACAGTTGGTCTGTGAAAGGGATAGGAAAGTGATCCTTCTTCATCTTGGAATTGAGCTTTCGGAAATCCACACATATACGAAGCTTGCCATTCTTCTTGGGTACAACCACGATGGGTGAAACCCATTCACTATTTGCTACTGGATAGATGAACTCAGCTTCCAGAAGCTTCAACAACTCCGCTTTCACCAATGTGGAATAATTTGGGTTCATTCGCCTCTGTCATTGCCGTACTGGCTTGGCATCAGGCTCCAAGTCAATATGATGTTGACATATTGTGGGATCAATCCCCTTTAGGTCTTTGTAGGACCATGCAAACACGTCCAAATTTTCTTTCAACAAGTTGTATAAGGTTGACAACTCCTCTTCTGGGAGGCTGCTACCCACCTTCAAGTGGCGTTCAGTGCCTTCTGCATCCACAAAGGTTAATTGCCTTTCACCTTCTACTTCACGGATGGTCCCACGGACTGCTTCTGGATACAGATCCGACTCCTTCAAGGGAGTGGTGTCCTCTTCTGATGTCCCACTAGAACCAATTTCTTCTTTTGGTGGAGACTTAGGTTGCTCTTTAAGACGTTGGAATGGGATAAGAGCCGTTTCGGGTTTGGTTTCAAGAGTAATTACCTCTTGGCTTGAAGACTCATCTTCTGATGAGTCTTCAAGAGTAATTACCTCTTGGCTTGAAGACTCATCTTCTGATGATACATCCAGGAACGTCACATAACAGGGACCCTCTGATGCCTGTTGGGTTTGTTGGATTGGTGCTTGTTGGCACGGTGCATCATCATCATCTTTCTTTGGCAAGGATGGGTTAGGACGGCATGAGCCACTGCTAAAAGACGGCTTGTTCTTCTTAACCCACGTCTTATAAGAATTTTGCATATAAGAAGATCCATTTACCAAACCAAATGGTACCATTGCCATTCTGTCCCATAGCATGAGCTCGTCTGCTTCTGAAGCTTCTGAAGCTTCTGAAACTTCTTCGTCAAATGTATCCTCTTCAGGTGGGATAGACTCTTCCGTTTCACTTCCATCACCTTCTTCGTCCATATCATATCCATCCTCTTCTAGCTCTGTCTCTGCTTCTGCTTCTGCTTCTGCTTCTGCCTCTGTCTCTGTAGGAGCTCTGTAATAGAAGAATAGATTCTCTGTTTCCTCTTCTGCCTCTGTCTCTGTCTCTGCTATGGCCATGTAATAGGGAGAGCAGTACATCCATGCTTCTATCTCATTATCAGAAGTGATTTCAGAAGTCATTCCCGGTTCAGGCAGGAAGTATTCACCCATTGATAATGGCTTTGCATCTTTTGGAAGTCGGCTTACAATATCCACTATTAAGGAATGTGCCACTGTTTTCTTGGGAAGGATCTGTTTGACAGCATCTTCGTCTGCTGATGTTCCATCCATAGCCTCATTAGGGGAGTCAGAAGATAATTCCAAGGAGGTGGATCCATGTCCTTTTTGAGAACCATACAGTTTCAGCACCACTTTGTTGGGTCCTCTACCCAAGGTCAAGGTTCCTTTGAACCAATCCGTCCTTGCTCGGGCTTCAAAAAGCCATGGTCTACCCAATAACAGAGGATAGGATGTACCATAAGAGTTTGGCTTCACCACCAAATAGGTAAGCCAATAATCTTTTCCAGCCACTGTAGTCTTCACATATGGGAGAATGCCCAAAGGCTTGATCCTACTCTGATCCGCCAGTCTGATGAGCCATTGGGTTGGTTGCACACCTTGTAAGCCTAGATCCTTCATTGTCACATCTGTCATAATGTTCACTGATGAACCTCCATCAATCAGTGCATTTGAAATGAAGTAGCCTTCTATCCACACGCCAGTCTCTGGGGTACCCGGATCTAGGAAAGCATTAGCCACATCCACTTCTTGTACGGGCTCTGAAGCCTTGTTGGACTTTGTTGCTATTGAGGGAGCAATCCTTAAACCATGTCTCCTTGTCAGTATACTTTTGAATCTTTTTCGGCAACTGGGAGACAACATCAATAATTGTCGGAATGTGAGGTTTGGTTTAAAGGTATCTAGATCTCTAAATAGATCATATTCCTTAATAGGATCCACTGGCTTCTCTAACCGGTTAGGGAATGGGGCAACACCCATTTTCATTTTCCCTCTTTCTTCCAACAGAGGAATTACAGGAACTTCTTCTGCCACTTGTGGCACTTCCTCCTCTTCTGTCTCCTGGACCTCTGGTCCTGTCTCTGTAACTGTCTCTGTAACTCTCTGTGGCACTGTAGTGCTATGTACGGCACTGTTAGGCTCTGTTCTGTTCTGTTCTTCTGGTGGAAGATTGAACTTCACTGTTCTGGCTGGAGGGTTATTTTCTTTCTGGATAAGTGGTTCCTGCTGCTTTGGACGCGTGATGGCAGCAACTTCCAATTCCACTAAATTAGAGGTAGGCTCTTGGGCCTTGGACGGACTATCAGTAGCACAGTTTTTCACTGGGGCTGGGCTTGGACAGTCTTTTGCAGTGTGGCCTTCTCCTTTGCATCGACTGCATAAGGGCTTGTAATCCACTGACCGTCGAGGATTTGGACAATTTGGTGAGATGTGTCCCTTTTCTCCGCATCTGTAACATTCCACTTTTGATCTCTGACCACCGCCAGACTGTCTTCCTCTGTAACTTTGGGAAGGAAATCTTTTGGGTCCGAAATTAGGACCAAACTCTCTAGGCTTGGGTCCAATATCTTGTGTTGTCATTTTGGATTCCAGCAAGTTAAATCTTGCGTCTTCTTCCTTTCTTCTCCTATCATGCATCTCCTTCAGAGAGCAAATGTCCTCTGTATTATTCTTCCGCAAACAATAGGAACAGAAGGCTCCAGGGATAGTTGGTTTTCGTGTACATTTAGTGGCTAAATGGCCTGCTTGATGACACTTACCACACCAAGTGTTTGACCGCATCACATCTCTTCCTGCTCCTGCAACGTTGGATATGCTCGCTGTGTTCACTTTCAACGTCTGTAGTTGCTCTGTGATCACATCCATCAACTCCTTTTTGATGTTTGCAACTGAGTTGGATAAGTAATCCTTCAAGCTTTTTCCTCCGGACGTACTGGCAGGAGGGTTTTGAGGAGTCTCTGTAATCACTGCATAAACGGGTTGGGCTGGTACAGAGGGATCTCTGTTTTGGTTCTGATTCAGAGCTCCTGTTTGAACTATTGGCTGTTGGCTCCAGTTGGTAGGGTTCCACTGTTGCTGCTGATTTGGCATGGAGGAAATTGGTTGGGACCATTGTTGTTGTGGGTGAACCACCATTTGAGGCATGGATTGTGGCCACTGTGGATTTGGTGCACTGTACTGTGATACCGAGGGCATCTGTTGGTAGGGATAGGGAACAGTCCCTGGAACTGCATTTGGTGGATACATCATTCCTGGCATCAGAGGAGGTAGGACTCCTCTTTCTGCATTCATCACTAATCGAGCTTCCACTTCATCGTACAGTCTTGCACCTTCTGTTGCAGCTTGCAGTGTGGCTGGTCTTTGCAACTCCACAAACTTACGGACTTCTGGTTGTAATCCTCTGAGAAACACCCCCTTCTGAATGCCATCATCTAGATTATGGTTAGTCCATCTCTTCAGGATGGATTCCATTCGTGAGACATAAGCTTCCACTCTTTCTCCAGAGGACTGACTTAGGTTCATAAATTCCTCTCTCATCCGCTCTTCAAAACCTTCACGCCTGAATTTAATGAGGAAGGCCAACTTCAGGTCGTCCCATGTGCCAAAAGTTCCTGCTGCTTGTCTCTCATACCACTGAAACGCCACGCCCTTGAAAGTGGCGGGGAATATTGCTAACCAATGCTCAGGGGTTCTGGCATTGTTAGCCACACACGCTACCATAAACTCTGCTACATGAAGATCGGGGTCTTCATTGTACTCTCCCTTAAAAACTGGCAATGGGACTACATTCACTGGTCTGTCATCAATATTTCCAGGACGGATCTGGATTGGAAGTGGACCTCCAGCAGGAGGAAGGGCTTGATGTGCCATTGGGACTTTTGTAAAGAGTTCCGCAAGGGTGTCAAAGGTGGCTTCTGCTGCTAGCTTGCTCTCGGCTTTGATTCTTGCTTTCTCTCTTCTCACGTACCTCTGGACTCGTTCTAACGCTTGCTGTTTTATTGCGTCATTCATCAGGGGGTTGGCTCCACTATGTTGTTAGTGCTCCACAGAGGGTTAACAAAAGGCTTCAGTCTCTGGAGGACTCTCTTGCCAACATTTCTTCTACTTCTTTCTTTTCAATGTCCCTGAATTCTGCTTTCATGCCACTGCACAGAGGAAAGTATTCAGTTCTGAAGGTGTCAAAATGCATACGTCTGAGCATTGTACTGGTGCCATTATCATAGTAATGCCACTTTCTGATGGCTTCAACAGTGTATGTTGTGAAAAACACTCTGTCTACCAACTTCCAGTGGGTTGCTAATTGAACAAACAGAAGATTATCAGTACACCAAGCATCCCATGTATCTTGCTGTTGAGCGTCCACGAACAAATTCCAACTCTTTTCCTTCTTGTCCCTGTGAACCTCTACAAACCAAGACTCCTGAAGCTTCTTCACAATCTCCCACTTGATGTTATCTGGAAACTTTTCAATGAATGCAAAATATTCCATGGATGGTCATTCTCTCTGTTTCTGCTCTTCAGTTTGTTCCCAAACAATTTGCCACCAAGATGCAAGTTTCTGCTGCTTCAATAGGAAGAGGAAACTGTCCACCACATAGAGCATGCATCATGATGGTGATGTGTTTCCGCCATTGTGGGATGAACTTTTTGTGGAAAGTGGCTTTGATTAATAGAAATTCCAACTCTTCAGTGGAAGAAGGAACTTTACAAACATCCATTGAATTCTTCTCTTCTTGGCAATGCCATTTCCTTCATTTTCAGCCTCTTCTGGTGCTTGTTGATGGCAAGTTTCCCCGGCTGCGCACCAAAAATATGGAGCCCCAAGAGGAACACCAAAGAAAAGGGAATTCTCTTGCAAGAAAATCTATCTTGTAACATCAACAAGCTTGTTTATCATGTCTCATATGATCACAATGAAGAAAAGAACACCAGGCACAACAAATCTTCATGCAGCATCATGTAGATCTCCCACGGATTTTAATAGAATCAACCATATTCTTTAATATCTTCACAAAATTCATCAATAGAACAAAGAAAACAAAGGAATACACCATCTTTGAATGGAAATACATCACATAGTATTCATCTTCAATATCTTCATAGTCTTCTCTCTCAATCTCTCATATACAATCACTCTGTTTGAGTAGAATTGGCTATCTCTAATTCTCTCTCTCTCTCTCTCTATCAATAATACATCATATCCTCACTACAATATCTAAAAATCACCCTCAATAATCCTTCTTAGGTCGTGGATACCCTTCCCAAGAGGTATGTCTGATATGAAGAGTCACCAGAGCCACTACAGTGTCTTTTCATAGCTCACTACTGTCACTTCACTCTAGTCTTCACTTGAGTCTTCAACAGCTACTTCTTCCACTTCTTTCAGCTCTTTTGCACTTTGTATTCACCTCTTTCCAAGGCTAGAAAACTTTCCCAAGCTACACTCTCATCCATCAGAACACATACAGAAGCATACAGAACAGTCTACAGAACAGTACCAGAACAGCTACAGTACAGAATAGAACAGAATAGAACAGAGACAGAGGCTCTACAGAAGATCTACAGAAAGTCATCAAAACCTCATAACTCATTCTCAAACCATTCCAAACTCTCACAAACCATTCAATAAACTTTCTCAATATCTCAATCTTCATCAATCAATACTCCATCCCTCTTTACAGAAGACAACCAGAACAAAACAGAGCAAAACAGAGCAAAACAGAAGGTATACAGAACCTATCAGAACATCACAGAACCATCAATAAATATCATGAACTTCCAAAACACAATCAATATCATCCAAAACATTCTCAAACCACTTCCAAATCAATCAATCATCTCATAAAATCAACCATTCATCTCTCAAAAACAACAAAAATTAGCCAAAAAACAAGTCATTTCAACACTCAACAAATAAACTAACAGGCTTCATCTCTGCTAGTATTCTTCTACATTTTTTGATTCTTTTTGGGAGTATTCTTCTACATCTTCAATTTCTTTGAACCCCTTCTCTTCCATCTACTCCTCTCCCTGAATCTACCTTCACCCTGTTGTCTCGTACCCTCATGGTGGACTCTCGACACCAAATGCATCGATACCCTATTAGGAAGTTTATGTTTTCATCAGAGGTGAATTTTGGAAGATATTTGGGCTAATTTGGGGCTGATATCTTCAGCCATATTCAGAGAATTAGCTACAACATTGTTCTTTTAATTCATTTCTTACTCTACAGAAGACATCTTGTTAAAATATGTAAGTATTATGTGCCTCTATGGCAGTTTGTAGATCATTCATAGATGCTTTGAGTTGAATTAAGAGGAGCTTTTTCTCTTATTTCTTGGCTGTGGTGACTTGTCCTTATTAGGAACTTAATTTTAAGCTCTCTTGAAGCATGTCTCTTTGCCCTACAAGCCTTGTAATTGACTCATAAGCTTTTGTCCCTAACAATCTACATTGAATGTAATCATGCAAAGTTGATTCATGCTATGGCATCATGTATGAATGATGGGATGCAGAGTTGTTTATGATACATGAGAGCATATTGTCATTGCTTTTTAAATTTCTTTTACAATCAAGAAAACAAGCTTGATTTGAGTTAGAACTTATGAGATAATACTCTTGTGATCTTTACTAAGAACATGTAGTTGGAAGCTCTATTAACTTCTTCAAGGACTTGGCTTAAAACCTTCAACCCTTTTCTTATCTCTATCATCTCCAGAGTCTAAGCTCTTGAACCCCCATACATTCTTTTTTCTCAAACCCTTGTGATTGACCGTGAAGTACCTCTTGAACCTTTAAACATTCATTATAATCTACTTATATCTTGAAGATAAATCTCCATCTATCTTGTTCAATTTTCTTGCCAAACCCCTGTGGTGACCTTCAACCCTACACGCGCAACAGTGTGATTGCGCATTGAATTTATCCTCAACGAAACTACTTGCAAATTGGAATCTTGAAAATTGGCACAATACAAATCATGGTCAAAATAGAATATCACATATTAGATTTGGCATTATGAAACCATGAAATACACGGTAGATAGTGCATCGCACCAAGTACAACTAAAGCTAGGAAAAATTACTTGAAGGTCTACTAGAAAGATAACCCAAAACTAAGCTCCTTGCAATCTGCAACCAAACCTGAGCTAAAAACATAGATCCAATTACAAGGTAGCTTCTCAAAGAATATTGTTGACATTAAGATTAAATGCATCCTTATTGTTGCGGATCCTATGAACAAGAACCATATCTATGGGCTTAATACTGATATGCTGGGCTCTTTATCTAGGTATCCATTTCTTGCCATTTCTCTCTTGGGTTGCCAACCATTCTGCGTGGCGTTGCCTAGCTGTGGTGTTTTCATATCTTGCTTTTCTCACTTCATATATTGCCCTACTTATGAATTTTTCTTGAGAGGTTTTGGACTTCTTTTCTTTTTCCTTGTATTGTATCTCTAATCTTCTATATCTCCATTGTAATAATTGCCTCATAGAATTGGAATCAATGATGCCACCTCCATGATCAGTTGCCTTTTGAAAAGCACAATGAGCTTGCCAATGAGATTGTTCCATGCCTTGAGTTGACCATACTGCCAAACTTCCTTGATTTGCTTAGTATGGACCATGTGCTTCAAGTATATGCTACACAAAAAGAGAGATTAGAAACACAAACTAATTCAAAATGATATTTTTTTGTAGTGGTGACAATACTAACCATGTAGTGTGTTATGCTGTTTGTAGTCCATGCCTCCACCATGGATTTATGAAATTTAGCAACTGTCTCTTTAAATGTATTGGCATCACCATTCCTAAATCTCAACTTTTGTAAGAGAGCTACTAATCTATCTAGGTGTATCCACACTTCTACCTTTGCAATCCTTGTTCGTCCCCCATTGCTTCAATCCGGAATAGCAAGGTGCAAATTTTTCCATGCTTCATACTTCTTTGGTTGTTTTACAAGTATATTGCCTTCCTCATCTCGAGGTGGAGGTATAAAATTCCTAGCCTTGGGTCTACCAAAGAATGGTTTGCAAGGGATATTTCCACTCTTGCTCGATTTTTTCTCATCATTTTTTATTTCTACTTGGCCCCCATGCAATCCAACTTCAGAGAGGACTTGTTCTACCTTCTTGCATGTAGCATCAGCTTCTGATACGGGTTGCACTTTGTATGTAAAGCATATATATTCATATACTAGCTTCTCAAGTATTCTAACCAAATAATGCAATGTGAAAAAGTGAACCCTCGTTAGTGGTATTTCCAAAATAGGGTGCCAATTTGGATCCACTGCCATTCCATTTCTCATGACTTTTTGATCACGTGTTGGAGTACCTTGTTGTCCTACCTTGGCAAGCCATTCTTTCTTTCCATCTTTCCCTTTCTTTCTAGTTTGCATGCAATATATCCATAGAATTTTTTCATTCGTTGCATTTGATAAACCAAACATACACTTCAATGTTTTTAAATCACTTGCAAGATGCCATTCAACTTGATAGTCCCTAAACCCCTTGATGTGTAAAATTGCTCCATTATTTTTATGTTGAATAACACTGGATATATTAGTGAGGTTTAAAAAACCTTTAAGCACTTCATGGTCCTCCTTTGGTACTTCAAATGTTGTAAGCCACCATATTTCATTCTCTGATTGCACACTAAAGTATAAAGGATGGTTTTCATCGATATTGGGATCCAATGCTCAATTCATAAGTGTTATAATCACACATTCAAGTTTTTGCACCTTAATAATCTCACTCTCATCAAGTTTGAGGACAAGATTGCCTCTACATTCTTTCAGATACATATTGTAGAACTTGACCATAGCAATCTGAACCCTATATATCCAATACAAAGTTGTTGGATGCATTCAATACAGACAACTTCTTTGGAAAAATACTTCAATATGTGTGTTTTCTAGATGCGTCGGCTCACCGATTAGTTCTAAAACTTTTTCATTTAGTTATTTTTGAGCCTTTTTCACGTGAAATGGTTTTGCACATAAATTTATGGATTCGATAAGTTGCATGCTCACTTAGTTTTGAAGACTTGCTTAAAACTTGTATCCAATTTTTGATAGAGCATACTATATGACTCAAAGCTCATTCCCACCTTGTCACATAATCCCTGAGCATTTGTAACAGTAAACAAGTTGCTTACATCCCTAAGATATTCACTTGTGAAACCATCTACAATGCCTCTCAATTTACAAATTTCCAATGCGTTTTTGACCATATCCTTGCTTAGGACTTTGGCAAAAGTATCATTCTTTGCATGAGGAAACATATTTCCCATTGTAGCAGATTGACGTTGTCAAGAATCGCGTGGTGGAGGGGGTTGCTCAAGATGCTGCGCCGAACACACACAGAATGCACAAGGAGAAGCTCACTCAAGAGACAAGAAGAGAGATGGAGGCCAAAAACGTTTTCTTGCTGATTTCTTCTTCTTCTTTCACACTCTTTACAATGTACACAAAGTATAGATAAGATACAACATAAAAGGAAAGTGGCCTACTAAGTCAAACAATGCATAACCGACTACACTAGTCGACTGGCGCTATAACTATGCCAGCTGTAAATAGGTGTAACAACCTGAATATAATAAGTAATGAGTCAGTGGCCATGTGAGAGTCATAATGACCACCGACGTGCTAAGTGTAGATGTGTGGACCCATCTAACCAGGCGGTCCATCATCCATGTCCACATGTGTTGAGCTTGCCATCTCAACAGACGTCTATGATATTGTCTACTTCCTTTGGTTAATTGGTGAATTGGTTTAACTAATCGGATGTGCTAACGTGCTTCTTTGGTTTTTAAAGTGGACCCAATCTCCAAAGTTTTTGTGAGCTTCCTCTTTATGTTTTGATTCTCCTTCTCCAAATCCATAACTTTAGACAGTAACTCCATATTCTGCACGTGTGTAGCATGCATAGCATCTTTAATGATGACAGACATTGCTTGTTGTAGGCTCTGGTTTTTCCTATCCTTCTCACCCAATAAAATATCCTTTTCCATCAAAGACTGCACATTCCCTTGTAATATTTCCTGTATATTTGCCAAGGCTTGATGAACCCCTGCTAATCCTTGTGTGTCAAGTCTGTATGTGTATCCATACAATCCTTCATTGCCTTCATAAACAAACTTTACAAATGATATAAGACCTTCAAATTGTGGTGGCCTTTGAGTGGCTAGATTGAGTGGATAAATACACCCATCAACCCAAAGGCCCACGTTTTTTTCCCCTACATTTCTTTTGGACATTGGTGCATATTCATCCTCCAATTGAAAGTGAACATCTCTCTTTCTCTTGGTACATCTTGCACCTACATTCTGCAAAGAAAAATATATGTCAGTTTTAACTTGGATTAACATTCAAATCACACAATTACACCCCTTTGATTCACTATATCTATGTTCTTTTTTACCCAGTTGGATCTTGTCTCTTTCTCTTGATTTCAGCCATGATAGATCTTAATCAACCCCTAATCAGCTTGTAATCTTAGCTTTTAATCTACCTCTAATTAGCATCAAATCTTATCTTCTGTTCTATCCAAAATTCTCTCTCTCTCTCTCTCTCTCTCTCTCCAAGAATTGATCAAAGATATTTAAACACATTTATACAAAAGCTTGGCTAGCGGAGAATAATAACATCATCTTATCTTCTGCCCTAATTTACTCTCTGTCACTCTATCACTTATTTTCTTAGTTCATCTCACACAGTCCTCTCTCTTCCCCCCTTCTCTTGCTCTCCATCTCTCTCTCTCACTCCCCCCCCTCTCTCTATGAATTGATACTTAAGGATTAAAAAACAACTGTGAAGAATAATAACATCACAAAGATTTAAAAAATAAAGATAGCTCCATTACCACTTGATTGCTTGTAGTATAGGCTGTTTTGAAGAGGAAGATATCTTATGGCATAGTACTTGATCCGAGTTTTTTACAAACTGGATTTCTACCATAAAATTTGGCCAAAACCCCTATCAAGAGCCTTATCATATCACTTTGGGTTTACTCTTCAAGCACTAGGTATGCTACATTGCTTCTCAATTATGATAACTCTAGCAAATGGGGGAAACAAATTCTTAGGAGGGATGTCAGTAAAAGGGATGGTTATCTTAGTGAAGATGGAAATAGATTACACCTAGGAGTTGAGTGAGTGCATAGATTTTTCAAAGGACTAGCCTCCAACTACACGTGGGTTCTGCCTGCATCACTACGATTCGAAATCTATCACCATCATTAGAGGACACCTGACCCTAGTACACAAGTCAATATCCACATCATGGTGTCATTTGGATCTTACACAAAATCTTACAAGCATGGACCCCTTCTGTCACATGCTTATATGTATTTATATATATATAAGGAACTAAAGTCAAAGTAGCTTTTAGAAACTATTTTTTTATAATCTCAATAACTCCCAAGAAAAAGCGAATTTCAAGAAAATTCTCGTGCTGCCCAATCGATTTTGACCTAGTCTACAAAATTGCCGAAGAAACTTTTTTCAGATTCTTCACCGATCTGAAGTTACGAAGGTGCAAACTACTGGCTACATACAATTTTTTTCTCTTTTTTACCATATCAACTTTCCATTTTATCCTTCTTGTAAATATATTATAATAATGTGCTTTGGGCACCCACCTCTTGTAATCTAACTCCCTTTCTCTATTTTGTCTACCACCACCCTTGGCTTCTTGCATGATGACCAGGTGGGGACTTGTCCCATCCACTATTCTCCATATTTTCAAAGATGCCATACATCATCTAGGATTATGTTAATCAAGAAGATTAGCTTAATCTAATCCCTCATGGAGGCTATATAAGGAGCCCATGGAGATGTAAAGAGAAACAATAACAAGCATATGAGAGCACTCTAGAATACCCTCATGCTAGTCCATCTCTTTGAGGTAAGCTATGAGTGAGTCTCTTTTATTATATAGCATAATGGCAAGCTTCCTCTACCTCTTTTCCTCTTGTCTCCCTCTCTTCTCATCTTCTCATGCTATGAATACATAATGGCAAGATTCCTCTACCTCTTCTCCTCTTGTCTCCCTCTCTTCTCATCTCTCTCTCTCTCTCTCTCTTTCTCTCTTTCTCTCTCTCTCTCTCTCTCTCTCTCTCTCATATTCTAATATGGTGTCTAGTACATATATTCTCTCTCGTGAAGTTGTGTCTTAGTTCTTTCCATTCTCTTTGAGAAAAGGGATGTCCTAGCCCATCCTCCCTTTGGTTAGGTGGTGCCCCTCTTTAGTTCTCTTAGTGAGGATTGGAGGCTGGGTGGGTAAGAGGCAATCCATTCATCTTTTCAGCCCTCCATACTGAAGAGGGAGATTGCTTGTAGTAGGATAGTGAGTGTTGTAGATAGAGACTATTTGATTTCAACAAATGGTATCAAAACCAATCCTGATATTGCTTGTAGTAGGGTAGAGAGTGTTGTAGATAGTACTGAGTGCTACTCTCGTGCTACTTCAGAAGAATTCATATGCAAGAAACCATATTTTAGAGGGAAGGAGAATAGCACACAAAAATTGGGACAAAACTAGAGCTTTGAGAGGAAATGAAACAATGCCCAGAAATAGGCATATACTTGTCCAAAAAAGATAAAAATTTACAAGGAAACCCTCGAGTCAAAAAGGTGTCTCTGGGTAAAAAATAATCTTAAAATATGATGTGTACGTCATTTTACATCATTTTTTAACTTCTGCCCTTTTGAGAAATGAGAATGAGAATGATTCTAATGTGTTTTAATGTTGAAAAGTTATGAGGGCATTAAAGAGTCATATATCAATGATTGGCTTAATTTTTAGAGAAAATAGAATTTTTAAATTTTTAGTTATGAGGATTTTGAGAAAAAGTGACCTTATCTTAGCCTTTTTTGCGACAGCCTCTGGTGTCTACCATGTTTGTGATGTGCCCACACTTTGCAGGTGGTTCTCATTACAGCCTCTACACACTTTGTGCCTTTTAGTTGTGATTGAGGAGGGGTGTTGAGAATCAGCAATCACACTCACTAAACAGCCTCTTTGTATGGAGCTTCAGGGCCAAGGACATGCAGGCTAACCTATCCCATATGCACAGTGGTGCCTACTGCAGTTTCCTACTTTCCTATAAAGCATTGTACTTGCTTCCTTTTCTTAATGCAATGATAGTACTCTTTTCTTTTCAGTGAAGTATCAATGTCATTGTCCACATACACAAGATTGTGTTTATGAGTCCAAGACTCAATCTTGGAACCTAATTCACTTGTGTAACAAACAGTGTCTTTGTCTTCTCCATCATGAGTCCACACTTCTCCTTCCATCCACCATAACTCACTGCCATGCTCTAGATCCCGCATGTTTCTCAACATGAATGGGACTTATGAGCCATATTAATCACTAGTATTAATGTATATAGTTTGAATTGTCCAAAAATATTAGATTCTTGGGGGAAAAAAAACTATTATATTTTAGATATTATCCTAAAAAGATAAAACTAAAAGTCATTTAAAAGAAAAGACAAGTGATATTTAGCTAGTTTTGGAGATTTTATAAAAAGAGAAATAAAGAAGAGTAACTGGCGAAATCGCACATGCCGCAATTGTAGTCTGCAAGAAGTAGACAACACTTCGAAGAGAGAAAAGAAGGAGTGAACTAAGAGCTTTCTAACCAAGTGGCTTGGCGTTTTACCCCCCTTTTGGAGCCAATGCAACCATCAGATTTATGATCTGAGCATCAGATCACTGAGTCGTCTAAGAGCCCCTCCACTCTTGTTCTCATACTTATCCCCTCCTCTTTAATTCATTATAAATATAAGGCATGGGGAGGCACAAGAGGGCATAAGGAGACCCCAAAAGGGTGCAAGAGGGAGAGAGAGGGTATAACCCTCCAAGAGATTGTGAGAGAGAGCCTGAGAGAGAGAGAGAGAGAGAGAGAGAGAGAGAGAGAGAGAGAGAGAGAGAGAGAGAGAGAGAGAGAGAGAGAAGAGTTACCCCGAGAGGTTGCACAATTTCCCTCTATCTCGATCCTCGATTTAACCATCTTCTCTTTCGCTCTCCCATCTCAAATCTATTCCATCTTCTTAATCTCTTGAGTCTACTTGCGGAGGATGGCCTCCAAGTGAAGAATGTCGCGTGCGGATGACAATCCTACAACCAGCAATAGAGCTTCGAGCTAAGGAACCACTATCAATCCAATTGTGGTACCGGTCGTAAGTAATGTATTTTCAAATTGATAGATGCTTGTTTTAATGCTCGCAAGAGATGCATTAGGCTCCGTACCTTGTGGTGCTAGAATAGGTCATTGAAAAGGATAAATTGCATCTCAAATATTCAAAGATGAAGTTTGTGAAGTGCTTGTATCAAAGGGAGTTAATTTGTACCTAGTTGCTATGCGATGAATCCATGCATAGCATAAGCAACATATGGGACACTAAAGTATTGAGCATCGATGAGTCTTTGATTAATCTTTACTGAGAATAATATTTTTTAAATTTTGCAAATGCATATACACGGTACATACATGGGAGAGATTATGTAAACTTTACATCGATGACATGCGACTCCTTGCCTTAGGAGAAAGGAAGATAAAGCCAAGAAAAAATGTTGCATAGTAGGAAAATGCTAAAAGATAATTGTCACTTAGAGAAGAGGCATAAATGCTCTTGCTAGATTGATTAATTTGCATTGGAATGATAGGACTTACGTCATGTATAGTATTGGAACCTTTAGCATATGCCTTAGGCTAAAGGAGGGAATATTAGGTAAATTCTACTCTTTGGCCCCAAGGGGGAGAGTGAATATGTGATGGAATTATTGTCGCGTCTATTATTGTATTGTTTAGGAAAAATACAATTGGTTTTGTTGGTTAATTGAACAACACCGTAAATGTTTTTCTTTCAATCAAGGGATTGTTGCATTGTGATTTGGATAAATATTCCAAGGCTTGTGTTGATGGCAAATGAATGGCATATGTCTGTAATGACAAGTTACCATGGGAATAAAAGAATGTTTTTCTAGAAGATGATATTAGGGCTGATTGCTTTGATTGTGCTTGAATTTTAATTGGTTTAATTAAGGAAGGATATTTTGCACATGTGGATCATCTCTAAGATCACATCGTGGATTATCCCGAGAGGGCACTGCTCGATTCATAGTCCAATGGTCGAGTGGTGAAAAGGCCAACCATGGAAATGGCATCTCACTCCTAGACCGCTTGTGGGTCAAGTGGAGCTCTGGACGGAATCCCTCAACGAGTCCGTCCTATGGCTGGGTGGTCCCAGAGAACTGGGAGGCTTCTCACAAGGATTTACCGTTGGATGACTTTAGGTACTATTAAGTTAGAACCTGATTTATGCCATTTTAGGGGATCGGAATGGGACTATGCCCTACGGGCAGAGAGGTTGAGCGGTGCATCCCTCTCATTTCCCATTCTCCATGAACCAAGTGCAGCATAAATCTGCTTCGGCTCTAATGTTCCTACGCAAAGTGGTTCGTCTAGAGCTCGACGCTAGCTACTGCCTAGAGACTTGGCTGATAGGAAAGAAACCCTGACTTCATCTAGATGAACCACTATGCAAAGTGGTTCATCTAGAGCTCGACGCTAGCTATTGCCTAGAGACTTGGCTGATAGGAAAGAAACCCTGACTTCAGGTCGGTCCTAAGTGGGAACGACCGGATACTTCCGCTTCGGGGCAGACTCGGGAAGATCTAGATCGCAAACCCTGTGACATTCCTTGCGAGTGCCAGATGACGCTTTCTAGACTCCCCTCCCGATGGGCTGCTAAGACATGTCCCACAATTGTTCAAATGGACATGTTACAGTTGGTATCAGATCAAAACTTCATGATGATACATGATTGATTAATGTTTGGTTCATAGACGCATTACTCCGAGCGAATCTAATCGTCCAAGAACTTAAATCAGGCAATTGTAGCAAAGATGACTATGGAGATCAGGATAAGAGATGCCATACGTGCGAAGAGATAGGGCACATCCGTAGGAGATGTCCCTACCGTCAATGCTTCCATTGTAACGAGCTAGGACACATCCAAGCAAATTGCCCTGATCTAAGTCTAGAAGACATTGAGCCTCCAAGAAAACGAAGCTACACCGGTGCAGTCTATGGATATATAGACGAATCAGATGAAGACGAAGATCTAGAGCCCACTAAACCTTATTAGGAGGACTAAAAATCCTAGAAGCTTAATCGACATGTAACACAATTGAGAATAAATCCTACTCCTATACCTATGGTTAATTCGAATAATATGAGTGCACTACTTGAAACATTAAGAGTAGTGCAGTGGATGCATGGTGGGTCTTAACCCACAGGTCATAAACCCCATTAGTGCTTGTCTTCCCCAGTTTCTCTCAAGATGAGGACATCTCGATTTCTCTAAGGGGGGGAGGATGTAATATTTCTACGCAATAAAAGTTAGTTGGTTAGTTCGAAAGTTAGTTAGTCAATTAATAAGTTAGTAAGATTACTAACTAAAGACTAACTAAGGTAAAAACTGACTAGCATTAATAGCTAATAATTTTCATTCGATTAAAAATATATTTTAAAAAATCGAGAGTCATAAATCTGACATTTTTCTCGGATTGATAAGGACCGTAGCCACCCTTCACGAAAAGTTCAATGTGAACGGGACTTATGAGCCATATTAATCACTAGTATTAGTGTATAGTTTGAATGGTCAAAAAATATTAGATTCTTAGGGGGAGGGGGAACTATTATATTTTAGATATTATCCTAAAAAGATAGAACTAAAAGTCATTTAAAAGAAAAAACAAGTGATGTTTTAGTTAGTTTTGGAGATTTTATAAAAAGAGAAATAAAGAAAAGTAACTAGTGAAATCGTGTGCGCCGCGATCGCAATCTACAGCCAGTAGACAACACTTCAAACAGAGAAAAGAAGAAAGAGTGAACTAAGAGCTTTGTAAACAAGTGTCTTGGAGTTTTACCCCCCTTTTGGAGCCAATGCAACCATCAAATTTATGATCTGAGCATCAGATCACTGAGTCTTCTAAAAGCCCCTCCACTCTTGTTCTCAGACTTATCCCCTCCTCTCTAATTCATTATAAATATAAGGCATGGGGAAGCACAAGAGAGCATAAGGAGACCCCGAAAGGCTACAAGAGAGAGGGAGAGAGAGAGTATACCCCTCCAAGATATTGTGAAAGAGAGCTTGAGAGAGAGAGAGAGAGAGAGAGAGAGAGAGAGAGAGAGAGAGAGAGAGAGAGAGAGAGAGAGAGAGAGAGAGAGAGAGAGAGAGAGAGAGAGAGAGAGAGCGAAGAGTTACTCCGAGAGGTTGCACAATTTCCCTCTATCTCGATCCTCGATTTAACCATCTTCTCTTTCACTCTCCCATCTCGAATCTATTCCATCTTCTTAATCTCTTGAGTCTACTTGCGGACGATGGCCTCCAAGTGAAGAATTTCGCGTGCGGATGACAATCCTACAACCAGCAACAGAGCTTCGAGCTAAGGAACCACTATCAATCCAATTGTGGTACCGGTCATAAGTAATGTATTTTCAAATTGATAGATGCTTGTTTTAATGCTTGCAAGAGATGCATTAGGCTCCGTACCTTGTGGTGCTAGAATAGGTCATTGAAAAGGATAAATCACATCTCAAATATTCAAAGATGAAGTTTGTAAAGTGCTTGTATCAAAGGGAGTTAAATTGCACCTAGTTGCTATGTGATGAATCCATGCATAGCATAAGCAACATATGGGACACTAAAGTATTGAGCATCGATGAGTCTTTGATTAATCTTTACCGAGGATAATATTGTTTAAAGTTCGCAAATGCATATACATGGTACATACATGGGAGAGATTATGTAAACTTTACATCGACGACATGCGACTCCTTGCCTTAGGAGAAAGGAAGATAAAGCCAAGAAAAAATGTTGCATAGTAGGAAAATGCTAAAAGATAATTGTCACTTAGAGAAGAGGCATAAATGCTCTTGCTAGATTGATTAATTTGCATTGGAATGATAGGAATTACGTCATGTATAGTATTGGAACCTTTAGCATATGCCTTAGGCTAAAGGAGGGAATATTAGGTAAATTCTACTCTTTGGCCCCAAGGGGGAGAGTGAATATGCGATGGAATTATTGTTGTGTCTATTATTGTATTATTTGGAAAAAATACAATTGGTTTTATTGGTTGATTGAACAACACCATAAATTGGTTTTATTGGTTTATTGGTTTTATTGGAAAAAATACAATTGGTTTTATTGGTTGATTTTACATGCATGGATCATCTCCAATATCACGTCGCGGATTATCCCAAGAGGGCACTCCTCGATTCACAGGCTAATGATTGCATGGTAAAAAGGCCAACCACAGAAATGGCATCTCACTTCTAGACCGCTTGTGGGTCAGGTGGAGCTCTGGACACCCCTTGCCTGTCCAGAATGGAGTTGGAGATCCCCATGAGCCCAATATCTAGGACGTTGGAAGATCCTACCTATTCTAGATAAAGGATGGAAATTTCGGTGCCATGTGATTTGGACCAAGTACTTTTGTTGGACAGAAGGGATACATAATTCTCTTGTATGGGTAGGAGACAAAGATTAACTCAAAGATAAGTTAAGGAACTTGTTTGATAAAAGGACTACTTGTTTTGTTTTTGTGTATGTGTTGTAAATTATGTGAACGAACTCTGTGCCCTAAAAGGCTTAATTAATGAAGCTGATTTTAAATGTCACATATAAATGTGGTAAGACCTAATTAGACAACTAAATCTATCAGGGAAAGTGGGTGGACGGAATCCCTCGACGGGTCCATTCTACGAGTGGGTGGTCCCAGAGACCTGGGAGGCTTCTTACAAGGATTTACCATCAGATGACTTTAGATACTGTTAAGTTAGAACCTGATTCATGCCGTTTTAGGGGATCAGAATGGGATGACTTTAGGTGCTGTTAAGTTAGAACCCGATTCATGCCATTTTAGGGGACCGAAATGGGACTATGCCCTACAGGCAGAGAGGTTGAGTGGTGCATCCCTCTCGTTTCCCATTCTCCATGAACCAAGTGCAGCATAAATCCGCTTTGACTCTGTTGTTCCTATGCAAAGTGGTTAGTGAGATGCTAGCTATTGCCTAGATAGGAAAGAAACCGTGACTTCAGTTTGGTCCTAAGTGGGAACGGCCGGATACTTTCACTTCGGGGCAGACTCGGGAAGACCTAGATCGCAAACCTTGTGACATTCCTTGTGAGTGCCAGGTGGTGCTTTCTAGACTCCCCTCCTGATGGGCTGCTAAGACGTGTCCCACAGGTGGTCAAACGGACACGTTACAATTGCGAACTGTGGGCACAACATTAGCAGTACGATGGGTCGCATGTGCATTCTGGGCAACGAATCGTTGTAGACGCAATGCTGGTATGAAGAGGTAGTAATGTTAGGGTTTTAAGTGATAGAGACAAGCATTACTAGCTGAGGAATAATTATCTAGAAGAAAGCAGAGGAGATATGCTTTCTATTGAGAGATCCAGGGACTCTAAGTAGGGTATGTCTTGTAGGTCATAGTTGCAAGCTATGGCAATGACTGAGAATTTTGACAATGCTAAGCCTATGGTTGCCTAGTTATCAGTGATTGAGGTGACAAGAAGAAGCTCTGGAAATAGGGAACACTTTTCTAGAAGGAAGCTCTAGAATATTTGACCTGTGGAGTGAGATGTAAGAGCTTCAAGCTAACAGGGTGCAAGTGGCTATGGCTCCCATGGAAGCTCAAGTGAAGGTAGAGTTGAGAGATGAAGTCATGGGCTGGAACTGAGCTGACCAGAGTTGAAAAGGGACTGAGAGAGAGCAAAGAATATCTAAGCCAAGCTGAACCATGCGCAATTGGGCTCTTTTACCATGTAAAAACATGGATCTAGGACATGGCAATGTGGAAGCTATGGAGGTTGGAAGACAAAGCCCAAACTCATGAAGACATTGACACAGACAAGACTAACTCTCACACAAGTGAATTAGGTTCCAAGATTGAGACTTGGAATCATAAACACAATCTTGTGTGTGGATTATGACATATACACTTTACTAAAAAGAAAAGAGTACTTTCATATCTTAAAGAAAAGGAAGCAAGTACAATGCTTTATAGGAAAGTCTAGGTAGCACATCCTCCTACTGTGCTTATGGGATTCTTGTCCTGAGCCCTCACTGATCCTTCCAAAGAGACTAAAGTAGGTGTGATTACAAACATCTCAACACTCAGGCTGCATGACATTTATCTCCTCAATCTTTACGTTGGACTTTGTGTATATAATGGTGCGATCATTGGATTTCTCCTACACTTTTTCTTTTCCCTTTTCTTTGCACTTGTCATCGTGCATCTTATGGCATTGCGGCCATATGTGTCCTACTTTTCCACAATAATGGCATGTAAGATCAGACTTACATCCACGGGACTTGCTACATCCACGTGACTTAGATCAAGACTTCAAAGAGTCCTTCCCATGACAATCATTATCTTTCTTTCCACTTCTGCCACTTCTAATGGATAAAGCATGTGAACTATGGGAAGCATAACTGTTTTTCTTGTTAATTTCTTTAGTCAAAGGAGCATTCTCTACATCTTGCAATTTCAGCCCATCAAGTTTGTTGGTGCAGATCACGGTGTGAAATACATCCCAAGACTCAGATAAAGTGCCAAGCATAAACAAAGGATGCAAATTATCCTGAAACTCAACACCCTATTGAAGCAAATTCTTCATGATAGAATGAAATTGGCTAAAGTGAGTAGACAATGGGGTCCCCTCCTTCATGCAGAGATCCATCAACTGTTTAAGCCAATACATCTATGAAGCAGGGCTTTGCTTTGCATAAAGTTTCTAAATCTTTTCCCATAGATTCCATGCACTCTGATATTCAACTTCAACAACATTATTATGGACCTCTTCAGAGAGTGATAAAATGATAGTGGACTTGCATAGTGCATCTAAATCAGCCCAATCATCATCATCCATATTCTTGGGGTTTAATACCTTTATTTCTTAGTGGCTTAATCTGCAATTTCTAAACCAAAATTTGCCATATTTGAGATTTCTAGTAGCCATAGTTGGTGCCATCCAACTTGGAAATGTTAAACAAAGTCGTATCTTTGATATGACTAGCCATAGTGAGTCAAACAGAGGTAGACTATGTAGAAAATAGCCTACTGTAATTAGCAATAAACATGCCAAACAAGCTAAAAATAAGAGAAACTACTAGAATGTGTTGAGATATTTGCAATCACACCTAATGTAGCCTCTTTGTATGAGGTAGCCTGGGCTTAGGACATGCAAGCTACAGTAATCCCACATGCACAAAGAGGGAAGATTGCTACCCATCCAACAACTATAAAGCATTGTACTTGAATACCACTTTTCATATAGAATGAATACAATGTCATGATGCTTTGCACTTTTAGCTAAGTATCTTGTCATTGTCAATCATACACAAGATTGTGTTTATGAGTCCAAGCTTCCATCTTGGAACCTAATTCACTTGTGTAACAAACAGTGCCTTTGTCTCTATCTTCATGAGTTTTTTTTTCCTCTTTCAACCTCCATAGCTTCCGCATCTGCCATGCTCTAGATCCCGCGTACTTTAACAGAATGATGAGTTTTCCACCAAATAATACCAAAAGTACATCAAAAGGATGTCATGATTAAGCTCAATTAATACATCATAGTTTGCATAAAATAGCTTATAATAAATGACATCAATGAGTAAATGAGAGCAAACAATGAGCTAATAGAGATCCAATGACAATAGAGACTGCCCAATCCAATCCTACATCAAGCGACATAATAGAGGTACTATGACAGCCAATGAACATGAGCCAAACACCCAAATGTATCAAGAGAGTCCGTTAGTACAACCGATACATCCCTTGAATAACAAGCAATATGTACACACCACTGGCAAGACTTGACAAAGTAGTGTATGCTCAATGAAGATGAATCAAATCAACTCATAAGCATCCAAGAGCAGACATGAAAGCATCTACCAAGCAAATGTCATAGTCAAGGATGTGTAAGAGATTCCAATCTCAAATCTCAAGTAATAGCTCAAATACATAATCCGCAAGCTCTAGGTAAATCCAAGATCATAAGCGTAAATCTCTCACTGACACAAAATTTGATGGAAAATGAGCAACCAAGCTCATAGATAGCATGTAAATGCATAAGACATCTCATAGCCAAGACCGTACATCATGAGAGCACCAAGAGCATGTAAGCGGTCAAGCATTTGATAGCATCCAAGTACATCATGTATGAACCCAAGTCAATCTCTGACAAGTCAAGAAACATCCAAAAGAGGTTCCAAAGTATCCAAGTACAAGCCCAATTGAAGCTCCAAGTGGCAAAGAATCTCAAACAATGTAGATAACATTCATCACTAACATATGCTTCAAAGCATGTACCAATGGGTCATCCATAGACCATAAGGTATAACCTCTGTCTCACAAAGCATGCCAGTGTAGACCAATGTCAAGTAAGTACCAACCGATACAGAGCTCAAAAAAGGATCAAAATATATTCTAAAACCATCCAAGAAATTTTCCAACCTCCATTTGCATCCAATTAGTCATAACAAGCATCTAGGAAGCACTCGAGGCCAATAAGCATAGCATAACGCAAGTTAAATAGCTTCAGTCGTAATCTATTGCGGCAGTAAATTAAATGTCAAATTGAGCATAAATGGGGCCAAAATCAGTATCAAATCAATGGCATATCATATGCATAGTTTCCCATAACATCCAGGCATGATTCGGGTACCAAACGGCATCAATAGTTAGTACCAAGTAAGCATAAACATCAAATGCTAATGTACCACTATTTGGGGCTGCATGTGGTCTTGGATTGAAGTATATCAGACCCAAATGTCAATGCCAAGCTCAATCCTTCAATGCCATAGTTGAAGCATGCTCCTATGCCTCAAATGAGATCTTTGTGTAGTGCCGATGGCCTGAAGAGGTGCTGGAGATGAAGGCCACATTTTTTATAGGTTGAGAAAACGGGGCAACCTGCTAAAATCACATTTTTGATGTTGTTGAGGGAGCTGGACACTACTTGATGGTTAGGGAGCTTCTATGGATCCCAAAGAAGCTTCCTAAGAGGCCTCAATAGGCATAGAAGAGAGAGAGAGCTCAATTCCAAACCTTCATGGACTGAGCCATGGCTGCCCTGTTCTTCAAACCCTATGGACTGAAATAAAGAGTGGAATGAGAGCTCCAATAGATGTAGATGAATGTGCTCAGTTGCCCAAGAAGGCCAATGCTTTCCCCGAGAAGGATGAGACCGACTAGAAGCTTGAAAGGTGTGGCTATGGCTGCCAAGAGAGTGAAGACAAGAGTGTAGGTAATCAAATGAATGCTAAAGGAGTGCCCCACCATGTTCAATACCTCGAAGAGCCAAGCTTTGATACTAGTTGAAAGGTGACAAGGATCAAGCAAGAGAGTACGGAGCTGAGAGCTATGGCGGATGGAGCAAGAGTAAGAAAGAGAGAGACTCCAAATGTGGGAACTCTTATAGTCACAATGCGAATAAAGAATGAAGTGACAATGATGGGCGCCCGTCACTTGCAATGTGCACGTGCAGGTACTGCCAGTGTAGTAATACACGGGCGGCTAGGTGGAGGCACCTTTATTCCCAACACATGATTCTTTTCTTTGTTTTCTCTTTTTTTTTCCCTTTTTTTTTGGAGATACATTGGGGGGTACATTAAACCTCCTCATGATGCTCTTCAATAGTTATATTTTGGGGGGCCTAAGAGATTTGCCTAGGAAAGCATGGCTTTGTATGTAGCTCTATTGGTTGATTCTTACATTAAGAGGGGAAGTAGAGAGAAAATGATGATTACATTTTGAGAACCTGTTGTCACTCATATATTCCAAAAGGCTCATACAAAAAGCTGGCAAGAGAGCGGCCCTTAACATTAGGTGGGTCATTGCATAGCTATATATCCTTACATTGATATCAAAATAGAGGGGTGGTAGGCACTTTTCTTGGGCTACTGGTTTTTGTTTTAGTAGAAGTCACAAGAGGCAAATATAATTACAAGTGGTAAGGAAAGCCGGGTCAAGGCATGCCATGAACTTGCCCAAAAAGTGGGTAATGGAAGGTTGGAGTTCTTGTGCTCCAAAGGTCAGGCATTCTTTAGGAGTGCTGGCCAAAGGGAAGTCATACTTGCCATGCTTTCCTTGGTCAAAATCCACATGATGGCACCTCGACTAAGCCATGTAGGTGGGGTCATCCCTTTCGTATAATAGCATGTTTCAAAAAGCCATCCATGCCTCAAAATTGGTGTCCCAAATTCTTTGACGCCTTTATATTGGGCTTCATAGCCTTTGATCTTTCTTGGCCCTTCCATGACCTTATCCTCCCAGTATCTTGTAAGCTCTCTTCTCCATAACATGGGATTTCTAGCCCTCTCGTCTAGCCACTGCTTTCCCAGCCTCTTTGCGACCTAGATAGCTCCTTCAACCACTTAAGGGGGTAGCACTTTATTTGGGGCAAAAGGGTAGAAGAATTCAAATTCAAATGGCCTACACCTGTTCTCCCACTACTCCCAATGGTTTAATTCTAGTACCCAATTGATAGGCAGTTGTTCCTCGCTTTGCGACATGTGGGCATCGGGCATGTCTTGTGATTTGGCAATAAACTTTCTCCTCATGACGTTAGCCAACTCTCTACATTTTCTTTTGGCTTCTGTAAATAGGACTTTTTTCTTATTCCTAGCCATTAGAAGCAATGTTGTAGTACTAAACTATTTGTCAATAAATCCCTTGTTTCTCTCAAAATATAACTCCAATCCCAATGCTTAATATCTCAATAGAAATATTATTATATGAGAATATACCAGATTTGAAAAGATCTTAGCTTGGTTGAAGAACTTAGGTGAAACAATGATAAATAGTGTCACATGTATGATGTCTAGGTGCTGTCTCATTGTACCTACTGTTAATAAATAAGCAATAACTTGAGCTCCCGATATCGGATTGATTTTTTTTAAAATTCAAATTTAACCTTACAAAACCCTCTTCATAATGAACTATCAAATTCTCAATATACATATACATCAGTATGGAATTTTCTGTAATAAGATCTTCAATTCTAAATAAAAAATTTCTACACCTTGACCACAACCTGTAAGTGCCTTGTTTGACCCTGTGGGAGTTTCTTCTGTGAGAATAACCCTTGTAAAACCCAATAGAAACCTAGAGAGGGTTATGGGATACCTATAGGGCTCAAAAAAGACCTATGAAATGGTGGGTAATTGTTGTATAAACTTGTAAAACTATAACCACCTGTAGATATCCAGAGAACATGAGATGCCCTGCACCTCTTCCAGTGGTAAAAGCTTGTGCTATAAAAGCATAAGAAAGTAAGGCAAATCCAAAGAGAAAACAAAGCACAAATATGATTCATGTATAGGATTTGAACCTGGTTTGAAGCCATTCCTTTGATACCATTGGCAAATTCTACTGTATATTATTCCTATGGGAATTTCAACCACCTATAGCTCTCTGAATAGGATTGATCACTGCTATACTACTGTCAAGCTTTATCAATGGGCACGTAATACACCTAAATTTGAAAATTGCATGGGCTTTGAGACTTGAGGGGTATGCAAAGTTCCTCCTCAAGTCGGGTTGTGCATCCCTTTAGGGTCATAATTAGGAAGGGAGGGTCATCTCACTATTGTCTTCCTAACTCACTTGGCATCCACTTTTTCCGCATGGGAATCAACATGACAAGTACATTCTAATGGCAAATCAAACATGGATGTTATGGATTGACTAAAAAAGTCTTTGGATTCTTTAATTAAATGCAAGTGGGTATTAGGAAATAACTGAATTGAAAGGGCTAAAAATAGGGTATTTCCCTTTTGCAGTGACTCATTGCTTTTACAAATATCCCACTTACATTTTCATCATTATTTCAATCCTATAGCATCAATATTCAATCATCCAATCAAATTCCAAGTTAGATAGGCATTGAATAGCTCTATGCAATCAATTTGGCATCAATTTATGAATGGGAAAAAAAGGGAAATCATAAAGAAATCACAATTAATCCCTCCTAGGTTGAATTCTACATGCTTTTCAATGGTAATTTTAAAGGATCTATTACACTCAATCTCTCTTTATCAACAGTATGACTGGTTCAACAATAGGATGAAAAGAGTGATTTAGCTGAGAGTAACATGGTTGCCTCTTAATGTTGATGAAGAGTAGTAGATGAACCACAATCGATCAATTCTCAACACAATCCATTATCAAATGGATCAAGTTGAAGAACATAAGGCCAACTTCAAGAAAAAATTTGTCCATTGCTTCCATGTAACTTTAGCTCCCAATCATAAAGATTTCTCCAATGAATCAAGAGAATTCCATATTTGAGTAGAAGTTCACAATGATTTGTTGGACAAGGTCTTTGAGCATTGAAGAATCCAAATTCTTGATAGAAATCAAGAATTTCAAGAATTTTCATACATTTTCATATTCAAGAGGATGAAAATGCCATTAATCTTAATGGAATGCTTCAATGTAAGACAATCCTTGATAGAGTAGCTTCAATCTAACTTTCCTCGAGTTGTAGACAACAAATGCCCCATGATTTGAAGCCTCAATAAAGTAAAATTTGATCAAAATTGATGGTTTCCCTATTTTTCCCCAATTTGAATGGAAAAAGTGCTTCCAATCTTGCTTTAAAGCTTCAATGTATGCCCAATGTCCATTGAAGATGCATGCCTTTCACTTCTTGAAGCTAAAAGGCACCAAGATTGACTCAAATCTTTTAAATTTTCATGTTGTCTAAGTTTTGCCATAGCTAGGGTTATGATGAGAGCTCAAAGGTTCAAGAAGAGTGAAGATCAAGTAAGAGATGATTAATACTCCATGTCAGAGTTTCATTTTATCAAGCGAGGGCATAGCTTCCTTATGACCACGGTTTTTATTTTTGAGTAGAAGAGGTTGCTGTAAAAACGGTACAAATTGTCTAGACACATCATCTTATATCATGTGATGAAAATGGCATGAAGATGAAGTATATAGGTACTTTGTAGCTTTCTTACAATAATCTTCAATAGGTCACATGAAGAGTAGAAGCCATGGGAAAGAGGTAGGAGAAGAGATCTCCATGAAAGCTCGCATAAACAAGCTTGGAAAGAGAAAAGAGAAGCATGCTCTAAAAAATAATCACAATTTAACTCTTCCAAACCCTATCATAGACTCAAGTTAAGTCCAAAACCTTCAAAATGGCCCCAAATTGACCACAAGCCACTAAAATGACATTGAACCCACCATTATTCCTTCATATCTTCTTCAAGGTCCTCAAATTTAGGCCTGACTTGCTATAAAGAACCTTAACTAGTCACGGTTTTAACTATGTCATCCTGTGACCAATTCTTGTCCTCCAATTACCCTATGCTACCTAGTCTTGTAATAAGATCCACCATGAAAATGGCCTTCCCATTGGATCAAATATTTGCTCTATTACCAATGTAAAGAAGCTAATTCCCACATCAAACTATAAAACTTGAAATATAAAAATAGACTAAATTGCCAAGAAACCATAACTAAGATGGCTGGGTTGAAATCATATTACCATTAATGGCTGCGAATTAGTTGATGAGAGGCTGCAGCATGGTATGCACCCCTATGCTATGGTGGGCAAGAGTATGCATCCTCTTAGATGGTGGGAGGTTGAGACGTCAAACTTGAAATGTTATAAATGGAAAAAAGATCCTTGGTGGCAAGTTACAACTTAGCCTTTTATACTTAACCCTAGTAGGCTAAATTATTGGCTAAGGCATTAAGGCATTTTTATTGTATTACATAGACCTAGAATGCACACCCCCATGATAGTAGGACACACACACATACACATCTCTCTCTCTCTCTCTCTCTCTCTCTCTCTCTCTCTCTCTCTCTCTCTCTCTCTCTCTCTCTCTCTCACACACACACACACATAGAGAGCAAGCTGTCAAACTTCGTGGGGTTAGAAAAATGCAAAGGAACTGCACATGTTGCATGCAAGTAAAGCGCCTCACAATGTAGGAAAAATGAAGGGTGGCATTGGTGAGAGAAGGATTGCACTAGGGCTCACAATAGGAGTAGTAAGCATCAAGAACACCACATCAGAGAGAGAGAGAGAGAGATAGAAGTAATAAGTTATTAATTATATTTTTAAAATAAAAATTGTAAGGTGTCTAACAACGTTGATATTAGACAGAGAGAGGGAGAGGAAAAAAGAAGTCAAAATGAAAATTGAGAGGGGGGAAAAGTGAGCAACAGAAAACATGGGAGAAAAAAGGGCAAATATGAGAGAGAGAGAGACAGAGACAGAGACAGAGAGAAAAGAGAGGGGGGGAGGGAGGACCCCCTAGCACATGGGGACCACAATAAGTATACATCTACACATAAACTACCTTACACAAGTGAAATTGCCATGCTACCATCCCATGATATAGGTTCATGCACCATTTCATTGGAAAGTTTCTCCCCTTGCCTAGCGTTCCTTGCACACTCATAATGGTGGGTGACATACCATATATCCCAAACGTGAGATGTGATTGTGGATGGTCCCACAAAATTGAACAAGCAAAGTGTTACTCCCACAAGCAATTGGATTCCAAAATTGCGAGAAAGGCAATGGACATCTCCTTATAATCACACTAAAATAGATGTTCAAGCTTCTTTAATAACAACAAATCTTTGTTTAGTAATAAGAATGAGAAAAAGCAAGAATTGAGTCTAAGGTTGGTTACACATAGGCTCGGATGACCAATTTGACATGCAAAAGAAAGGGGCATTTGGCTTATGTGTTGATAGTGGATTGGACTTGCAATCTTCGCATGATTCACATTTTTGGATGAGGAATATCTCCCACCCAAAGGTAAAGTGTGCGCCCAAGTCACTAGGACAATTATCTTCATTTAAATATGTGTACATCAAACGACACATTTTAAACCTTTAACCAATTAGCTGAACATTTGGGGGCCTCACTAGTGAGCCAACCACAATTTGTTGTTTACCTTGGTCATGCCAAGTGTGTAAGTAAAAGTCTCAACTATATCAAGGGCCGCATTGCTTTTGTCTTGGTGTGTAACCAACTTGAAACTCTATAGGTTGCTAACCTAGTGGCTTGCAAGTTGAGTGACATGCGTGTGTGTGTGTGTGCGTGTGTGTGTGTGTGTGTGAGCAATAAATTTGATGAATAGAAGCTTGCATTAGGAAATTGTCAATATCAAAGCCTTTTTTAGGTACTTCTTGGTACTTTCGACCTTTAACCTACAATTTTTGACATGTTATGATTTTTGTTTGATTTAGTACTCTGAAGCACTATTGGAGTCATTAGGATCTAGTTGATTATGATTTTTTTAGGTACTTCTTGGTACTTTCGACCTTTAACCTACAATTTTTGACATGTTATGATTTTTGTTTGATTTAGTACTCTGAAGCACTATTGGAGTCATTAGGATCTAGTTGATTATGATGTTGTAGGTGGCCCTACATGGTCATCATAGGGATTTAAAATATGTGAGTGGTGATTATGGTACATTTGGCACTGATATTAGTAGAAAGCTTTGTACTCTCAAGTAACAAATTTTTGTACTATTTAAACTTGACATTGTATTGAAGTGGCGAGAACAAAAGACTATAAGAGTTTGATACTATGCAACTTTAAGTTTGGCACTCTATTTGAGTACCTAGAAAAAGAGACTTCAAGCTTTGATGTTGCATATAGAAGAAGCTAAGCAAAGGACTTTAAACTTTTGGTACTATATAGTACCAAATTTGGTATTGCACAAAACCAAACTAGGAAGTGAATTAAAGTAGCAAG
Source organism: Lygodium microphyllum (assembly GCF_053477565.2). Lineage (NCBI taxonomy): Eukaryota > Viridiplantae > Streptophyta > Polypodiopsida > Schizaeales > Lygodiaceae > Lygodium > Lygodium microphyllum. The sequence continues at coordinate 153,759,031 of NC_141137.1, forward strand.
ACTAATAGAATTTAAGCATTTGGTACTATCTTAAAGTATTGAAACCCACCCAATTGATCATATCCCCGATCTTCTCTTTCCCTGCTAATCTTATCACCGTGCTTTGCCCGTCCAATGGTGGCCTGAATGAGAAGAGCCAATTCTAGTCTTTCTCTCTCCTCCCTCTCAGACTCCCTTAAGAAGTTGTTCTTGTGTGGAAGAAGGCAATGAAGAATGGTGGAGGAAAGCTTGTCTGGATGAGACCGGAGTGCTTCCCGATGGATAAAGACATGAAGAGTGCTGTTCTTGAAGATGCTGAGCATTAAATGAATGCTGGAAATCAGTCCCGTAATCAAGACCAAGAAACTGAGACCTGAAAATAAGTGGTAATGCTATTTTTATAAAGAAAAATGATCTTTTGATGCTATTTGCTTTATGAAACCTTGTTCATATGGGATGAAAGTTCATTATGATATTGTTTGCCATGAGTTTCAACTGTTTGCAACCTAAAAATCAGAAAATATAAGGCTACATGACCGGAATTAATGTCAAAATACATAAAAATACGCGTTTTAAGGGTAAAATTGGGTTTTTTGCTTCATAAATGAGAAATATGATATGTCACACCAACTAAATCTGAGTTTTTGTTGTCAATGAACCTAAGGGCCACAGTCCACAATCAACTTTCATTTTCAGTCATTATTTATTAAAGAAAAATAGGAAAAAATGCCTAAAAATGAAAAAAAAAAGAGTTTAAAATTAGGGAAAAATAGAAAACGGGCTGAGGAAAATTAGGAAAAATTATATCTATGTTTGTGCAACGTATAACGATGGCAAAGTGCTAGTTGGCCTTGGTTTGTCCCCGTTTCTATGTTTTGTGTGTATTTATCGGTTTTTTAAAAGGGAAAAATGCATAGAAACCCTATCTAACTTATCAATGATACAAAATGCTAAGAGTTAGATGAAAAGGGGCTGAAACGCTGAAAGATAAAGAAAAGATTTGATTTATGCATTGCACTTGGCATATAGGAAATGGTTTAAATAAAGAGGATGGTAGCATGAGCATATGGCTCGGTGCCTCCTTTCAACACAGCATGCGCTAGTAAAATTCATGGAAAGAATGCTTTATGCACCATGCACCATGCTGATCTTTCTTTCGTCTGAGCACATAGTCATACACGATTTGCATTAAGCATAATAACTAAAAGGTATCAGAAAAAACCTCCTGGATGCATGGCACCTGTCTTCCTTAGGTTGTGACCAACGATGAGTGTGAGAGGACGTCCTAAGCTGTAGGTTAGTCGTTGGGTCCTAAGGGGAAATTGTAGTGAGGAATGGTACATCCTGGAACGTAAAATATTGGTAACTTGAGAGGAGTTTGTGCTTGTTTGTGTTATATGTTTAGCAGCGCAAATCACTGCGATGTAGGAGAGGTGCAGTGGGGCTCCGACTATTAGTCGATGGAGTGCCTCCATATGTGTGTGATCGTGGCATTGCCAATGTATAAGGGTTCTCCCTCTGAGGAGGTTAAGGGAAATGTTGGACTATAAACTATAAATGTAAGAATTAAGCCTTAGGGCAGTTTTTCCTTTAGCATTAGATTGACGCTCCTGGTCCGCGAGGCTGTGAGGGTGTTTGTGTGTCATGAGCATGAGGTCCGGCTAGTGCCATAGCCAGTGCCAGCCCATTTCAGGTCCCATCAGTGGTGCGTCTACCGGGAGCTGCCTATAAGTGGTGGTTTTGGAATCTAGGGTTTCTAGGGACCAAAAGGAAGTTTGTTTATGCCCTCTAACAAGGACCGTCAAGCCGAAATCCAAAAAGCAGAACATGCTGAGAGGGCTAGATGGTGGTTAGAGATTGTAAGTCGTTATTCTCCTCAAAGGAGTAGCCTGGTACGTATAAGAGGCAGTGGTCTTAGTCACCCAACTGCTCCACATAGTCCGTTAGGTGCAAGAGGAAGCGTAAGTTCTTCCTCTCCTCCACCAAGTCTACCCACTTCAAGTGGGGGGGTGAATTCACCCGTTCAAGCTCCTATTACTAATCTGATTGTCGCCATGGCACAACCCATTGAAATTCCTGTAGGGACGTCAGATTTACCAGCCTTAGGAGTTTCCTTGCCCATTTTTAATGGGTTAGCGGAAGAGGATGCGGAATTTCACATTTGTGAGTTTCAAAGATTGATGTTCAATTATCGCATCCAAGACGAGGGACATCTCATGATGTTCTTCAATATGACGTTAAAAGGAAGGGCTGCGGTATGGTATCACAGCATAGGATCTGGAACCATAACCACAATTGATCAATTCTATACAGATTTCCAAGGAGAATATGCCCCTGAAAGAGGTGGCCAATATTGGTTGCGGGTCTTGAATGTAACACGGCAAGATCCTCACGAGAATGTGAAAGCATATGCCAAGAAGTTGAAGGAAGTATTTCGTAAGTTACAAACTTACATTCCCATTTCGCCAGCTGCCCAATTGCAATATTTTTTGCATGGGTTGGACTTTAATATCCAAGTACAATTGAGCAGTGTGGCCTTGGCAGATATAGACACCGCTATTACGTGGGCAAAGGGAGTAGAAGCACGATTACAAATGGCCTACTCCTCTCGAATGAATGTTAATGGGGGTTTAGTACCTGGAGGCAATCCAGCATTGATGAATGGAAGTCAAGGGATGCCTATGACTAACCTTAATGGGAGAGGAAGTATGGTTCAGAATGTACCTTTACTGCCAGCTCCTCCCAGTGTGACTATGCCTATGTCAAGATTGTGGGAGAGAAGGAAGAAGTCTCGCTTGAAGCTTTCTTGCTTGCACAATGGGGGAAGACACACAAGGGTGGAGGCTGAAAACAGTTTTCCTCTTCTTAGTTGTGTAAGCCAAAAGAACTCAAGTACAAAGAAATAGAAGAACCCTATATATGGGTCTCAAACCAAACTCAACTAACTAAGGTGGCATACTAACTGAGCCACGAACTAGAGTAGATAAGGATAGCTATCATGTAGCTATTATTCATGGGCGGTATACCAACCGCATCTGCAACTAACACGTCGGTGACATAAATGCACAACGGTCACCCTGGCGTATCACGAGTGGAGCTCGATATCTCAACACTCCCCCTCGAGCTCAATCCCAATTTCTGCACACCAAGCAGGTCTCTGAACTTGCGCAACTTCTCTGCGCCCAATGCCTTCGTGAATATGTCAGCTACCTGATCCTCTGTGCTGACATAAACTAGATCAATAAGACCTAGTAAAACCCTCTCTCGCACATAGTGATAATGCACCTCAATGTGCTTTGTTCTAGCATGATAGACTGGGTTATTTGCCAAGTGTATACTACTCATGTTGTCACAATAAATGACAACTGGCCCATCTGTAGACTGATGCATATCATAAAGTAGCTTATGTAACCAAGCTACCTCACATGCAGCCATTGCTGCACCCCTGTACTCAGCCTCTGTGCTCGACAAGGCAACTGTAGGCTGTTTCTTGCTGCTCCAAGTGACTGCAGCACTCCCAAAAGAGAACACATATCCACTGGTAGATCGTCTATCAGAAATACTACCAGCCCAATCAGCATCAGTGTATCCATGCAGCTGTATCTGAATCCCAGTCTCATAAAATAGTCCATACTGCAATGTGGACTTCACATACCTGAGTATGCGTCTAGCCGCATCCAAATGTGGTTTCCTTGGAGCCTGCATAAACTGACTTACCAATCCAACAGCATAGCTCAAATCTGGCCTGGTAATAGTCATATAAATCAAACTTCCTACTATGCGTCTGTACATAGTAGGGTCTTCTAGAAGCTCACCTGTATCTGTGCTCAGCTTCACATTCTGCTCCAAAGGAACTGAAATAGGCTTACAGCCTGTCATCCCATATTTGGACAGCATGTCCAATCCATACTTCCTCTGCAAGAGCTGTATCCCACTTGGTGATCTAATCACCTCAATGCCCAAGAAATAACGCAGCTCTCCCAAATCCTTCATCTCAAACTTCTGCTTCAATAGCATTTTCACATGAAGGATATCTTCATCACTGTCACCTGTCATAATCAAATCATCAACATAAATGACAAGTAGCATAATACCTTTCTCTGTTTTTCTCACATAAAGTGAGAAATCTGCCTTGGAAATCTGAAAGCCAATAGTGACAAGATACTGTCCTATCTTGTCAGACCATGCTCTAGGTGCTTGCTTCAAGCCATACAAGGCTTTCTTCAACCTGCAAACAAACTCAGGATGAACAGCATGCACATAACCTGGTGGTTGCTCCATATAGACCTCTTCTTGCAAATCACCATGCAAGAAGGCATTCTTTACATCCATCTGATGTAAAGACCATCCCTTTGATGCAGCCATAGCAATGACTGATCTTACGGTTGCCATCCTTGCAACCGGACTGAATGTTTCTTCATAGTCAATGCCATATGTTTGTGCATACCCCTTGACTACTAATCTTGCCTTGTATCTGTTCACAGAACCATCTGCATTATGCTTCACCTTATAAACCCACTTACAGCCAATTGCATTCTTACCTTTAGGCAAAGGTACTAACTCCCATGTAGCATTTGCTTCCAAGGCATCCATTTCTTCATCCATGGCTTTCTCCCATTTTTCTTTTCCCATGGCTTGCTCAAAATAAGTGGGTTCTGGTTCCTGTATCACCTTGACCATATATGCATAGTGAATGGCTGTAAATCCATCATATTTCAGCCTATCCACAGGATACCTAGCTCTCGTAGACCTGCGCAAAGTAGGTTCACTCCCAGGTGCTCTCAAAACATCCCTGGTCTTCCTTACTCCAGGTGTAACAATAGAAGGAATACCCAACTCATCATCAATGCTCTACTCTGAGCCACTGGATTCACCATCCACATAAGAGTGACCTGCATTCACATCAAACATGGGCTGATCAACTTTCTCTTTTCCTTTTCGTGATACTTGCATACCACTATCTGCATTGCTTTGAGAAGAATCTCCTGATCTCAATCTGCCTGTCCATGGCGAAGAATGTGAACCACTGCTAGAGGACGCTCCAGGTCCACTAATATTTTGTGACTGCTGCTGTGAATTTTGTGCAGCATTACCATTTTGTGTATCTACATCATCAATCACATTTACTGGTTTATACCAGCTACTCATCTCATAAAAAATAACATCTCTGCTCACTGTAAACTTACGAGTAGAAGGGTTATAGCATCTATACCCTTTTTGCTGCAGAGAGTAACCAATAAAGATGCACTTCTCAGCTTTTGGATCCAACTTGGATCTCAGCTCATCTGGCACATGTACATAGGCAATGCAACCAAAAATTTTCAAATGAGAAATATCTGGTTTCCTACCAGTATACCTCTCCTCTGGAGTCATTCCATGTATTGCTGCAGTGGGAGTCCTGTTCATTATGTAGACTGCTATAGCAACTGCTTCAGCCCAATAAAAATCTGGCAAGTCTTTTTCATTGAGCATGGCACGAGATACCTCTCCAATATGCCTGTTTTTCCTTTTTGCAATTCCATTTTGTTGTGGGGTATAACTGCATGAATATTGCTGCTTTATGCCATGCTCCTGCAAGAACTTTGCAAACTCATTTGAGAGGTACTCTCCCCCTCCATCTGACCTTAGGCATTTTATTTGCAGACCTGTTTCTTTTTCAGCCATAGCTTTAAGGGTTTTGAAATGCCCAAAAACTTCACTTTTCTTTTTCATAAAATACACCCAAACTTTTCTACTATAGTCATCAATAAAAGTGACAAAATAATGACAGCCTCCAAGAGATGCAGCTTTAGTAGTCCACACATCAGAGTGGATTAATTCCAATGGCTTCTCACTCTCTTGAACATGTCTAGGAAATGGTTTCCTTGCCTATTTTCCAAACTGACAGGCTTCACATACCTTATGCATTTCTGCAACCTTGAATTTTGGCAATCCTGCAACAATATTTTGGGCCTGCATTGATTTAAGTCGTTGTACATTAACATGACCAATGCGTTTATGCCAGATATCAATATCTGCAACTACACCGGTCCCATGTGCAAACATTGCTGCACTCAATTCAGACATGTCTGCATCCAACGTAAACATTCTGCCCTTCTTCTTTCCTTTTGCTATCAAGCGACCTTTATTTTTCATATCCTCAACAAAGCATCCATGAGGATTAAATCTGACCTGCAAGCCCTGCTCAACCATTTGACCAACAGAAACCAGATTCTTGGTGATATTCGGGACATGAAATACATCGGACAGGTATTTCTTTTTCCCATCCTGCATAGACAAGGGAATTTTTCCAATCTGCACAATAGGATGTGCAGTATCATCACCAGTCTCCACAAATCCTGGTTTTTCCATTTTCCTTGCATCCTCCATCCATTCTGCATGACCTGTCATGTGGTTTGATGCACCTGAGTCAACATACCATACATCGTTGCTTTCTTCTGCACTTGTCACAGAATTGTTCATGTGCTGCACCATGAACAAATGCTCATTTCTGTCATCACCCTGTCTACTAGAAGATGCATAATTCCCTTGTTGCAGTTTTCCATTCATGATGTCATTCTGCTTTTTATAGCAGTCTTTAGCCATATGACCCATTTTACCACAGTAGTAGCATTCAACATTACTGTTTGCATTTTGGCCTCTCTGCCATCCACCACGACCTCTTTGGCTCCCCCTGCCTCTAGAGTTACCACGTCCTCCTCCATAGGACTGGTTTTCTTGAGTTTGCTGCATATTCTGATTTCTACCACGGCCTCCAAATCGGCCTCCTCTACCTCTGCCTCTACCTCTTCCAGCATTTGAGTAGAAGACAGCTTCTTTTGAAGTTCCTCCTGAAGAAGATGCACCACCATTTCTCTGCTCCTCAGAAATTAGAAGAGCAATCAACTCCTCAAAATCAGGAAATCTTTCACGAACTGAAATGGATGTCCGAAACTACGCATAATCCTTTCCTAGACCATTCAAGGTCACAGAAACTAAATCATCATCTTCCACTGGTGACCCAATGGAAGCAAGTGCATCTGCAATCTTCTTCACCTTCATATGGTAGTCGTTGATGCTCATATTTTCTCTTTGCACATTGTGCAACTCTTGCTGGAGCTGCATTTTCCTGGCTTGCGTATTTGTGCTATACATTTTTGACAAAGTATCCCATGCCTCCTTTGGCGTACTTGCATCCTGAATATGCACAATCATAGAGTCTGAAATGCTGATAGACAGCCAATACATAACTTTCCTGGCTCTCTCATGCCATGCTTTAAATGCCTGCATTTGCTGTTGATTGGGAACATCAGGAAGAACTGGTTCTTCTTCATTTCCTGCAACAAATTCCCAATATCCTTTTCCCATAAGGAAATTTGTCATTCTAAACTTCCATGCTTGGAAGTTGTTCTTGTCAAGCTTTTTAGTGACAATCTGTGAAAGAGAATCAGATGCCATTACAGAAGAATGCAAAAAATTCTGTCACTGCAAAAAACACAGCTTCAGCCTCACAAGGGCAAATCTGCAAAACTGGCGAAAGTGGTATTTGACCACATAGTCACTTCCTAGTGACGATTTTGCATAAACAGAAACCAAGGATGATTCTGTAACTCCCAATGTCTCTGCGCACAAGCATACGATGCAATTTCTGTGGTAACTTTTCACCGACCTGTAGAACAGTGGTCGCACAGCATAAAACAGGGCTTTTTCCTAAGTGCGTGCAGAAAACTTCCGCCTCCAAAACAGGCCCCGAAATGGCCTCAAATCAAAAAAACAGGGTCGCCAAGAGCTAAAGCCCTTTCCTGCAGCATATACTGCCCTCTTGCTTCAGCGCGAAGGGCGTCTCAACCTGAGACAATGCACTCCTGCAATTTCCGGCTGTGCTACCTGCAGAGATCTGCTCCCAAAACAGAAAATGAAAGCAACACTGCTCCTCTTACCAGAACACCGCGAGCTTGGCTTGCTTTCTTGAGCTCCTTACCACGAACAAGGCTCTGATACCATGTCAAGATTGTGGGAGAGAAGGAAGGAGTCTCGCTTGAAGCTTTCTTGCTTGCACAATGGGGGAAGACACACAAGGGTGGAGGCTGAAAACAGTTTTCCTCTTCTTAGTTGTGTAAGCCAAAAGAACTCAAGTACAAAGAAATAGAAGAACCCTATATATGGGTCTCAAACCAAACTCAACTAACTAAGGTGGCATACTAACTGAGCCACGAACTAGAGTAGATAAGGATAGCTATCATGTAGCTATTATTCATGGGCGGTATACCAACCGCATCTGCAACTAACACGTCGGTGACATAAATGCACAACGGTCACCCTGGCGTATCACGAGTGGAGCTCGATATCTCAACAGCCTATGGCAAGTCAGTTGGCTCCACCAAATGTTGGAGGCCAAGTTTCGAATTCTAATGTTGTTCCTGTGGGGTCAACAACCAATGCCAAATCAGATTGTTAGGCCAATGGAACGATGGGTTGACGATCGAGGCTATGAGTCGAGTGCATCTAATGTCCTTGGCGAAGTTAAGGATATGATGAAGCATTATACCAATATGATTTCCGAACAATATCGACTAATAGCCGTCGACGTTAATTTCTTGAAGAAGCAACAAAATCTGATAGGGAGTCAATGCCCTAAAGAGGGTGGACCCTCTAGATTCAGTTGTAAGTGGTGCGGTGGACAGCACTTTCCCAGAAACTGTCCAAATGTGAAATGTGACATTTGTGGGAAGTCGGTCCATTTAGTTGCTACCTGTTGGAGTAAGATTAGTTCTCTCCAAAAAGGGAGTAAACAGCCAGGCCCAGTGAATCATAGAGCGTAAGGAAATAACTTGCAGCAGAATGATGCACCAAGATAAATATTGCAGAGGGGAAAAACAACTGTAGAAGAGTTGCCACAAGGCAACAGAGTCAACCTTATTGAAGCTGTGCGAGTCAATGATACTGAAACCTCTAACTTAAGAGCCGTGATAAGAGGCCAAAAGGCTAAAGAGGTTAACAAAGATAATACAAAACCGGTTGAGGCAAACCCTAAACAAGGGGATAAGGGGACACAAGTCCAGAATCCTAGCATGGAAGGAGGACCGCTAAGGCCAGTTGACAAGAAAGTTGACCCTAAGAAGGATGAAGAAGTGCCAAAAAATAAGGCAAGAGCTAAGAAAGAAGCACCCAAACCGGTCCAAAGACCAAAAGAGAGAATGGTTTGGCAAGAAAAGAGAGCTTTGGCTACTTATCATGACTTTGATTTCGCAAGTTCTCTTTGTGAAGTCAAACCAGATGTGAACCTCTTGCAATTGATTAAATTATCTCTAGGAGTGTGCAAGGAATTTAAGAAGATCCTGCATATTGGGTATATTGTAGAACCTTTGGGCATAGCACGAGTAGGGAGAGATTGGTTTGATCATGCTGAAAAGAACTGCCCTAGGGTTCCAGCTTATGTGGATGGAATATTAGTGGAACATGCCATTGTAGACACTGGATCCCCCATCAATATCATGAGTTCAGAATTGATGGAGAGGTTGGGTCTAGGTATCCAAAAAGACAGCTCCACTCTTCTTAGAATGGCTGATGATAGTGTAAGACAACCAGAAGGTTGCGTTACTAAGGTCCATGTTACAGTTGCGAGTGTAGAATGTTTCTTGAACTTTAGGGTGATAAGATTTGCAGGATGCCCTAGTTATCGAGTTTTGCTAGGGAGGCCTTGGATCTTACGAATAGACTGTCAAGTTGATATACCCGCCGATCGAGTGGTTCTAGATAGAGGTGTGAATCGACTAATAGTCGATGCTTACCCTGAGACTCCTCAGAGTGAGAGAGCTCCTTTATCTTCTACTGAATTAGAGACAGTAAATGATCCATCTAGTAGTGAGACATCATCTAGTGATGAATCTAGAGAGGGGTCCACTACAGACGATATCTATCAAATAACTCTAAATGAGCCGATAGAGCCTCAAGATAGGATAAGAGATGCGGATGTGATTGAGTTAGACCTTGGCACGCCGAATGATTCGCGGCCAATTAAATTAGGTTCCATGCTTAGTTCAACAGAGAGGGATAACTATGTGTCCTTGATCCAAGAATTCCGCGACATCTTTGCTTGGAGCTATGATGAGCTGAGAGGCATTCCTCCCAGCCTGGCTGTTCATACTATTCCTGTAAAAGAAGGCATCCGTCCTGTGCGTCAGAAAGTAAGGCGTATGCCTTTTGAATTGAGGAACGGGCTGTTTGAAGAGTTATAGAAGTTACGGAAAGCTGGTTTAATCTTCCCTGTACAACATATAGAATGGTGTTCACCAGTTGTTATCAGGAAGAATAAAAATAACCAGATCCGACTATGTGTAGATTTTAGAGAGCTGAATAAGCAGACGGTTAAGGATTACTACCCGTTGCCATTTATTGACCAGATTTTGGATCAATTAGTGGGTAGGGAGATATATTCATTCATGGATTGCTTTGGAGGATATAACCAAATGGCAATTGCAGAAGAGGACAAGTTGAAAATTACTTTTATTGCTGTCTTTGGTACTTTTGCGTACCATGTGATGGCCTTTGGTTTGTGCAATGCACCTGGATCATGGCAACGAATAGCAGACAAGACCTTTGGTGACATCTCCCTAGATGAGTTGAAAGTATTTATTGATGACCTAGGGGCAGCCACTATAAGGGAAAGGATGTTGATTATTTTGAGAAAGTGCTTCGAGCGTTGCAGAAAATTTTGTATCACTCTTAACCCACGGAAGTGTGTTTTTGGAGTACCTTATGGGCTATTGCTAGTTTATGTGGTCAGTTCAGTAGGAATAGCAATTGACCCTGAAAATATCAAGGTCATAGTTGCTATGAGTCCACCACGCACTGCAAAAGAGGTTCATAGCTTTCTGTCATCGATAGGGTACTATCGTAGGTTCATCAATGCCTTGGCAGAAAGGACATTGCCATTAACATGTTAAGAGATTGATATCTGTCAAAGACATGACAGTAGAGAGAATAGGAAACTTCCACTTACGCCTATCATGGCTATCCTTCCATTTGAGAAGTGAGGCATTGATTTTGTGGGTCCTATTACCCCGTCATCTACTACACAGAAGAGATACATTATAGTAGCCCACTGATTATTTCACAAAATGGTCAGAAGCGCGGGCGACGAGGGAGGACAATGCAAAAGAGACTATAAGTTTCCTTTTAGAGCAGATTATCTGCCGTTTTGGTCCCTCGAAAGAATTAGTGTCAGACGTGGAACCCATTTTTTGAATAAAGTGATTAAAAGCTTGACTGAAGCTTGGCAAATCAAGCATAAGAAAATGACCCCTTATAATCCGCAAGCAAATGGACAAGTTGAAAGTACTAATAAACAGCTTGTGGGTATCTTGTCTAAAATAGTCTCTGAGAAGAAACGAGACTGGGACAGGAAGTTGTATGTGGCAGTATGGGTGTATAATACAACGTTCAAGCGAGCTACTGGCCATACTCCATTTAAATTGGTTTATGGGGAAGAGTGTGTGTTACCCCTAGAGATCGAGTTGCCAACCATAAGGTTTGCAATTAACAACTCCTTGGGAGATGAGGATTCCCATTTTGAACATTTCACGACCATAGCCCACCTGGATGAGCTGAAGTTGCAGAGCTTATTACACCAGGAGGTAGCTAAACGTTGAATGAAGCAGTTGCATGACCTTAGAGTGAAGAAGTATACCTTTAAAAAATGGTAATTGGTCCTATATTATGATGCACGTAGGAAGCTATTTCCAGGGAAGCTAGAACCTAAATGGGATGGTCCCTACAAGATTGTCAGGTTAGGGAAAAATAGGTCTACGGCTCTACTAGCTGATCTACAAGGAGTAGAGTTTAAAAATAAGGTTAATCTTAATAAGATTAAACCTTATTATTTCTAAGTACTCTAATATAGAGAAATGCATTGTAGGTCCATGCTGGGAATGATTTGAGACTTGCAAAAGATCTTAAAGCTGGTTGATGGGGCGGTTAATCCCTTATTTGGAGCACCCATATCTGGAGTAGAGATACCATTAGGGGAAACTCATCTGGTGGAGCAAAGGATACAAAGTGATTGAGTAAGAAGACGGAACCTTTGTGTGGGAGATTAAAGTCTTTTGCCATCATTGCTTACGATTGTTGACAAGTATCCCTGTTGAGTTCAATGAAGAAGGTGGGATGGAGCCGTCAGTTCATCCTCTCAACATGCTAAACTTTGATTACCATAATTAAAAATAGAGGAGTTCGCGATGGTCGGCTGTGTAAACCCATTGTGGACGTATACATTATATTTTGATGGAGCGTCCAGGGGCCCTAATAAAAAAGGGAGTGTTGGAGTAGTAATCCGAGATCCCGGACGTAGAGTTACAATGAAGTTAGCTGCTTATCTTGGGGTAGGATTCACTAACAATATGGCAGAGTATGAAGCCTTGATTATGGGACTGCATATTGCCAAACAAGGTGGTATTCGTTGGTCGTTAGTAAAAGGGGATTCCCAGTTGATCCTGAATCAGCTAGATGGGACATACACAGTGCGGAATCCCATTCTTGTATGTATCATCGAACTGCGATGACCCTACTTGAGGAGTTTGAGAGATTGTCTTTTCAGCTGATTCCACGTTACTGGAATCAGTTTGCGGATTCACAGGTAAATCTCGCTTATGAGGAAGACCTCTTCTTTAACTGTGGTCCTAGTTTGGATATTGTTATCAATGATGAAACAGGACCCGGTCGCTTGTGGGGAATGTTATCAGAGCATGCAATATATGGCAGACGATGGTTGATATGGGTGATGCAGAGAGTTGCCAAGACCAATCTACCGTTATTATCCTAGACCCATAGGTTGATTAGACAGCATGTTATGCATACACCTCTTGCTATATATGCAGGAGGGATGGGTCATAACCTTATGCATTTAGTTTAGGGCTACGAGCCCTGTGTTTTCCTCCTTGGAAAGGAGCCTATTATTGCATATCTGTACTATTCCAGGGAAGGATGTGTAGGTGCTATTCTGTTTGATCTCGTTAGGCCAAGAGGGCCCGTTTTGCGAGGTTTTGAATGTTTTATTTCGTTAGGCCAAGAGGACCCGATTAAGTTTTGTAGTTAAATGCTTTATTTCATTAGGCCAAGAGGGCCAGATATCTGTTTAGTGCAGGTGCGATTAATGGTTTCTTGTTTTAGTTTTGTGCTAGACATGTTCAAAGAAGAGCTGGGAAGGAGCCTTTGTTGCGCGAAAGCTTCTCGTGGCCCTATCCAGGTGATATCTTTCCTTTATGAGTACTGTGGTTTTTATGCTATATGTGTCTGTGTACTTGTTAGGGGGTTTTTCTTTTCTTGTTGGGGACCGGCAACCAAGGCATGAAGTCCTAGGTTTAGGTTAAGTATGTTTGAGGGAGGTCTGAGTAGTTGTTGCCTCTTGTAAAGACATTGTCAAGCATTGAAAGACCTTCTTTAGAAGGTGTCATAGTGACCTTGTTCCGCTAGCCTGCTAGGCAGCCATTCTAGGAGTTCTTGTTAGTTGTGAGGCAGTTAGAGAAGCCTGCCAGAAGAAAAATAATGATGATAAGGGAAGAGAAACCCTGAATATCTTAAAGACAATAAATATATACAAAGGTGTGTAAAAAGGGGTTCTAACCCCCTATAAAAATAGAAAAGAAAGGAAAATATATAAGTAGTTGATCATCGCCTTGCGAAGGCCTGGTAGGTTCCTGGGGACGAGTCAGAGACCCAGGGTCGATGCCTTGTCTTCCTAGGGGTGATGTCTTGCTGGAAAAGAAGAAAATAAGGAAGGGTGGAGCGAAAATAAAAGTGAGCGTCAGAAAAGGATTAAGTGTCGCCTTGCGAGGGCTTGGTAGGTTCTTGGGTATCGAGACAGGACCTAAGGTCGATGCCCTCTTCTCCTTGGGTCACTACGCTCAGCTCCCTCCTTTTTACATGCCCGAGTATGAAACCCGCATATGGAAAATAAAAACCCTAAAAGAAGAAATGTGCTAAAAGAAAATGCTTCTTGATCAGGCTATAGGAGTCCTCGCCTAGTAGGAGCTCTTGGTTGTGTTGTCCCTAGTTAGGTAGGTAGTTCAGACCACCACTTAGGGCAACCTCTTTGATAGTTCTTTTTAGTTTGGCCGTGTTGGAGCAGTTGGTTAGTGACTAGCTTCGAACCTTCTATCAGATTATGCTAGGCCTACTCCTTGTGGATGTCATACCTCAGTTCTGTTAGGGGGTAGGGTGAGCATTGTGATGTGTTTAGTATATCTATTTTGTATCAGCTTGATGCTTCCTTTGATTGTTTTGTGCAGATCTACTATGGGATTCGACGAGCTGAGTCACGCTATCCCATGGTCGCCAATGAGAGTGGAGTTTTTGAAGGGAAATATTTAGGGGAAAAATATTTAACATCGAAGGCGGCAGCTCCAGTTAGGACGATTTTAAGCACCAAGTGAAATACGACTCTTAAAAGGTGCCCGAGCGACACTTGTTAATTTTTGATAATTTTTCAGGCTACTGTGCGGGTTGTCAGGAGTTGCTCGCCAATGCAGGATGTCAAGCCGGACACCCAGGATTTTTCAGAGCTCAATTCGGAGCCGGGACAGGAAAATGGCCAAGAACCGGTCAAGATACGAAAAGGTGGACCAAAGTTTGGCCAAAGTGGGCATGACCTTTGGGGTCCAAATTTTATGCCACATGAAATGTGGATGGGAAAAAACGTGGAGAGAGAGAGCATGGAGGAAGCGTGGCAGCAGGCTGCTGAAATTTGAGCCATGGGGATGGATGATCATGATCAGTGCCTGCAAATAACCCACCCAATTGATCATATCCCCGATCTTCTCTTTCCCTGTGCTGATCTTATCGTCATGCTTCGCCCGTCCAATGGTGGCCTGAATGAGAAGAGCCAATTCTAGTCTTTCTCTCTCCTCCCTCTCTCTTCCTTAAGGGGCTATTCTTGTGTGGAAGAAGACAATGAAGAATGGTGGAGGAAAGCTTGTCTGGATGAGATCGGAGTGCTTCCGGATGGATGAAGACATGAAGAGTGCTGCTTTTGAAGATGCTGAGCATTAAATGCATGCTGGAAATCAGTCCCGTAATCAAGACCAAGAAATCGAGACCTGAAAATAAGTAGTAATGCTATTTTTATAAAGAAAAATGATCTTTTGATGCTATTTGCTTTATGAAACCTTGTTCATATGGGATGAAAGTTCATTATGATATTTTTTGCCATGAGTTTCAACTGTTTGCAACCTGAAAATCAGAAAATATAAGCCTACATGGTTGGAATTAATGTCAAAATACATAAAATACGCGTTTTAAGGGTAAAATTGGGTTTTTTGCTTCATAAATGAGAAATATGACATGTCACACCAACTAAATCTGAGTTTTTGCTGTCAACGAACCTAAGGGCCACAGCCCACAATCAACTTTTATTTTCAGTCATTATTTATTTAAAAAAATAGGAAAAATGCCTAAAAATGGAAAAAAAGGGTTTAAAATTAGGAAAAAATAGAAAACTGGCTGACAAAAATTAGGAAAAATTATATCTATGTTTGTGCAGCGTATAACGATGGCAAAGCGCGAGGTTGGCCTTGGTCTATCCCCGTTTTTATGTTTTGTGTGTATTTATCGGTTTTTTTAAAAGGAAAAAATGCATAGAAACCCTATCTAACTTATCAATGATACAAAATGCTAAGAGTTAGATGAAAATGGACTGAAATGCTGAAAGATAAAGAAAAGATTTGATTTATGCATTGCACTTGGCATATAGGAAACGGTTTAAATAAAGAGGATGGTAGCATGAGCATATGGCTCGGTGCCTCCTTTCAACACAGCATGCGCTAGTAAAATTCATGGAAAGAATGCTTCATGTACCATGTACGATGCTGGTCTGAGCACATAGTCATACACAATTTGCATTAATCATAATAACTAAAAGGTATCAGAAAAAACCTCTTGGATGCATGACACCTGTCTTCCTTAGGTTGTGACCAACAATGAGTGTGAGAGGATATCCTAAGCTGTAGGTTAGTCGTTGGGTCCTAAGGGGAAATTGTAATGAGGAATGGTACATCCTGGAACATAAAATATTGGTACCTTAAGAGGAGTTTGTGCTCGTTTGTGTTATATGTTTAGCAACGCATCAAAGGGCCAATCCCTGCAATGTAGGAGAGCTGCAGTGGGGCTCCGACTATTAGTCGGTGGAGTGCCTCCATATGTGTGTGATCGTGGCATTGCCAATGTATAAGGGTTCTCCCTCTGAGGAGTTTAAGGGAAATGTTGGACTATAAACTATAAATGCAGGAATTAAGCTTTAGGGCAGTTTGTCCTTTAGTATTAGATTGACGCTCCTGGTCCGCGAGGTCGTGAGGGTGTTTGTGTGTCATGAGCATGAGGTCTAGCTAGTGCCATAGCCAGTGCCGGCCCATTTTAGGTCCCATCACAAGCGGCCATGGTTACCTCTCACATAGTTGACGCGCTCTCGCTATCTATGGGGTGTAATGAGCTTAATGTAATGCCTAATCGAGTACCCTCCTCTCACATGCACACCGGTAGCTCCATGATCCTCGATGCAAGCTCGAGCAATCTCAATCCCTCTCCATCAATCTCCATCCTCCATACCTACATGAGACAAGAGAAGAGAAGAGAAGAGAAGAGAAAAAGATGAAGAGAGGAGATTGGGAGCTTCTTCTCCTCAATCCCTCACTCTCATACACACTCCCTCCCTCCCTCTCTCGTACTCCCTCACACTCTCACTCAAGCACAAGCAAGAAGACAAGAGAAGAGAAGAAGAATAAGAAGCTTTTTGCCACACACGAAGAATGAGAGTTTCAATTAACTTTTTGGCTTATATAACATGCCCTCTTTCCCTTGGGCGGTCATCCCCTTTTCACATGGCCCCTTTTTCCCTTTGTCCTAACTTCCTAGCTTAGTTCTACCGCCCGCGTCCATGGTTACAAATTGCATAGGAGGGAGCTTGGTGCTCTTTTACAAAGATTTTGGTTGTGCCTTTATATTTAGAGGTGCGCCTTCTCGTTTTTGGCTCTTTTGCAGCTTCCATGGTTACGCCTTGGACTCCTACTGATTGTTTCCATGCTTTTGGATCTTTTTCGGGTCCATTCCCTTGTGAGGTACCTTTTTCTTTTTTCTACCTTGCGCTTTTCCTCTTGATGCCTCTTTTTTTGCTTTCTCTGCTCTGGAGTAAACATTACCCCCCTCTTAGTCAAGTGCCAGTCCCATGGCACTGCTTGGTGGTGAGTTGGATGGTGGTGATGGGGTAGCCAAGTGGCTTTTTGAGTTTGTATACAAGCTCTCATTGAGGATGTGTTGGAGGGATTTATGCTTGGAATTAAAGATGATGTTGGAGTGGCTCCCTACGGGGAGCTAGTTGTGGTGGAGATTTGCCTTTGAAATTGATGATGATGTTAAGGCAAACCCCCTTCTTTAGGTTGGCCATTGGTGGATCTACCCTTGACTAAAAATGGAGTTGGGTGGATCCTCCTTGGGGAAGCCGAAGATGGTGAACTTGTCATCTTAAGGTTGAATGCTATTGGATGGGTTTCCCTCATTGTGTCCTCCCCTCTCCTTGATACAACATGATCTTAACCTGCAAGACAAAGTTGTGCACTTCCTAAGGGGTGTGTCTACCTTACCATGTAGTGCGTGGTGCATGTGCATGTAGCACTAGGAGATCGGTCTAACCTTGGGCAAGTCCTCGGTGGTGTCCCACACTTGAGGACCCAGTTCATGATGAATAGTTGTAGGTGCAGTGCGTTGCTTAGGGAGACAGGTCTTGGAAATGTCCTGCCTTGATGTTCCCTAAGCATGTGTAGTGGGGGACGGGGCTAGGTATGGAAACCCTAGGTGTAGTGATTGTGGCACTTAGGATACTTTTTTGGGAGGGTCCAGTGTTCCCACCTTTTTCTTTCTTCATTTCTTTTCTTTTTCTTTTTCTTTTCTCTATTTTGGATGATTACAGCCAACATTCTAACACAAGAGTGTGCTCAGGCTGCTATGCCGTGTCTACTTAGTAAAAAAGGCACGGCTCTACAGGGTCACAAGGGTGTGCTCAAGCTGCTGTGATAACCTAATCTTCGTAAAACGATTCATGAGGTGGTCTTAGGGACTTAGTCAAAAAGGCGCAGCTCTACAGGTATTCCTTAATACTAGCCTTTGCATTAAGAGGTGTGGTTGACAAGAAAGGATGATTGCACCTCGTAAAGTGGCTATCACTCATGTCCTCAAGGATCTTCATACAAAAAGAGGAAAGCAAGGTTGCCCTCATCAGGAGCCTAATCATAGCGTAGCTATCTATTCCTAAGTTAATGTCAAAAAAGAGTGGGGGAAGGTGGGCTTCCTCAGCTGCTGGCTTTTTCTCAAGTAAAAACCTAATGGTCCTAAGGTAACTACAAGTAGTTATGAAGGCTTGGTTTGGGCAGGAAGAAAAATCCTTGAGGAAGCAGTTGATGGATGGGCGCAAGTCCCTTGGTCTAAAGGTCATGCATTCCTTGGGAGTTGCTGTGTTGACATTGTAGATCTTCGGGAAGTCGTATCTACCATGCACCCCCTATCATAATCTAGTCCATGTTTGCGAGGATAGGGCATGTAGATAAGATCATTCATTTCTTTCAGTAGCATATCGAAGAAGGCCATCCATGCATCAAAATTGGTGTTCCAAATCCTCCTTCACCAATTTGGCTATGCCTCGTAACCTCAAATAGTTTTGGAAACAACTTGATAAACCTTATCCTGCCAGTAGTCTGCGGGTTCCTGTCTCCATTGTGTGATTATGATGCTCCTCTCCTCAACCCATCAGTTTGCTAAAGTGTTTTCCAAATAAATAATAATTTCCACTACCTCCAAGGGTAAGACTTTGTCCAAGGCTCGTGGGTAGAGGAAGGAGAACTCAAAGGGTCAAGATTGGAGCTCCTGTTGTTGCCAGATAGTCAGTTCATGTGGCCAGTTGACGAGATGGTGATCCTCGCGTAGTGGCATGGACTCATCATGAAGCTATTGTGGCTGTGCTCATGCTCTTTGCTAGGCTTTCTCCATGAGTTCCTTTCTTCTTCTTCTTGTAGAAATAATGCACTCGGGAACCTAGGCATCCTTTGGATCTTCTAGGGTCAAGCAAGGGCAGATTGGGCTCTCTGTGCTATTTTTCTTCTTCCAGTTCTTGCTTGAAATATAGCCCTTCCTCGCTATCATGTTCCTATTGAGAATAGAAAATGATGCTTTCCCATAAGTGGCTTTGTATGAGAGATATGACAAAGATGTATGCTCTAGAAGCTCTAGGAAGAGATGTCCAAAATCCCATAAGCACGATGAGGAATAATGGTACTATCCAAAAGCTATATAAGCATGTAATTGACACTCATTTCAAAATGTATGCTACAATCAACTTAAGTCACTCAAGATTGTGTTTATGAGTCCAAGCTAATCTATCTTAAAAACCTAATTCACTTGAGTTACAATTCCTCATTCTGATAATGTACTGTGTATTTGACTTGCATCCACCATAGTTGACCTAGCTCTAGATTTGTGTTTCTTGATATGGTATTAGAGCCATGGCAAGCTAGTTCTAGTGTCACTAGTGAGCAGTACTCTAGCATAAATGGATAGTAGGAGTTGAACCCGCCTTAAGCCCCTTTGCCATATCCATACCTTAACCCCATCCTTCTCTACTTAGCATCTCACTATCTTTTTAGCTCTTGTCATTACTAATTGGTAAGGTCGAAGGATTGATTACTCTCTTCCTTAACTTCCTTCCCCTCATCTTCTATCTTCTTCTTCTTGTCTTGCTCAACCTTGTCTGAGATCTACTAGTGCAAACACTTTCATCTTGAACTTAACAATTGATGTAATCAACATCAGTGTGGCATTTGCCTCCTCCCAAGGTAAAGCTAGACACAGAAAAAGAGATAGACAGATAGACAAAGAGCGCCATATCCAAGCATGATCAGTGAGACTCTTGCTTCCTCCAAATCCTTTTGTTTCACGGGTCTTCATGTCCCGAACCATGTCTCGTAGGCCTCCTGGATTTCGATCAACAACATCTCTGTTGTTGCCACTGGCGGAAGGGTTCCATGGAATGCTACAGAGAGGGAATTTCACCTATCTGATTGAGTTTGCTATATTGCCTGCTTCTAGAGCCTCAAAGGGAAGCCTCACAATCGACATGATGCTAGGAGGCATATTTCACAGTGGATTCCGTTAGGTTTTACAGTGGATTCCGTAAACTTTGTTGACTGGGGCTCATACACAAAGTGGATTCTTTGTGCGAGAAGTTGATGGGGACGCCTATCCTTTTCGGGCGTTTCATTAATTTAGTGTATACATGGGTGATTCCATAGCAGGTGATTTCGCAAAATACATATTAAATTAATAAACGTTTATGAGTTTAGAGTGCGCACTCGTGATAAATTAAGGTTAAGATTGATTTCTAACCAGTTGATTTATTTATGTAGCTGAAGACTGCTAGGTATTCACTTTTGTCGGTTTAATTGTATTATTTTACTAACGATTGTGAATGCTTCAGTGATGTGTAGAGATAGCAGCTATGATGGAGGAAAGCATTGGAGGATAGGGTATATTCGAGTTGTCACTTATATTTTGATGGGCGCATACCTTAGGCATGGCGCCTATATTTTGTCGCTCCTATTTATTTATTAAGGCATTGGATATTTATTTATTATTTTGTATGCGCATGGGCGCACGATTATGATATTTGTATTTGGACATTGTATTGGGTATGCTTGACTCTTTGGGCGCCCACTCATTAGCTTTATTTCTATTTTGTGCTAAAGCAAACTCAAAAGCCAAAAGCGTGCTATTTTGTAATTTGGGATATTATTTGATCTTGAAGATGATTAATACATAAAAATACATGCTTTGTGGAGCACTCACACAAGGCATGGGGGGAGATTGCACCCAATTGGTCTGTTGTTCATGTCGTGCATGCTTTCTACCTTGAGTTTTGTGCAAAAAGTAGAGTTCTTTTGTTCTTGGGGACCTTCCGGCGTTCACTACACGAGCATGCAGCATCCGATCTGTGCATCAGTGGTATCAGAGCGAAGCTGAGATCGAGAGCTTCCAATCGCTACCTATCTTGTGCAAAGGCGGAGCTCCTAGAACGATCGAGCTCTATGACCAGTCTCACCGTGAACGGCCGATACGGGTGGATTCCTGGCGGTCAAGAACCTCTGTTTACAGCCTCTGATCATGAAGGACCGGCCTAAAACGGTGGAGGACCACGTCAACATCTTCTTCTTCAATACGTTTTTCCACAGAGAAAAATAGTAAGCTTTACCATATCTAAAAGTTCTTAAGCTCTAACTAAAGCTTGGAAAGCTTTATAAGAAGCTTATAAAGCTTCAACCCTAAAATTTGGTGACGGGCGGCAGCAGTATGTTCTGGGTGGCGACAAATCCGCCAAGGACATGAATATGTCCTAAAAATCCACGACAGTATAAGAAGCTTAAAGCTTCTTAGTAATTCAAGTTTACTAATGCTTTCTTACTTCCCAAGTACAAACTTATTTACTTTGCAAGTGCAGCAAGTTCCTGAACCTACGATGGAACAAAAGTTGGATTTAATTATGATGCAGTTGGACGAAGAACGAAGAGCCTGGCAAGCCTTGCAAGTTCAATTGGCCAATTTACAAAGATCGACTACCGACAAAGATGGACCACAACCCGAAGATCTTATCCGACGAACCATCGATGCGACTCTTGAAGCTCAATCCATCCGCAAAGAAACAAAGATAAGTAAAAGAAATTTCAAATTCCGTACTTTCAATGGCACTCGAGATGGAAAAACTTTTCTTGCATTCATCAATCAGTTTGATGATTACTTTCATGCGGAGACATACGTCGAAAAAGATAAAATCAAGTGTGTCACTAATCCTTTAGTGGATAGAGCATCTCTTTGGTGGACCGTGGTTCGTAAGAGCATAGATTGTCCCACTACCTGGGAGATTTTCAAGAAGAAGTTCATGCAGAATTTCCTTCCTCCACAATTCCATGAAAAAGCCATAAAGCAATGGGAACTTCTTCAGCAAAGAGATCGTGAGCCTATTTCCCAGTACACCGAACGCTTTTGGAATGCCTTACTCCAACTACGCATGCTTGAAGACGTACCTGAAGCGACTCATAAGCGCAAGTATATGTCTGGATTACTTGGGTATTACTACGCTGAAGTCAATATGTTCAAGCCTACAACTCTTGAAGATGCAATTTCTTTAGCTCATGACACTGAAGACAAGCTTCGAGGAAGAGACAAGTGTCCACAACAATTTCAAGCAAATGGTAACTATGGTTCTAAGTAATTCAATTCAAATTTTAGAAGATTCAATCAAAGTCGATTTCCTTCATCATCTTTCCGTAAGTCTTGGACAAAACCACCTGCTTAGACATCCTCACAGCCAAATCCTAATATTCCTAGACTTCCTGCAATTGCAAACAATGTATCTAAAGTCAAACCTATAGTGTGTTACAAATGCCATCAACCTGGACATCTAGCAGCCAATTGCCAATCGAAGAAGCCACCTGTCTATATCAACTATCTTGGAGCAATGGAAGATGAAGAACATGAAGAAATGCCTGACTTTATGGACGATAAGGACGACATTACTACTCCTTCGGATACTTTACTAGGTATGCCAACTCCACATTCTTTTTTGACAGTGAAATGTTTAGTGCATAGAAAAGAAAAGATTATTTTACATGATGATGGTAGTACACATGATTTTATTTCTGCAAAGTTAGTGAAAGAATTGAAATTACAAACTGTTCCTACGCATTATCGCATTAAAGCAACATTCTTAGGAACAAGGTATAATGGAACACAAGAGGTGTATGATTTAGAAATTCAAATTGGTGAATATACTGAAAGAAGGAATTTTCTAGTTGTACCATTACAGTTCAGTGATATTATCCTAGGTATGCCTTGGCATCATCAGCATAATCCTGACATAGATTATTCCACACATTCAATTAATATTCATTTTCAAGGAAAAAACATTACATTGTATGGTATGCACGCATCTAATAATTTTCCACTGCTTACTCATACTCAAGCTAAGCGTGCATTACGCAAAAGTAGTAAATCTTATCTAATTTGGGTGAATGAACTTCAAGCTAAAGAAAAACATATGCACCCTAGGCATAAAGAATTCCTTGCACAATTTAAACATTGTTTTGCTGAAGATCTACCACCTGGACTACCTCCTTCACGTCCTTAAGACCACAAAATAGATTTAATTCTTGGTACACAACCACCTTGTAAAGCACCATATAGGCATAACCAGATAGAGCAGAAAGAAATTCAAAATCAAGTTGAGGAATTATTAAACAGAGGATTAATTAGACCTAGTAGTTCTCCATTTGGCGCACCTGTCTTGTTGGTAAAGAAGAATAATAATACTTATCGTATGTGCATTGATTATCGTGCCCTAAATAAGATTACTGTAAAGAATAGATATCCAATTCCTAGGGTAGATGATCTTATGGATAAACTACAAGGTTCTACCATATTTAGTAAAATAGATCTTAAATCTAGTTATCATCAGGTGAGATTAGATAAACCTGACATATTCAAGACTGCATTTAGAACACAATTTGGTCATTATGAATTTCTAGTGATGCCTTTTGGATTGACTAACGCACCTGCTACATTTAGTAGAATGATGAATCGCATATTTTTGAAATATCAGTATTGTATTATAGTATTCTTTGATGATATCTTGGTATTCAATAAAAATGAGAAAGAGCATTATGAACATCTGTCTTTGGTTTTCAAGTTGTTGAAAGATAATCAATTGTATGCTGATCCGGAAAAGATGGAGTTTTTTCAAACAGAAATTGAATATCTAGGTCATATTGTGTCATCAGAAGGTATTAAGGTTGACCCTAAGAAGATAGAAGCAATATTGAACTGGCCTATACCTAAAAATGTGCATGAGTTATGTTCTTTTCTAGGTCTTGCTAGTTTTTACAGGAAGTTTGTGCGAAATTTTTCATTACTTGCTTTGCCTTTGACTAAACTTTTAAAGAAATGTATTGTTTATCATTGGTCTGATAATCAACAGAAATCTTTTGATTTATTGAAACATGCATTAACCCATGCTCTTGTATTACAACTACCTGATTTCAATAGACCATTCTTTTTAGTAGTTACTGATGCTAGCGGATTTGGAATAAGAGCCGTACTTATGCAAGATAATCATCCCATAGCCTATTCTGGTTGTAAACTGAAACCATCCGAACTTAAATATTCCACATATGATAAAGAATTGTTAGCTGTGGTACAAGCTTTAAGACAATGGAAACATTACTTAATGGGTTCTGAGTTTATGATTAAGACTGACTAACAAAGTATTAGACATTTACTTAGTCAACCTCAAATATCTGACCGACATATCAAATGGGCAGTTTTTATTCAGAGTTTTCATCCCCTTATTCAATATCAACCAGGTAAAGAAAATGTAGTACCCGATGCATTAAGTAGAAGACCGACCATTCATAATATCTCTATCATATCATTTGATTCTCTAACTCCTATGAAAGATACTTATCATCGGGACATTACTTTTCATGCTGATTAGAACAAATTAGTTGGAAATAACTGGATTCCTATTGATTCATTGTCTTATAATGATGGATTCATGTTTTATGAAAAGAGATTATGTGTTACAGTTCCATTTAGATCTTTTGTTTTGAATGAGATTCATTGTCCTCCATATCAAGGTCATAGAGGTATCATATCTACTTTACGTACATTGACTGAAGATTTTTATTGGCCACATATGGACACTGATGTATCTAACTTTGTTTCTGAATGTTTGGTTTGTCAAAGAGTTAAGAGACATCATGGTAAACAGTATGGTTTACTTATGCCTTTATCTATTCCTTCAAGACCATGGGAACAGATTTCTATGGACTTTATTACTGGTTTACCTAATACTAAACCTAACCATGATATGATTTGGACTATAGTAGACAGGTTTAGTAAACAAGCATATTTCTTTCCATGTAAGAAAACTTTAACAGCATCTCAGGTAGCACAATTGTTTTTTAAAACTGTTTTCACTAATCATGGATTACCAAAAGTTATTATTTCTGACCGTGATTCTAGATTTTGTAATAACTTTTGGATTACTTTGTTTGCTAACCTAGGAACAAAGATTGATTTCTCATCTGCATTTCATCCTAAAACTAATGGACAAACAGAATCTACTAACAGTACTATTTTAGATCTTTTATGTGCTTACACTATTTCTAAACCACAGACATGGGACACACATTTGCATTTACTGCAGTTTGCATATAACAATACACCACACAGCTACAAAGAAAGCACCGTTTGAAGTGATTTATGGTTATAGATTGTCTACACCTCTTGCATCTTTATCAAATAGAATTTAGAGTGCTGATGATATTGCTAACATGCACGCTACTATTTTTTATGAGGTTAAAGACATGATTGCCAAAGCCCAGCAATCATATACAAAACAAGCCAATAAGAAAAGACAGGCCATGAATTTCAAAGTTGATGACTATGTTTGGTTGAGAATAGAAAAACGTAGATTACAAAGTGTAGATAAACACCTAGTTGTGAAATTAGCACTAGATTCTATGGACCATTTAAGATCATTCACAAAATCAATGACAATGCATTCAAGTTAGAACTACCACCTCACTGGAAAATTCACAACACTTTTCACATTAGTTTATTATGACCCTTTAGAGGCCAATTACCTGTACACCCTGTTTATGAAAATCCACCTTTGCTAGATGAAGAGACTGAAATACTTGAACATGAAGCTATTATAGATACTGACTTTATGACCACTAGAACTGGCCGTAGATATTCTAGATATTTGGTCAAATTTAAAAACCATCCTGTTGAAGAAGCCCAATGGATGCACACTAGAGACTTAAATGCTTTCCCCACTCTGTTAGCTCCACATTGAGCTAATAGCAATTGAGGACAATTGCTATCCCACCCCGGGGGTATGATGCCAGGAGGCATATTTCACGGTGGATTCCGTGAGGTTTTATGGTGGATTCCGCAAACTTTGTTGACTAGGGCTCATACACAAAGTGGATTCTTTGTGGGAGAAGTTGATGGGGACGCCTATCCTTTTCGAGCATTTCATTAATTTAGTGTGTACATGGGTGATTCCATAGCGGGATTCCACAAAATACATATTAAATTAATAAACGTTTATGAGTTTAGAGTGCGCACTCGTGATAAATTAAGGTTAGGATTGATTTCTAACCAGTTGATTTATTTATGTAGCTGAAAAAGACTGCTAGGTATTCACTTTTGTCAGTTTAATTGTATTATTTTACTAACGATTGTGAATGCTTCAGTTGATATATAGAGATAGCAGCAGTGGCGGAGGAAAGCATTGGAGGATAGCATGTATTCAAGTTATCACTTATATTTTGATGGGTGCATACCTTAGCCATGGCGCCTATATTTTGTCGTGCCTATTTATTTATTAAGGCATTGTATATTCATTTATTATTTTGTATGCGCATGGGCGCATGATTATGATATTTGTATTTGGACATTGTATTGGGTATGCCTGACTCTTTGGGTGCCCACCCATTAGCTTTATTTATATTTTGTGCTAAAGCAAACTCAAAAGCCAAAAGTGTGCTATTTTGTAATTTGGGCTATTATTTGAGCTTGAAGATGATTAATACATAAAAATACATGCTTTGTGGAGCGCTCACACAAGGGATGGGGGGAGATTGCACCCAATTGGTCTCTTTTCATGTCGTGCATGCTTTCTACCTTGAGTTTTGTGCAAAAAGTAGAGTTCTTTTGTTCTTGGGGACCTTCCGGCATTCACTATGCGAGCATACAGCATCCGATATGTGCACCACGACATCAACAAATCGAAAGTCGCTTGCTCTCTAAAGTACTGGTTGAATTCAAATCTAGAGATTTCTAGGAAGGCGCCATTTTCTCACGTTGCTGCTCACGTTATTTTTAAAAGCTTAAGTTTAAAGTTAAAAGCCTCTTCTTCATAAGGACAATTCACACTATCTCCCCTCAAAACAAACCTCTTCCAAAATCCATTCACACCAGCCTTTCTTCTCAAAGTTCTTCCAATCTAGTCTAACTTGAAATTGGAAAACCATTGACATTGTAAATCAATGCTATCCACATATTCATGCCTTATTGATAAAAATCCTTAAAGTGATTAATCATTTTCTTACATTTTCCATCAAGTGCCTTTTGACACTAGCATTGTGCACTTCTCAATTTTTTTCTAAGGCATCTTGTAATCGACACTGCCATTGAGCGAAAAGTCAATTGGTAAGACCTTCCTACACTTGAAATGATTTGTGTGCACCACTTTCAAATGCCAAGTCATGTATTTCAAGTCCACCGAGAACTATCCAAAAAGAAATGTATTCATCTTGCATGCCTAAACCATTGCAATACCCATGATGACTCAAAAGCTATGTATCCTAAGATCTATGAAAAGCCAAAATCCAAGTCTATCTATGTTATGCAAAGAAAGCCTAACAAGACAAGGCCATGTACTCATCATTGTATCCATTTGTAAAAGCATAAAAGAATGTGTCAAGAAGACTGGAGCAAAAATCATGTACCACACATCAACAAAAGGGACAAAGAGCATAACCAAGGTAAATAGTATGAAGACAAAAAGAACTAAGAAGACCAAGACCGAGTCCAAGAAGATTAAAGACACCTAGAAGATGGAGAAAAGAAAAGGATGTCGAAGAAGCATGGAAAAGATTAAAAAAACTTTCCAGTGCTGACAACAAATAATTTCCCATAGTGGATCTTGTTTTCCATAGTAGATGTAAACATCCTACAAAGATGTAAAGTCTCAAGCTTTAACTTGACTAGGCTGCCTATGAGCTAGTCTCCCAAGCCATGTTATCGTGTAGGGGTGGCAAAAGCAAGTAAGTGTCAGGACTCATTATTTGAGGGGGGACATACTTTAAGGCTCTAGTTGTCAACTCCAGCTTCCTTTTCATTCTCTCCATCGAATCCTTGCCTTCAACTTGGGTGACATGAAGCACCATGCTCAGAAAAACTTGCTTTTGAGTGTCTGAGCACACTTTTGGAGCTTGTGTAGCTTCTGCTCTAGATTCTGTGAGCACCCTCTCGCACTCTACTGCCACTACCAGGCGCTCTGTCAATCCTCACACTCTTTCAAATTTGTACCTCTCCCATTGTTGCGCTTTGTCTCCCAAATCTTTCTTGCTTTTTTCCATCTCCTAAGAAAGCATCATTACCACCTACTATTGCTCATTCCACACTTCCAGCATTCTTTGTTTCTGTAGTTCAGCTGCTCTTCTGCTATCCTTCTTCCTTGATCAACCACGGAGAAATGTTGGTGGGCTTATGCGAGCCTTTCTGATAGATCTTCATTGACTTGTAGAATTTCAGCTATATATGCATCGTAATTTGCAGCTGGGGGCACTGTAGGGTGTTGCTGTGGTGATGGACTCTTCCAACCTTTACCACTTTGTATCTTGCCTTGACTTAGTGTCTGTTGTAGAGCTGGCCTTTTGGCTCCTACCTTTGGCACTATCTCTTGTCCTTTCTTGACTAGATATTGCATCACGAACATGATCTGAGTGGTGTCCATGGCAGGCGTTGGCTCCTGTGTTGTTGTGGTGGTGGTGGTGGTGGTGGTTTGAGGCGCGAAAGTCAAAGGGAGGGGGTGTAGTGGGGCCTTGCCCTTTCCTGCAACAACAGGGGCCGCTCCCACACTGTCGCTGGGCTATGCTCTCCAGGGGACCCTACGGCTATGCTCTCCAATAGCAGCACGCCAATTCTATTCATCTATGCATTGTACCTCTATCTTGAGAAGAGGGCATGGGCCATCTTTGCTTGCATCCTTACTTCTGGATTTGGGATGTTTGCCAAACTTATCCCATCCACCATGTGCACATCATTCTTATTCACACCCAGCATTGTGTACACATCTCTTCAATGACATTTCACTTTCTTGGAGGCCAAACCTAGGGCCTTCTTGATCATTGCAGTGCTTAGTGGTACCTCCACTTGATGTTCTTCTTCTCCTATCATGACTATTACTATGTCGTAGTTCCTTGCATCATCAAAGCTTCTCATGAACTTTGCGCACATGATGTAGTCAACTGCTTGCCCTACTTTCTCCACGTACTTTCCTGAGGGCACATTTGTCCACATTGCTTTACAGTCAGCTCTTCCAAGATAGCTTTGTCCAAGTTCAGTGTGTGTTTGAAGGTGAAATGGCTAAATCCCCTTGTCTCAACACTCACGCTATACGTAGTCTACTCTTCTTCCATCAAAGGGAGCTTGCCACTCTTGCCTTGCCATTGTGGGTACCTATCATTCATCATGATCCAACATTAATATTCCTTAGATGACTTTTTCGGTAGGTAGGAAACTGATTTTGATTCCATGGAGAGAATAAACCAATTGAATTAGAGACAAGAAATTTTTAGAGCAGTAGCCTATTCAATCCAAAAAAAATTTGACATTTTCTTTCCAACCCTTTTTATTCTTTCGTGCTTTTAACTTTGATTAAGGCTTTCTGTTTCCTTCTTTTTTTCCTATACTTTCTTAATCACCTAATCACCTTACCCCTTCCCCCTCGGGAAATGATGAGAATCCTTCCTAGGATTGGACATGGGAGAGGCAAGGGCATTTGAGCGCAGTATGGTGCTATCTACTTTGGCAAAAGCCAATCGTAAAAATCAGGATTGTATTCCAAGTGGACATGACAATTGAGATTACGAGGGCTAACACATACTTGGGTAATGTAAGTTAGGACATTGGTTAGAAAATCACCCGAGTTAATGCGGCTAGCCAAATGTAGCTCCTCTTCCATAAGGATGCAATCAATGTAAGGGTGTTTGTTTTGGGTGTTGGCCAAGACCTAGTTGTCTAGGTGCTTGTTTTACGTGATGGCCAAGACCCTAAAAGAGGTTGGTGCCATGTAAGTTGGGTCATACTCGGTTGTTTTAATCGCACGTCGCTGCTCAGCATTAGTCATTACTTGGCAACCCCGTTTCTCCCATTGGAGACATAGGTTACACCATTTTCGTAAAAATGATGAGTCAGAGTCAGCGAGGTGAGTGAGTTACTCGAGCTCAATGGGTGACGCAGATCTTTGGGGCTTGAGGTGTGATGTTATTAGCCATCTAATGAGCGTGTGCTCTTTTGAGATTTCACCATTATCGATCAATTCCTTTGCGACCTTGGGGAAATTTATGGTCATGACTTATATTCTTCCCAAGTGCAGGATAAATAATAGACATTAGAGGCAAGGGGTTCAACAAGCAAGCCAAGGTCAAGTCTTTCATAGCTCCTAGGGACCGTGGTGAAAGTGTTGTCCAAGAGCTTGATGCAAGTCACCAAGTCATCTCCCATATTCTCAGCAAGGTCCTTGGCGAGACTGATAAAAATGAATGTTGCTCGTAGGAAGGCCTAAGACCTGCTGGTGGTTGTGATGGAATTGGACTAGGCAGTGATGGTTCTAGTGGCAATAGACTAGACACTGGTGTTTCGAAGGGTAGCTCTGTAGTCTGATCCGTGTGTCCAGTGCTACTTGGGGGTACAAAGGGTGGATCCAGTGGCATAGATGGTGTGTGTTGCCCTCCTCTTGTGCATCCACTAGGGTGCCAAGATCTTTGGACTTAGATGATTCCAGGATATCAAACTACTATTTCAGTTGATATATTGGTTGGGGTTTGATAACCGCAACCGTCATGGGTTCTGTGGGTCTTGCAACTTGGGTTGAGTGGGTTGTCACTACCTTAGATGGTGTGGTTGCCTAGGGATGGGGTGGCAAGTGATGGTTGTGGTTGGGCTATGTTCCTAGGATTTCCCTTCTTGGGCACCCATATCCATGTGTTGCCTTTGTAGTATCCTTGGACTCACAACATATCTTTGGGGATCCATTCGTGACTTTTTGAATGATAGTTGTTAGCCTTGCGGGGCTGTGTTTGCTTGCTACGAGTAGGTCATTTTTGGTGCCTTGGGACCCATTTAAGCGTGGGCTCTGTGGCTTTGGGGGTGGCCTTAGTTAGCAATGGTTTTGTAGTCTGGGTGGATCGTGATGACTCATGACCCCCCTCCTTAGGCTTGGTCCTAGAGGTAGCTCTATCGGTGGCATAGTAGGATTTCGTGGAGCTTTGCTGCCCTTGCTGAAACCTGTCATGATTCAAATGTTGCCAATGGAAAGGTGAATATGCTGTAGACTGTAGTCCACATTGCAGAGCGCCTACTTCATGAAAGTGTGTTCTAACAACGATTCTTGACCTGCATCCTTCATATTTGGCAATACATAGAAGAGGATTGGTAGGCTCTCTGACTTGATAGAGGCTACGATCTTGCACTTCCCTAGGAGTGCATATGACTTGCCCCCAAATGGGCTAAGTTTAGCATTGGTGGGCTTTAACTATGACTGACCAATGAGGGTCCAATGAGCATAAGTCAAGACATTGAAGTCAACTCCCTCATCGATCAAGGCATCAAATATGTGCGTACACTAAGCGATGGCCGTGATGCGCAGGTATGTTGGTGCTATGCCTCCTCATCCTCATCCTCTAATTCGGTGATGCTGGCTACACGGACATTGACAGGGGCTTCTAGCATAGGGGGCTCATGCAGTGAATGTGTGAGAGGGTAGTACTTCTTCATGCGACTGCCATTAAAGAAGCCTATGCCCTTACCCTCAAGGGTTTCAAGTTCTATGTTGCCTGCCCTACTAATGGTGCACACTTGGAAAGGTCCTAATCCTCGAAATTTCATTTTCTTATTGTGGCCCTTTACCGATTGGAGCAAAAAAAGGTCTCCCAGCTCAAAGTCACATTGTTTGATGTGCTTGTCGAACCACATCTTTCGTCATGCTTTCTCACAAATTAGGGTGTGGGTGGCTAGGAGTCGAGTCTCAGTGAGTCATTCCAATTCCATGAGATGGTCGGCGGTTCAAGATTCCTTCCCTTCCCATCTCTCCTACACTGCTATCCTTAGGTTAGGGACAAAGAATTATAATGCTAAGATTGCCTCACTTTCGTAGGTCAACCTAAAGGGTGTATGTCCTACAATTGTTGTATAGGCTATCCGATAAGCCCATAATGCTGCAATAAGTTTGTTGTCCTAGTCACTTCGTGAGGTGGAAACTACCTTCATAAGGACGATGACTAAGATCTTGTTTGTGGATTTTTGCTTGGCCGTTAGTGCTCCCTTATTCTTTGTGGGTTGACAAAACAACTCATAGTGCTATTACACGATATATGATTGTTGAACTGATGTACGGTAGAAAACCTATCATGTCGATAGAAGAGATGACAATCACATGGAGTGTGCTACATTGGGAAGAGGAGTTGAATCGAGAGGAGTTGTTGGACTTATATATTAGATAGTTGAAAAGAAAGTCAGAAAATATAGAGGCAACAATTGCAAAGTTAAGGGCAACAAGGATACAGAACAAGAAATGGTTTGATAAAAGACATAGATTGAGTCCAATAACCTTAAGGATAGTAGGGTGAGGATTTCCTATGGATGATTAAGAAGGTTGAGAGCAGGTGGGTAATCACCTCATTGATGAAGCGAGTGCCTTGGTCGCTTACTAATTCGATAGGGCAACCAAATCGTGAGATAACCTACTCCCACAAGAACTTCGTTGTGGTCCTAGCGTCGTTCTTCCTAGTGGCTTGTGCCTCGGTCCATTTTGTAAGATGGTGAGTTGCTATGATGATGTATCTAGCCTGTGAGTATTGTGTTACAAGACTAATTGGTCCAATGAAGTCAATTCCCCATTTCTCAAAGGGTTGTCATGCAATGACAGGGGTCAACTCCATCTTATCTTTGCACACATGCACCTTAGTCCTTTGGCACTCATTGCAATGCTTTACGAACTTAGCAGCATCGCGGAATAGGGTGGGCCACCACAACTGAGATTACAGCACCTTGCGAGTTGTCGTATCCCCGATGAATTGCCCTATAGCAATCCCACCATGTGCTTTGCTCAACATGTCGTGTATCTCGTGCTTGCACACACATTGCCGTAGCAACCCATCTTGCCCTAACTGATAGAGCTGTCTGGCTATCAATTGGTAAGGTTGGATTTTTAGGATAAGATGCCTAAGTCTGGCCTTCTCAATAGGTCTCTTAGGTAAACCATGCTCTAGTACCTGGACTATATCATCCGCCCAGTACGGCATTAGATCGACTTTAAGCAAATCTTTCTCACTAGATAGGCCAAAGAGGTGAGCATTTGGCTAATTGTCACTGATGCCTCATCCACGGGCTTCTCCTGTGGGTATTCGGGACATGTGATCAACCATGTAGTGTTGCTTGCCCTTGCGTACCACCATAGAGAAGTCAAATTATAGAAGAAGAAGCAACCATTTAGCGATGCGTCCAGTAATGCAAGATTTATTTACAAGATACATCAATGCTTGATGGTCTATAAAAAAGGTGAAATGCATGTCGTCCAGGAGGTAGTGTTGAAACTTTTTTACAGCAAATACCATGGTCAATCCCTCCCTTTCTATGGTAGAGTAATTCACCTCCGTGTCAGTGAGCTGCCTACTAGCAAAACTCACGGGGTAATCCAAGTTATGTTCACCAGGCTAGCACAAAAGGCAGCTCCATAATCAAATTTAGACATGTCTATATGCACATGGAAGGTGATGTTCTAGTCTGGGGCTCGTAAGATTGGTGCAATTGTAAGAGCCTTATTCAATTCCTCATATGCTCATTCATACTCATCAATCCACTCAAACACAATCAAAAACTTATACAATGGTCTTGCAATCAATGTGTAATTCAACACAAAGCACCAATAGTATCCGGTGTGACCTAAGAAACATTGAACTCTCTTATAATCCTTGGGTGGCAGCAAGTCAACAATGGCCCTAACTTTCAAAAAGTTGGTGGCTATGCCATTCTTGGACACCACGTGCCCTAGAATGCATTCGTGCTTGACCCAGAACTGGCACTTCAAGGGGTTCAATGACATGTTATAAACCTGGCATCATTCAAAGACTACTTGCGGCTTTTCCAAGTGTTTTACCCAGCTAGAGTGCATTCATAGGTCGTCTACAGACATCTCTAGCTCTCATCTAAGCATATCTTTGAAGATGGTGCATATTAGACGCTCAAAGGTTGCAGGTGCATTCATCAACCCAAAGGGCATTACAATATAAGCAAAGACACCCCACTCAGTGGCAAATGTAGTCTTGTGCCTATCTTCGAGATGTACTTGCACCTGGTCATATCCTGACAAGCCATCCAGAAAGTTATAGGCCTCTTTACCTGCCACCCTTTCGAGCATGTGCTCCGTGTATGGTAATAGGTAATTATCCCTTTTTGTTGTAGCGTTAACCTTCTTATGGTTCACGCACACTCGGATCTTTCCATTCTTCTTCATTACTATCACAATCAATGATACCCAGTCCATGTGCTCTATTTCGTAGATGAATCCTGCCCTCATAAGCTTATCAATTTTATCCTTCATAGCTTGGGCATGTTTTGGATTCATAGGGTACGATCGTTGTTTTACAGGCAATACATCAGGAGCCATTGGTATGTTATGCATCACCACTCTAGGATCCACTCCTTTGAGCTCATCTAAGCACCACGTGAACACGTCCACGTACTCTTGCAAGGACGCAATGAGATTGACCTCTTCCCCCTCAATCATGTCGTCAGCTTATAAGCACAGGTCAAGGCTTCTTGCCTTCCCCTGCCAAGTTGACTTCCTTGACCCTGGTGGATCCCTCTATCAGCTCACTTGTTTGTCCTTTTCTTTTCGCCCCCAATAGGATCACTACCATGTCACCTTTCTTAAACTTCATGAAACATTTTGGTAGGTCGTGCGGTTTCTTCTCTTGTTCTACCTCTAATTCCTTCGTCTATCCTCTCCTTTCTTCCTTCAACCGTCTGCACCTCAAGTGGACTAGCAAGTCCCCCTTGGTGTATTTGGTCCTAGGAGGTTGAGCTATCTCTAGGTCACTCTCTGTATTGACCTCTGATTTGAAATTCAACTTACAATCCTCACTAGAGGAAGGATTTTCTCATGGTGGGTGTGTCTATCCTTAGCAAGGGTCTTGGTTGGGCTATCCCTGCGTGTTCGTAATCTATTGCTCCCACGTGCTCCAAGAAATTGCATTCCGTCCGCATGACTCCTCTCTCAATCATGTAGGAATTCCCTCTTTGGGGCTTAGATTCCACTCTTATCTGCTCTATCACCCTTCCTTCAGTGTTGTATTCTATGGTATCTACTTCTTCCTCACTTTCCTCACTAATAGAGTGGCAAACCTCATACTCATCATCTCAGCGGAATCAGCTCCTCCTGTGATGACTGTTCTTCATCCCCTAGACTCTCATCTCTAGCTTCTCTCTCGTTGGTGACTAAGGCCCAATTATATAGTAAGTTCAGATTGTGCACCTCAGTCCACTTCCACTTAGATTCATCTAACTGATCTCTAAGGGGTTTGAGATTAGTAGCGGGGTTTCTAGCCAATCTGCCTATTAGGTATTCTAGGATCTCATGAAGCTCTAACTTGTTGCTAGGGATATAGAAAGAGATAGGCCTCGATTGGCTACTTGAGCTCCTAGCCATCATGCATAGTGGCACTATGGGCTCCTGTGGCACACTCGTGGTTTTGGTAGCCTTCTTGTATGTCTCCTCTTTGTCCAAGAATGGGAGATTGATGGTCGCTAGGACATGCATCCAATCTCGCTCATCCTCAGGACAAGGCATGTATTTAGCTAAAGGCTCATAAGACTTCTTCACTGGCGTGTCGCCCCTAAGCATGGCAGAGATGGCATCCAAGTCAACAGGGATCATCTTCCAAGTGTCCTTCTCAACCTTTACTACTTTCATTCACTTTCCTATGAAGATTATGTCAAGAATCGTGTGGTGGGAGGACTTGTTTAAGCTGCTGCGCCAAAGACACATTGTATACAAAGAGGAAGCTCACTCAAGAACACAAGAAGAGAGATGGAGGCCAAAACGTTTTCTTGCTGATTTCTTCTTCTTCTTCCACACTCTATACAATGTACACAAAGTATAGATAAGATACAACATAAAGAAAAGTGGCCTATTAAGTCAATCAGTGCATACCAGACTACACTAATCGACTAGTGCTATATCTTTGCCAACTGTAGGTAGGTGTAGCAAACTAAATATAATAAGTGATAAGTCAATGGCCATGTGAGTATCATAATGACCACCAACGTGCTAAGTGTAGACGTGCGGACCCATCTAGCCAGGAAATCCATCATCAATGTCCGCAAGTGTTGAGCTTGCCATCTCAACAGATTAGACTGTTGCCCCAATCTTCAATGACTCAAGCGTTCCTCATCCAGGGTCAGCCTAGCAAAGTGTCATAGTCCACTCCCTTCATGATGATGAAGTTCACACAGAACTGGACACCCACGATCTTCACTAGTCAATTCTTCAAAACTCCAAATGGCCTAACTTTCATTGCGTCAGCTAGAGTGGTGTTGAACCTAGCGGTTTGGACAAGTGGGTTTCCCCAAGCTTGGAGCACAATATGTCTCAACACACTCACTCCTTCCCCAGTATCTACAATTCCCTTCCGTGTTACGTTTCCTAGGGCTAGGATAGGCAAGAGTGTGTGCATCTCAGTGCCTTCCCAGAAGGCATTGACGTGTAGTGACTTTGGTATTGAGTGCAACGTCAAGCTAGGTATCTGCGTGACTACATCATGATCTTGCAAGTTAGCGGCGGTAGCATGCTCCATCGGTTCTTTCACCTAGTATTTCAACTCTTGCCATAGCGTGGGGTGCTGCCTGAGCAAGTCTCCTAAACTCAGAGTCATTGGGATGGTCACTAACGTCACGAGGAGGTTGCTGGTTGCTTTCCTCTCTCCTAGGTTTGTGCTTCCTGGCCATT
The DNA here is from genome assembly GCF_053477565.2 of Lygodium microphyllum. Classification (NCBI taxonomy): domain Eukaryota; kingdom Viridiplantae; phylum Streptophyta; class Polypodiopsida; order Schizaeales; family Lygodiaceae; genus Lygodium; species Lygodium microphyllum. The sequence goes on from NC_141137.1 coordinate 153,795,875, forward strand.
GGTCTTGATTGATTGGCATCTAAACTTGTCCTAGGTGGCACCGCCTGTGGCATGGGTGCATCTCTCGACCTTGGTCATGCAGGTCAGACTAGCATGCTCACGCTAGAGAGATCCTTGATCTCATCCTCTAAGATAGCTCAGCATCCTTGAGGTGCTCTTGTCTATGGTTACAAATTGCACAGGAGGGAGCCTAGCGCTCTTTTACAAAGATTTTGGCTGTGCTTTTATATTTAGAGGTGTGCCTTCTCGCTTTTGGCTCTTTTGCAACTTTCATGGTTGCGCCTTGGACTCCTGCTAGTTGTTCCCATGCTTTTGGATTTTTTCTAGGTCCCTTCCCTTGTGAGGCGCATTTTTCTTTTTTCCACCTTGCACTTTTCCTCTTGATGCCTCTTTTTCCACTTTCCCTGCTCTGCAATAAATTTTTTTAATTATATATACTTTTAAAAAATTGCTACGTATCTACCAATGTTGATGTTAGAGAGAGAGAGAGAGAGAGAGAGAGAGAGAGAGAGAGAGAGAGAGAGGAAAAAAGAAGTCAAAATGAAAAATGAGATAGGGGAAAAAAGTAAGCAAAAAAAAACACCAGAGAGAGAGAGAGAAAGGGACAAACAAGAGAGAGAGAGAGAGAGGGGGTGGCGGGGGATGGGGAGGGGGAGGGGGAGGGGGAGGGAGGATCCATTAGAACATGAGGACCATAATAGGTATACATCTACACATAAACTAGCTTGCACAAGTGAAATTCTCATTCTACCATCCCATGATATAGGTTCGTGCACCATTTCATGGAAAATTGTCTCCCCTTGCCTAGTGTTCCATGCACACTCATAATGGTGGGTGACATACCATATATCCCAAATGTGAGATGTGATCGTGGATGGTCCCACAAAATTGCACAAGCAAAGTGTTACATCTACAAGTAATTGGTTTGCAAAATTGCAAGAAAGGCCTTGGACATCTCCTTATAATCACATTAAAATAGATTCTCAAGCTTCTTTAATGACAAAAAATCTTTGTTTAGTAATAGGAATGAGAAAAAGCAAAAATTGAGCTTGAGGTTGGTTACACATAGGCTCAGATGGCGAATTTGACGTGCAAATGAAAGGAGCATTTGGCTGATGTGTTGATAGGGGATTGGCCCCAAAATAGTTGCATGCCAGAGAGTTTTGGATGGGGAATATCCCCCACCCAAAGGTAAAGTGTGCACCCAAGCCACTAAGAGACAATCACCTTTATTTAAAAACATGCACATCAAATGACACGTTTTGAACCTTTAACCAATTAGCTGAACATTTAGGGACCTCACTAGTCGGCCAACCACAACTTGTTGTTTATTTGGTCACATCCGATGTGTAAGTAAACATCTAGACTATATTGAGGGCAAGTAGTGCTTTTGGCTTGGTGTGTAACCGGCTTGAAAATTTGTAGGTTGCTATCCTAGTGGCTTGCGAGTTGAGTTGTGCGTGTGTATGTGCGCGCGTGTGCGCGTGTGCGTGCATATGTGCATGTGTGCGTGTGTGCGTGCATGTGTGTGTGTGCATGCACAAAGCCTTTTCTAGATACTTCCGACCTTTAACCTACAATTTTTGACATGTTATGCTTTTTGTTTGATTTAGTACTCTGAAGCACTATTGGATTCATTAGGATCTAGTTGATTATGATGTTGTAGGTGGCCCTACGTGGTCATCTTAGGAATTTTAAATATGTGAGTGGTGATTATGGTACATTTGGTGTTGATATTAGTAGCAAGATTTGTACTCTCAAGTATCAAATTTTTGTACTATTTAAACTTGACACTGTATTGAAGTGGCAAGAACAAAAGACTCTAAGAGTTTGATACTATGCAACTTTAAGTTTGGCACTTTGTTTGAGTACCTAGAACAAGAGACTTCAAGCTTTGATGTTGCATATAGAAGAAGCTGAACAAAGGACTTTAAATTTTTGGTACTATATAGTACCAAATTTGGTATTGCACAAAACCAAACTGGAAAGTGAATTAAATCAGCAAGACCAATAGAATTTAAGCATTTGGTACTATGTTAAAGTATCAGCACCAAAAGAATTCAACCATTTGGTATAGTATACACCAAATTGGACCATCTAATAAAGAACCAACAAAGGTCTTTAAACTCTTGGTATTGTGGAGCCCCAAATTTAGTACTATGGATAGTACCAAACTTGGTACTCTATAGATCCAAAATTAGTACTATTAGACAACGGGTACTATGGATAGTACCAAATTTGGTATTATGCATAGTACCAAATTTGGTATTGTTAGAGGGTAGATATGTGTTTACTTGCGAATTTGGCATTTCGGGACATTAGTCTACTATTAGAACACAAGAAACTCAATAGAGGGACATAAAACAATCCTCTTTAACATAAAAAACTACATGGTTGGATTTTTGGTGTTGAAAGAAGTTGTCATAGGTATTTATTATTAATTTCTAATATTGTTTGGTGTTGTCTGTAGAATTGGTGCATCCTTATCATCATTATCATATGGCATGCTATTTTATATGCTTTGAATCTATTTTGACATCCAAGGATAGGTTCCATGGGAAACCTAGTTGGTCTTACAAGGTATGAATAGATCCTAATCCTAGATAAACTATATGTGTCAATCCTGTCTTCAACTTGGCCATAGTATAAGCCTTCAACTCCATTGCCCTTTGACGATTTCGTTGTGCCATGCATCCTTTTGTGCCTTAATTTTTTTATATATAGTTCTCTTGCATTTGATTAGATAGAAATCATCATCTTTCTCTACTGCATTGCTTGTATAGTTGTCTCCAATGGACAATAGCTCACACAAATGATCAAGGTTCCCTTCATAAATGGCTAGGTCTAAGCCATTTTGCATTGGCAAATCAAAACCAGAATTATCAACGTCTCCAACATCATCATTCTCCTTATCACTACAAGCACCCTCTAATTCTGGGATTGGCTGGATATTCAAATATTTCAATTCTTCTATGTGCTTTCAGTTCTTGGCTTTTCTCCATTATCCATAGATACATGGATCATAGAAATATGAGATGTCCATAGATACGTGGATCACAGAAACATGAGTGTTTGATAACATAAAGCGAATGGATTATCCTTTTAACATCCATCAATGCAATGAAATGAGTGCGAGCTTGCAACATGCTCATGAACCCATTAGTCATCACATTACATATCCTCCTTGGTACAACACTAGCAATATGCTACTACCCAAGCTAGATGGAATGCTCTAACGATGTCCCTTATATGAAAGTAAAGAGTAGATGGACCCGAGAGATTAGTACACAATGCTCCAATCAAATGAAAAGTGCTATTGAGTACCTAACGTGGAAGCATAGGGTGGTACAAGCTACAATTCAAGCACCTTCATATCAATATAGACTCTCCTACATCAAATGTTTCTATAGGACATAAATGATGTGGTGTAAGTTGTCAGGAATCGCGTGGTGGGGGGACTTGCTCAAGATGTTGCACCGAACACACACAAAATGCACAAGGAGAAGCTCACTCAAGAAACAAGAAGAGAGATGGAGGCCAAAACGTTTTCTTGCTGATTTCTACTTCTTCTTCCACACTCTTTACAATATACACAAAGTATAGATAAGATACAACATAAAAGGAAAGTGGCCTACTAAGTCAAACAATGCATAACCGACTACACTAGTCGATTGGCGCTATAACTATGCTAGTTGTAAATAGGTGTAACAACCTGAATATAATAAGTAATGAGTCAGTGGCCATGTGAGAGTCATAATGACCACCGACGTGCTAAAATGTAGACGTGTGGACCCATCTAACTAGGTGGTCCATCATCAATGTCCGCATGTGCTGAGCTTGTCATCTCAACACTCCCCCTCAAGCTCAACTGCATCTCTGCAACTCCAAGTAAGCTTCGAAACTTTTGAAGCTTCTCTGTACCCAATGCCTTCGTGAAGATGTCAGCTATTTGATCCTATGTGCTGATATACACCAAGTCAATCTCACCTGCTAGTACCTTCTTTCTCACAAAGTGGTAGTGTACCTCAATATGTTTTGTCCTGGCATGGAACACATGGTTCCTAGCCAACTGTATACTACTCATGTTTTCACAATAAATGACAACTGGACCTTCCACCTGCACATCCAAATCAGCCAATAACTTTTGCAGCCATACTACCTCACATGTTGCAACAGCAGCACCTCTATACTCAGCCTCTATACTCGACAAAGCAACTGTAGATTACTTTTTGCTGCTCCAAGCAACTGCTGCACTACCAAGAGAGAACATGTATCCGCTAGTAGATCTTCTATCAGACATACTACCAGCCCAATCTGCATCTGTGTATCCAAACACCTATACATCTGTACCTGCCTTATAGAAAAGTCCATAATGTAGTGTGGACTTCACATATCTCAATATGCGTCTGACTGCATCCAAGTGTGGCTTTCTAGGTACTTGCATAAACTGAATCACAAGACCAACAGCGTAGCTCAAGTCTAGCCTTGTAATGGTCATGTAGATCAAACTCCCCACTATCCTCCTGAACATAGTAGGGTCTTCTATCTCATCCCCAACATCAGCACTCAACTTTACATTCTGCTCCAATGGGACTGAAAGTGGTTTGCATGCTGTCATACCATACTTGGACAACATATCCAAGCCATACTGTCTTTGGGACAGCCATATACCATCGTCACATCTGATCACCTCAATGCCAAGGAAGTATCTTAGCTCACCTAAGTCCTTCATCTCAAACTTCTTCTTCAAAGAATCCTTGACTTCAGCAATCCCACTATCACTATCACCTGTAATAATCAAGTCATCCACATAGATGACTATGATGACCAAACCTGCATCTCCCTTTCTCACATAAAGTGAGTGATCAGCATCAGAAACATAAAAGCCAATATTGACAAGATACTCTCTGATCTTGTCAGACCATGCTTTAGGTGCTTGCTTGAGCCCATAGAGCGCCTTCTTCAACCTGCACACATATGTGGGATGCTCTAAATCTTCATAACCTGCTGGCTGATCCATATACACTTCTTCCTGCAAATCACCATGCAAGAAGGCATTCTTCACATCCACTTGCTACAACCTCCAGCCTTTGGCTGCTGCCAAAGTAATCACACATCTGACAGTTGCCATCCTAGCAACTGGACTGAAGGTTTCATCATAATCTATGCCATATGTCTGGGCATAGCCTTTTGCAACCAGCCTATCTTTGTACATGCTAATAGAACCATCTGCATTGTGCTTAATCTTATAAACCCATTTACATCCAATGGCTTTCTTGCCCTTCGGCAATGATACTAGATCCCAAGTCTTATTGGCCTCTAATGCATCCATCTCCTCATCCATTGCTGCATCCCAATGAGCATGACCAACAGTCTCCTCAAAACATGTGGGCTCAACATCCTTAACTAGTTTCACCATATAAGCATAATAGTGAGCTGCATAACCTTCAAAACCAAATCTTTTAACAGGGTATCTGACCCTACTAGATCTGCGTGTCACTGGATCACTCAATGGAGTCTTTGCATTAACGCATGCTCTCTACACACCTGGAGTCCTCACTGAAGGAATGCCAAGCTCATCATCCAAGCTCTCTGAGCCACTCGAATCTCCATCAAGAACTGCATCAATGCCTTCTGACACTTTATTCTTTCCTTTGTCTTTACCTGTAGTACTACTAGATGCACCCGAAGATGTAGAGGTACTCCTTAGTCTCCCAGACCAAGGACTACTAGATGATGTCTCTGGTCCACTAAGAGTTCTTGATTCTTGCTTTTCAGCCTGCACATGAGTGTCATGATCATCATCATCATCCAATGCATCACCACCAGATGCATACCAACTGCTCATTTCATCAAAGATGACATCCCTGCTCACTCTGAACTTACATGTGGCAGGGTTATAACAACGATACCCTTTCTGCTCTAAAGAGTATCCGATAAAGACATATTTTTCAGCCTTTGGATCCAGTTTCTTTCGCAACTCATCTGGCATATGAATATACGCAATGCAGCCAAACACTTTCAAGTGTGAAACATCAGGCTTCTTACCTGTAAAACATTCTTCGGGGGTCATACCATGAACTGCAGCTGTGGGAGTTATGTTCATAATATAAATAGCAGTATGAACAGCCTCAGACCAAAAATGCTTAGGCATATTCTTTTCAGCCATCAAGGCACGTGCAACTTCTACAATATGCATGTTTTTCCTTTCTGCAACCCCATTTTGCTGTGGGGTATACCTGCATGTGAACTATCTCTTTATCCCATGAGACCTCAGAATATCACTGAACTCATTTGAAAGGTACTCTCCCCCTCCATCTGACCTCAAGCACTTTACTTTCAAGCTTGTTTCTCTTTCAACTGCAGCCTTGAAGGTTCTAAAGTGCTCAAACGCTTCACTCTTTTCCTTCATAAAATATACCCACAACTTTCTAGAACAATCATCAATGAATGTGACAAAGTATGAACTGCCTCCAAGAGATACATTTTGTGTAGGCCCCCAAATGTCCGTACGCACAACGTCAAGGATATTTCTGCTTACATCTCTGTCATGTGAAAAGGGTTGTCTTGCCTGCTTACCAAACTGACATGATTCGCATACCTTATGAAATTTTGCAACTTTAAATGTAGGCAAACCTGTAACCAACCCTTTGGACTGCATTAATTTCAGCCTTTGTGCATTTTCATGTCCAATGCGTTTGTGCCAAATTTCAATGTCTGCAACAACACCTTTTCCTTTGGCATACATAGTAGTATTCATAGTAGGAATTCCAGCATCCAGAGTAAACATACGTCCAACTCTACTTCCCTTTGCTACCAACCTGCACTTGTCATTGAAGTCTTCTACAAAGCAGCCCTTTGCATTAAATCTGACTTGCAGCCCTTGCTCTACCATTTGACCGACTGACACCAAGTTCTTTGTAATAGATGGAACATGTAATACATCTGAAAGACTCTTTGCCTTACCATCATGCAAGGACAAGGGAACTTTTCCAATGTGTGAAATTGGGTGGCATGAGTCATCACCCGTCTGCACATAACCTACATTCTGCAAATCCTGCATCTCTCCAAACCATTCTGCATGGCTGGTCATATGATTGGATGCACCTGAATCAACATACCAAACATCTTCATGTGTTCCCTTTCCTGTAACAGCATTCAGCATATGCTGCATAACGAACAAATGTTCATTTTTGTCTTCATTCTGTCGTGAAGACGATGCATAGTTTCCTTGCTGCAACTTACCACTGCGGATATCATCTTTCTTAGCATAACATTGGGCTGCAATATGACCTGTTTTGCCACAATAGTGGCACACAATACCAGAGTTGTTAGAACCTCTGTTCCGCCATCCACCTCTTCCTCTAAAGCTCCCCCTGCCTCTAAAGTTACCACGACCTCCTGAAACCTGCATATCGCCAAATTGTTGATTCAATCTATTTTGCTGGTTGTCACTACCACGTCCTGTACCACGGCCTCTTAAAGAGAACCTGCCACGTCCCCTTCCTAAACTGGAATAGAAAGCCTGGACCTGTTCACCACTTCTTTCAGATGTCTCACTCTGCATGTTGATTTCTTCAGTGATCATTAGAGAGACCAACTCATCGAAATCTGGGAATGGCTTTCTAACATATACGGAAGTTACAAAAGACTTCCAAGCCTTTTCATTGTTAAGTCCACCCAAGGTTGACGACACCAAATCATCATCATCGGGCATTGCATCAATCGCTGCCAATGCATCTGCAATGCTCCTTACCTTCAATGCATACTCATTGATAGACATCTTCCCTTTCTTCAATGTATTCAACTCTTGCTTGAGTTGAATCTTTCGTGCCTTTGTATTTACAGAAAACATACTTTCAAGTATGGTCCAAGCTGCATATGCATTCTCTGCATTTCTAATGTGTCCCAGCATATTATTGTCGATTACTGCAGACAACCAATACATGACCTTCTTGTCTTTTGCATTCCATTCCTTTCGTGCCTTTGTCTCTTCTGCAGTTGGAGGATCACTCACCTCCGGCTCCTTTTCTTCACCTGAAACAAACTCGTAGAGGCCTTTTCCAATAAGGAAGTTCGTGACACGGAACTTCCATGAAGGATAGTTGTTCTTGTCGAGCTTCTCAATGATGGGGCTTCCACTGTTCTCTGCCATTATCACAAAATTAATACCAACAGCAAGCAAATCTTCTGCAACCCTCGACCTGTAGTGCACAGCAATATACCAGACATCCTTTTTCACTGTCTGCTCAACAATACATGCAATCTGCAACCTGTTTGGAGATAAACCTTGTGTTTACTCATTGGTAAACACCTTTGAATTTACAGATCTGAAATCTGTAACCTGCGTACCCACTTTCGTTCAATACAGTCGAAGTCATAGTGTACCCTGAAACTGTTGTCCGCAACCTTGCGGCTCTAAAAAGGGCCCTGAAACGGCCTCAAATGCCCAAAATAACTGTGGGGGCTTACCTGCAGAATACACAGCGCTCTTCACGCACACCAAATCTCACTGCAATCTGAGATTTTTGCTCTGCCCTACTTCCGGTGCCTCCACATGCACTATCCAAGAGAAAGAGTGGAAGGATGGGAGAGCTTCTTACCCATGGCTTGCTTGCTCAAACCTTGCTTCTTCTCCTTTGCTTCAGCCTTCGAAATCAGCCTCTCTCAGTGGTGCGGCTCTGATACCATGTCAGGAATCGCGTGGTGGGGGGACTTGCTCAAGATGTTGCGCCGAACACATACAAAATGCACAAGGAGAAGCTCACTCAAGAAACAAGAAGAGAGATGGAGGCCAAAACGTTTTCTTGCTGATTTCTACTTCTTCTTCCACACTCTTCACAATGTACACAAAGTATAGATAAGATACAACATAAAAGGAAAGTGGCCTACTAAGTCAAACAATGCATAACCGACTACACTAGTCGACTGGTGCTATAACTATGCCAGCTGTAAATAGGTGTAACAACCTGAATATAATAAGTAATGAGTCAGTGGCCATGTGAGAGTCATAATGACCACCGACGTGCTAAATGTAGACGTATGGACCCATCTAACCAGGCGGTCCATCATCAATGTCCGCATGTGCTGAGCTTGTCATCTCAACATAAGTTTGCTACAAGGAATGTAACAAGTACAATGACATATAGTACATATAGACTACAACACACCTAACATAAAATAGAGGAACAAAATATAATAGGAATGTTTGAATTAACTTGGGAGTCATTGAGAACATGCACAAGGTGCTTCGCAACACTTTTTCGTCTAATTTACTTCCAACATATATCGTTTTTGTTGGGTTAAGATTGAGTCTCTATGTTCCGAAAGGCACACACTAGATCTCTTGCTTCAACTGTGATGATGTTGCATATTGAGGCAATTGTCTTTGACAAGCACTCAATGGAAAAACTTACTCATCATCTTAAATCTCAAGACAAGAATTGGTTGCTGCAATGTTTCTTTGATGAACACCCAAAATACTTACTATTCTTGTATGGTTCATTTGTGTTGTGCCATTAGCATTATTCTGTGTCATCATTAAATATGATCTCTTTAAGAAGAGGGGTCCCAAACCTTCACACGGTTTCCCAAGTCTACAATAGGTCCCAAAATAAATTCAAAAGTGAAAATCTTCTCTTTCCCTCTTTCACTTTCTAATAGATAGTTGTCCTTCTCTCTCTCTCTCTCTCTCTCTCTCTCTCTCTCTCTCTCTCTCTCTCTCTCTCTCTCTCTCTCTCTCTCTCTCTCTCTCTCTCTCTCTCTCTCTCTCTCTCTCTCTCTCTCTCTCTCTCTCTCTCTCTCTCTCTCTCTCTCTCTCTATGAAGACTAGCAACGACTAGGTGGAGTTTCTCTCCATCTCTCGCTTGAATCTCTCTCCCTCTCTCAATCTTTGTGGTGGGCACATGCACAATGCTCTCTCTCTCTCTCTCTCAAGCAGGCTAAAGAGTAGAGGGTGTAGGTGGGGGGGCTAGACTAAGTAGTTGCCAATGAAGAGGTGGATAGACCTAGTGTGCACACCCACATGATAATAGAAAGACCTCTGTGTGTGTGTGTGTGTGTGTGTGTGTGTGTGTGTGTGTGTGTGTGTGTGTGTGTGTAGTTGCCAATGAAGAGGTGGATAGACCTAGTGTGCACACCCACATGATAATAGAAAGACCTGTGTGTGTGTGTGTGTGTGTGTGTGTGTGTGTGTGTGTGTGTGTGTGTGTGTGTGTGTGTCATAGAGAGCAAGTCGTTGAAAGTTGTGGGGTTAGCAATAATGCAGAGGCAGTGCATAGGCAACACGATGAATAGCAATATGCATACACTAGGAGTGGGTGCATTGTGTAAGAGTGGGCATATTGTGTGGCTAGACGAGCAAGTAGTGCAAGTAAAGCGACTAACAATGTAGGAAAAATGAAGAGTGGTGTAAATGAGAGAAGGGTTATGTTGGGATTCACAATAGGAGCAGTAAGCATCATGCATGCCTCATCTGAGAGAGAGAGAGAGAGAGAGAGAGAGAGAGAGATAGAAGTAATAAGTTATTAATTATATTTTTAAAATAAAAATTGCAGGTGTTTGACAATGTTAATGGTAGAGAAAGAGAGGGAGAGGAAAAAAGAAGTTAGATGAAATATGAGAGGGGGGAAAAAGTGAGCAAAATAAAACACGAGAGAAAAGAAGGGACAAAGGAGAGAGAGAGAGAGAGAGAGAGAGAGAGAGAGAGAGAGAGAGAGAGAGAGAGAGAGAGAGAGAGAGAGAGAGACAGAGAGAGAGAGGACCCCTAGCACATGGGGACCACAATAGGTATACATCTACACATAAACTAGCTCGCACAAGTGAAATCGCCATGCTACCATCCATGATATAGGTTCATGCACCATCTCATGGGAAATTGGCTCCCCTTACCTAGTGTTCCTTGCACACTCATAATGGTGGGTGACATACCATATCTCCCAAATGTGGGACACGGTCATGGATGATCCCACAAAATTGCACAAGTGAAGTGTTACACCTACATGCAATTGGATTGCAAAATTGTGAGAAAACCCTTGGACATCTCCTTATAATCACATTAAAATATATTTTCAAGCTTCTTTAATGATAATATAGGAATGAGAAAAAGCAAGAATTGAGCCCGAGGCCAATTATGCACAAGCCCAGATGACCAATTTGACGTGCAAAAGAAAGGGGCGTTTGGCTGACATGTTGACAGGGGATTGGACCCACAATACTTGCATGACATACAGTTTTAAATGGGGGATATCCCTTTCTCAAAGGTAAAGTGCACACCCAAGCCACTAGGAGGCAAACACCTTTATTTAAAATGGTGCACATCAACTGACATGTTTTGAACCTTTGACCAATTAGCTGAACATTTGGGGCCCTAACCAATGGCCAACCACAATTTGTTGTTAATTTTGCTTGCACCCAATGTGTAAGTAAAAACTTGGACTATATTGAGGGTGGGCAAGGCTTTTGGCTTGGTGTCTAACCACCTTGGCACTCTGCAGGTTGATAACCTAGTGGCTTGCGAGTCAGGTAACGAGAGAGAGAGAGAGAGAGAGAGAGAGAGAGGGGGGGGGGGGGGGGGGGGGGGGGGGGGGGGGTGGGGGGGGTGGGAACAAATTCAATGAATTGAATGCCATTTTCCACTACCAAGTTTTGATGATTCGTCTCCATGGGTGGTTTAAATCTTGACAATTTTTATGCTTATGAGGTGTATCACATAATGGTGAAAAATAAGAGATGATAGCTAAAAAAGTGAACAAAGTTTGGTCATGCAAGGATCGTAAGGTAGCATGATTCTGGAAACTAAAGGTTCTTACCAAGATAAAGCCCTTTCTAGGGTTTTGATATGTGGTCTTTTTCACTCAATAAGTTGCCACAATGTGTGGCCATGCAACGTGATGCAGGACACTGACGCATCAACAAAGTCAACATCTATTCCTAGTGTTGGGTGAAATGCCATGACTAACAAATTTTGCAACTTCAATATCCCCATCTTTTTCAGTTTCTCCATCAATTGGGCTAGACTTTAGCATGTCTAGAATACATTTATGAACTTCCATGGCATATTGGTTGAGTACCATGAGGGGTAATTTTGACAAGTTGGTTTCTATGGTATCTCCAAGTGTTGGTCCTTTCAAAGGTCACTACATGGAAGGAAATTATCCATTCTACACCTATACTTCCATCCACGATCAACCTTTAACAAATTTCCTCTTTTTGCTAGTGATCATGTGGCACATTAGGCAGTTTTTTGGGTTGTCAATGTAAGCTATGACTTTCTTTTGCAATATTCTTTAATTCAACAATCTCCACAAAAAACAAAAAAAAAATGCACAAGATCAAACATGAATAAAATGCATGCATTACATGGCATATCGGTCCTTCGAAGGACACATTATATTGCATTAGAATAATGATCCTTTATAGGAACTTTCCTTAACAAGATTCCCACATGTTACCACCTCACATTGCTCTGTTGACAACTATTGGTTCATGATGGATTCATATAGAAAATTAGCAATGCAGAGCCTATACTTTAGCCGAGGATTCACTCATCTGCCCATGTGCGTACAAATACTCTACCAGGCAATACATCACACAGCAAATAGGTAGCATATTAAATCAATTTTAACAGTTAGTGAACCAACCAAATAACATGCTACAGGTATGGATACCTTAGAAGTAAAGACATGACAAAAGTGGTGATGCAACTGATTGGAGTCACCTCCAATTACTGTCAACCACACAACTTTTACTCTGGAGAGAGAGAAGTATCACTTTGTAAAACAGCTGTCAAAAAAATGCAATTAAAGAACTGATGTGGACAAAAGTTATTCTTGCGAGGTCTATGACTGCATGGCTGCAAGCTTACTGTCAGATTCTTAAGTCCTCACATCTTTCCTTAGTTTACCTTTACCTACTTCCTGTCCCTTGTTCTACTGTGCTAGTTGTTTCTTCTACTAGTCTCCTTGAGCCTGCTTTGGCATGGCCTCTCCCCATCAATCTTACACTTTACACCACCCGACAAGTCTCATTTCTTGTACAAACCCAGCCCACATATTGGAGCTTAGAAGTTACAACAGTTCTGCATCAACACTATTGCAGTCAAAGCTCTGATGTCCATTCACTCTGCCAAACCTTCTAAAAGTCAAGCCGCAATCCAAAGAAGAGACCCATGTTGCAGCAGTTTACATGAGACTGTTACTCAAATCAGTTAAAATCCACGTTTACTGAGGTACAACAATGTACCATGAAGCATGCTACATCAAAGTCAAGAAGGTTCCCATGGTGATCTTACTGAATGTTCTCTGTTAATTCTACCATTGCTATGAAGGGTTAATTATGTTGACAAACATCACTTGATACAAACGTAATGGACCTCATGCAGACCTGAAATCAAGCATCCCTCTTCACAAATTGAAACTTATGAACCTGCATGCATGTAGAAACTACACGGAAAACCTTTTCCTTTGATGCTTAAATTCATGATACAATTCATGACATCCAAATGCACATCAGTGAGAAGGGAGAGAGCATATCACCTGCCAAAGGATTTCTAGCTCATGCGAACAGCAACAATTTCTCAAGTACTTGAGCACACACTACCTTCCTGGCTTATGATCGATCAAGTCTAAATTTCGACATTGCCATCAAAAGTTTACATTATACATGCATTTTTGCACCTGCAAAAGTTACAGAAAAATATATACACAAGCTAATTGATAATAAAACAATTTGTAAAAACAGTAACAGCTATGGTTTGTACACATATGTAATCTATAACATTTCTTATTGCGAGCCAGTTCCTGTGGTGATAAGTTTTAAATTCTTCTGTTCATGCAAATTCGTTGCTTGGAGCCTTCCAAAATGATGCTTAAGAGCACCAAGTACTTTTGCTATACAATAGTAATTACCAAATGTCAAAAACATAGGTTGCGGACTGGTCAATGACCAGTCTTACATGTGTAAGCCCTTACCACAGGCTCAGTATCCGTGATGATGTTAGACAGCTTGAAGCCCTCTAAAATGAAACTTTCAAGAAAGCTTTCGCAAGTGAATGCTTTAAACTATTGACATTATAAATTGTAGATTGGTCGATCTGTCCAAGCTCCTGCAACATGCCCATTCTCACAAACATAAGCCCTTACCACAGGCTCACCATCATCATGATACTCGATAGACCTCTTCAAGCAAAAGGTAGTCACCATGTCCCAAGTAAACTTACATGAACAAAAGGCACAGCCTACATATGTTGCTTTCGCCTTCATGTCCTTGAGATTCCTCCACACATGTGAGTTTTTGAAGTTCTTGAACACTCCCCTAAAAAGCTTGTATTTCCTCTTTTCACCTGGATGTATGCAGCCAGGCCAATCACAGATGTACAAGCTATCAGCCCTGAATCTATTCGCAAGAAGCTTATTACCCTGCTCTCTTGAAAGACTCCATGAACCAGTTGCAACATGGGACAACTCCGGGTGGCACTTTCTTTGGCGTTTACTAGCCTTTGGAAGCAGGTTCTTTGCCCTGTCTACTGCGATTGCAGGATCAGACGCCACGTCAGATTCATCTAAGTCAACATACACGCTCCTTCTTTTTCTTTCACCCAGGCTGATCACAGAAGTTGCCCTGGCGGAGGGTCTGTTGTTGCAACTTTCATTGTCTGCAGAAAGTGGACAAGGATCCGTTGTTTGTCTGGAAATCTCCTGTGTCATCTGTCTACACACCTCCACCATACCACCATGCCCATCTACCAGACTGCAATCTTTAGCGACTAACTCACCTTCCTCACATTTGTTGATCTTTGCATCTAAGGATTGCACTACATCATCTACACACTTCACTTTTGACGATGTTGGCACTGCCCCATCACATCGGATTTCTTTACTCAATTGATCCCGTGCTTCTAGTCTACTATTCCGTTCACTGGCTGAGCATTTCGCTTTCTGAGTGTGCCTTGATTTTGAGAAAACACTCCTCGCCTGCTTCTGATAATGACTCTCTTTCCCAGACCTCTCACAGTCCTTAGAATTACACGTCGGACCTTTGGATTGCTGACCAGCAGGATGGATGTTGTGAGCACTGTTAATGAGCCCACTTTGGCTCACCTCAAACCATCCAAATTCTCTGTCAAGGCCAAAGTCCCAACTCTCCAGAAGAACACCTGCGTGCCAGAGACCAGGACAACAAACAAGAAGCTTTTGCAGGGAACCCCAACCTCCAGGAGGCTCACAAAGAGACTCACCATGCAGGCTAGGGTTCTGAAGCAGGTCTGCAATGAGGGCAGGAGGTAGGGTTCTTATACACCTGAATTTCCAGCATATTGTCCCGATGACCTTGGCAAAGCGGGTGCAGACGCATGCCAGGCGTGCCAAGTCACGGGGATCGTCTTGATCTGCACGGCACAAGATATTCACAAGGATGTCTTCTGGGAGACCATTGAAGAACAGCTGGGGCTCCAGAGCTGCCATTGGGGTCCTCTCTGGTGATTGCTGGTGGGTTTGGCTACCGCCGGCGAGTGCAGCCTCAGTCACAGATGCTTGCAAGAGCGGCTCTGTGTCTCGGCCACCACTCTCCACATCTCGACCGGAATGGCAGATTAAGGGAGCCTCAATAGCTGAAAGAGCCGTCAGCTCTGCAGCAATCGGAGAAGCATCGATGACATGAATGGTGCTGCTGCCCGTGGGTAAGGGGGATGCAGAGAGAAGCTCTGCTTGTGGCTGGACGAGAGCCTCGGAATGATCCATGGCTGAGGAGGGATTGCTGAGTTCTTAATCGGTGGCCATTACAAGCAACGGCGGGCCAACAAAGAGGGAAGAGGGAACAACAGGACATGAGCAGGAGACGACATAATTTAATTGGATTTGAGGGCCGTTGCTGCCTGAACAGAGGACAAGGTGCAGTTAAGGAGACTTGTGGTAGGCAATTGGGCAGGACAAGGATGAGTATAGCTAAGAAGTTAATTGCTTTTACACAGCCCACGTCACTCCACAAGACAACTCTGTATTTTGTAGAAATAATTTTCAGCCATACTTTTTAAGGGTTTGTCAGCCTTTGTTGTCCCATGCCCTGTACCATGCTGCACAACGACTTGCTCGACTTAAGCATCCGTTGCTACACTTAAGCAAGCAAAGCTAACATGCGCGATTTCAAGAAAGTCTACCAAGTCCTGCAAGTGTTATTGCCCTTCATTGTTTGAGAATGGAAACATTATCCAAAATAACTACGACGAGGTGCTCCATGCCTAGGCCATGCTTCATATAGCATTAATAACACATAGTTCTCTTGGCCTCAATGCTTCTTCTAATTCCCAAAACAAGAATATCCTTTCTAGCCAAGTTAACTTACTACAATAGAACATAAATTCAACATTGATGATTGGATTAGCATCTTCTTGCTAGATAACATTGTGGGTTCGTATCAAGTTTTTATATTTTGCAACATTGAAAACAACAAACAAGTAGCATATAGGTTTGCCCACACAAGAGGCAATCATGGCCACCTAATCCTTTACTAGTAAGAATACTATTGGGCACTTCACACCTAGATTCTCTCAATGTTTCACACGAGTCAATGATTCGTACCAATGTTAGTAATAATCACGGAACTTCACATCCTAAGGTACGCTTCATGTGGCAAGAGGGTTCACACAAAGGTATCATATTTTGGTTCTAAGGCTCACACATGAAATCACGTCATATGCTCTCATGGTCATTACAAACTCTTTAATATTGGTGAGCAAGCATCAGCAAGAGGAATGGGTGGTGGAGGCACAAAGAAACCAATCTTGAGAGGCAGTAAATTGTTCAGCATTTGCCTTTAGAGATGAAAATATATCTAGATCTCAATAAAGATATAACAATGGATGCATCCACACATGTTCTATCACGATAAGGCTTGTTAATCAAAGGATTTGAACCTTAGGATAAGGAGAACAAATTATTATGGGTCAAACTAAACAATCAAGGGTTATGAGAGGCAAAAATAATAGAAAGTAGATTGTTGATGAGGTAATTGAAGGTTTCAAAGTTTAGATTGAGAAGCATAGAGCACTCTTGCTTTAAATCTTATAAATCAATGATTATGATAGGGAGAATAACATAGAATAAATAGTTACTTGTAACCCTTAGACCTCATGAAATGAGACAGCCTTTCCTGTAAAAGCATCAATTGCAATAAAAACAAGACATTTATCATCATGATTATATAGACTTTTCTATACACGTTCTCACTATTAAGATGTATTGGTAGTGTCAAACTATACAATTGACCATAATTTCTATTCACACACACGCACGCACGCACACACACATGCGCACATGTGTTGCTCTTACACCCCTCGAGTAAGCTACTCATGAATATATGTGTGCATCACGTGGGTTCAAAATAAGGTATTTTTAAAATACCATTTTTATATATTTTTTACATACACAAGGGTATAATATAAAGTTGTAATAAAGGAGGTAGATTGAAAACTATGCAACATGGCCTACTTCTCCTCCTCCCTCCTCAAGGATCGTCTTTGTAGGACATGGGGTTAGCATGGGAATACCTAGTTACACTGACGGGGTATTTAAGGTATTGAAAGAATGAATTAGGGAATCAGTTTATCAATAATCAAGTCTCTCTTTATCTTCTTTCCAACTCTCATGGCTTCCCCTCTCTTCCTCTCTCTTTTCCTCTCTCCTCTGTTAGTCTTTCTCTCCCATCTTCTCTCTTTTTCTCCCTCCTTCTCTCTCCTCTCTCTGTAGTCTTCTTCCTTCTCTCTCCTCTCTCCTAGGTCTCCTTCATTCCAATAGTGATCTTTGCATTCTCTAACGTGATTGATCAATTGAAAGTGTAACTATAAACAAATTGGTTGTTTCTACAAGGTAGGTCATCTTTATGGGACTACGTCCATGGCACATGTTCTTAAAAATGTGCATCATGAGCATGACAATGCAACTTCTCTATAACTTCGATGCCCCACATATCTAATGAATCGTCATACTTCTCTAAGAAATGTGATTCATAAGTGCACACTAGTATTGCAAAAATATGGGTCATTGACATTGTATTTGTAATCGCAAATTATTTTAGATAGAGTTTATGAAATGAAATTAACAAAGAACTATGCAGTGGGTGATGTTGGTTTCTTTCTAACTACTAATCTTATAAAATCATCACCCATTTCATGGAGTTTTTTTCGAGTTGGAGACTTTGTTGAAGTTTTAAGCATTTTAGGTGGTGACTTATCAAAACAGTACGGAACTTTTGCACAAGCATTCTTAAGGTTTGGATCTTGTTTAAAATTTGTACTACATTTGCATAAATCTTTTCAAAACATCTAGTTTAAATTCAACGGCTTGCAAGGCATATTGTTGAGGAATATCTTGCCTTTATCCCACTCATTGCTATATGCTAAGGACTATATCACTTGACGTCTTTTGCTCCTTTTGAATCTTAACCTTGCCTCTATGCACACACCTAAGGATTTTAATAGCTCTTCACCTTCTCAATAGCTACTTGGTTCTCAGAGGGAGGTTTCATTGTGTTTGCATAGTTAACATGTAACTTTAAATTCTTATCAAATATGCACATTAGCTAGTGTAAAGTGCAAAATGGATATCAATTAAACATGAGGGTTTCTAGTTCCAATCAAGACCAAACCTATTTGGTGGAGCCTTTCTATTGTAGGTTGGTGCTTCTCCATTCCATACAACATGTCGCACATTGAATTCTCCATTTCCTTCTACATAAAGCTCCTCACCACTTGTTTGTAGAAAAATGATTTTGAGACAAGGAGTTTGTTGAAAGATCAAGTAAAGCACATTATGTGCTACTTAGGTACTTTAGGTACTCATAGTCACCAAATTTCTTTTTCAAACGGTACATTAAATAAAGGAACAATTGTGATGTTTTTAGCATAGGTCCTTACGTAATTCATCAATGTAAGCTCAACTCTCTTTAGCTTGTGAGCCTTCATGATTTGTTGTTTGTAAAGCTTCAAGTCAAACTCTAAGGTTGAAATAAAGCATGGAAAATATGGTGGCATAAACATACTAAAACAAGTGTATCACATTAGGTCCAAAATTCCATATAATAACAAGTTAATCCATTTTATGTGGTGCACATTATAGAAATAAGCTATGACCCATTGTAAGGCCAATCAAAATATTGTTGAACTCATCCTCGATGAAAAAGTATTGACCAATTGAATCTCCATTGGATATATTTTGTGCTTGTTGTATAGCTCTAAGCCTATATGGACAAGACAAGATTAGATACTTTATCTTTCTATGAGCCAATGTATTTTATACTATATTATATACAACCTTGTAGAATTGTTGACTAACCCTAACTATACCACACACTAATTTGATATTCTTATATTGAAAAACTTTTGTGGACATATTTAAGAACCTAATTCAATGTAGTGAGGTAGAATGTTCAATACTAAGGGTCTTTCAAAATTGAAATAAGATGCTCATGTCTCAAGAATGCCGTCAAAAGCTTGAACTGCTAACCCTCACCTTGGCCATCTGTATCATTAAAAAGCTCCTAAAAATAATGAATGCAATGTCGAAAGAAGTAAAAGATAAAGGTTCTCCACCAATGGAAGAAAACTAAATTCAATGCTTGGATATGTCTATTTCATGATGCATTATTCATGGATAGTGACACCATTGGTACTAGTCACTGTTTTCTTTCCTTGTAGCCCATGGGAATTTGCTTATGCCTTTGTAACTTTACATCTCCTATGCTCTTGTTCTTGTCCATTTGCTTTAGAGCTCCTTTCAAATATGAATTATCTATCTTGAGAGAGATTTTGTTTGCATAGCTTTCTTCTAGCCTAACTATTTTATTTTTGACCTTACAAGGCTTAGTAAAACACATACAAAGAACCTTGTGATTGTAGTAAAGATTGATGAGCATGGCATAACATTGGCTCTAGATATTGATGTCTATAGATATTGTCATGTAAACCTTTTCAATATCCTTAAAAAGTATATTCACCATTCTTAACATAACTGTGGATTGAAGAAATAGAATGGAAAGGGAGATTTAGCCTAGTACTATGGACATTTGAATACAAGAAAATGTCAATCTAAAGATCAATATTTTTCTTTTCTTCTAAACAATGTTGGGAAGCTAGTGTAGCATCTAGGTCAAAGTTATTGAAGGGGATCTTTGTTACATCATTCTCCCCATCCACACAAATATGCAAGTCTACTTTCTCTTTTGATTGGTTATGTTTGTAAGCAGTTCCGTTAGGCAATACATGATATGCAAGGATGTAGCATTAATTACTTTTCCAAGAGAATTTTAGCATGGAGGCCCAAAATTGGAAAATAGATATAAAAATTGGTTAATAAAACATACACTATGGTTAGACATATTTTGATATGAAGAAGTCTAATTTTTGAGAGATAGAGGAGAAAAAGTCAATTGTTGGGGCCAAAATTAGTCCATCTTGCCAATGTGGTACTTGTGGAAGAAGTAGTGGAGCAATAAGTAGTTATTTATCCATCTTTGGTAGACCCCATAGACCACATGTGTGAAATGTGAAAAAGATAATATCGTTTTGATACACAATGAAGTCCAGAAAATGATTATTTCAACACACAATATGATTGGACATATTTGGATATAAAGATTTGTTTTGAAAAACAAAAAGAGTAAAATTTTGCCTACAATTAATCCAACTGGATGCTGAAAAGAGTAGTTATTAGGGTGAAAAGAAGGTGTGATCTCCTTTTCCCTAGATGGTTTCCTCCATAAAAAGTAGGGTGGAGCCCAAGAATGTATGAGGGCTAGGGGGGACAAAAACATGTTCATAATAACCATGGGAAGGAGATTAATCTAAGGTTAAGATTTCCTAATCCATTCATTATGAGGCCCTTTTGGGGTTCATATTTGCTCTAATGCTTCAAGAAACATTTGCATGTTATGAAAGTCCAAACACATTTTGGGGAGTGCTGGTATGGTATATCGTTATACGTATAGAATTCATATAGTTAAGAAAAGCATATCACATAATATTCTACTCATGTGCTACACTTTGGTTTGTTTATTCAACTCCAATCTAGCCTAAGTGCCTACACATCATTAGTTTCACCCTAGAGTTCTTGAGAGGAGTTTGAGAAGTCAAATATTTGCCAAAGGAGGTTTTGGTTGATAGTGTTATGACTTTGAGATCAAATGTATGCGTTGGTGCCAAAGATGATGTTTTGTTTGCAAGTCTCTGCTTATGGAGGTGTTGTTTCTTATTTGGACTATAATTATACATTCATTTTTATGGATGGTTGTTTATTCTAAGTTGCAAATTACATCATAAATCTTCACATAAGTTGCTATTGTACCATTGAAAGTTAGCCAACTCATGGTAGATTAGAATAAAAGCTAATGCTACTTGGAAGCATTTGTTTAACTATCACATATCTCATGACTTGTAAAGTCCCCTAGTAGGCTACTGCTACTTGATGTTTGAACATTAACACGTTTACAACCACTTGCAACCACTAACTCACACAAAAGCTTGTAGAGAATGAACTCTATCAACAAGGACACATTAGTTATTTGAGTGGAGAGCATTCTAGAAAAAAGCTAAGAAAGTACAATGTAGTTGATTTAATGAACTCTATAAAGGACACACCAGTAAATATTAATTTTACCTTATCTTTTTAAGTCTAAAGCATATATATGATTTGTGAATGGGCTCAACCACCCATTATCAACATTTTGTGCCCACATACATGTAAGCTTTTATATACACTTTCTTCCACTAGTATTTTTAGTTTTTAGTAATCAAGATTTCTAATGAAATTTGAGAAACCAAATTTTGTATAACTAATTTATCCAACATTTTTCTAAATGTTCAAGAATTTGGATATCATCATAACTAAAGTTCTTTCAAGCCTTTTGAGAATAATATTCCATAGCTCAAAGTGCAAGTACAATCATGTGATCCAAAGCACGCTTGAAATGGTGTATGTAGTTTCTAATGTAAACATATTGAAGTTGGGAACATGTGTCTCTAGCATAACGTAGCCATCCATATTCCCTTTCCTTCCCTCCAACCCAACCCAACCCCCTTTACATGAGAATAGTCCACACATACACACACACACACACACACACACACATACACACACACACGCACGCACGCACGCACGCACGTTATGGCATCCTAACCTCTCTTTGTCATACTTGTTGCACCCTATTATGATTTTGGATACATGTAATGAGACTCAAGGATTGTTTAGCATTATGGAAAAAAGTTCATGAAGTTGAGCTACCTACCTCAATCATAGATTATTTTAATGCTTTCATATGTGTCAAGATCATAAAATGTGGGCAATCCAAATAAAAGATATAGTAGGTAGCTAGGTGTCCTTGAGGATTGCCTCAGTGCAAATTACAAACATAAAATATTCTTGAAATTTGTGGCAAATTCTATATCTGCTTGTAAAATTCTTTCAAAGTATAGTGAATATTCTCTCAAAATTTTTGTGTTGAGCGTAGTAAATTTGCATGTGCTAGTTGTGATTTTTCGACCACTTGGCAAGTACTAGCTATTGAAATGATTCTTGAACTCAACAGATTAAATGATTACATGCGTCTTTTCTTAAATTCTTTGTTCTTGATGTTGTGCTCATAATTTCTTATCACCATGTTAATGCTACTACAACCTAGCAAATGGTAAGAACTTGATGAGTAGAATAGATATCCAATAATTTTGGAGCCCCCCATAGAAATTTTGAGATGGATATTTTTAAAAATAAGGCCAATTATATTTAATTCTTCAATCTTTGCCTATGAAAGGGTCTCTTTTGTATTGCTTTCTATTCCATATAATAAAAGTAAAAATAGAAACTTTATTCACCCATTGAATCCTCAATTTTGAAATGTCAAAACTATTGGATTTAGGATTGTAGTAGGAATGCCGCATGTAGCATGAGAAGAATAAGCTTGAGAGCACACCACATAAAGAGTATTGAGTGTTAATAAAGAAGATTTACAAGACGAAATATGCCCCTAGAGTAAATAGGCATGATATACACGGCCAATGAAAAAAACCTCTTAGAGAGGAAAAAAGGTGCATTGGGAATCCTTAAGTGTGTCAAGAGTCTGTTCATGCACATCACTACCAAAATATGCTAACAAACCCCCCTATATGAGTGATGAAGAAGAGTGGCACTTGTGTATAAGGAAGTGCCAAGCTTAGTGGACTATCGTCAATCCACAAAGGGGAATTAGCACAAAGCTTTGAACTTCTCATGAGGCAAAGCCTTTGTGAAAAGATTTGTAAGGTTGTCATATGTTGGCACATAGGCCAAGTTGATCTCTCAAGTAAAGAGTCTCTTCGTGATACAATGCTAATGCATCTCAGTGTGCTTTAGTATATAAGAAGCTAGGAATAATAATGATTTAGTGTGTAAATAATATTAATGTCATGTCACATTGACATTGGTATAAAAGGAGAGCACATGTAAATTTTCTCATCTTTTGACACATTAATACATTACTATTCTTCTTCTCTTCACCTTGCTCTTAGTTTCAATGGCTTCTTTCTCTTTTCTATCTTTCTCTCTCCATTTCTAGTATTTCTCTCTCCTCTTTACTCTATTTCTCTCTCTTTTGCACTCCTATCTCTTATGCAGTCTTCTCTCTCTCCAGTTCACATCTTGACAAGTGGTATCAGAGCAAAGAGGCCTAAGTGTAAGAGAGTATACCGACCAATTCCTCAATCTTACCATGTATGTAGAGAGCATCAGTGATGATGAGGCTAAGCTCCACAAGTACATGTATGGCTTAGAGCTATCCTTATCAGCTGATGTCATGGCACAAAATCCTACCTCTCTTTTCAAAGCTATTGAGCTTGCCAAGTGCTATGCAAGGAAATATGGAAGGGAGTACTTAAAATTTCATGCAATTTGGAGGTAACTAGGTCAAATGGGAGTTAATCGGGCTTAGTTGGGAGTTAAACTGTGGTTACTTTTCAAGTGGAGCTTCTCTTTCTCTCTCTTCCAAGATTTTGGCTAAAGCTTCAATGGTGGCTACCAAGAAATCCTCCAAGATCCTTCTCTACTAACTGTTTCTCTAAGCCAAACTATAGGGCAAAGATTCCTTATCTCTTGCTCATCAAATGGAGTACCATAATCAAGCAGTTGATGCAAAAGATGGATTAGCAATATGCCTGAAATTTGTGCCACAAATTATGTTGATTTTCATGGTCTAGTTCCATCCTTCTTCTATAGCAGCGCATCTCTTCCAGATTTGGTTGCTTATCATTGTCATACTCAGAGTAAGTTCCTTCATCAACTTTTAGCAAGATTGAGGCTCTGGTCTTCATCTTCTTTGTTAAAAATACTAAAACACAGCAAGTCAGCCATAGCCATAGACCTGGACGCTCAAATTTCTTCAATCTTTGGATCTTCCTGACCTCCAAGGCTTCTCTACCATCATTTTAAAGTTGAATGGACTCCAAGATTGAAGACATTGCAAGGATTTCAGCTCATTGAGGATCTTGGAGCTTATATTGAAGGTTTTATTTTGGGGCTTTCCTTCAAGAGGTTTGAATCTCTGGTATTCAAGTGTTCAAGCAAGCTCAGGGCATTGATTCTTCACGGATTTGATCATATTGGAGCTTATATGGAGTGATTTTATGGATCTTTCAAGCCTTATGATGGATTCATGGTGGATTATGGAGGATTCTTCCATTATTTGGATTGGAGGTGACATTAACCATCTTCTTCAAGCTTAATCAAGGTACCTTTGTTGCTTAATCTTTAAAATCTCTCAATAATTCACTTGCTTATGCTTTTCCACTTATTGATGAGAGATTATTGGCCAATTAATTCTATGAATTGATCAATAGATCAGAGATTAGTGCTCTTCCTATTAATTAGAGGTTATTTCATTGAATTTTAGCATTGATTCAATCTTATTTCATCATAGATATCATTTACCAAGTTTGATGCATAACCTTTATTTGATTGGCTAAATTATTTTACCCAAGCTTGAAATATTGTAAAAGGGTAAGTACTATCAATCAGTGAGTCACTGAATTGTATCGATAAGACCCTCTTCCTATCCAAGCTTTCAAAATTTCCATCCAAGAAAGGGGATGAATGAATATTTCAAAAATACATTTCATGTTGATTGATTAGAATAGCATGCTACCTCCATGTTGATATACCCAGTGAGGAAAAAGGTGGATGCCAGGAGAGATAATGGGACAAAAGAGAGGTGACCCTCTCTCACTATTGAAGATCTCAAAGGGGTGAAACCAACTAATTCAGGGGGAACTTTGCCCACCTCTCGGTGATTCAGATCCCCTCTTGCCATTTTATCCCTCACACAAGTACAATGAGTGGAGAATTGAAGATTGAAGTATTTTCAAAGACTCAAGTACCTTCAAGAGAAAAATAGGGTAAAACAGGGACTTTATAAGACATTGCAAGGTATTTACATGTCCTTACAAGTACAAACTTCATTACTGAAGTACAAATGCAGGTACTACATGGTGCCCACAGGTCCTACTCAACCTTCTACAGGGTTTGATAGCCATTTGGAACTATTATTTTACCTTACAGGTGGAAACAAGGCATTTACTAGTTGAAGGTACATGCCTGGACATTTCAGACTCCAAGATTGAAGTGCAAAATTTTCTGTCCTAAAATTGTTATAGCTCACTATAGCTCATCTTAAAGAGGGCATCCTCGGATTCAATTTGAATAAAAAAGTTTTGGAATCATAGCCTCCTAGCTCAAGTTATAGCCATTTTTTTGACAAGGGTTACTACAGGACTACACTATTATGGCAAGGTATAAAGGTAAAAATAAGGCCAAGGATGATTATGCATAGCAAATCAGAGATTCTATGTTGGAGAATATACCCCAAGAGAGCCATGAAGAGTCCCAAGTTCATGGAGAAATCAGTGCACTTAATAATACCTTGAAAATATGTGCACATGAAAGTAGGCATGCCCAACATCATGAGGACCTATTATCAAGAGTGGAGTAGATAGTCTTGTCTACTAATCAAACAAAGTCTTATGTTGAGAAATTAGTGGATTCAACTACTCAAAAAAAGGCTTTTAATGAAAATTTAGTAGAATCTTACACTCAAATAATGGCTCAATTCTCCCAATGGATGCAAATGCAAATGGGATTTAAAGAAGAAAAGGAGAAAGCTTATTCAAACAGTGAGTCCATAGTCCCACTTCAGCCACCTAACCAAAATGGTCAAGGTCATGGAATTATTGGATGAAGGGATATCCCAAATAGAAAATATGAGTTAGGTGATACTTCACAAAGACATGATGACTATTTGGGTAGTTTGAATGGTGCCAACTCCCAAGCTTTTGAGATGAATACCCAACTTCCTAGAGATCCTCTACCAATAGGAAGGTTTCATATTGGTTCTCGGCCATCTATTGGGAGAGTTCCATCATATATTGGAGGCTCAATGCCTAGTACTCATGACAGCAACCCTTCCATGAAAGAGAGCTGAAAGATAAGATCATTTTGGCCAAGTTCAATGGTCAGTCATCTCCACCATCTGATCTAAGGAGTGGACCTCCGAATTGGAATCTTACTTTGATATATTCCCTAAATTTGATGATATGAAGATTCATTTTGTTTCCTTGCATTTGGAGGGATTTGCGCATACTTGGTGGACGTATATTAAAAAGGAAAACATACTTATAGAGAATTGGGAAGCTTTCAAGTCACTTATGGTTGAAGTCTTTGCCTTCCCTCTTGAAAAAGAGAAATTGGCATGGAAATGGTATAGCTTAGAGCAAAGAGGCCTAAGTATAAGAGAGTATACCAACCAATTCCTCAATCTTACCATGTATGTAGAGAGCATTAGTGAGATGAGGCTAAGCTCCACAAGCACATGTATGGCTTAGAGCCATCCTTATCAGCTGATGTCATGGCACAAAACCCTACCTCTCTTTTCAAAGCTATTGAGCTTGCAAAGCGCTATGGAATGAAATATAGAAGGGAGTCCTCATTTCATCCTGGTTATGGATAGCCAATGAATATTTTAAAATAGCGACAATTTGGTAATGGTTATGGCAGCAATCATGCGCCAAGTGGAGGCTTAAGGGTGCCAGCTTATCCACCATTCAATGCTTCAAGACATCAAAGTAATTTCAGGTTGGCAAACAATCCTAGAGTTGACTTCAAACAAGGGGACAACAAGCCTAAATCTATTTAATCCAATATGAATCCCAAGTCTATTCCTATGGACCTCTACAAAGAAAGAAAGAAAGAAGGCATATCCTTCAAGTGTGGGAAAAAGTATACACCTGATCACGCCACAAAGTGTGTATACAAAAATGCAAAAGCCAAGGTTCATAGTATGTTAGCCTTTGAGGATTCTAAAGATGAGATTGATGAGGCTAATGCAATTGCACCTAATTCTGAAAATGATGATATTGAGGAAGAAGTTGGGCAAAAGTACTTTTATGATCTGGTCAACTCTTTTCCTTTTGATCCAGGTGGGAGTGTTCCTTTTGACCCAGGTGGGACTTATCATGAGCCACTTGCTGCCACTAGTTGTTCCATTTCCATGGATGCTTGGATAGGTTCTAAGACCCCTAATACACTCCATATGAAAGGTAACATTCATGGGAAGGCTGTGCTCATTTTGATAGATAGTGGCAGTACACACAGTTTTGTGAATAAGTCCATTATGGACAAGCTGAATTATCTTTCTACTGACTTATAGCAGCCCATAAGAGTTCAAGTAGCCAATGGTGAAGAAGAAATTAGCACACAAATATGCCCATAGGTTTCTTTACAGCTGGCTGAAAATTTTGAAGCAAAAGTAAACCTGATTACCTTGGAAATGGGGCCTATAGATATTTTACTCGATTGTGATTGGTTGATGACATTAGGCAAAATCACTATGGATTTCTCATAGCTGTATATGGAGTTCATCTTTGATGGACAACTCATCCATGTACAGGGAATCCCTAGTAGATTAGATTTTCAGCTTATCACCATTCAACAACTCAAAAGGGAGTACAAGAAACGTTCACATATATTTGCTTTGCATTTGAATAAAGAGATTGAAGATTAGCCCATAAATTTAGCAAGTCATCCAGCCTTAAAAGCTCTTCTTGAGGAGTATAGGGATTTGTTTGAGGTGCTTACTTCATTGCCTTCCAAGAGAGTAGTAGATCACCCTATTGATTTGGAGCCTAACTCAAAGCCAATCAATAAGCCACCCTATAGAGATTGTCCATGTGAGCGAGAGGAAGTAGCCAAGCAAATCAAGGAACTTCTTGAGATGGGATTCATTGAACCTAGTTCTTCACCCTATGCATCTCCAATCTCATTAGTAAAAAAGAAAGATGGATCTTTCAGGATGTGCATTAACTACATGGATCTTAACAAGATCACAATGAAGAACATGTATCCAATACCAAGATTGATGATTTGCTTGATGAGCTTAAGGGGGACTAGATTCTTTACAAAGATTGATTTGAGGTTAAGATATCATTAGATTTGCATGCGAGAGGGTGATGAGGTCAAGACTGCCTTTAGGGCTAATCAAGGGCTCTATCATTTTCTAGTGATGCCATTTGGAATTACAAATGCTCCAGCTACCTTTCAGAGTCTGATGAACAAGATTTTGCAGCCTTTCCTCTTTGAGTTTGTCTTAGTCTTCTTTGATAACATTCTCATTTGTAGTAAGACCCTTTAGGACCACTTATCACACATGAGGAAGGTTTTTGATGTATTGAGACATCACAGACACTTTGCTAAGGAGAACAGATGCTCTTTCATGTATGACTGAAGTGGAATACTTGGAGCATATTGTCAGTGAAAAAGGGATACATGCTGACCCCAAGAAGGTGCAGTGTATTAAAGATTGGTCAACACCTACTACTACTACTTCTCTTAAAGGATTTCTTGGTCCATCTTCATTCTATTGCTGATTCATCAAGCATTATGTAGCTATTGCAGCTCCTTTGACTGACAGGTTGAAGAAGGGAGCTTTCTTTTGGGATGCTCTTGCCGATAGTATCTTCAACCAGTTAAAGAAACTCCTTACTTTCATTCCTATTTTAGTATGCTCGGATTTTTTGAAGGAATTTACCATATAGTGTGATGCTAGTGGCCGAGGCATTGGGGTTTTTTTGTTACAAGGGCATGGAGTGATTTCCTTTGAAAGCTGTAAGCTTACAGATAAAGAAATGGCCATGAATGTTTATGACCAAGAGATATTGGCTATGTTGCATGCAATAAAGAAATGTCACCATTATTTATATAGCAGCCGATTTCACAGTTCAGAGTGATCACATGGTCCTTAAGTATTTCCCTACTCAGTCCAATCTTACTCCTGCGTAGCATAGGTGGGTAGCTACATTGCAAAATTATGGTTTTGACATCACTCATATGAGGAGTAAAGACAATATAGTGGCTGATTCTCTTTCTGTATGTGGTCTTGCAAAGTTTTAGCAATGACTGAGCTACATAGTGATTGGATTGAAGAACTACAGGAGGCTTATGTTTTGGATGAAGAGCTCAATCATATTTTTTAGAAATTACAGCGAAGGTCTCATGGAAGATAACTCGCATTATCAGCTTAAAATGGCCTTATCTGGTTAAATGTCAAGATTGTCATTCCCTCTACCTCTTCTTTTACATGGAAAATTATGGAGGAGTTGCATTCTTTGCTTTAGCTGGACACATTGGAGTTTTCAAGACCTATGATAGGATCACAAAAATCTTCTATTGAAAAGGGTTGTGGAAAGATGTCAAGGACTTTGTCATGAAGTGTATGCCTTATCAGTAGAATAAGGACATCACCCATAAGCCAGGTGGTTTGTTGCAGCAATTACCCATTCCTACAGGCAAACAGACACACATTACCATGGACTTCATGCTTGCCTACTACCAAAAAGAGATGGAATAGTATATTGTGGTGGTGGATAGACTCACCAAGGTAGCCCATTTCATTCCAACCAAGACCCAGTTTATTGCTTCTCAAGTGGCCAGTCAGTTCATGGAGTAGATTTTTAGACTTTATGGATTACCACAGGTGATTATTCATAATAGAGACTCAAAGTTCATGAGTAATTTTGTACAAGCAATATTCACATCCATGGGCACTAAATTGGCTCCTTCTCTGGCCTATCATCCATAGACTAATGGATAGACAGAAAGGGTAATTAAGTGGTTGGAGACCTATCTTCGCCATTTGTGTTATGATATCCAAAATTCATGGGATTCTTGGTTATTTTTGACTGAGTTTTCCTACAACAACTCCACCCGTGCTAGCATTGGAGTTTCACCCTTTGAGGCTATGTATGGCTATAAGGTGCCCTTATCCACTGCCATCTTTAATGAAAGAATCAACCCTCATGGGAAGGAAGAGTTGGAAAGAATGCAGACCCTTCTTCAGCACTGTAAGATGAATATTAGGAAAGCTCAAGACCAAATGAAGATGTATGCTGATGAGAAGATGTGAAATTTAGAGTTCCAAGAAGGAGAATTGGTTTTATTGAAGATGCCTAAGTCTATGTACTCTACTTTGAAAGATGGATCCAGTAACAAGCTTGCTCATAGATTTTATGGCCCCTGTTGGATCATGAAGCCCATTGGAGACTTAGCATATAGATTGGAGCTACCCTCTTCTACTAAGAATCATAATGTATTCCTTGTAAGTCAACTCAAGCCTTTCTATGGTGATCTTGTTGATATGGTTGATGAGCTGCCACCTATTGATGAGGAAGGGCTTATTTAGTACATCCTAGAGGCTATCATAGGTCAGTGTGAGAAGAAGTTTCGATCTCATTTCATCATTGAATATTTGATCAAATAGAGAGGTTTACCACCTGAGGAAGCTTCTTGGAGACCTGATTCTATTTTAGATGAGTGATGCAAGGAGGCATATTCCATGGAGGATTTTGTGAGGTTTTTTGGTGGATTCCATAAAACTAGAGGCATATTCCACAATGGATTCTGTGAGGTTTCTCGGTGGATTCCGTAAAACTATATGTATTTGCCAGGGCTCGTACACAAGGAATGTAATAATCATTTCCTCTCTACTACCCCTCTCAATGTAAGAATCAGCCAATAGGGCTACATATAAAGCCATGCTTTCCTAGGAAAATCTCTTAGGCCCCCCAAAATATAACTATTGAAGAGCATCATGAGGAGGTTTAATGTACCCCCCAATGTATCTCCAAAAAAAAAAAGGGAAAAAAAAAGGAGAAAACAAAGAAAAGAATCATGTGTTGGGAATAAAGGTGCCTCCACCTAGCAGCCCGTGTATTACTACACTGACAATACCTGCACGTGCACATTGCAAGTGACGGGCGCCCATCATTGTCACTTCATTCTTTATTCACATTGTGACTGTTGGAGTTCCCACATTTGGAGTCTCTCTCTTTCTTACTCTTGCTCCCTCCGTCATAGCTCTCAGCTCCGTACTCTCTTGCTTGATCCTTGTCACCTTTCAACTGGTATCAGAGCTTGGCTCTTTGAGGTATTGAACATGGTGGGGCACTCCTTTAGTATTCATTTGATTACATACACTCTTGTCTTCACTCTTGGCAGCCATAGCCACACCTTTCAAGCTTTTGGTTGCGCTCATCCTTCTTGGGGAAAGCATTGGCCTTCTTGGGCAACCTCAGGGCATTCATCTACATGTATTGGAGCTCTCATTCCACTCTTTATTTCAGTCCATAGGGTTTGAAGAACAGGGCAGCCATGGCTTAGTCCATGAAGGTTTGGAATTGAGCTCTCTCTCTTCTATGCCTATTGAGGCCTCTTAGGAAGCTTCTTTGGGATCCATAGAAGCTTCCTAACCATCAAGTAGTGTCTAGCTCCCTCAACAACATCAAAAATGTGATTTTAGCAGGTTGCCCCATTTTCTCAACCTATAAAAAATGTGGCCTTCATCTCCAGCACCTCTTCAAGCCATTGGCACTACACAAAGGTCTCATTTGAGGCATAGGAGCATGCTTCAACTATGGCATTGAAGGATTGATCTTGGCATTGACATTTGGGTCTGATATACTTCAGTCCAAGACCACATGCAGCCCCAAATAGTGCTACATTAGCATTTGATGTTTATGCTTGCTTGGTACTAGCTATTGATGCCGTTTGGTAACCGAATCATGCCTGGATGTTATGGGAAACTATGCATATAATATGCCATTGATTTGGTGCTGATTTTGGCCCCATTTATGCTCAATTTGACATTGAATTTACTGCTGTAATAGATCAGGGCTGAAGCTATTTAACTTGCGTTATGCTATGCCTATTGGCCTCGAGTGCTTCCTAGATGCTTGTTATGACTATTTGGATGCAAATGGAGGTTGGAAAATGTCTTGGATGGTTTCAGAATATATTTTGAGCCTTGTTTGAGCTCCGTATCGGTTGGTACTTACTTGACATTGGTCTACATTAGCATGCTTTGTGAGACAGAGCTTATACCTATGGTCTATGCATGACCCATTGGTACATGCTTTGAAGCATATGTTAGTGATGAATGCTATCTACATTCTTTGAGCTTCTTTGCTACTTGGAGCTTCAATTGGGCTTGTACTTGGATACTTTGGAACCTCTTTTGGATGTTTCTTGGCTTGTCAGAGATTGACTTGGGTTCATACATGATGTACTTGGATGCTATCAAATGCTTGACCGCTTACATGCTCTTGGTGCTCTGATGATGTACGGTCTTGGATATGAGATGTCTGATGCATTTACATGCTATCTCTGAGCTTGGTTGCTCATTTTCCATCAAATTTTGTGTCAATGAGAGATTTATGCTTACGATCTTGGATTTACCTAGAGCTTGCGGATTATGCATTTGAGCTATTACTTGAGATTTGAGATTGGAATCTCTTACATATCCTTGACTATGATATTTGCTGGGTAGATGCTTCCATGTCTACTCTTGGATGCTTATGAGCTGATTTGATTCTTCTTCATTGAGCATACACTGGCCTTTATCAAGTCTTGGTAGTGGTGTGTACATATTGCTTGTTACTTAGGGGATGCATCAATTGTACTAACGGACTCTCTTGATACATTTGGGTGTTTGACTCGTGTTCATTGGCTGTCATAATGCCTCTATTATGCCCGTTTGATGTAGGATTGGACTGGGCAGTCTCTATTGTCATTGGATCTCTATTAGCTCATTTTTTGCTCTCATTTACTCACTAATCTCATTTATTATAAGCTATTTTATGCAAACTGTGATGTATGAAGTGAGCTTAATCATGACATCCTTTTGATGTACTTTTGGTACTATTTGGTGGACAACTCATCATTCTAGTAGTTTCTCTTATTTTTAGCTTGTTTTGGTAGTGGTTTTGGCATGTTTACTGCTAATTACAGTAGGCTATTTTCTACATAGTCTACCTCTACATAGTCTACCTCTGTTTGACTCACTATGGCTAGTCATCTCAAAGATACAACTTTGTTTAACATTTCCAAGTTGGATAGCACCAACTATGGCTACTAGAAATCTCAAATATGGCAGATTTTGGTTTAGAAATTGCAAATTAAGCCACTAAGAAACAAAGGTATTAAACCCCAAGAATATGGATGATGATGATTGGGCTGATTTAGATACAATATGCAAGTCCACTATCATTTTATCACTCTCTGAAGAGGTCCATAATAATGTTGTTGAAGTTGAATATTAGAGTGCATGGAATCTATGGGAAAAGATTTAGAAACTTTATGCAAGCAAAGCCCTACTTCATAGATGTATTGGCTTAAACAATTGATGGATCTCCACATGAAGGAGGGGACCCCATTGTCTACTCACTTTAGCCAGTTTCATTCTATCATGAAGAATCTGCTTCAATAGGGTATTGAGTTTCAGGATAATTTGCATCCTTTGTTTATGCTTGGCACTTTATCTGAGTCTTGGGATGTATTTCACACCGTGATCTGCACCAAAAAACTTGATGGGCTGAAATTGCAAGATGTAGAGAGTGCTCCTTTGACTAAAGAAATTAACAAGAAAAACAATTATGCTTTCCACAGTTCACATGCTTTATCCATTAGAAGTGGCAGAAGTGGAAAGAAAGATAATGATCATTATGGGAAGGACTCTCTGAAGTCCTGATCTAAGTCACGTGGATGTAGCAAGTCCCGCGGATGCAAGTCTAATCTTACATGCCATTATTGTGGAAAAGTAGGACACATACGACCGCAATGCCATAAGATGCACGATGACAAGTGCAAAGAAAAGGGAAAAGAAAAAGTGTAGGAGAAATCCAATGATCGCACCATTATATATGCAAAGTCCACATAAATATTGAGGAGATAAATGTCATGCAGCCTGAGTATTGAGATGTTTGCAATCACACCTACTTTAGTCTCTTTGGAAGGAGCTATGAGGGCTCAGGACGAGAATCCCATAAGCACAGTAGGAGGATGTGCTACCTAGACTCTCCTATAAAGCATTGTACTTGCTTCCTTTTCTTCAAGATATGAAAGTACTCTTTTCTTTTCAGTAAAGTGTCTATGTCATAATCCACACACAAGATTGTGTTTATGAGTCCAAGTCTCAATCTTGGAACCTATATCACTTGTGTGATAGTTAGTTTTGTTTGTGTCCATGTCTTCATGAGTTTGGGCTTTGTCTTCCAACCTCCACAACTTCCGCATTGCCATGTCCTAGATCCATGTTTTAACATGGTAAAGAGCCCAATTGAGCATGGCTCAACTTGGCTTAGCTCTTCTTTGCTCTCTCTCAGTCCCTTTTCAACTCTGGTCAGCTCAGTTCCAGCCCATAACTTCATCTATCAACTTTACTTTCACTTGAGCTTCCATGGCAGCCATAGCCACCTGCACCCTGTTAGCTTGAAGCTCTTACATCTCACTCCATAGGTCAAATATTCTGAAGCTTCCTTCTAGAAAAGTGTTGCATGTTTCCAGAGCTTCTTCTTGTCACCTCAATCACTGACATTAGGCAACCATAGGCTCAACATTGTCAAAATTCTCAGTCACTGCCATGGCTTGCAACTATGATCTATAAGACATACCCTGCTTGGAGTCCCTGGATCTCTCAATAGAAAGCATTACTCCTCTTGATTTCTTCTAGAATTATTCCTCAACTAAATGTTATTGTCTCTATCACTTACAACCCTAACATTACTGCCACTTCAGACAGCATTGCATCTACAACGATTCATTGCCCATAATGCACATGCAACCCGTCATACTGCTAACGTTGTACCCACATTCTGCAATTGTATCGTGTCCGTTTGACCACTTCTGGGACACGTCTTAGCAGCCC
This sequence comes from Lygodium microphyllum, assembly GCF_053477565.2. NCBI lineage: Eukaryota > Viridiplantae > Streptophyta > Polypodiopsida > Schizaeales > Lygodiaceae > Lygodium > Lygodium microphyllum. The sequence continues at coordinate 153,831,131 of NC_141137.1, forward strand.
ATCGGGAGAGCGCCACCTGGCACTCACAAGGAATGTCACAGGGTTTGCGATCTAGGTCTTCCTGAGTCTGCCCTGAAGCGAAAGTATCCAGCTGTTCCCACTTAGGACCCGACCTGAAGTCAGGGTTTCTTTCCTATCAGCCTAGGCAGTAGCTAGCATCGAGCTCTAGATGAACCACTTTGCGTAGGAACAACAAAGTCGAAGCGGATTTATGTTGCACTTGGTTCATGGAGAATAGGAAACGAGAGGGATGCACCGCTCAACCTCTCTGCCCGTAGGGCATAGTCCCATTCCGGTCCCCTAAATCGGCATGAATCGGGTTCTAACTTAACAGTACCTAAAGTCATCCAATGGTAAATCCTTGTGAGAAGCCTCTCAATTCTCTGGGACTATCCAACTGTAGGACAGACCCATCGAGGGATTCCGTCCACCCGCTTCCCTTGATAGATTTAGTTGTCTAATTAGGTCCTACCAATCAACTTCATTAATTAAGTCTTTTAGGGCATAGAGTTCGTTCACGTAATTTACAACACATACACAAAAACAAAACAAGCAATCCTTTTATCAAACAAGTTTCCTAACTTATCTGTAAGTTAATCTTTGTCTCCTACCCATACAAGAGAATTATGTATCCCTTCTGTCTAACAGAAGTACCCGGTCCAAATTACATGGCACCGAAATTTTCATCCTTTATCCCAACGTCCCAGACATTGGGCTCATGGGGATCTCCAACTCCATTCTGGATAGGCAAGGGGTGTCCAAAGCTCCACCTAACCCACAAGCGGTCTAGGAGCGAGATGCCATTTCCGTGGTTGGCCTTTTCACCACTCGACCATTGGCATGTGAATCGAGCAGTGCCCTCTCGGGATAATCCGCGATGTGATCTTGGAGATGATCCATGAGTGCAACATATCCTTCCTTAATTAATCCAATTAAAATTCAAGCAAAATCAAAGCAATAAGGCCTAATATCATCTTCTAGAAAAACATTCCTTTATTCCCATGGCAACTTGTCATTATAGACCCCTGCTATTCATTTGCCATCAACACAAGCCTTGGAATATTTATCCAAATCACAATGCAACAATCCCTTGATTGAAAGAAAAACATTTAGGGTGTTGTTAAATCAACCAACAAAACTAATTGTATTTTTCCCAAACAATACAATAATAGATGCGACAATAATTCCATCGCATATTCACTCTCCCCCTTGGGGCCAAAGAGTAGAATTTACTTAATATTCCCTCCTTTAGCCTAAGGCATATGGTAAAGGTTCCAATACTATACATGACGTAAGTCCTATCATTACAATACAAATTAATCAATCTAGCAAGAGTATTTATGCCTCTTCTTTAAGTGACAATTATCTTTTAGCATTTTCCTACTATGCAACATTTTTTCTTGGCTTTATCTTCCTTTCTCCTAAGGCAAGGAGTCACATGTCATCGGTGTAAAGTTTACATAATCTCTCCCATGTATGTACCGTGTATATGCATTTGCAAACTTTAAACAATATTATCCTCAGTAAAGATTAATCAAAGACTCGTCGATGCTCAATACTTTAGTGTCCCATATGTTGCTTATGCTATGCATGGATTTATCACATAGCAACTAGGTGCAATTTAACTCCCTTTGATACAAGCACTTCACAAACTTCATCTTTGAATATTTGAGATGCGATTTATCCTTTTCAATGACCTATTCTAGCATGACAAGGTATGGAGCCTAATGCATCTCTTGCGAGCATTAAACCAAGTATCTATCAATTTGAAAATACATTACTTACGACCGGTACCGCAATTGGATTGATAGTGATGCCTTCGCTCGAAGCTCTGTTAGTGGTTGTAGGATTGTCATCCGCATGCGACATTCTTCGCTTGGAGGCCATTGTTCGCAAGTAGACTCAAGAGATTAAGAAGGTGGAATAGATTCGAGATGGGAGAGCAAAAGAGAATATGTTTAAATCGAGGATCGATATAGAGGGAAATTGTGCAGCCTCTTTGGATAACTCTTTTCTCTCTCTCTCTCTCTCTCTCTCAAGCTCTCTCTCACAATATTTTGGAGGGGTATACTCTCTCTCCCTCTCTCTTGCAGCCTTTCGGGGTCTCCCTATGCCTCTTGTGCCTCCCCATGCCTCATATTTATAATGAATTAGAGAGGAGGGGATAAGTCTGAGAACAAGAGTGGAGGGACTCTTAGAAGACTCAGTGATCTGATGCTCAGATCGTAAATCTAATGGTTGCACTGGCTCCAAAAGGGGGGTAAAACTGCAAGATACTTGCTTAGAAAGCTCTTAGTTCACTCCTTCTTCTTTTCTTTGTTCGAAGTGTTGTCTACTGCTTGTAGACTCCGATCACGGTGCGCGCGATTTTGCCAGTTACTTTTCTTTATTTCTCTTTTTATAAAATCTCCAAAACTAATTAAATCATCACTTGTCTTTTCTTTTAAATGAATTTTAGTTCTATATTTTTAGGATAATATCTAAAATATAATAGCTTTTTTCCCCCCAAGAATCTAATATTTTTGGACTATCCAAACTATACACATTAATACTAATGATTAATATGACTCATAAGTCCCGTTCACGTTGTACTTTTCATGAAGGGTGGCTATGGTCCTTATCAATCCGAGAAAAATGTCAAATTTATGACTCTCGATTTTTTAAAATATATTTTTAATTGAATGAAAATTATTAGCTATTAATGCTAGTCAGTTTTTACCTTAGTTAGTCTTTAGTTAGTAATCTTACTAACTTATTAATTGACTAACTAACTTTCGAACTAACCAACTTTTATTGCATGAAAATATTACATCCTCCCCCCCTTAGAGAAATCGAGATGTCCTCATCTCGAGAGAAACTGGGAAAGACGAGCACTAATTGGGCTTATGACCTGTGGGTTAAGACCCACCATGCATCCGCTACGCTACTCTTAATGTTTCAAGTAGTGCACTCATATTATTCGAATTAACCATAGGTACAGGAGTAGGATTTATTCTCAATTGTGTTACATGTCGATTAAGCTTCTAGGAATTTTAGCCCTCCTAATAAGGTTTAGTGGGCTCTAGATCTTCGTCTTCATCTGATTCGTCTATATATCCATAGACTGCATCGGTGTAGCTTTGTTTTCTTGGAGGCTCAATGTCTTCTGGACTTAGATCAGGGCAGTCTGCTTGGATGTGTCCTAGCTCATTACAATGGAAGCATTGATGGTAGGGACATCTCCTACGGATGTGCCCTATCTCTCCGCACGTATGGCATCTCTTATCTTGATCTCCATAGTCATCTTTGCTACAATTGCCCAATTTAAGTTCTTGGACGATTGGATTCGCTCGAAGTAATGCGTCTATGAACTGAACATTAATCAATTATGTATCATCATGAAGTTTTTCTTTGATACCAACTGTAACGTGTCCGTGTGAACACTTGTGGGACATGTCTTAGCAGCCCATCGAGAGGGAGTCTAGAAAGCGCCACCTGGCATTCGCAAGGAATGTCACAGGGTTTGCGATCTAGGTCTTCCCGAGTCTCCCCCAAAGCAGAAGTATCCGACCGTTCCCACTTAGGATTGACCTGAAGTTAGGGTTTCTTTCCTATCAGCCAAGTCTCTAGGCAGTAGCTAGCGTCGAGCTCTAGATGAACCACTTTGTGTAGGAACAACAGAGTCGAAGCGGATTTATGCTACACTTGGTTCATGGAGAATGGGAAATGAGAGGGATGCACTACTCAACCTCTCTGCCTGTAGGGCATAGTCCCATTCCGGTCCCCTAAAACGGCATGAATCAGGTTCTAACTTAATAGTACCTAAAGTCATCCGACGATAAATCCTTGTGAGAAGCCTCTCAGTTCTTTGTTGGGACCACCCAACTGTAGGACGGACCTGTCGAGGGATTCCGTCCACCCGCTTCCCTTGATAGATTTAGTTGTCTAATTAGGTCCTACCATATTTATGTGCGACATTTAAAATCAACTTCATTAATTAAGCCTTTTAGGGCACAGAGTTTGTTCACGTAATTTACAACACATACACAAAAACAAAACAAGCAGTCCTTTTATCAAACAAGTTCCTTAACTTATCTTTAAGTTAATCTTTGTCTCCTACCCATACAGGAGAATTATGTATCCCTTCTGTCCAACAGAAGTATCCGGTCCAAATCACATGGCACCAAAATTTCCATCCTTTATCTAGAAAAGGATCTTCCAACGTCCTAAACATTGGGCTCACAGGGATCTCCAACTCCATTCTGGATAGGCAAGGGGTGTCCAGAGCTCCACCTAACCCACAAGCGGTCTAGGAGTGAGATGCCATTTTTGTGGTTAGCCTTTTTACCACTCGACCATTGGCATGTGAATCGAGCAGTGCCCTCTCGGGATAATCCACGATGTGACCTTGGAGATGATCCACGCGTGCAAAATATCCTTCCTTAATTAATCCAATTAAAATTCAAGCACAGTCAAATCAATAAGCCCTAATATCATCTTCTAGAAAAACATTCATTTATTCCCATGGCAACTTGTCATTATAGACCCCTGCCATTCATTTGCCATCAACACAAGCCTTGGAATATTTATCCAAATCACAATGCAGTAATCCCTTGATTGAAAGAAAAACATTTAGGGTGTTGTTCAATCAACCAAAAAAACTAATTGTATTTTTTCCAAACAATACAATAATAGACACGACAATAATTCCATTGCATATTCACTCTCCCCCTTGGGGCCAAAGAGTAGAATTTACTTAATATTCCCTCCTTTAGCCTAAGGCATATGGTAAATGTTCCAATACTATACATGACGTAAGTCCTATCATTCCAATGCACATTAATCAATCTAGCAAGAGTATTTATGCCTCTTCTCTAAGTGACAATTATCTTTTAGCATTTTCCTACTATGCAACATTTTTTCTTGGCTTTATCTTCCTTTCTCCTATGGCAAGGAGTCGCATGTCATTGATGTAAAGTTTACATAATCTCTCCTATGTATGTACCGTTTATATGCATGTGCAAACTTTAAATAATATTATCCTCAGTAAAGATTAATCAAAGATTCATCGATGCTCAATACTTTAGTGTCCCATATGTTGCTTATGCTATGCACGGATTCATCACATAGCAACTAGGTGCAATTTAACTCCCTTTGATACAAGCACTTCACAAACTTCATCTTTGAATATTTGAGATGCGATTTATCCTTTTCAATGACCTATTCTAGAACCACAAGGTACGGAGCCTAATGCATCTCTTGCGAGCATTAAAACAAGCATCTATCAATGTGAAAATACATTACTTATGACTGGTACCGCAATTGGATTGATAGTGGTGCCTTCGCCCGAAGCTCTGTTGATGGTTGTCATCCGCACACGACATTCTTCGCTTGGAGGCCATCGTCCGCAAGTAGACTCAAGAGATTAAGAAGGTGGAATAGATTTGAGATGGGAGAGTGAAAGAGAAGATGGTTAAATCGAGGATTGAGATAGAGGGAAATTGTGCAACCTCTTAGGGTAACTCTTCTCTCTCTCTCTCTCTCTCGCGCGCTCTCTCTCTCTCTCTCTCTCTCTCTCTCTCAAGCTCTCTCTCACAATCTCTTAGAGAAGTATACTCTCTCTCTCCCTCTCTCTTGCAGCCTTTCAGGGTCTCCTTATGCCCTCTTGTGCCTCCCCATGCCTCATATTTATAATGAATCAGATCATAAATCTGATGGTTGCATTGGCTCCAAAAGGGGGGTAAAGCCCCAAGACACTTGATTAGAAAGCTCTTAGTTCACTCCTTGTTCTTTTCTCTGTTCAAAGTGCTGTCTACTGCCTGTAGACTGTGATCGCGGCGCGCGTGATTTTGCCAGTTGCTCTTCTTTATTTTTCTTTTTATAAAAATCTCCAAAACTAACTAAAACATCACTTGTCTTTTTTTTTAAAATGACTTTTAGTTCTATCTTTTTAGGATAATATCTAAAATATAATAGTTTTCCCTCCCCCCCAAGAATATAATATTTTTGGACCATTCAAACTATACACATTAATACTTGTGATTAATATGGCTCATGAGTCCCATTCACATTGTACTTTTCGTGAAGGGTGGCTACAGTCCTTATCAATCCGAGAAAAATGTCAGATTTATGACTTGATTTTTTAAATATATTTTTAATTGAATGAAAGTTATTAGCTATTAATGCTAGTCAGTTTTTACTTTAGTTAGTCTTTAGTTAGTAATCTTACTAACTTATTAATTGACTAACTAACTTTTGAACTAACCAACTAACTTTTATTGCGTGGAAATATTACAACGATGTTGACTGCCATCATAGGTCATTGATAGCCCATGAAGTAAGCTTCATTTTCATGGAAAAAGTTTCAAAAATAATCAAGTATAGCTCCTGTAATGTCAAAAAAACAGGCCTTTGTGGAAAACCCTAATTGTGACTCCATAGCCATTTTCACCTAAGCTCAAAAATCTCATCATTTTCTCTCTTCTGCCACTTGGAGCAACCCATTGCTACTATAATCTATTATCCCAGCATCAAATCAAGGAGGGGAAGGACCTAGAAAGATTGAAGAAGGATCGATATCCCCCAATAAGAAGATTCAAGTTCGACATAGTCTTTACATAGTGTGTTTTCACACTGTCATTACTTGTGTCTCTTGACACATTGTAATCTGCTCTTCCATTGATAAAATCTAAGAATTTAGGTGATGATTTTTTATTGTCCCTAAAAATCCAACATGGGAAAAGGCTCTCCAATGGCTTGCTTCAAAGGGGTTGAGTTTCACATCGCAGGCCCGCATCAAGCTCATCCTAAAAAAGAAGGGTCTTTGGGCCATCACCAATGGCAAAGAGCAGAAGCCTCATCATGTGGACCTTGCAGTCACTTGGCAAAATAATGATGATAAGGCTCAGAACATTATCAAACTAGAGCTAGATGACAGCTATATCCACCATGTGGATAATTGTGATACTTCACAGGATACTTGAAAGAGACTTGACACTCTGTTTGGTGCACAGTCTAAGTCATCAAAGTATGTCCTCTTGATTGAATTTTTCAGGCTTGAAATGAAGTCCAGCACATCACTACTCACACATCTAAATTACATGGAGGGACTTCTGACCAAGCTTGCAGGAATCAACATTAAAATGGAAGAAGATGTTTGCATTGGTGTTCTGCTCAAAAGTTTACCTCCTCAATATAATAATGTGTCAACAACTCTAATCAATATGCCAAATCTTGAGCTTGTTGATATCCAAACATCACTGTTAGAGGAGGAAAAGAAGCTAAAAACTAAGGAAGAACCAAGCACCTCTAGAGATGAACAAGCATTAAATGTTGGCAATAGGTACAAATGCAAGAAGGACCAGATTTTCTGTGACTTCTGCAAAAGGACCGGACACACCGAGAAAAGAAGAAGAAGAACATGGAGCAAAAGAAGAAGAAGACCACTAGGAGAAGGACAAAGCTCATTAGTCCTTCTATTCGTATAGACTTTTTTATCCTTGTATTGCCTAGCCCTAATGCTTCAAACATAAACTTGTAAACTCCTCATGTAGCCTTGTACTACAGCCTCTGTACACTTTGTGAGGCCCCTGTTACAGCCTCTAGATGTCCACCATGTTTGTGGTACCCACACTTAGCCTTTTTTGCAACAGCCTCTGGTGTTTTGCTATGTCTATGGTGTACCCACACTTTGCAAGTATTGCTTTCACTAAAGCCTCTATATGCTTTGTACTTTTGGTTGTGATTGAGGAGGGGTGTTGAGATGTTTGTAATCACACCTACTTTAGTCTCTTTGAAAGGAGCAGTGAGGGCTTAGGACAAGAATCCCATAAGCACAGTAGGAGGATGTGCTACCTAGACTTTCCTATAAAGCATTGTACTTGCTTCCTTTTCTTTAAGATATGAAAGTACTCTTTTCTTTTCAGTAAAGTGTCTATGTCATAATCCACACACAAGATTGTGTTTATGAGTCCAAGTCTCAATCTTGGAACCTAATTCACTTGTGTGACAGTTAGTCTTGTCTGTGTCCATTTCTTCACGAGTTTGGGCTTCATCTTCCAACCTCCATAGCTTCCGCATTGCCATGTCCTAGATCCATGTTTTTACGCTGAGGAGTTTGATGGTGACTACATCTTAGCAGCCTCTTCATGTGATATCTCTCAGCTGATCGAGGCTCAGTCTATTCATTCAAAGTGTTCATCTTGGATTTAAGTGCATCTTTTCATGTGACCCCCTACTGTGAGTGGTTTCATACCTATCGCAGTGTATCTGGTACTGTGCACTTAGGTGGGTGATCATCGGTCTCTTGCTATTGTTGGCATTGGTGATGTCACTCTACAGTTTCCATTTGTTAGAACTTTTATTTTGCATAATGCACGTCATGTACCCACACTGACTAAAATCCTTATGTCTACTGGGCAACTTGATGATGCAGGTTATCATATATACTTTGGTGATTCTGTATGGAAGATAACTCATGGCAGGCTTGTTCTTGCAAGAGCTGCCAAGTCTGGCAGCCTCTATCCCTTGGTTGTATCTGGTACTACTTACCACATTTTGTCAGTGGGTTTTATCCCACATGTATCTTTGTGGCATGCTCACCTCGGGCATATGCCACTTAAGGGAATGAAAATGCTTAGTATACTTAGCTAAGCAGACTTACCACAACATTTTTGGGCTGAGGTAATCTCTACTACCATGCATCTCATTAACAAGTCACCTTGCAGTGGTAATGACTTCTAGGTTGCTGCAGAGGAGGTATGGGTAGGAAAGCATCCCTCATATGCTCATCTTCATGTATTTGGATGTGAGGCCTTTTGCCATGTGCCCAAGGATAAATGCAATAAGCTGGATCCTAAAAATGTGAAATACATTTTCTTTGGCTATGGAGATGCAGGTGAGATGGGATATCGTCTTTGGGATTTGTGAGTGAGGAAAGTGATCCACAGCCATGATGTTTTGTAACATGAAGATAAAATGCATATGCAGCCTGAGAAAGTTGTTGAGGTATGCAGGGTTATCTTTCAAGAGGAGCCCCCTACTCCCACATAGCTAGCTAGACAGTTTGCACTACCTAATCCTCATGGCCACGATATTAGACAAGATATTGGACATGCATCACAACCTGCAATGAGGTGTTCTATTAGAGATAAACAACCTCTTGACTGTTATGAGCCCTCTATAAATTATGTCTTGGTTATAGATGCAGGAGAGCCTCTCACCTATGATGAGGCTATGCGCAAGGGCAACATTCACTCCTGGGAGAGGGCTATGCAATAGTCTAAGATTGACTCATTGCATAAGAATCCTACGTGGAATTTGGTTTCCTTGCCTAGTGGCAAGAGGACTTTGCCTTACAAGTGGGTGTACAAGTTGAAAAGTACCCATTGACACCCTAGGATGGCATACAAGGCCAGATTGGTAGCAAAGGGTTTTAGGTAGGAGCATGGTGTTGACTTTGATGAGGTCTTCTTTCCTGTTGTTAATATGACCACCCTACGCTTAGTCTTGGCTTTGGCTGCACAGCTTGACTTGGACTTATATCAATTGAATGTCAAGATGGCTTTCTTACATGGGGACTTGCATGACAAGATTTACATGGAGCAGCCTAAGGGCTTTGTAGAGCCTGGCACGGAACAACTAGTGTGTAGATTGAGAAAAAGTCTTTATGGCTTGAAGCAGGCACCTAGGGGATGGTATCATAAGCTCGATGCATTTATGCAGTCACATACAGGGCTATAGTCATAGTGCTATGGATCTATGCTTGTACACGAAGAAAGTTGTGATGGATCTTTATTTATTTTGGTACTCTATGTGGATGACATGGTTTTGGCAAGGAAATCTCATGATGAGCTAGATGCTCTTAAGGCTCAACTCAAGAAGATCTTTGAAATGGAAGTTCTAGGATATCCATTGCCTTCTCATGTGAAGGTATCATAGGCCAATTGTCCATAGATATATGAGCAGAGGGCTGAGATGGCCAAGATTCCCTATGCATCTGTAGTGGGCAACCTTATGTATGCTATGATAGCCACCCATCCAGATATTGCTTTTGCAGTTGGTGTTGTGGCATGTTATATGGCTACACCTGGCAAGAGGCATTGGGATGCCATGAAGGGTATCATGAGGTACCTAAAGGGCACTGCTGATATGTGCATATATTATGGCAACTAGGATACAGGAGTCATGGGATACAATGACTCTGACTGTGTAGGACATGCAGATAGTATGAAGTCCATCTTTGGCTATGTGTTCACTTTTGCTAGAGCGCTATTTCATGGATGTCTAGGGTACAAAAATGCATGGCCCTTTCTACTATAAAGGCTAAGTATGTCGCAATCACTAAGGCTTGCAAGGATGCTATTTGGTTGGGTGGTTTGATTGCTGACCTTGGTATTGTAGATGCTTTCCCTACACTACATTCGAATTCTATGAGTGCTATCCAGTTAGCCAAAAATCCGATCTTCCATGCAAAGAAAAAACACATTGAGGTGAGTTATCACTTCATTTTTGGGGTCTTTGAGGACAGGTTTGTTGACATTGTCAAGATCTTAACTGACCAAAATCATGCAGACTTGCTCATGAAAAGCCTCTCTATAGAGCACTTTGCCTTCCTTAGGAAGTTGATGGGTGTTGGATGAGATGACGTATTTCCTTATCCTCTTGTATCTATGTACATGTTGTACTGTATTTTTTCTTTTTTCTTCTCACTCCTCACTGAGGCAGATTCACCTTTAAGTGGGAGGTTGTTGGGGGTAAAGGCGCCTCCGCCTAGCCGTTTGTGTATTATTACTACACTAATAGTACTCGCACATGCACACTGCAAGTGATGGTGGGCACCCATCACTGTCACTTTATTCTTTATTATTTTAGTGACATTTGAATAAAGGGAAGGCCGGTCACACCTTGTGACTATTGGAGTTCCCACATTTGGAGTCTCTCTCTTTCTTGCTCTTGCTCCATCTACCATAGCTCTCACCTCCATGCTCTCTTGCTCGATCCTTCTCACCTTTCACCATGCAAAGCAACAGGAAAGGAACAAAGAGCTTTCCCATATAATATCAGTGTGCCACAAATATTGGACCTAGGGGTTATCAAGTTGGGTGCATCCGCCAGTGGCCTCAATCAGTCGGCTCCGTGCCTAACCCCATAGCTCTTCCTATCCCCCACTTCACACTTAGGGCACATCAAGGATAGAACACACCTAGGGATTTTGTGCTTTCCTATGGTTAGAATTGTCTCCCTAAGTCACAACCATGGATTCACTATATATATTCTCTATATGACGTGCGTTCATGGCCTATTTATAAATATCCTAACTTGTGAATTTTTCTTGAATAAAACACAACCCTTTTCTATTCAATTTGTAAGTAACCCCTTTATATGACACCCTTAAGTATGTAAAAAATGTATAAAAATGGTGTTTTAAAATCCCCTTAATTTGAACTCACGTTATATATACATATATTCATGAGTGACACCCCCGAGGTGTGGGACAATACCACAAGCTTCCTTGAGGTTCGTCGACCCAACTCCCAATTTCACTGGCATGGACACCTTGCACTGCACCGTAAGGTAGGCATACCCCCTAGATAGTGAAAAAAATTGTCCTTAAAGTCAATACCTTACGATGATAGTTGGCCAATGATAGCATGAAACTCACTCTATTTCAACAGAAGTTTTATTCTTAGGCATGCTTCAATCTTTGTATCAAAATAGTTTCCTTTCATAACTTGCTTATTCTAATCTAGTGGCTAAGTCAAGAATGGTGTCTACATCCCACTTCTCTTTTGTTGCTTAACTTTATGCTTAACATGTTCTAATCCTTAGTTTTGCTATATAGTTAAGGTATTCGAATCATTTGTTACTCCTACTTGGTCTTTAGTAACTCATCCTTTTCCTGCATCAGTAGAGATCCTTGAGCTATTTTTGATTGTGACTTTTCACTTTTAGCTTATTGGTCTCCTATAAAACTTTTCACTTTCTTGCTTTGCCTATTCCACAACCTTCTTTAGCTATTGTAGTTTCTCTTTTTAGTTGCTTGTTTGCCCAACCTGGACATTCAATTCACTATCTAGCCGATCATTTGTGTTTGCGACAGTCACATACTTGAAGGTGAGGGGAAGGTGGAAGCAAGAAGGGAGAAAGAGCTATGGAGGTTCAAGTAAGAAGAGAGAGATGCGGTGTGTGGGAGACCCAATAGTCACAATGTGTGACCTACCTTTCCTTATTCTATTTGTCACTAAAAGAATAAATAATAAAGTGATAGTGATGGGTGCCCATCACTTGTAGTGTAAATGTGTGTATGTATGTATACAAGTAAATGTAGGCAACTAGGCATAGGTGGCCTTTAACCCTAAACAATCTCCCATTGAAAGGTGAATGTGCCTCATCAAGGAGTAAACAAAAAAAGAGGGAAACTACATAAACTACAAGAGGATGAGGAAAGATATCATCTCATCCTATGCACATCAACTTCCTAAGGAAACAGGGAGACTTTTAGTTAGTAGATTTGCAAAATTAGTATCTATAGATATCTTAACAAGTGAATACAAACTTGAACGAGCTATGATAGATATTACCAATGAGAATGGAAGCCTATTTACGTGAGCACTCTCCGAATCCCGGAAAGTCATGCATCGTCCACATGAGAATGGCTCGAATATGGCAGACCCTCGACCATCATGCTTGCTCATATCTTGAATGGTGACCCCCTCCTCCCACAAAATCTTAAGCTCATCAATTAATGAACAAAGATACACATCTATATTTTTGAGTTTGTAGCGGCCGAGGACGAGTAAGCTAAGGATGAGATGTCCTTTCCTCGTAGAAAGCCATGGAGGGATATTGTAGTTGACAAGGACTATAGGCCACACACTGTAAGAAGAGCGCAGACCGAATGTGTTCACGCTATCCATTGCAAGACTGAGTCGAAGATTCCTTGGCTCTCGGGAAAAGCCTGGGAAGGTAGAGTCAATGTGACTCCATGTGCGTGAATCCGCTGATATTCGTTGAACTCCATCTGTGGACTTATTCTGCGCATGCCACATTACCAAATTCACCATGCTGGACATACGAAACATGTGGTTTATGTGGGGGATAAGCGGAAAGTGTCTAAGAACTTTTTGAGGGATGGCTTGCCCTTGTAAGTCCTGTCAATACCTGTGAGAACCACACTTTGGACATGTCTCCATAGTCTCGTATTCTCCTCGAAACAGTATGCGATTGTTGATACATGCATGGATGCTGTTGTAGTCCATGCCAAGCTTTTGTAAAACATGTTGTGCATCATTGCGAGACTCAGGCATGGTATTTGCAAGTGATAATGTATGATACTTCAGTAACCTGAAAAAAATCATAAAATACCTTGAAAAAGCACAAATGTTTTTAATGATAGTGCCGAAAAGAAATCAACGAAGCATACGTACAAGGTACTTGATCAACTCGGTCACACTTGCATCGCTCCACCCGTATTTTGCTTACACACTTAGGAGTGCATCAGTGTTTTCAGGTGAGATACTCGACGCCATCATATAATGGTATGGATGCTTCCTCTCTAAGTGGATTAGAAGTCTCGACATCCATGGAAATTAATGCATCGATCATTGCCTCCATCTCAAGCTCTTTTTCTCTTATTTCCTCTCCCTCTCTCATTTCCTTTTCTCTCTTCATCTCCCTCTCTCATTTCCTCTCCCTCCCCCTCCCTCTTCCTCTCTTTCTCTCTTTTTCTATTATGTTTAATGTTTCTCTCTCATTTCCTCTCCCTCCCTCTCCCTCTCCCTCTCTTTCTCTCTCATTTCCTCTCCCTCTCTCAATACACATGAATTTTAACAAAAACAAGTAAAAGAGAAAGAGAAAACACAAAAACAAAGCAAGAATGAACAATGCATTCACCGTAAAGGCTTGAAGAAGGGTTTGGCGGCTCCTCTCCGCGACACAGCTCCTCTTCGCCCTCCGTACACTTCCTCCTCTTCTTCCGAACAGTGGCGGCGGCAGTGAGAAGCTTTCCCTCTCCCTTTTTCTCTCTTTCTCTCTCTCCCCCTCTCAAATGCAAGATGTTCACTCTCCCTTTCGCTCTCCCTTTCACTCTCTCTTTCATGTATGCGTGCAAAATAACGCGCTCGGGTTTCGACCCACGTTTTTTCGTATGAGTACTGTCGCTATTAGCATCGCTAATAGTGATGCAAATAGTAACGCCGCTATTTTGCATCGAAAACCGCCATTGCTATACCTCCATATCCTTGTAGTGATAAGTAAGGACTTTCTTAATTCCAATTTTGATGAATGATGGAATGAGGTGGATGGTGTGACATATTTTTGTGTAGAGTAATGGTATTTAGTGTTACCTTCCATTACTTGATTGCATATTCATCATTGTATATGCACTTCTAGCATCAACATTGGACGATGAAAGCATGCCAATGGATTCCCTTGGAGTCCATTGAAGACTAGGACAATAAATGTATTTCCTTGATATCCATTGAAGACATGGGACAAGCATTTGATATTCCAATTTATATGCTAGGTGGAATGATCGAGTCAATTACAGTGAGTGATTGTTGGAGTCTCCTAAATCTACAAGAGCATATTGTCTTGACGTGAAGTGTTTGTATGAAGAACTGTAACTTTTGTATTGGTGGTAGAAAGGTGAGCTTATTTAATACTAGAATTGTTATATTTTGATTGGGACATAATATTTCAAATCTTATTTGATTTGTTTTCCCTTTCAAATGGGAGAAAGGATGGAGAAGAATTATATGCTATATTAAATGCTTTGCAACAAGTCAGAATTTGCATGGAAAATGATGTGTCAAAAATTTATAATCAATAGATTGTGGGATTTTATTTTTAATTATTTATATATTTTTAAGATTCGCTAACATGATATATTTTGGATTCTTTGTAATTTTTTTTTAAATTTTCAAAGCTTTATTAAAAACTTTAATGGATTTTTAAAAACTAAAATGTTAAGTCCATGACCTAAAATTTTATTCACTTGACTCATTTTCATTTTCCAACTCTCCAATCACTTCTCCTCTCCTACAAGCAGGCTTATACTTGCCTCCTACACCCCTCCTCCCATGATGGATTGCACTTTTACTACATTTGCATAATTCTTTCAAGACACAATATTCATCGAGTGATTAGATCTCTACCAAATCTTTTGTTCCAATATCAAGTATTACAATATAGTATTGTGGCATGGTCCAAGCCTATAGTACCCTATCGAGCATATGAATATAGACCTTGAAGAGTATACCGTCAGCTTTAAGATTTTGTCAAGGAATAGATACCCTATAATCTCCTGAAGTACATCAATTGCATAGAGCTATTTTGCAAATGACTATGTCATTTTTGTGCAAATCTTACCCCTTTCTACTTCAATAACCTCACTCCTCGATGGGCCAAGGAATACTGCATTAACTAACATGGCACAAAATACCTCTCTTAGATAGCCACCTTCATTTTGTTACTCAATGAAGGTGAGGGATCCCACCTAATCACAGTGGATGCTAAAGGGCACATGGGAGGGTTGCTAAAAGATGTTCTTGATCCAAAGCCTTCAATAGTGTGGAGGTTGCAGAAGAGGTAAAATCTCTAGAATAGTTGATAGAGCTATCGTCAATGTGGATTTCTTGGGAGGTGGATCATGTGAGCAGGAGGGCACATCCTCTACTATTGATGTAGACTATTGTATAGATAGCATGAGCAAAGTATTCATTGATGTCAAAGAATGCGTTTCTCTATTATGTGGATAAATTTTTTAGAGTGAGGGAGGATGAGGTGTTGTTGATACTGGCAATCACCAATGACTTTCCCCTTTTGTCTAATGAGATTTGCTAGTAAATTACATCAACTTAAAGTTGGAAGACATAGCAGGTACACTCATAGCTCTTGGAGATGCTATGGACTTGGTGGAGCATGCCAGGGCTAGCACCCAAAAGCTTGAGATAGTGCATGTTAGCTTGGTGGAAGGACATGTGCCCTTGGAAGAGCAGCGATTCCCCTCAATTGATATCAAGTGTAGACTTGACTAAACCCTTAAAGGTTGGCACTAATGTTGAGTAAGAAGTAGTGTATCTAGTTCATCTAGACACTTTGTTTTACTATGCATACTATTTTGAGCTAATTTTATGTCAATGTAGGCTATGCTCCACATTGATGATTTTGCAAGTTACCACAAGGGTTGAGGAGTGTTTGGAAAGGATGCCTCGATAGGTCACTACATTACTAGCTAGATTCCCACTAATGACATAGCCATTGTTATGCCACATTCACCCTAGATGGGAGAGCTCAACTCTCTATCTTGAAGGCCATGTTAAAAGTGTTGTGTACTTCCGCCATCACCCCAATGTATACAAGATAATTCTTGTTAAAAAGGAGTTAGTGAAGCATGTTTTTGGTACACCCTTGTGCCAAAGTGTATTGCAAGGTGTGGACATTGGCAAAACCATAGGAGTGAGCTAGGCTTCCATATGTAGGAGAGCATCAAGGTTGGGTTGCTACTACCACATGCCATGCAGAGGCGCAAGTAGGCTCCATGAGAAAATCAAGGACTTGAAAATGGCATAAATCTTGTATTAAGCCTTGGGATACCAAGCAAAGCTTTGCAAAGAAAAAACCCCTTGCACTCTCTAGTATAATACAAATATATATATATTGCAATCTATATCTCAAATATACTTTTATTTTTGTTCAACTGTCATAAGATTAAAGTCTATTATGAACCAATGTCACGTGGTATATGTGTTAATATTTTCAGAGCATAAAAGATGTGAAAAAATATAATTAGAAATTTGCGGTGAAAATTTATTGTTTGACAATCCATACAGCTTAATTTTGCCTTAAAATGCCAAAAAATGGTAATTTTTTTTTAAAAAAAAGAGTTGAGCACCAATCCTTGGATGCTATGATGCATGAATGGGTAGGTAAAACTAAGTTGGGTTGTCAAACTAAAAAAAAACATTACTACAATTTTTTAAAACATTTTGTTGAGGGTTGAATTGATTTTTTTTTGGTTGCTTTTATAAGTTGAATGGTTGATTTTGTGGTGGATTGATTGGTTTTTTGATGAGTTTTGAAGTGGTTTAATGAGTTTTGGAATAGGTTGAGTAGGTTTGAGAAGCTCATAATGGTTTTTAGTTGAGTTATGCTATGTTGATTAGTTTTGTGGTGTATCTATTTGGTTCTAATGGGTTAGTTTTTTGCTTCTGTTTTGATTTGTTTTCATTCTCTTTGAAAGTTTATGATTGTGAATGAGTGGTTTGAGGAATGATTGAGAGTGTGTTGAAATGTTTTTAATGGTTTGAGTTGGTTTTGGTTTGAGCTGTATGATTTCTATATTTTCTGCTGAATCTTTTGTAGTTTTCTATATAGCTTTTGTATGTCTTTTATTGGTTTATGTTTGCTTTTGTGAGTGTTCTATTGGATGAATGATTAGCTTGGGGATGTGTTCTTGTCTTGGAAAGAGATGAATGGAAGATCTTTGAAGCTAATTGAAGCATAAAAAGTAGCTGTTGAAGGCTTGAAGTAAAGATTGCAATGATAGTGACAATAGTGAGCTCTCAAGGGATATTGTAGTATCTCTAATGCCTCTTCATATCACACATGCCTTTTGGGAGGGGTATCCATGACCAAGAGAGGATTATTGAGAGTGATACTTTATTAATATCATGTATTATTGAGAGAAAGACAATATGAGAAACATAGTGTATGAGAGATAGTCAATTTCTATGAAAAACAATGTATCCATGAGTGACACTATAAGAGAGATTGAGAGAAAGACTATGAAATACGAATACTATAAGAGAAATTGAGTGAAAGACTATGAAATATGAATACTATGTGATGAATTCTATTCAAGATTGAGCATTCCTTTGTGTTCTTTTGGTTCTTTGATGGTTTCTATAAAGAATATGAAGAATATTTTAAAGTTCTATTGTGATAAATCTGTGGGAGATCTTACATATGATGTTGCGTGAAGATTTGTTATTCCCGGTGTTCTTTTTCTTTCTATGGTTTCTTGAATAATGAAAAACATGCTTGTTGGTGTTAAAAGATATACTTTCTTACAGTACTTTCCCCCTTTTCTTGGTGTTCCTCTTGGGGCTCCATGTTTTTGGTGCACAGCCGCGGAAGGACTACCATCAACAAGCACCAATATAGACTAAAAATGGAAGCAATGGCATTGTTGAAGAGGAAGAAAAGTAATGGAAGATTGTAGAATTCCTAATACTATTGAATAATTAGAGATCTTCCTTGCTAAAGCCACTTTTTACAAGAAATGGATTTCTCAATGGAAAAAACATATCACTATTTTGATGTAGACTCTATGTGAGAGACTAATGTCTTCTGAAGCTACAAAAAGTTATATCACTATAGCCAACTGTTTTTCACAAAATTGAAGAGAAAAATAGATAGAATAAGTATCAATGGAAGATTTGACATTTATTGAAGAATTATCAGACATTATCGAGTGGGAGATTGTGAAGAATAAGAGTTGTGGTCAGTGGAGGTTCACAAGAATAAGAAGAAAAAGAGTTGGGATTTGATTGTAGATGCGCAAGAGCAAGATATGTGGGACACTTACTATTGGAAGAGAGGGAGAGACAGAGAGTGGAGCAGAAGCCATGAGCATTAGCTTATCTTCTTCTTCTTCATTATTCCATTCACTTATTCTACTAAACTGAAAGAGAGAGTATTACACTAGGTTTCACTGACCATCATCTAACTATGGTTAGGTCCAGACTTATTAATGTCACACACATGTACAACTGTCTCCTGCTAATATCAGTAAGTCACATAGACATAAAGAGAGATGGGGTGGAGCTTGATTTCTAACACTCCCCCTCAAGCTCAAACCATTTGTAATACTCCAAGTAGCTCCCTAAAATAGATGGAGTTTTCTTTATCAAGTGATTTGGTAAAGATATCCGCTACCTGGTCTTTAGTCCTCACATGCATAAAGTCAATCTGCTCTACTAGTACCATTTCTATGATGAAATGGTAATGTACTTCAATATGTTTAGATCTTGCATGGTAGGGGGATTGCTTGCAAGCATCACACTGTTCATATTCACTTTGCTGTCTAAGTGTATCCCCAAGTCATTCAATAACTTCAACAACCAAATAGCTTCAGAGGCCATTAAGGCCACACCCCTATACTCAACTTCTATACTAGACAATGCAAATGTAGGTTGTTTTTTACTTTGCCAATTGATCATGCTGCTACCCAATCCAAATGCATATCCACTAGTTGACCTCCTATCACAGGCACAACCAACCTAGTCAGTGTTAGTGTACCTTGTCAATTCAAGGGGTTTTCGATATGCATAAAACAACCCATATTCTATCATACCCTTTACATATCTCATGATTCTCCTGACTGTATCTAAATGCGGTTTGCCAAGTTTCCTGTATGAATTGACTGATCTGCCCCACAGCATAGCTCAAGTCAAGTAGATTAAGCTGCCCACCATCTTTCTATACATGGTAAAATTCTCTATCTTAGTCCCAACATCAATCTGTATCTTGACATTTTGGTCTAGGGGTGTATCCATAGTCTTACATTCAGCCATACCTTACTTCTGTAACATATCATAAGCATACTGCTTCTGCAATAACCATATGCCTTGAGGTTTCAACACTACCTCAATTCCCAAAAAATATTTTAGCTCACCAAGATCTTTGACTTTGAATTTAGCCTACAACAATGACTTTATTTAGCAATCCCGATCTCATAATCTCCAGTAATATCAAATCATCGACATAGACAACCAGAAACACATAGCCATGATCTATCTTCTTTCACAAATAAACTATGATTTGCCTCACCCAATATAAATCCATGTTGCTATAAATAACTGCCAATTTGACCATTCCAAGCTCTGGGTGCCTGTTTCAGCCCATATAATGCCTTTTTTAGCTTGCATATATGTGTCAAAAAATTCGAATGCACATAGCCTTCAGGCTGCATCATATAAACTTATTCCTATAAGTCACCATTTAGAAATGCATTTTTAACATACATTTGCCATAACTTCCCAGCCTTTAGTTGTTGCCAATGCAATGATTGTTCTGACTGTTGCCATTTTAGTTATAGGATTAAAAGTCTCCTCATAGTCAAGGCCATATTGATGTGCATACCCTTTTGCAACTAGCCTAGCCTTATAGCGTTTCAATGGCCCATTCAACTTGGATTTAACCTTGTATACCCATTTGCAACTAATGGGGACTTTGCCTTCAGGCAATTGAACCAAATCCCATGTTCCATTTTCAGCCAAATTTGAATACGCTTCGTCCATGGTAGCACACTAGTTCTCATCTGTGATTGCCTCATCAAATTTAGTGGGTTCTTTGAAGCCTATCACCTTAGTCATATAGGTGTAATGGTGGGTTGAATATCTAGTGTATGTAAACCTGTCAATTGGTTTTTTGACCCTCTTAGATATTCGCAACTATGGCTCACTCTGAGCTTGCCTCTCATGAGGTGGTACATACCAATGGGATACCAATTCTGCCTTGCACCAGGCATCATAACAAAAGGAATTTCCAACTCACTGTCCAAGCTATCACTACTGGACGACTCATAACCTACACTAAGTGGACCTGTTACATCCTCAAACATATTTTTTTCCCCATTATCCAATCTCCCCCTCACTGACATGTCCATGTCAGTGGATGTAGGAGTGCGATTCCGCAATCTTTCTGGCCAAGGACTCACTGTAGATGACACATCACCTGTCGGACCACTCATAGATGTACTAACTGCAAGGGTATTTTCAACATTACTTGTGCTGGTTGATCCATCAATAGCCACTGCAATTGGATTCCCATAGCATGAGGCCAGATCGTTAAAGTCAACATCTTTGCTTATCAACGTCTCATGAGTAGACGACATATGGCATTTATAGGCCTTCCTACCCTGTGCATAACCCAAAAACACACTCTTGATAGCTTTAGGATCTAATTTCTTCCTCTTTTCATTAGGAATATGCATGTATGCAATGCAACCAAAGACCTTTAAGTGCCTAATGCCAGGCTTATGACCGTACAACCTCTCATAAGGTGTTACATCATGAATCCCTACTATAGGGGTTCTATTCAGCACACATACAACAGTCACCACTTCTTCAACAGCCCAGTAAGCATTGGGAAAACACTTTTCATTTAGCATGGCTTTAGTTGACTCCATCAGTACCCTATTTTTCCTCTTTGCTACACCTTTCTGTTTAGTGTATAGCTGCAAGTAAGCTATCTTTTGATCCCATACTTTGCAAGATACCTGTCAAACTCTTTAGAGACATATTCTTCGCCTCCATTTGATCTAAGATAAGAGATATATATTAGTCCAACTCATTTTCAGCATGCTTCTTGAAATCTCTGAATGCATCAAACACTTCATCTTTATGTTTCAATATGTACAACCAAGTGTACCTATTGAAATCATCAATGAAAGATACATAGTAACGAGCACCTCCAAATGAAGTGTTATGAGATGTCAAAGTGTATCAACTGCAAAGGTCTCAAGCTATTCTTCACATGTCTCATAAAGGGAAATTGTGCCTGCTTTCCAAATTGACATGCAAGAGACATACATGGCTAAAGCCATTATACTTGAATTTGGGCAATCCAAGTACCACCTCTTTCTACTACATAGATTTCAGCTTTTGAACATTAACGTGGCCAATACTCTTATGCCAAATCTCAACATCCCATATAGTACCCTCATCATGTGCAAACATGGCTGTTGTAAGTTTTGGAATGGATGTATCCAAGGTAAACATTGTGCCATCCCTTCTACTTGTGGTAATTAATTTGTAGCCATTACCGTATTCTTCAATAAAGCATCCATCTTTATTGAATCTAACCTACAAATTTTGTTTTGCCATTTGTTCCACTGATAAGAGATTCTTAGTTTTTGATGGTACATGGAATACATCATGCAAGTTCTTTCTCTTGCCATCAGACATCATCAACATAACAACTCCTATGTCATCCCCAGTACAAACACAACAAGTTGAACTTGCAACCAACTCATCAAACCACTCTCCATGGGGTGTCATATGGTTAGAAGCCCTAGAGTCAATGTACCATCTCTCATCTCTTTTCTGCCTAGGTGCATTCTTGGACACATGCTACATGGCAAACAACCTGTCATCCTCCACATCATGAGCACTGCTAGAAGATGCACAGTTCCCATGTTGTCAACCCTTAGCCTTCATATCTACCTGCTTCTTATGACAATCCTTTGCAATGTGTCCATATCTGCCACAATAATGGCAGTCTTTGTACCTATTGGACTGATCATTCAACTACCAGGATCCCCACCTCTGCCTTGGGGTTATATCCCCCTACCTGTAAAGACACCAGATGCATGTTGGGCTTGTGTATTTGTGCCATCCCAATTACTCTGTTGCTAACTACTCTCCATAGGTGTTCAGAGTGTCTCCTCGACCTCAAAACAAGCCATGGCCTCTACCGCCTCTACCATGCTAGCTAGAATAAAGGATAGTGTATTTGCTTTGAGATGTACTAGAACCTATGTTCAATCCAAGCTTTACTTTCTCATGCAACAACAAAGCAAGCAACTCATCTTAGTCAGGGGGTTCAGCTATGATAGAAATAGATGTATCAAATGCTTTATATTCCTTGCCAAGTCCATTCAGAGTGATTGCAATCATATCATCCTTAGATACCTGTGATCCAATAGTGGCAAGCTTGTCTTCTATGGTCTTAATCTCCATTGTGTAAGCTTGGATCCTTCTGCTATTCCTAGACATGTTGTTAAATTGTTGTTTCAGCTGAATCTTTGGTGCATGTGTTACATTTCCATAGTTCTTCATGAGTATGTCCCAAGCATCCTTCGAGGAATCACATCTAGTGATCTATATTGCCATAGCAATAGATATACATAAGGAAAATAAATGTAGCACTTTGCATGCTCTCTCTGTCCCTTGTTTATGAGCTCTTCTCTCTTCATGTGTTGGCCATTCAGGCAATTCAGGTTCAGCTTCATCACCAGTGCATAGATCCCAATATCCTCCACTGCCAACTAAAAAGTTATTCATTCTAAATTTCCACAATGAAAAATTCTTATTTTCCAACTTCTCACCAACAATCTGGGTAATGTTGTCAATGCCTTTTTGTGCATTTGCCATGTTGCAATACTGACCAATGCCTATTGACTACCTTCAAGCCAACAAGTATCACTGACCAACTACATCCTTTGACTATTTATGATAGTTTTTTGCAACAAATTCATTGTTAAAAATAGGGTATTTCAACCCATCAACATCTCAAAACCATCCACAAACATCTGGCATAACCCATAGGTACATCAGTCAATACGTATACCATGTAGTTGCTTTAAGTCTGTATATCATGCAACCTTAATGCAGTCAAGCAAACATGGACTCTAAAATTTGCAGGCTGTAAATAACCAATAGGTAATTTATAGCCAAAACGGAGGTGTATGCATGTCATACATGTCCCAAAAGCTCACAGACATCTGCTAGTACATGTAGGGTTTCATACATGATAATTCAGGCACATATTAATGCATATACAACAAGTACAAGTGTCAAATATATTGCATGTAGATTGCAGTTAGTAAATACTCAGCCAAACCAAGATGTATTTTAGCTCAAAGAGTCCTCGAACCACTTCATTCATGTGCTATTGTGTGTTGGGGTCAATACATGACCATACATACAACCATAGACACTGTGTCTTCAAGAAGCCAAGTCATAGATTGCATTCCCTGCTTGTAACCAGCCAATACACTTAAATGCATTTCTTTTCAATACTAGATTTTAGATTTCAGTAGCATTCAATGCTTGTCTTAGTCCTCCAAACATTCAGTAGGCATATCCAAATTCATACAATTGACATGAACCAAGCAATGACATGTAATGCTTCAAGTGTAAACAATGCTTGCTGTCCACAGATTCATGACAGTTTTCTAGCCAAGTAAATGCTTCCAGATTTGAGTGTTTTTGTCAACAAACTTCATCCCATAAGCATGAAAACCAATATACATGTCTCCCTAAGCATACATGTGCTCTAATGAAGTCTTCCAGACATGTCTAAGAGCTCCAAACCCTTTTCAATGTAAAGCATATGATATATATACCCTGTATATAGCAGTTCAAGACTATTCCCAGGTCACTATTATAGCTCCATGGAGAGCTCAATAGGCAAGCATTTGTTTTTAGATCCCATCAATGACATTCTAAGATGGTTTTTCAAACATATAGGTAGGGGCTACTACAAGAGCAGCAGATCTTGTTTGTTTTAATGCTTGATGTGCACTCTATTGCACCCAAATTAGAATTCCAAATGCTCCAAAAATCCCATAAACAACCACTTGACCAATGGGAACCACAATGAACCAATGCATACCTTTTCAATGAACAATGGCAGCCTGCATGTCTTTAGATAACCCTAGATCTTCTTTTTCTTCAGGTCTTCTTCACTGCCTCCTACTCCAAAGAGCCCAACTAGCATGGCTCTCATACCATATTGGAAGAGAGGGAGAGACAAAGAGTGGAGCAGAACCCATGAGCATCAACTCATCATCTTCTTCTTCATTATTCCATTCACTTAGTCTACTAACTGAAAGAGAGAGTATTACAGTAGGTTTCACTAACCATCATCTAACTATGGTTAGATCCCGACTTATTAATGTCACACACATGTACAGCTGTCTCTAGCTAATGTCAGTAAGTCACACAGACATAAAGAGAGATGAGCTGGAGCTTGATTTCTAACAACTATTACATAGAGTATTCTTCACAAGATATGCTATTGAGACCCTCCAAAGTTAGTATTATCAAGATGATGACATTGGAGATCTTCAAAAGAATGAATTTTGATATATTTAGAATTGAACATATTCCCCTTTGTAGTGGAACAACTTGGCATCAATTTATGAATGGTGTTAACCTCTGCACAAGAAGAAAGCGAAAAGCACAAGTTGAGTCACCTAAAAGAGGTAGCCCATGAAGGAATTGGATGCAACGGAAGAGGTAAGATAAAAAATGACTAAAAATGCAAGGCGCCCCCAAAACTATTGTAAAAGAGTGCCATGCTCCCTCTTGTGCAAATTGTAAAAGGCAGATGGGCACATGTAAGAAAGAGGGCAAATAGAAGGCACAAAGAAGGAAATGGAAAAATGACCTTGCCACAACGGTTGGTCATGTAAAAAAGGGGATAAGGGGATGACTGCCCAAAAGGAATTTAGGGTTTTGTATATAAAGTTAAAAAGTGAATGAAGAGCTCATTCTTTGGTATGTGACAAAGTGGACTCTTCTTCTTCTCTCTTTCTTTTCTCTTACTTGCTTGCTTGTGAGTGCTTGAGGGAGGGAGTGTGAGTGAGTGAGGGAGTGAGTGTATGAGGGTGAGGGATTTTGGAGGTGAAGCCCTCCACCATTTCCTCTCTTCTCCTTCTCTTCTCTTCTCTTCTCTCATCTCGTGCATGGCTATGGAGGATGGAGCTTGGATGAAGAGGCTTGAGGATACTTGAGCTTGAATCACGAATTGTGGAGCTATCAGAGTGCCTAAGAGAGGAAGCAGCTCAATTGGGAATCAAGGTAAGCTCACTATACTTGTAGAGAGGGGTAGTGCATCATCTATGTGAGAGGTAGCCATTAATGCTCGCTTGAAATTATTGAAGGAATAAGCGGTCTATGGGTCTTGGAAGTTGAGCAAGATCTCCCTTTACATGTTGATTCCATTGCCAGGACCAACGGATTCAAGGTTGAGAGTTTGCGCACTGCATATCAAGCATCAAAGTAAGGGTTTCATCCCCGAATTGGAGCTTAAGGTAGATAGGAGATTTTGGGTTTTAATCCGTGCTACAAGTAAGTATTTTTGGTTTTTGATGATTAGTTGAGTAGGAGAAATCATTTCAGTACTTTGCTTTTGATTTTTGTTGCATTTAGAATAGGTTAGGATCGAGAAATCGAACCGAAAAGCTTAGGGTTTGCTGTTGTAAAAGAGGCCCAAACAGGGCATAAATAGGGCAAAAATGGAAAAAATGAGTGATTAGATGTGTCATAATAGCAAGGGGAGTGGTCGGTGAGATTAAGGTTGTGTCCAACAATTGTTTAAGACCCCAAGAGGCAAGGGAAAGCCTCATTTGTGACCTGACATTGAGAGAGAGAGAGAGAGAGAGAGAGAGAGAGAGAGAGAGAGAGAGAGAGAGAGAGAGAGAGAGAGAGAGAGAGAGAGAGAGAGAGAGAGAGAGAGAGAGAGAGAGAGAGAGAGCTTGGAGGCCCCTGCTTGGCAACGGATCAATTGAGCTAGACCAAAGGTTTTCGTGACATCCAAGTATATGAGACCCTTCCTCCACCTCCCTAGTTGTGTTTTGGAAAATCTAGAGTGCTAGCATTGCTCGTACTAGCAACATCATTTGATTGAATCGTGCTTGAGTCATTGTTTCAACCGATAGAAACAGATGGCTATAACAATGTCTGATTCCTAGGATTGGATGCTCAGACCACCTTGTTTGATTTCCAAAATCAAAAACTTAGAATCGGACGTGCCACATAACCACTCAGACAACCCACCCATGTTCGATTCTGAGAATCGAACAAGAGGAAATCGGACATACCTTCTCGTCTGATCAAATACACCCTGTTCGATCATGAATACTCGGACCTTAGACTCGGACCTAGTGACCTGTCCGATTGGATGCCTATCCAAATCGGATTGAGCGCCCTTGTTAGATTCCTAGAATTAGACATAATTAAAAAAAAACCACCTCATGCTGTCCGATAGTGACAATCAGACCTGACCTTGTTTGATTCCTAGAATCATACACACTCTAAATTAGACATTGGTAAGCTAGATGTTTGATTTTTAGAATGAGACTGTGGTAAATCAGAGACAACCTGAGAGACAAAATCTAGAAATTTGATAAACCTCGACCGATGAAGGGCATGACCCGCAATGGGAGAACTCACCGAACACCTTACAAATAGTTACAGACCTAGAAATCATAGCCAAACGGTCAAGAAGCATGAGACAACATATTTCCACAAACTTGATGTGCTTAGTGCTATAAACACAATATTAGTGAGTTTGGGAATCTCCCAATTCCCCTCTTTTGAATACTAAAAAGGTGGCACCTAGATAACATGGACATAAGTTTCTCTAAACCATATGATGTGACCTATCATTGGAAAGTGTTTGAAAAATGGAATATATTGAGCTATAGAGCGCTCTATTTGGAGTTATAGTATTCAAGTTATGACACATCCAAAGATTTGACAATGTGTCCCAAACTTATGAGAAATTCCCATATTCCCCAATATGGTGTTTATAGCTTGATTGTAAGACCCCAAATTTACCTTGAACAAGCTGAACGACACAACGTAAACCTTAACAAGTGGCAAGGCCAGGAACCAAGCTTAGCGCCCCATTAGGTCATGAGCACAAGTGGAGTGCAAAAGCTAAAGAGTCATCTTGTCTTTGCACTCGTATTGTTTTTAGCGCTTGCAATCCACTTGGTAAGAGCCGAAAGACTTATGGCACACACAATGCACGAAAAAGAGTACCCCCACATGCACTGAGTGACTGTAAGTTGAGAAGTGCTTGTAAATAACAAGGAACACATCGAAGCATAACTCAAGAATGAATCCACCAGTAGGAGGAGATATGGAGACATAGTTGGGTGATCAAAACCCCAAGCATAGGACGGAGCAGAAGACGCAATAGGGGATCCATGAGGAATAGTCACCATTGGAGAAGTGGATCTATCCTAACTAATCAACCTTATCGAGAACCTGATGGAGAGAGAGATCATAGACATGGCAAAGACAAGCACTAACTATGGATAGGATGAGGACTTTGATCTAGGAGGTCTCCCGACTGAAATCCAGCGGCGGTTGGTTGCTAATTACAACCTACAAGCCAGTATAGACCACCACGGCAGGATGTCTAAGGATGTCATGGCAGACCTAAGAGAGGAGAGGAGACTAGTGCACGAAGCTTTGCAAAGCCTAGTGACCCACAATCAAGAATAGCAAGCCAGGAGCTTGCGACAGAACATGGAATTGCGTGAAATTCAGTGGGTGCTAGCGCTAGCAAGCAGAAATAAGATGAGTCCTAATGTCGAGAGAGAAAGAGCGCTAGAGGGAGATCTTACTTTGAGTGAGCTTCTCATGAAGTAACTGTCAGAGAACACTTCTACCGAGCAAAGTGCCATTGCAATGGCAACCTTATTGCTTGGAGGAGTAGGAGTTACTTATGGCTCCAAGAGCCAGTCTAAAATCCCGATAGTTGTGAAGCAACTAGACAAGTACCAGCCTAATGATGACCCATATAGCTTCGTAGAGCAGTTTGAGCAAGTTTGTGAGGACAATGGCCTCACTGATCTTACTTTGCGCTTGCAAGATTTTGGTCTATGCTTAGGAGATAAGGGTAGAACTTGGTACATGAGTCTAGATGCTGCCAAGCGAATTGACTTTGACAACCTCAAGAGTCTCTTCATTAAGAGATTCTCTAAGCTTGGGTACTCCGACAACCTGCTAATGTGATTGATGAATCTCAAGCAGAGGGATAAGGAGGATATCCGGGATTATGTGACCCATATGAGGAGTCTCTTCAAGAGAATACCTATTGGAAAGTGTCCAGATGAGATAGCAATGTCCACAATATTCATTAATGGAATACGAAGTGAAGAGCTCTACAAGGCCTTGGGTGACAACTCAAGCTTACAGTGAGACGCACTAATAACGAGGGTCTTTGAAGAGGCCATTAGATTGGATGACTAGCTCCAGGAGAGAAATTCTAGGAGCTCAAATTGAGAAGAGACTATCTCTAGGAATCCCGAGAGAGCTTCAATGACAAGCGAAAGACTAGGCCCAATTGCTTAGGATAAAGACAAGAGCATTGAATCAAGCCAAAATCTAGCTAAGATGAAGATGGAGATAGCTAGATTACAAGAAATAATGAGATGATTGACACGCCCTCACGTCCAATGCATGTATTGTGGTGGAAACCACTTGCCAGCTGAGTGTTAGGACCCTAGGTTTGCGGTAGGTTTGGCCATAATGCCATGCATTGTAGACTATCGAGAAGACTCCCATACTCACAACCATGTTGAGATTCAAACATCACACCTACTAACAGCCTCTTTGTATGGAGCTTCAAGGCTAAGGACATGCATGCTTACCTATCCCATATGCATAGTGGAGCCTATTGCAGTTTACTACTTTCCTATAAAGCATTGTACTTGCTTCCTTTTCTTAATGCAATGAGAGTACTCTTTTCTTTTCAGTAAAGTGTCAGTGTCATTGTCCACACACACAAAATTGTGTTTATGAGTTCAAGTCTCAATCTTGAAACCTAATTCACTTGTGTGATAGTCAGTGTCTAAGTCTATGTCTACATGAGTCTTCTTCCCGTCTTTGAACCACCATAGACATGCTCTAGATCCATGTAGTCTCACATGGTATCAAAGCCCAGTCGGGCATGGATCAGCTTGGCTTAGTTCTTCTTTGTTCTCTATCAGCTCGTCTTAACCTCAGGTCAACTCAAGACTAGCTCATGGTTCCATTTCTCACCTTCATCTCTACTTGACCTTCCTTGGCAGCCATAGCTAGCCTGCACCCTGCTTGCTTCAAGCTCTTGGATCTCTCTCCACAAGTCATATCTCACTGCAATTCCTTCTGGTAAAATTTTCCTCTAATTCCAGAGCTCCTCCCTAGCATCTCACACCTACACATTGCATACCCTGGAGCTAAGCATTGTCAATCTTCTCAACTTCTGCCTTGGGTGTCCTCCATAGCCAACAGGACTCAGCTCACTTGGAGTCATTGGATCTCTCAATATAGAGCATATAAGCTGATGATTCCTTCTAAAGACCTCTTCCTCTGATTAAGGCGCAGCAGCTTAGCACCATAGCCACTGACATTAGCCACCTCTGCCCTCAGCATTATCAAAATCATCGAGATCTGCCCGATTTGTGTTTCGTCGTCCTGCGTGGCTGCTGCTTGACCTGATGTTGACGATGGTTATGGGGCAATGAAAGCCCATGAGATAAGCTTTCTTTCCATAGAAAAAGTTTGGAAAATGATCAAGTATTCAGCCCACACAGAGCAAAAAACCAAGCCCCTGTCTGAAACCCTAAACTGTCAGCCATAGCCATTTTTCATCAAAGCTCAAAAATCTCATCATTTTCTCTCTCCTGCCACTTGGAGCAACCCACTGTCACTCTGATCTACTGCCCCAGCATCAAATCAAGGAGGGGAAGGACCCGGAAAAGATTGACAAAGGATTGAAGACCCGAACAGGAAGATTCAAGCTTAATATCAAGTCAGACATAGTGTGTTTTCACACTACCATTACTTGTGTCCCTTGACACATTGTAATCTGTTCTTTCACTTGTAAAATCTGAGAATCTTGGAACTGATTTGCTACAGCTCCAGCTCTCCAGCATGGGAAAAGACTCACCGACGGCTCGGTTCAAGGGAGTTTGGTTTCACACCTGACAAACCCGCATCAAGCTCATCTTGATGAAGAAGGGTCTCTGGGCCATCACAAATGGCAAAGAGAAGAAACCTCGGGATGCGGACCTTGCAACTACTTGGCAAAAGAATGATGATAGAGCCCAGAAAATTATCAAACTGGAGCTAGACGACAACTATATCCACCATGTGGATAACTGTGAGACCTCACAGGATACATGGAAGAGACTTGACACCTTGTTCAGTGCATAGTCTAAATCATCAAAGTATAGTCTCCTAATTGAGTTTTTCAAGCTTGAAATGAAGTCCAGCACATCACTTGCCACAATCTGAATTACATAAAAGGACTTCTAACCCAACTTGCAGGAATCAACATTAAAATGGAAGAAGATGTTTGCATTGATGTTCTACTTAAGAGTTTGCCTCCTGAAAATAATAATGTATCAACAACCTTAATCAACATGTCAAATCCTGAACTTGTTGACATCCAAGCATCAGTGTTAGAAGAGGAAAAAAAGCTAAAAACTAAGGAAGAACCAAGTACCTCTAGGGATGAGCATGCATTATATGTTGGCAACAGGTACAAAGGCAAGAAGGATCAACTCTTTTGTGACTTCTGCAAAAGGACCGAACAGACTGAGAAGTTCTGCCACGCAAGAAAGAGGTCCCAAAAGGCATATCTAGTTGCAGTCAAAGAAGAAGAAGAAAATGGAGCAAAGGAAGAAGAAGACCACCAAGAGAAGGACAAACCTTATCAGTCCTTCTATTCAGATATAATTTTTTACTTTTGTATTTCCTAGCCCTAATGTCTCAAACATAAGCTTTGTAAACTCCCCATGTAACTTGGCATTACAGTCCCTGTACACTTTGTGAGGCCCCTGTTACAGCCTCTGGATGTCCACCATGTTTTGGTGCCCACACTTAGCTTTTTTCTGCGACAGCCTCTGGTGTCTAGCATACTTGTGGTGTGCCCACACTTTGCAGGTGGTTCTCATTATAGCCTCTACACACTTTGTGCCTTTCTGGTTGTGATTGAGGAGGGGTGTTGAGATTCAGACAATCACACCTACTAACAACCTCTTTGTATGGAGCTTCAGGGCTAAGGACATGTAGGCTTACCTATCTCATATGCACAGTGGAGCCTATTGCACTTTACTACTTTCCTATAAAGCATTGTACTTGCTTCCTTTTCTTAATGCAATGAGAGTACTCTTTTCTTTTCAGTAAAGTGTCAGTGTCATTGTCCACACACACAAGATTTTGTTTATGAGTTCAAGTCTCAATCTTGAAACCTAATTCACTTGTGTGACAGTCAGTGTCTAAGTCTATGTCTACATGAGTCTTCTTCCCATCTTTGAACCACCATAGCCATGCTCTAGATCCATGTAATCTCACAAACCATATAATCAACCATACCTAGCAAATAGGCTGCCAAACTTCTTCAAAAGGGGAGCCCCATTGGCTCTCCTAGTACCCAATGATGCCAAGCCAACCATTCCTAGGATGGAGATAATCCCTACAAGCATACCTAGACTGCATGGACCCTACGTGACCCATCCATTGAGTGATGCTCCAATTCACTGCATGGAAGAACCGAATGACGAAGAGCCTTATGTACATCCTTACATCTTGTACAATGAAGAGGGCAATGCAATCCTTATGGACTACTGACAAGTACTAGTGGTGGCATTAGGTAGAGGGAGAGGTAGAGTCTTAGGAGGGCAAACCCAAGAACCAATCACATGCTGGACTTGCACTCACCCAGGACATATCTCTTTGCACTACCTCGAATGGGAGTAAGCAAATCAAGACAAGATAGATTAGAGGTGTGTTGAATGTGGAATTATGCACCTCTTTGTTGATTGCCCCAGACAAAATCCCTCCTTTAACTCGACGAACGAGCCCTTATTCCCATTAGGGTTGTTCAGTGTCGAGACACTCAATGGGGAGACCACACCTATCTCTTTGCATGTCATGACCCACGCACAAACCAAGCATGCTGGCATATCATTACTAGGGCCTAGCAACTTAGATGGAGTCTCAATTGGAAAGAGGAGACTTAGGAGAAGGAGGAAGAAATTGGATGCAAAGGTCATTGAAAATAGAGAGTGCCACAATGTTTCCTATGGGGGGAAAGAAAGTGACGGATGTAGAAGCAAAAACGTTAGCCCTAAGGGTGGCTGAGAAAGGAAGTGCGAGGGTTGGGGAGTACCCCACCAACCTAAAGCACCAACTCAAAGCCATTGAAAAGGTGAAGGAGTGGGTGAAAGAAGCCCAAGAACACCTAAAATATGTTGAGCCCATATTGGAGGATGAGATCGATGGTCTCTCAAGCATAAGCATGCCGATGTCACCTCCACAACCAAAATTGAGAGATGTGATGGCACCACAAACAGTGCCGTATAAACAAAGCCTAAACGCTACAGACCAGCAAATTAACCAAGGCCATTGGCCAAGAAAGTAAGAAGATAGGAGCGTGGCAAGCAGCTAGCGATCTCCTTACCTCATTTGTAACCACCCTTGTGATGCTAAGCCTAGGAGATCTGCTTAGGCAACATCGACCGCTATGGCAGGAGTTGAAACAGTGGATTGAAGGAAAAATGGGGCAAGGTGCACTGCTAACCTGAACAAACACGACGCAAAAATGCAGATACCAAGTCTAACATTGTACTCAATGCCAAAATCCTTACACATCAAAGATTTCTAGGAGGGAACTAAAATGCATGTTGTCTTGCTGTAGGTGACACCACAAGGAAAGAAATCGTAGACACAGGAGCGGGAGTCATTGTGCTGAGCCATGTAATGCTTTGCCGATATCCTGCTAGGCCGACCCTGAATGCGTAATGTGAGAGTCATAGAAGACTACGGCAATGGGTTAATCTTTATAGGCAATCAAATGGAAGCCATAAGAGTAGAGATGGACACCTGGAAGACCACAACATTCAACCTAGACACCATCTCCTCTATGCTAAAGGGTGATGGCCAGGTTAAGACTTCTTATGGGCCACTGACTAAGCACATCCCTTTCCCTGAGGACAAGCGAGATTTGATGCATATCCGTGCTACAATCGACCTGTTGGATAATGAGGAATATGAGCAAGCTGTTAAAGCAATTTGTAAGACCCGAGAAGAGCCTGCAGTGGCAATTTGCATGATGGCTAGGAGCATGCAAAGAGGACCCAACCCGGTCACATTTCAAGTACATCCCTCTTATGAGTGACGATCAATTCTAACCTTGGCTACAAACTTAGCTGAAAATATAGGGAATGGCTTAGTTACTTGCCTTAGACACTTGGATGCTACTTTTATGACATTGGCTAAAAACTATGATTGACTAGATTAGGTCTGTTAGCAGAGTCTATAGCAATGGAAGTGTGTATACTCCCTTGCTCTTAGGAGGAGTTGAAATTTGTATTTGTTAAGGCTTCCGAAGCAATCGAGGAGTTGATTGCCGCTGAGATATCCAGAGAACATGCAATCAAACAATGTCTCATTATGCCTTATAACAAGAACACAATCATGGCCACAAACCAAGAAATCGAGGAGTTGAAATAGCTTGCTGACAACAACTCCTCTTTCTTGTGGAAATGGTACGCTCTTTGATTGCAATGGGAGCTAGTGGGATGCCAAATAATGACCAACATTGAGCAATGACATGCAATAAAGGCATCGGAATATGACCCAGCCTATGCAGCTCCCACTTCCTATAGGGTGTTAATTACCATCCGTAATTGACCCCTAGAAGAACACATTAGGGGACACCCCTATTTAGATCACATCCTCACCAAAGAGGAGATGCACATTGCTAGAGCAGAGTGAACTCCAATGACTTCTTGCTTGATGTCCTCACTTACATTACCCATGTAGGCATCTATCTTGTTAACATGGACAACTATGCTAATTTAGAATATAATTCAAATTTCTATGCTTGGATCATGCAAAAGTAAAACACTAAGATTATGTGTTGATGGCCCTTCATCCTCTAACCCTTTAGTCCTAGGAAGGATTCTTCTCATTTCAAAGGGGGGAGGGGAATTAAACCAAACACATAAGGAAAACAATAAAGAAACAATACACATTAGAAACCTCAATCAATTCCTAAAAATAGGAATGGAAGGATGAAACAACTTGTGATTAAGAAAAATGTCAATAAAATTTGAGATCAATAAACTACTTGAGGGATAAGTCCACTTCTGCATTTTAGTTCAGCAAGTATGTAGTCTTTTCCTTCTGCTTGTAATTATTCTGAAAAAAACTAATGATAAATGTGGCTTTATGATAGACACCCATC
This sequence comes from Lygodium microphyllum, assembly GCF_053477565.2. NCBI lineage: Eukaryota > Viridiplantae > Streptophyta > Polypodiopsida > Schizaeales > Lygodiaceae > Lygodium > Lygodium microphyllum. The sequence goes on from NC_141137.1 coordinate 153,865,874, forward strand.
ATGGTAGGCCAAGAAAAGGCAGAAATTTTTCCTTTTTCAGAAGAAGAGCAAGAAAAATAAGGCCTTTTGGTGGAAACACGGCCCTTTAACCACTTTAAGTTTTGGCATATCTTAACCTAGAAGACATGGCCATAGAAGAACAGGCTATGAGGTAGATCATCGAGTAGTGTAGTCTATAGAAATACATGGAAGTAGTGGGCCAAGGGTAGACTACAACCATTGTGTAGAGTTCATACGGACTTTTCATAGGGATAGTGGCACCATCACCATGCGAGAGGGGGAAGAGACTCGCCAAGTACAAATTGTGCTAAACCTAGACTTGGTAGAAAGGGCCATGGGATGATTGGCCAATAAGGTAGAATGGAGGCCAAAGAGAGATGTGTATGCCATGCTAGGAGTGGACAAGGTGAAGGTCTATACCAATGATGGCATCAGCTTGGCAGATATCCCCGACCCTGAGATTCAACTCCAAGCAAAAATGGTGCAAGCGCTGTTCTCTAGTCAGAGGTACAACACCATCATGAGCTGCATTAATGTCCCTCTGCTAGAGAGCATCGCATCACAATCACTGGATGAGGTGAATCTCAATGGTTTCATGAGAAAGACAATTGAGAGCTCAGCTAAGGCCCTGGCAATAGGAGGAGGGTTAGCAGGAGAAGAGTCCCCAGCTACCAAGGCCAAAAGGAAAGCCTCACCTTCTAAGGCCTCAACCATCAAATTCAATGGTTTTTTTATGACCATCATCATAGAAGCCTTGGGGCAAGGGCAAAGATAAGGAGAAGATAAAGGAGTTGGAGAGACACCACTAAGATCACCTCCTCAACAAGAGCAGCGAATGCAAATAAGTGAACAAATAGAGACCAATGATGAAGAGAAAGGAGAGCTACAAACTAGCCAACAAAGGCATGGGCAACAAAGGACGAAGGCTTCACAGGGAATGAAAGAAAAAGAAAGGAGGAAAAAAGAAAAAGCAGATTTGTAGAGGGCTCGCAGGGAGTCCAAAAAGACCAACGAAGAGAGGAGAAAGAAAGCACAAGAAGATGCAGAAAAGTTGAGAGAAGAATCAAGAAGGTTTGAGGAAGAGAGAAAAAGGAAGGCAGCTGAAGAAGAAGCAGAGTTGAAAATAAAGGAGGATGAGGATATGGCTCTAGCTACGCACCAATCAACAGAGAAACAGAGCAGGAGAGATGAGCTGAACACCATGAGCCCGCCAAGAGAGGAAGGGCCAAGCTCGAGCACCCATGTGCTGGGAATCACACCGCCTCCTCCAAAAGAAGGCAAGGGCAAGGAACCAATCATGCCCATTTCTACCCTCCTAATGCCAACCATGCCCAGAGTCATAACCACCTAGGGCTCCATGCCAAAAGTAGAACCCAGCACCTTGTATGAATGCAGTACCTTGTAAATAAGGAGATGACCCAAGGGATCAGAGAAGGTACCCCAGTGAGAGGAATCAAGAGCTAATGTTGAGTCCATGCAAGATCCAAAGAGGCAAAAGGTGGAAGCCTCTACCACCTCCATACCCATGACAGAGTTGCAGGCTAAGGAGTATGATGAATATGTAAAATAGCTGCTGTCATAGTTGGAAAAAGCAAGGGAAGAAAAGAAAATAGCAATCCTAGAGCTCGAAGTTGAAAAGGAGGCCATGGCTGCATTCCAATTGGAGAAAACATGCCAAATAGCCATTGCCCAAAGGGAAATTAATGAGCTAAAGGAGCAATTAGAGATGGAAGTTGAATGGCAAGCAAGATTAGAAGAAGAAACCAAGACCATACGGTGCCTATGAAGTCACAACGAAGATATCGTGGGGCTATATGAAGATTTGCAAGCTAAAATGGAAAAAGATCACTAAATCCATAGAAGAACTAGAGGCACTAAGGGAGGAAAGAGCACATAAGTATGAAAAAGAGGTGGAAAATTTGACAAAGGAGGCAGCCTCGGCACAAGAAGAGTAGTAGAAACTAAGAGAAGAAATGGAAGATCAAGAATGGAGACTGACAGTGCTAGCTCAAAGGCAGGGGGAAAGCCTCAAGGACATGAAGAGGAGAGTGGAAGAATGGGCCAATTAGAACAAAAGAAGGGTTAAAGCATTGGCACATTGTTTAGCTCAGGTGGAGAAAGACAAAGTAGTGGCTGAAAGTAGAGCAACAGCCATCCACATGAGTTTTGAGGCCTAGCAACGTGCGTTCCTCAATACGCTACTCAGTGTCACTCAGACAAAGGAAAGGGAGGCCATTGAGACAATTAAGAAGAAGCTTGGAAATGCATGCAGGGCCCTGAAGGTAGGCCTACAGATGCTGGAGCAATCAGTGGGAGTCCGCCTAAGCTTCGAAGAACAAAGAAAGTATATATTGCAAGCATGCTTGACCCCATAAGAGGTGGATGCACTATGGTTTGTGGAAGGGGCGTAGCAGGAAGCCTGACAAGAGAAAGAGATTGAATTGAACTTTGAGATGGGACCTCATGAAGAGGAATTAGTCCCACCACCTCCTTCTCCACCCCCCTAGAAGACTAGCAACCAATGGACATATCCACCGCGAGAGGAGAGCAGTGCTAAAAGAAAAAAGGAAATAGATGGTGGAGGAAGCCAATAGAAGATTGAATGCTAGACCAGATAATAGGGCCGACTGCACCCGTTCCACCAACCTTAGATAAACTCCTAGCCAGCTTCCACACAGATCTCATCGTCTGGGAGCAATAGGAAAGTGCACTATAGCCTTTCAATCTTAACTTCCACTTACCCACCAATTTGCACCGAGTCCTCCCCATTAAGGTGGTGGAAGATGTGATTGCCATTGGAAGTAGGCTGAGAGATAGATGGCTGAAGGAGAGAGAGCAAAACCCCACCCTCTAGGACACGGAGAGTGCAGTATTTTGGCTGGACAAGGTTTTTGAGGTCCCAAGATCAGTGTCGGGCTACAAGTGCCAACTTACATGGAGAAGGCATCTATGTGACATAAACATGGACACTTGGGTGGTGTTCTGCAACACCCTCCCAGTTGAATGCAACAACTCGATATTCATTCCATACCCCCAAAGAATGGGAGTGTATTTTGACCCCAATGTCCACGGTCAGTACAACTTCCCCGTAAACTACAATGCAAATTGTACCATGTCGGAGGAAGCCCTTATCTTTACCCCAAAAAATCCGAGTAACTCTATCGTCCATTTTGTGGATGAATTCTCCTCATGCCCTAACCTTGCATTCATTACTACTTGTAATTACCTTAGGCTACTTAGGAAAAATCCCACCCCACAAGAACACAACCTTCTATCCCTTTTCTTTGATCCCAACGCCATAGACAGCTGTGCCATGGCTCGATTAATAATGCACGCCACTTTTCTCCCCTCATTTTGTTTATTCCTTCTAGAGGATATGAATGATAGCCGCTTTATATGTTGCAATCATCCATTTCTCTCTACCACCACTCTGTAAGTCTGCATGAGCCTCAAAGGGTACTTGCAGAGTTGGCAATTCCTAAATAAGTCTCTTAGGCCCCCTTCTACACCCCACTCGGATGATGAAGCTTAGTTCTCATCCTGTCTATGTGACTTATATTTATATTTATTAGAAAAATGAGAAATAGAAAGAGAAAATGAAAGAAAAATGAAAAGCAAAAATCACAATGGACATACCTAGCGAGTTAATACTCACATATGGTTAGATTTGTCACCCTAAACTACCCGCACCTCACCTCCCTTATGCTCAAACTAGGTCCTCAAGTGTGGGGCAGTGCCCAGGATTGCCAGACCAAACTCCTAATCCCACTAGCATGAGCACAATGCACCACATGACAAACCAAGTACACCCCTAGGTAGTGCACATTATTTTCTTTTTAGGTATAAACAAAGGCTCCAAACCCCAGCTTCAGAGGCCCCATCATCCATGCAATGTGATCTTGGCCTCCACCACCTCATTAACTCACACATTCGCCTTTTCTCATTGAACCTTCATCAGCTCAAAACTGCAAGTATGTTGGAACTAGCACCTACCTAAGAGAGGGGTCATCTTATGCGACAATCTCACCATGTAGACGAAACAAAGCAAAGGCAGACCGAGGCAACCCCAGTCAAAAAGTGAATGAAGAAGCTCATTTAGAATAGCACAGGAGAAGCAAATTGCAAAGGGCCAAAAGATAGATACATCCAACACCATCGTGAATTTCAAAGACATCTTCATTCACCTGCCATCCTCCAAGCAGGGATCCATCTAACACCATTTTCAATTTCAAATCAGATCCATCCACCCATAATTTTCCAAACAGGGATTCATCCAACATGATATTGAATTTCAAAAGGCTGGTCGACCCAATCCCAACCCCTGCAAGGGCTTGTATACAAACTCAAAAAGCCAGCTGGCTACATCCATCCCACCTTCCAACCACTACATATCAGGAGGGGGGTAATGTTAACCTTAGCACAAGAAGAAAGCAAAAAAAGTGAAAAGTGCAAGTTGAGTCACCTAAAAGAGGTAGTGCAGGAAGGAATGGGATGCAATAGAAGAGGCGGGATGAAAAATGACTAAAAATGCAAGGCGTCCCTAAAGCTGTTGTAAAAGAGCACCAGGCTCCCTCCTGTGCAAATTGTAAAAGGTAGGTGGGCACAGGTAAGAAAGAAGGAAAATTGAAGGCACAAAGAAAGAAATGGAAAAAGGACCTTCCCACAATAGTCGATCATGTAAAAAAGGGAATAAGGGGATGACCACCCAAAATAAATTTAGGGTTTTGTATATAAAGTTGAAAAGTGAATGAAGAGCTCATTCTTTGGTGTGTGGCAAAGTGGACTCTTCTTCTTCTCTCCTTCTCTCCTCTTGCTTGCTTGCTTATGAGTGCTTGAGGGAGGGAGTGTGAGTGAGTGAGGAAGTGAGTATGTGAGGGTGAGGAATCTTGAAGTTGAAGCCCTCCACCATCTCCTCTCTTCTCCTTCTCTTCTCTTCTCTTCACTTGTCTCACACGTGGCTATGGAGGATGGAGCTTGGAGGAAGAGGTTGGAGGATGCTTGAGCTTGCATCACGAATCGTGGAGCTATCGGAGTGCTTGAGAGAGGAAGCAACTCAATCGGGTATCAAGGTAAGCTCACTACACTCGTAGAGAGGGATCACGTGTTGGCTATGTGAGAGATAGCCATTAGTGCTAATTTGAAACACTTGAAAGAATAAGCGGTTTGTGGGTCTTGGCGGTTGAGCAAGAGCTCCCTTTACAAATGGGCAGAAAAGGAAAATCATAAAGCAATCACAATCAGCAGATCTAGGTTGAATTCTACATGCTCTTCAATGGTAATTTCACAAGATCTATTACACTCAATCTCTGTTTATCAATAGTAGGACTCGTTTAACAATAGGATAAAAAGAGAGATTCAGCTGAAAGCAATAGGATTACCTCTTAATGTTGATGAAGAGTAGTAGATGAACCATAACCGATAATTCTCAATAGAATCCATTATCAAATGCATCAAGATTAAAGAACATAAGACCAGTTTCAAGAAAGAATTTGTCCCATGTGTAAGGAGCTTCTTGCTTGACCACCAAGACCCACAGACCACTTATTGCTTCAAGCGTTTCAAGCCAAGTGCAATGGCTATTTCTCACATAGTCGTACACGTTCTCATATTTACAAGTGTAGTGAGCTTACCTCCATGCTCGATTGAGTTGCATCCTCCCTCAAGTACTTTGGTAACTTCATGATCCAAGGTGCAAGCTCAAGCAAGCTTGATCCTCAAGCTCCAAGCTCCATGCTCCATTACTACATGCAAGCAAAGTGAAGAAGAAGAAGAAGAAGAAGAAGAAGAAGAAGAGAGGAGAAGATAGAGAGCTTCTCCACCACAGTTTCTCACCCTTAAATACTCACTCTCTCACTCCCTCACACTCCCTCTCTCAAGCACAAGCTCAAGCAAGAAAGCAAGCAAGAAGAAGAAGAAGGAGGAGAAGAAGAAGAAGAAGGGCAAGAGCTAGTTTTGGCCACACACAAAAATGAGCTTCTTCATTCACTTTTTTCCTTTTATACAAAATCCTAATCCCCTTTGGGCACCCATCCCTTTTTTATATGCCCGATCATTTTAGCTTGGGTCCTCTTTTTCTATTCCCTTTCTATTTGCATTGTTCCTTCACCCATGTCCATCTACATTTACAAATTGCACATGAGGGAGCCTAGTGCTCTTTTACAAAGATTTAGAGTGCACTTTTATATTTGAAATGTATATTTTTTCATTTGCGCTTGCCTTGAACTTTTAAGGTTTCCCTTGTGCTTTTAGCCTTTTTTCCTTTTATTTCTTTAGTTGGGTCATCTTTTTTCACTTTTCCTTGTATGTTTTTAAATTTATTTTTGCTTTCTTTGCATATGGATTAACATTACCCCCCTCCTAGCCGAGAGTTCCAATTCCATAGCACTTGCTGGCACATGTTGATGAGGGCTTGGGTGGTTGAAGGGTTACAATGTGGGTCAATGATAGGGCTTCCTGGAGATTGGTTGTGGAGAAGAAGCATCGCAATTGGATGTGAGGTTGTGGAGGTCGAGAGTAAATTGAGTGGTTGACGAGGGCCTCCAAAGTTGGTGGTCGATCATGGATTGTCAAATGTACCTGAAAAGGAAAAGAAAGGTTTGAGATAGAGGGTGCACTCCTGACAAAGGAGATAAATAGAAAGAATATGAATGCTTCTCATACTTCTCATGCTTTGACTACCTGAGGTCACCATGATGGCAAGAGCAAGAGTGACCGCCATGGTAGAGACTCGCAAAAGTCTCATTCTAAGTCCCATGGACAGTCTCACAATAAGTCCCATGGAAATAATTCTGCTTTGACATGCCATTATTGTGGAAAAGTAGGACATATGAGGTTGCACTGCCATAAAATGCATTATGACAAGCACAAGGAAAAGGAAAAAGGAAAAGCGTAGAATAAATCTGATGATCGTAGCATTGTCCCTACTAAGTCCAGTGTTAATATCAAAGAGATCAATGTAGTGCAGCAACCTAACTCTAATGATAATTACATACTTGTAGCTTCTTCTTTGTATGAGTCATAGAGCTGACGAATGCCTAGCTTGGTTTTACTCAATGTTGGTTGATGGATTCAAGGGATTCCTTTCATGTGACCCCTCATAGAGAGTGGTTCCACTCCTGTCGCAATATCACTAGATCTGTTCATTTGGAGAATGACTTTGGCATTGCAGATGGTTGGTATTGGTGCTATCTGTTTGGTTCAAGTAGTATGTTTATCTTGTATAATGTTCAACATGTACCGACTCTCACGAAGAGTCTTATCTGTACTGGCACACTGGATGATGAGGGTTACTTTGTTTCCTTTGGGGATTCCTCTTGGAAGATCGCCCATGGGAATCTTGTTATGGTGCGTGGTGCAAAGTCTGGCACTTAATATCCCTAATTATATCTAGATCCATAGATCATGTTTTGTCTATGGCTGAGTTCCACCTATATCTCTTTGGTATCGTCACCTTGGGCACATGTCCTTAAAGAAAATGAAAATGCTTACTCATTCGCACTTTCTTCTACCCCTTGACTATAAATGTTTTGAGTCATGTGATCATTGTTTGTATGGCAAGCAAACACGTTGTATACATAAGAAGTCTGGCACTCTACATATGGGTGAGCCTTTGGCTCTTGTTCATTCTGATGTCTGTGGACCTATGCCATGTCAATCATTAGGAGGCACAAAATACTTTGTCACATTCATTGATGATTACTCACATAAGGTCTGGGCATATCCCATAAAGCTGAAATCTAATGTTTTGGTTACCTTTCAACATTGGCTTGCATTGGTTGAGAACTGTAGACTGAAATGCCTACATTCAGATAATGGGGATGAGTATGTCTCTAAAGCCTTCGAGCAATTTTGCAATGATAGGGGTATTAAGTGTCAATTGACCACCCCGCAGATCCCATCCTAGAATGGTATGGCTAAATGCATAAATAGGACAATACAAGAAATGGTATGTAGTATACTTAACCAAGTAGGCTTACCACAACAGTTTTAGGCTAAGGCAATGACTACTGTTGTATACTTGATCAATCGATCTCCTTGCAGTATTATTAACTTTCAAGTTGCAGAGGAGGTGTGGTCTGGAAAACCTCCCTTGTATACTCATTTGCGTGTCTTCGGTTGTGAGGCTTTCTTCCATCATGTACCCAAGGACAAGTGCACAAAATTGGATCCTAAGTCTGTGAAATACATCTTTCTTGGTTATGGGGATGCAAATGAGATGGGCTATCACCTATGGGATCCACTAGCTCGAAAAGTCATTCGTAGCCACCATGATGTAGTTTTCCATGAGGAAAAGATGCATAAGTAGCGTGAGCTGATAGTCGAGATACATAGGATTATATTTTAGGAGGAGCCTCTTGCTCCCTTACAACCAACTAAATATCCCTCCAATAGCAGCTAATGCTCCAATGGCCCAGGACCATGATGTTAGACAAAATGTGCAAGCTCCTCAGCCTACCTTGAGATGCTCTACTAGAGCTAGCTGAGCAGACTTGTATGATGAGATTTATATGTAGTAGCCTAAGGGCTTGGAGGAAAAATGCAAGGAACACCTAGTGTGTAGATTGAGAAAGAGCCTTTATGGCCTTAAATAGGCACCTAGGGAATGGTACCACAAGTTTAATACTTTTATGTATTCACAAGGCTATACACATAATGATATGGATCCGTGTTTATACATAAAGAAGGCTCATGGTGGTAGCCTTTTGAATTTGGCACTTTGTGTGGATGACATGTTGATTACTAGGAGAGTTCTTAATGAGCTAGCTGCTCTGAGAAGTCAGCGCAAGAAGAGATTTGAGATGAAAGACATGGGACATGGTTCACATATTCTTGGGATGTGCATTACGCATGACTGCTCTCAAGGGCTCCTTTACTTGTCACAGAAGGAGTATATCTAGAAGGTCCTTGAGAAATTTCATATGTAAGATGTTAAGCATATTGGCTATCCTTTGCCTTCTCATGGAAGATGAGCTAGGCCAATTGTCTGTAGTCTGTGAGCAAAAGGCCAAGATGGCCAAGATTACTTATGCATCCAAAGTGGGCAGTTTGATGTATTCCATGATAGCCACTTATCGTGACATAGCTTTTGTAGTGGGAGTTGTGGCATGCTATATGGCCACACCTGGCAAGAGGCATTGGGATGACATCAAATGTATCATGAGGAACCTAACCTTGACTATGCAGGATGTGCAAATAGTAGGAAATCCACCTCTGGCTATGTGTTTGCCTTTGTTGGGGGTGTTATTTCTTAGATGTCCAAGGTGCAAAAATGCACTGCCCTCTCTACTATAAAGGTCAAGTATATTGCAACCACTGAGGCTTACAAGGAGGCTCTCTGGCTAGGCCATCTGGTGGTAGACCTTGGTATGACTGACGTGGTCCCTACAATACATTCCGATTCTATGAGTGCTATCCAGTTAGCCAAGAATCCAGTCTTCCATGCAAAGACGAAGCACATTGAGGTGCATTACCACTTTATCATGAAGGTCATTGAGGACAAGTCTGTTGACTTGTCAAGATCTCAATTGACCAAAATCTTGCAAATCTACTCACAAAAAGTCTCTTAACAGAGCGTTTTTTCTTCCTTATAAAGTTGATGAGTGTTGGATGAGATGAACTCTCTTCCTCACCTTGTTGTACTCTATGTATACGTCGTATTTTGTCTTTTTTTTCTTATTCCCTCTTCACTCAAGACACGTTTGCCTTTAAGTGGGAGGTTGTTGGGGGTAAAGGTGCCTGTGTCTAGCTGCCCATCACTGTCACTCCATTCTTTATTCTTTCAATGATATTTGAATAAAGAGAAGGCTAGTCACAAATTGTGACTGTTGGAGTTCCTACATCTTGAGTCTCTCTCTCTTGCTCTCTTGCTCTCTTGCTCCATCTTCCATAGGTCACACCTCCCTTGCTTCTGCATGCTCATGCTTCCACTTGGGCTTCTCCCTTTGGGATGATAATGATGATCATGATAGTCATATGTATAAAAAAAAGAAAGAATATTGGATCCTTAGTGGACCAAAGGCATCATCTGGTAGCACATTTGCAGCAAGCCCTTCGTCTGGGAGACTAAGGAGTATCCCCTTATCATGAGGGGCACCTAGTAGTAGTGTAGGCAATAAAAAAGGAAAGAAAAAAGTGTTAGATGGTAAAGATGCATCTAGTATTCATTTAGTCCTTGACACGCATTCCCATGCATTAGAGAGTTTGGATAATGAGATTTATATTCATTTAATCATAACACTTTGCCTACAAAAAAGCATAGGGTAATGTAAAGGCTTCACTGAGTGATCTATGGTATGCAAATCTAGCAAAGGGAGATATCTTGTTAGAATATTCCATTTTGAGTGTTTAATAGCTCACCATTATACTTAGATGGTTAAGGTGCTTGAGGATGTTGAACCTATGGTTGTATTTCTATCATGTGAAAAAGGTTGAGTTGTCCACTTTGTAAATTGATATGCTTTACAAACCTTATGTAATTCTACAAATCTAAATATGAGAAAACTTGTAACCCATCCTTTGGAATGCATTATTTTCAATCTTTGCACATTTTCATATCTAATACATTTATGCCATATTTCAATGTCTGCAAACACACATTTTTTTTTAGCATACATAGCTACATTTATAGTAGGAATTCCAACATCCAAAGTAAATACTCAACCAACTCTACTTCCTTTTGCAATCAACGTACGATCATTATTAAAGTTTTCCATAAAACAACCCTTTACATTAGATCTAACCTATAGTCCTTACTCTACCATCTAACCAATGGATACTAGATTCTTTGTATTGGAAGGTACATGTTACACATCAAAGAAATAGTTTGTCTAACCATCATACAAGGACAAAGAAAATTTCCCAATGTATGAGATTGGGTGACATGAATCATTACCCATTTCTACATATCTTAGAATCTGCAAATTCTATATCTCTCTGAATCATTCAATATGGCTGGTCATATGATTAGATGCACCTAAATCAATATAGCATAGATCATTACTTGTCTCCTTTCTTGTAATAGCATTCATCATATGTTGCATGATAGTCAAATACTCATTTCTACCATCATTTTGTCTTAAATTCAATGCATAGATTCTTTGCTTTAATTTATCATTGTAAAATCCATTCCTCTTATCATAACAATAGGTTGTAGTATGACAGGTTCTTCCACAATAATGATAGATTGTACTAGAATTACTAGAACCTTTGTATAGCCATGCATCTCTTCCTCTAAAGCTCTCTACCTCTAGAATTACCACGATCTCTCAAAATCTACATGTCACTAAACTATTAATTTATCCTATTTTGATTGTCATTGTAAGCTAGCATGTCCCACATCACAACTTTATAAAGAGGACCTATCATGTCCCCTTTCTAACGTTGAGGGGAATTCTTGGATCTGTTAACCAATTCTTTCAAATGATTCACATTGCATGTTGATCACTTTGATAATCATGAGAGAGACCAACTCATCAAAACTTGAAAACAAATTCCATACATATACAAAAGTAAAAAAATGTTCTCATTTCTTTTTAGTAAGGCCATCCAAAGTAGATGAAACCAAATCATCATCATCTAGCATTGTAGCTACCAAAGCATCTACAATGCTTCACTTTTAAATATCTTTCATTTCTTCAATGTTGTTTAAACTAAATCTTTCTTGCATTTGTGCGTACAAAAAACGTATTCTCAAAGACGGTCTAAGATGTATGAGAATTCTTTGCATTTCTAATATGACCCACACACTATTATCAATAATTACAAACAACAATATAGTCAGATGATGAGAAAATTGATATGGCCAAGATCTCATATTCATCCGCGGTGGACAAATTGATGTATGCTATGATAGTCACTAGACCTAATATATAACATTTTGCAATGGGAGTAGTGGCTCGTTATATGATGGCAACACCTAGAAGGCGACATTAAGACACCGTGAAGGATATCATGAGATATCTTAAGGGCATAGGGTGAGATAATGGGTGTAGGATGAGATGACATCTATTCCTCATCCTATTGTACTTCTATGTACACTTTGTACATTGTTACTTTTTACTTGTTTTCTCTACACTTAGACACATTTGCCTACACGTGGGAGGCTATTGGGTGTTAACGACTGCATGTGCCTAGTTGCCTACATTTACTTGTACTTAGCACCTACACACCTATACACTGTGGGTGACAACTGCCTATCACTGTCACTTTATGCTTTATTATTACTATGACAATAGAATAAGGGAAGGTAGATCACACATTGTGAATGTTGGAGTTCCTGCATACCACCTTACTCTCTCTTACTTGAACCTCCATATCTCTTGCTTCCACTCTTGATCCACCTTTCACATGAAACAATATGCACCAATCACCAATGGTCGAGGAGATTTAGACCACAAAATAGAGCTTTTCCTTGGTGTTACTATTCCATATATAGCTTCTTATAGGCACAATCCATCACTATAAAGAAATTCAAAGATGAACTTATAAACAAGGATGTAATTAGATCTAATTCATCACCCTTTGAAGCACTTGTAATTTTGTAGAAAAGGAGAAAATTTACAGAATTAGCATTGGTTACAGGGCATTGAACATGGTCATTGTCAAAAATAAATATTTAGTAAGACATATCGTAAATCCAAACATCATCAAATTAGAATGGATTCCATAGATGTTTTTAAAACCACATTTAGAACACAATTTATTCATTAGGAATTTGTTATTATGCCTTTCGATCTTATTAATGCACTTGCTACATTTATAGGATTGATCAATAAAATCCTTCTTGATTACAATTTTTTGTCATTGTAAATCCAAACATCATCAAATTAGAATGGATTCCATAGATGTTTTTACCACATTTAGAACACAATTTATTCATTAGGAATTTGTTATTATGCCTTTCGATCTTATTAATGCACTTGCTACATATAAAGAAATTGATCAATAAAATCCTTCTTGATTACAATTTTTTGTCATTATATTCTCCAATGATATCTTAGTCTTTAGTAAATTACAGTAATTGCATAATATATTTGCACTATCTTTGATTTATTACATAAAAACCATTTGTATGAAAATCCTAATAGAGGTTTATTTTTTTACTATCAAATAGAATACCTAGAACACATAGTGTTAGAGCTAAAGGAATAACTATGGAACCTAAGAAAATTCAAACCATAAAATATTACAATTGCCTAACTTTACCCAACCTTCCTTTCTAGTGGTCATTGATGCTAGTAGGTCAAGCATTTGTTTGCACTATACTTATGCAGAATGACCATCCTATAGCATATGAGAGTAGAAAACTCAAACCATCTAAGCTGAACTATAGCACTTTTGTCAAGAAACTATTGGAAGTAGTTCATGATTTAGATATTCGCAAGCATTATTTATTGGGTTCTAAAGTTCTAATTAAAACTAACCAACAAGCTATAAAACGTTTACTAACTTGGTCTCTTATTTCTAATCGACACAGAAAATGGGCATCTTTCATTCAAAATTTGCATCCAATTAGTTGATATCAACCAAGTTATGTTAATTTACTGACAAATGTGGTTAGTCCCATTAAGAATGCTTCATTGTATCACTTGCTTGGTTTTGGTGAAATTAAATATATCTATTTCAAAGATACCTCAATAGTGGAAATGCACATCTTCAATTCCATGATTTCTTATGCTTTAGATCATCCTTTTTATTATGTATGGAATGCATGTTATAACAAAATGCTACTCCATATTATCACCACACATGTGAATGGATTTCTTTATCACCAAAAGAAGCTTTATATTACTATACCATCTAGAAACATTGACATAAATGAAATGCATGGCCCTACATACATGGGACATGGATGTATTCAATCCACAACAGTTGCATGTAAATAATATTTTGTTGTCCTTAAATGAAGTATTGCATTGCAAAGTATGTTTCTAAATGCATTGTTTGCCAAAGAGTTAAACATTGTTATGAAAAGTCTTATGGTCTTCTTATGGCTTTGCGTATATCTAATAGACCTTAGGAATAGATCTCTATGGACTTTATTATTGGCATACCTACTACATCCTCCATAATGACACGATTTAAAGTGATATGAGTAATGATACGATTTGAACATACACTTGAACAGTTAATAAGAATTGATATTTTCATACTTACATGTAATCTTGATTATAGCCCAAACAAAGACCAAAGCAAACATTGCTCTAACTGCATTATTTTTTCGTAGCCCTTAGAAACATAAAAGAATCATCAACCAATGATTGACCAACAAACTTGGTACCACTAGTAAGGGTGAAATCCTCAATATCTCCTTTCAAGGCAAGCTTATCTAATAAACTCAACATGGGATGAGTGACCAAACCAAACAATAAAGGACTAAGAGGGCATCCTTGCCTTAAAGAACAAGAAAAAGTAATCTCTTCAAAGTCCCCTCCATTAAGCACAATTTGTGCAACCCCACCTTAAATAATATTAGTCATCCAAGGTCCAAAATCCATGGTAGCCATTAGTTCTTGTAAAAAAGATTGACAAACATGATCATAAGTTTTTTTAATGTCAAATGGAACCATTGCAATTTCCTATCGAGATGCTAGTGTGTAACCAATGCCAAATGGACATTTAGGATATTGTGCAAAACATTTCAACCCTCAATAAATCAATGCAAGTAATTTTTTCCACCTATTTGCCAAAACCTTATGATTTTATGTAATGATCCTAACAGAAATTGGGCCCCATTGCTCCAATGCCACTACTTTGCATAGCAAATGAAGCAAGGACATCAAATGAGAAGGCATTACACTAGACCTCCATACCTCCTAATACATGAGAGTGAGGGAAGCCTTGAGATGTTCCACGTAAGTTCCAAATAGTTCCTTTGGCAAACCAATCCAACTTGGACTTTTTCTATGAGTGAGACACAATATATACCTATGTGCTACACTGTCATGATCTAAACTAATCTCTACCGAGCCCAAAATAAATTAATAATAATCCATGCATATACTGAGAATTGTTTATGGCTACATAACCATGAGACCTTGAGGAACAATATTCCATCATATATATTCTATGCAATCTCACTAAGAAATCGTGTATCGTGTAATTGACCATTGTTTTTATTATATCATTCATATTGTTGTTGTTACATTGAGATCACTTGACATTTCGATCATTACAAACAAGTTTCCAATTCCAAGTAAAATGTGGCTTGTTTATTTTAACAACCAACCTTGCGAATGACATAAATGAGCCCTATTCACAAAAGCATCTTGCACCCCAAACTCATGACCAACTTTCAAGCATTTTTATTAAAAATAGGCCAAGCATTCAAGCCCTATGAATGCTTGGACATGATGGCAGATTTGAAGAATCACCTGCTACAAAATGAAAAAAGTAATCTTGCTACAAGTTTGAAGTGTAATTGCAAACACCCCAACAAAGTTTTGAAGCCTCAATCAACCAACGCAACATTTGCAAAACTAGGATAATGATTAGAGAGAGCATGATGTCTTTCCCCTACATATTAGCAGCTTTCGATAAGAAGTCATTTTGATATACATAAATCCTATCCAAAGAAACCCAACAGCTAGTATGTTGTTGAGAATAGTAAATACACCAAGACTCTTTAAGGTATGCAAGCAAGGCCACAAATCTTGTTTTCAAATATAATGCATCGCATGATTGGGTACTCCAAACAATTCATCACAAATTTGGTGATGTAGCATCAACTACATGTTCACACATATTAAAATCTCCCAACAAGAAACCTAAACGAGCCAAAGAAAGGCATTTTAGATCAGCCCATAGCTAACAACAATGCATTGTAGAATTTGGGACATAAACACCCACCAACCATAGCAACTCATTCTCAAACATGATTCCTACTATGGACATTTTTTCTAAAGGCTGCTACCATGATCAAATAGCAAACATAACCCCCAATTGATTGGGCATATTACCACTATGAAAAATGGTATAATCCTTAAGAACCTAAGTACTTGCAAAACAATGCAATTTATGCTCAACGCAAAAAGGTCTCAATTACCTTCAAACACACATTGCGACATCCAATACTGTTTATTTTGATCTTTTCTAATCAAAGAAGGCTGCTATCATGATCAAATAGCAAACATAACCCCGAATTGATCGAGCATATTACCACTATGAAAAATAGTATAATCCTTAGGAACATAAGTGCTTCTTGTAAAACAATGCAATTTATGCTCAGCACAAAAAACGTCTCAGTCTCAATTACCTTCAAACACACTTTGCCATATCCAATACTATTCATTTTGGCAAGAAACTCCCTTCACATTCCAAAGTGCAATCTTCGTTATCTTGAACCTACTTGCATCAAGATCTCTCAACCCTTCCCATTATCTTGAGCCTGTTTCCTTACATCAAAAATTTCCATCTTTGTTGCACCAATTTGGATCAAATCCACCTTGCTTGCCCCCTACAATCATCCCTATATGGATAATTGAGGTGAAACGGAAAGTATCTCTAGATTTCACAAATCCACCTTGCTTGCCCCCTATAATCATCCCTATATGGATAATTGAGGTGAAACGGAAAGTATCTCTAGATTTCACAAGTCTAGCTCAAGAATCAAATGGCATAGACAAACTCGCTTAACCATTCAATGTAGGTTCCAAACTGAGGAATAGGATAATGGGATTGAGACAACTCCTCCACCACAGAACCCCTTGCACTGCTACTACCTTGACTAAACTCCCTTGGAGTTGTCTTGCATATAAAACACCTTCCCTTTCTCATGAAATGTTTGTCGCATTTGGAGCTAAAGATGGAGTAAACTATTGTGCACTTGACCCTCTAACGAGCACTCCTCTCAACTACTATCATGCAAGATGCTTTCCCCCAACTCCCCATTCTACACTTGTTTCCCCCCTTACATTAAATTCCATGTCAATCAACCTTCTTTGAAAACCAACTACCATCCTAATCAACATGTTGCATGCTCTTTATTGGCTCAACAGGTTTAACTCATTGCATTAGTTGTTGAGGGGTACTTTTGCTTCCATAAATGAAATGGAAAATTCATCACTTCCATCCAAATGTAATAGGCCTGTTGAAGCGCATCTTGACCTTCTTCCAAACGCCTCCATGGCACCACATACACTAACCATCCATCCAAGAACAAAGGCACTCTATAAAATCCCAACTCTTGCTTGTGGCATACAAAATAAAACCTCAAAGAGACCCTTAGCACCATTAAAGCTATCTTTCACTACAATTTGTTCCATTACCACCACCAAGGTTGCCTTAACCCATATGCCCAATCGTGGAAACTCAACCTGTGAAATAGAAAATAGCGGCCCTCTCATGAAAGGTATTTATCTACCATACCACCGAATCCAAATTTACCTTTGCATCATACCCTTCTCGGTATGAGCATAGTTTTATATAATAACATTCACACAAGATAACATGTAGGCAAAAGCCACGTGTCTTCGTTGTCGTGCCGCTACATGCACACCGTGTAAAAAAAATCTAGACTATGGTTTCCTTTTAGATTTAGAGAGTCAATGCTACTTTAAGCATTAGTGTTAGTGTCCATGGTTCAAAATATTAGATTTTTTTCGACAAGTTTTTAACCAATCTTTAATATTCTAGATATTATTTCTTGTAAAAATCCATAAAACTATAGATAACTTCTAGATTAGGATGACATGTAAAAGAAAGCATGTAGCTTTCAACCAATTTGAGAGGATTTTATGTAAAAAGAGAGATTGACAAAATCGCGCAACGCGCGATCGCCGTTTTTAGACTGTGAACACTCCGAAGGGGAAGATGAAAGAGTGATCTAGCAGAATTCTGGCCAAGTGTGCTGGTATTTTACCCCCCTTTCGAAGCCAATGGAAGCATCAGATTGGCGATCTCAGTAACATAGAGAAACGTATTATTTTATACACGTTTTTGTCTATTAGAGTTATATCTTCTCATAATGCTAAAAGAAACTGACAGGCTTCATCTCTGTTAGTATTCTTCTACATTTTCTAATTCTTTTTTTGAGTATTCTTCTACTTCTTCAATTTCTTCGAACCCCTTCTCTTCCGTCTACTCCTCTCCCTGAATCTACGTTCACCCTGCTATCTCTTATCTTCAAAAACTTGGCATGAAACCTTCAACCCTTCTCTTATCTCTATCATCTCTAGAGTCTAAGCTCTTAAACCCCCATACATTCTTCTCTTGCCAAACCCTTGTGGTGACCTTCAACCCTACGCGCTGCGACATTGTGATGAGAATTTGACAACAGATGTATCTGAATCCCCCATTTGCAATGCATCAACCTTTAACACTTAGCAACATCATCTAATTCATTCTCAAAATCCCCTAATTGAGCACCCTCATTTCAGCAATCATAATCCCTATCCGAGTGTCGTCCAACAAACTCAATCAATTCCATTCTCAATAGCCATCTCCCACAATATGAACCCTGCACAACAATGTTCTTTTCAGGTCTGTTGCTGCACCTCTCAAACACCAACTTTAATGGCAATTCTGATCCTGCCAACACCCCCAAAGGAGCGCCCGGGGGGGGGGGGGGGGGGGGGGGGGGGGGGGGGATGGTTTTCAAAACCCCAATGCAGCAGATTTCTTCTACCTCTGCCTCTCACTAAGGCAAAGAAGAAATCTCTGCCCGTCCCATCGCGCACATGATCACCCACACTATCTCTGCCTGAGTCTATCGCCCTCAGTCACACATCTTCCATGGGTACCCAGAGCACACTGGTACATGTGTCAGAGAAGTGATTCGGTCTTCAACCCGGGTTGGATATCCTGCAATCAGGATTGTTTTTCTAGACCTTCACCAAATTATTGGGACCGTGATACTGCTTCTATGTAAATTCTAAACTGAAATGTTGCATTTTGTATAGCACTCAAAGGAGCAAACACAGTTTTATCACTTTCTAATCCAAAATCAAATCGGGGAAGACAAAACAGGACTTCCCTTGCTAGGGCCTTTCAACACGGATTAAGAGAGGAAAGGAGCGTATACTAACTGACTCCAGGTTTCAAATCTCAAAGCAAGAGGTAGAAAAATGTAACAACATGAATGTTCAGTGATTCAGCATCTTACGTCATCCAAGAATCGAGACCTAATTTTGACAAAACTCTAGACTTGCCATTTACATCTTTAAGCTATTCTGATGCCGTCTTACTGATGTGTCCTGCTGATTTTAGGGTGGTCAGCCCAAGAAGAAAGCAAATTATGAACCTGATCTCAGATACAGTTAAAGATAATCTAAAATCTGTACATTGAGAGTCAAACTGGTAACCAGTTGTTCACAATGCAAAATTAATGGCATTTCAATCCCCACACTCCAGATGCAAAATGCAATGCACGTCATGCCTTGAAAAGAGATACTAACTCAGAAAAGGGGTCGTGCATTTGCCTGGCCTGCGATCTTGCTGAATATTTGAAGTGACATTTTCACCACTCTGTCTAGCCCATGCTGCAAAAAAAAACACCAGTCTGCATCCACAATTGTATCAGATGTTATATCCTCTTAATCTTGTTTTATGATCAGGTCTATCACTGTAGAAAGAATTATGTGTAAGTAGTTCTTTTTTCTTCTTTTCTTGGCGAGCAGGCGGAAAAGGGGGGGTAGGGTTCTCATGCATTTTCTCAGCCTGGGGGACAGGGGGTTGTTCTCATGCATCCACTTGGCCTGCAATCTTCCTGAATATGTGGAGTGACACCTTGACCACTCTGTCTCTAGCCCATCAAGAAAACCACCAGTTCACATCCACAATTATCTCAGGGTTTTCTCATGCATTCACTCAGCCTGGTGGGCAGGGGGTTGTTCTCATGCATTCAATTGGCCTGCAATCTTCCTGAATATCTGGAGTGATGCCTTAACCGCTCTGTCTAGCCCATGCTGCAAGAAAACCACCAGTCCACATCTACAATGATATCAGATGTTATATACTCTGAAGCTTGTTTTATGATCAGGTCTATCAGTGTATGGAAGGAATTATGTTTAATGTGTAGGTTGTGAAGTTGCAGTAGTGTAATCACCATTGGCCAGCCAAGTGTTGTGAGACTCACGTACACAACCACACCTACATAGACTAGTTATAGTTGTTAAATATGATAACCGGTTCAGCACGATGGCCAACAATTTGACGTCACACAAGGTCCACAAAAGAAGAGCCATATGCAGTACCAAATATTTGTTAAGAGTTTCATCACACCAGCAGTTCATGTTCCTGCTTGTGTAATGATTTATATACAATATCCAAGAACCCAATGTTCACAGATCATGGAGCGTACTACTTTGTACCCATATACAATTTTCACCGGTGCCCTTTTCGACTTTGACTGTTGCATAATGCCTCAAACACATGAACAATAAACTTCACCAAAAGTCTTGTCGATATGATAGCAGTCAGAGTAAATGGCCCACATCTTTCCGGCATATAGGACATCGATTGCTCCTTTCCATCCATGCAAGAATGCATGATAAATGAAAATGGTGTCCACAACTTGTGCTCTTCTTTGGATTGTGGGAATCATAACCTGAGGACAAAGAAACACAGAATCAGAATTTCCCCATAGCACCCTCCAATAGACAACCTACAAGTACTTTCTACTTGCTCTTTAATACCAAATGTTTGAACATACCTTCAAGACATGTGGGACAAATATCCTGTTCCTTTTCCTTTTCAACTGAAGAACATGCTGAGGGATCCAAGACCACTTGTCGAAGAAACTGTAACACCCTCTCAACTGCCTCTAAATCTGTGTTGTCTACATTTGGAGTAGGCATAACTCTTTGAGTGACTGAAGTAGCTGTCATGTTTCTGCTTTCCTGTATAGAAGACTGCATAACACTATGTGGTAGCTCATGTGGAACATTCGCACAGCGAGGATGCAGACTGTAAGAACATCTATCACAATGATATAACCATTTGTCCCCCTGCCGTGTACACTCAGAGCATGTGAAACTTGTCCTTCCATCGGGTGGCCTGAAAAGAAGCTTCAGCCTGTGTTCTGGGTGTTTTGAATATTTAATATGGAAAGGCATGGAAGCACATGAGGGATGCATATCGAAATTACAAATGCAGCATCGATAAACCTGGGCTGTTGCTATCTTGCCACAGCCATCACATGCACAAGACCCTTTGAGATTTTTGGAGTCAAATAATACAAGTGCATGCTCATGTCCAGGATGTACAATGTACCGAGGAGCTCTTGCACATAAAGAGTGCATATCATAGTCACACAGACTACATCGGAAGACCCAAGTATGTATGTCATCCCCACAACCATTGCATACATGGACATCAGTGACATGCTTGAGATGAAGAGGATGCTGAAAGTGTGTGAAATGAGATTGTTGTTTGGCAATAGCAGCGCACGACACATGAATATCAAAATCACACTTCTCACAATGATAACACGGACCGCTCCCTTTCTCCCAACACAAATTGCAAAGGAAGTATCCGCTTTGGTGTACAGCAGACTGCTTCAGTGAAAGTATGTGTGCCATAGTTCTTCAAGGAAATGCTTATCTAAACCAGCGGTATTCACACTATGCCACCACAGTCATTTTCCTGCATCTGAAAATAGGGCAACTAAATACGGCTCTCTAGCAATGGCGTATGCCACAAGATACAAACAAGACATGAACGAGAAATTGGAAACAAAAAATGAACCTGCTAAAGATTTTCAAAAACTCCATAGAAGTTTAGGGTGTGACTTGACCCCATTTATCACAAGAAAACTTAGAACATGAGAATTGTTTGGCTGATTCAAGCCAAAGCAAACCAGTAAGATGCATGTGCTCCTTTCTAAAAGCCTCTGCATCCATTGATTGCATAGCAGCCCAAACCTAGTCTATTGATGATCATCACTCTTGCATTTTAAACGATCAAGAGACTTCTGATAGCTCCTAAGGAAACACCTTTAAACATTTGACCTGGAGGCTACCTTGTTTAATGAATCAAAAAACATGCGCGTTGGTTGAAATGGGGGTTTTACAGCTACCACATGGTCTGTGCATAGGGTCTTACATTATGAATGCAATCCGTATGGAAATGAGCAGGATTAAATTTATGATACCATCGATGCACCTGAATAAATCGGCAGATGAGTAATGATTCTGACAAGAAAGCGTGCACTGGCATGATCATCCAGGAAAATGATCATGCGGAGCAGGGCCGCGGAGACAATATAGTGGCAAAGGAACCCGAGAACCACAATCTGACGAGCAGGCGAAAGGATCCTACCCGCCTGCTTTTGGGCGTGGAGGTGGAAGGTCAGCTCGGACGGGACAAATGCTTTTGGGCGTGGAGGTGGAAGGTCAGCTCGGACGGGACGAAGAGGAGTCCTTCGGCCCGCCCGCTATGGTCAAGTCTTCGGTAGAGCAGGCGGCGGAGACGACCCTCAAGACTTCTATCTCCCACGGGGTCTTTATGACCCCGGAAGAGGGGGATCAACGGTGCACGAGCCACCTCCGCCACGTTCCTCGATCTGAGCTGTCGATCGACCAAAAAGTAAACTCATAAAGCATCGTAATCTCAACCCATTAAGTAAACCCGGCATGTCGGAAAGAGCAGATTTCTGAGAGTTACATCCTGATTTTGGTGATATTAAACCCAAACAAGCTAGTAAACCCGACTAGTCGATGACCTCGGGCTTGGTGGAACAACCATTACTCCACGTGAAATAATTGCATGGAATCCACTAAACCCTGTCACACTGTCAGGCTGCATCTAAAATTTCGTGGGCCCACATTGTCATTGAATGGTGTTGGTGGTGTCCCTTTCAAAACCGTTGATTCTCACCGTGACCAATAGTAAACCCAACATTTGTAGTAAACCCACACAAAAAAAAAAACCCAATTTGCGAAGAGTGCAAATTCAATCAAGGACTGTGGGCGCCTTTTTTACTCTCGGTATAGCCAGTAAAAATACCCTGTGGACAAGGCATGCTGAGGAAACGACTCATGCTAAGATACAGGACCCATACTACAACAACACACTTGCCTGAGAATTGGAAATCTGTGTG
Organism: Lygodium microphyllum; assembly: GCF_053477565.2. Classification (NCBI taxonomy): domain Eukaryota; kingdom Viridiplantae; phylum Streptophyta; class Polypodiopsida; order Schizaeales; family Lygodiaceae; genus Lygodium; species Lygodium microphyllum. Next base: position 153,888,909 of record NC_141137.1, read on the forward strand.
TTTCTCCATCAATGGTCTCCGCATTAAGGTGCATTTCACTCTATCTCTTCCACTCATGCTCAAAATACATGTAGTGTGATATTGTGATAGTAGATTGGTGATGTGTGATTGTTTAGTCAATGGCAATGGATTCTAGAGAACGATGTTGAGATTGGTGATGATGATGCTGATGAGGAAACATCGAGCAAGGAGGATGAGATACATGATACTTATATTGAAGAGAATGATATAACATTACAAGAAAGTGGTAGCTTTGGGCCGAATCCACTAAATTTTATCTCGCCAAAGTATATCTCGTTCGACCGAAAAAGCTACATGTTGATGGTGAGTGACTTGAACGAGGAGAGAGCTATCACACTGGATGTGCTTTAATAACTCAACAAGAGGGAGTTGCTAGACTTGACGAGATGGAAAAGGATCAAAGAAACTCTTTGCACTGTCACAGATGATGTGGGTCAAGTTGTGCTCGCCCTCACTCCACATTGCATGCTTCGAGGATTGGGAGAGCATATCCATTGCAAATCATATAAACAGGGTTACAGGTGCTCATGAAGATGTCAGTGCAACAATTGAGTCTATCAAATCAAGTGGTGCACTGACATGCGGAGCCATGGCATTCCTCTCCCCTATGTCAAGGAGCTTATCAATTTGTGTGCTTGCAAGGCTATCACAAAGTCCCATCGATTTGATGGAGTTTCCTTGTATCCATTTCATGCGGCGAAAAGGAAAGCGCCTATCATAGAGCTTGTGTCAAATAGATTGTTTGTGCAGCACAGGTTGCAAGAAATCATGGTTGAGCACAAGATTAGGTTACGCAAGCTTTGGTCAACCAAAAAGCACGGTCCATCCAAGGTGATTGGGGAGTTTGCATGCCATTGTGGTGGTAGTGCCACTAACAAGGGCTCCCAAGTTCGTAGGCTGAGAACATTGAAGAAGTGTGGTTGCCCATTCAAGGTGCAAGTGGAGTATGAAGATGGCACCCAAGAAGTCACCATAAGGGTTCATGCCTTGCACGAGGGGCATGTTCCTGGTTCTCATGTAGATTTGTATCACTTACCAGTGCATCCTCTAATCATTGATTGTTGCAAGGAGGACTTGTTTGATGTTGGGACATCCCGCCATGTTGCCAAGATGAGTCTTTCAAAGGAACAATTTCACTTGCAAAATGCTTCTCCACAAGATCGGGCCACCTTCAAGTTCTTCATGATCCCAAAAGAAGTGCGAACTTTGTCATACCAACTGCGCCTCGAAGGTATGTTGGGTTTATTGAAACTTCAGTTCTATGCCAATCAATTATTGTCAGCACCAATTGGATATGGGGTATTGTAGGCAAACTTTCCAAGGACGATTGGACGGCCATGTACATGGAAGCGGTTCATCTACGAGACTTGAAAAAGGTATTACACATATCCCTTTTCAGGTTCATATATCACAACGATCATTGTGCCTGTGTGATGAAGCAACTTTGGATCATGTAGAGGATAAGGATAATTCATACATACTAGTTATCCAAGATGAATGCCGGAGATGAGCAAGAGGTTCTCAAGGAACAATGCATGGGTGATTGACGGTACCTTTAAGATCGATGTGTTTGGTCTACCACTTTATGCTACCGTTCTACCGAACCAACATGGAATGGGTGTTTCCATTTGGTTCATGTTATGCACGTGCCATAATGGTTCCAGCCAAGAGATCGTGGCATTGGAAATTACAATGCAGGTATTACAAGCAGAAAAAGGCGCATTGACCGGTAACCAGATCCTGAAAAATTTAAATGTTCAGGCACGACCCTCAGAAAGCCTCGGTGTCGCCCCGAGATAACAAAAGAGTAAAAGGGCGCACCATTAAAATGTGGGAGCGCCCCCGAATCTTTGTAAAAGAGTGCTAGGCTCGCTCCTGTGCAAAGTGTACGCATTAGTTGGGAATAGGGTAAATTAGAATGGTGGGAAATGGGAAAAATGGCCTAGGCTACGGCCGGCCATGTAAAAGAGGGAAAAGGGGATGACCGTCCAAAAAGGATTTAGGGCTTTGTATATAAAGTTGAAAAGTGAATGAGAAGCTCATTCTTTGGTGCGTGGCAAAAAGAGTCTTCTTCTTCCTCTCTTATTCTCTCCTTCTTGCTTGTGTGTGCTCTTGAGAGAGGAAGTATTAGAGTGTGAGGGAGTGAGTGTATGTGGGAGTGAGGGATCAAGAGGGTGAAGCTCTTCACCATCTCCTCTTCTCTTCTTCTTTTCTCTTCTCTTCTCTTCTCTTCTCTTGCGCGCGCGGCTATGGAGGATGGAGCTTGGAGATGGAGGAGGCTTGAGGATGCTTGAGCTAGCATCAAGAATTGTGGAGCTACCGGAGTGCAAGAGAGAGGAGGGTACTCAATCGAGCATCAAGGTAAGCTCACTACACTCGTAGGATCGACGGCGCGTCGGCCGGATGAGAGATAGCCATTAGAGCTTACTTGGAACATTTGAAACAATAAGCGGTCCGTGGGTCTTGGTGGTTGAGCAAAAGCTCCCACATTTTGGTTCCGTTGCCGGGACCAACGGATTCAAGCTTAAGCACTTGTGCGCCTCATATCGAGCATCGAAGTAGGGTATTCATCCCCGAAACGGAGCTTGAGATAGGTAGGAAGTTTGGGTGTTTTTGATCTTCAAAACATGTAAGTATTTTGGGATATTCTGGTTGTTTGATGATTGGAAAACGTGGAGAAATTAGTTCAGTTTTTTGCCTTCGATTTGTGTTGTGTTTAGAGTAGGTTAACAGTAGGAAATCACACCCAAGAGGCATAGGGTTTGCTGCTGTAAAATAGGGAGAAAATTGGGGGAAAACAGGGGAAAAATGGAGGAAAGGCGCATTTGAATGTGTAGGAATCGCAAGGAGAGTGATCGGTAACATCCGGGGAATGTCCAGCAGGGTTATAAGTTCTTGAAGGGCAAGGGAATCCTCATTTGCAACTAGCTGAGAGAGAGAGAGAGAGAGAGAGAGAGAGAGCTTGGGCGACCCGTTTGATCGATTAGGGCAAGGAGTGACGTTACTATCGACGATCCCCAAGTATATAGATCTCTCCCCCATCACTCCAACATCACTCCTGGTGAATTTTGTAGTCTATAATCATCGATGTCTTGAGATTTTGAATGAATTGGTGCTTGAAAGTGCGTCGGGCCGACGGAATCGGACACCCAATTCAATGTCCAATTCTTAGAATCGGACGCTCGGACAACTGTCCAATCGGACCAACCCATCTGACTCAGACACTTGGACACTCGGACTCGGACACTCGGACCAACCCCATCCGATCGAACTACTTGTCTGATTGTCCGATCGAGGAAATCAGACTCACGAATTAGGACATGTCAGCAATCGGACCACACACCTGGTCCGATCGGACCACTTGTCTGATTTTCGAAAATCGGACACCTAACCCCCATCTGATTCTGAGACTCGGACGGCTCAAACTCGGACCCACCTGGTTCAGTTCCTAGAATTGAACCACTAGAATCGAACCACTGGTAAATCGGATGTCCGATTCCCAGAGTCGAACACACCTTAGGCAAAAAAAAAAAAGAAGAGAGGGAGAAAACATCAGAAATTGACCCCCACGAGCGACTGGAAGTGCAACCCGCTCCAGGACAACATGGCGAATGCCTTGTAGGCAATTCTCGACGTAGGAGTCAAGACCAAGGGACAGGGGGACAGTGCTAGAGCACTCCCCAGCGACCTAACGCGTTGAGAACGGAAATCCAATCGGAGGACCTGTGATCGACCCCCCCTAGTGAATGGTAAGAAGCAGCGCAGACCCTAGAATCCACTAGAACGGCCAGGACTTGAGCAACGAAGCCTATCAGGCCCGAAACAAGCGAGAGTGAGTAAGATGCCGAGTCAAGAGATTTGCCAAGCCGGGAAACTCTGATAACCTGCTGGTGCGCTTGATGAACGTCAAGTAGAAAGAGAGGGAGGACATCCACGACTATGTGACCCATGTGAGAAGTCTCTTTAAGAGAATCCCTCTAGGCGAGCGACCGACTGACAGAGCACTTTCAACTGTATTCATCAGTGGAATTCGAGACGAGGAGTTATATAAGGCATTGATAGGCAACTCAAGCTTGCAGCGGGACGTGGTGGCTAGAGTTTTTGAGGAAGCCATCAGAGTCGATGACCAGCTAAAAGAGCGGAGCTCAAGGAGCTCAAATCTAGAAGAGACCAACCCGCGAAGCTCAGAGAGAACGTTAGCCTCTAGTGAGTGGTTAATCCCATCATCCCAAGATAAGGGGAAGGCCACCGAGACAGACCAAGGCTTGGCTGAGGTCAAGATGGAATTAGCCAAGATACAAGACATGTTGAGACGACCAACGCGCCTGCACGTCCAATGCATGTACTGTGGAGGAAACCACTTGCCGGCCGAGTGTCAAGACCCTAGGTCAAGACCTTGTGCTAACTGCGGTAGGTTCGGCCATGATGTCGCACATTGCAGACTACCAAGAAGACTTCCATACTCGCAACCCTACGGCCAGCCTTATCTAGCTAACATGCCGTAGCCATTCTTCGGAAGGGGAGCCCCATTGGCTCTTCCCGCACCTAACGATATGAAACCAGCCGTCCCTAAAATGGACATAAATCCTACATGCATCCCTAGTTCGCCTGGTCCTTACGTGACCCACCCACCAAGCGACTCTTCAGTACACTACGTGGAGGAGCCGAATGATGAAGAGACCTACATATACCCTTACGTCTCGCATGACGACGAGGGCAACGCGGCCCTCATGGATTATCGACCTGTGCCGGTGATGGCATTAGGACGAGGACGAGGTAGAGGCCTAGGAGGGCAGCCCGCAGGATCCAGTCACTTGTTGGACTTGCAGACACCCCGGTCATGTCTCATCACGCTGCCCTGAAAGAGAGCAGTAAAACAGGGACAAGGCTGACCAAAGGTGTGTAGAGTGCGGAATCACCCATCTTTTCATAGACTGCCCAAAGCGGAAGCGGTCCTCTAGCTCAGCCAACTTGCCATCCGTCCCACTGGGGATGTTTGGTATCGAAAACCCCGATGGGGAAGCCACACTTATTCCCTTGCGGGTTATGACCCGAGCCCAAACAAAGCAGGCCGGCATCTCTCTGCCAGGATCTAGTAATCTTGACGCAACCTCGATAGGAAAGAAAAGCCGCATGCGAAAAAAGAAGAGATCGGAAGCTAAGGTCACACTAAAGACCGAGAGTGCTACAACTCTACCTACGGGAAAGAAGATCTCAGACATGGAGGCAGAGACTTCAACCCCTAAGACAGCCGAAAAAGGAAGCGCTAAGGTAGGGGAATACCCGTATTCGAAGCGACAATTAGAGGCCATAGAAAAGGTGAAGGAATGGGTGAGGGAGGCTCAACAGCATCTCAAAGACGCTGAGCCTATCATAGAGGAGGAGATCGATGACCTCTCCAGCGTAAGCACGCCGATATCACCGCCTCAACCTAAGTCGGCAGAAGCAACTGTGCCACAAGTAGTGCCGCTAAGACCAAGCCTAGATGCGACAAAACCACAGATCAGCCGTGGCCATTGGCTCGGACAAGCAAGGCTAAAGGAAGGACGAGTATCTAACGATCTCCTGACCATGCTAATGACCACCCCTGTAACGCTTAGTTTGGGAGATCTGCTTAAGCAGCACCCTACCCTATGGCAAGACCTTAAGTAGTGGGTCAAAGGATCACAAGAGCAGGTCATGGCAGACCCTCGAGACCAGGATGCTGAAATGCAATTGCCAAGTTTGACGCTGCACTTTGTGCCTAAATCCTTGCACGTCAACGCCTTTTGGGAAGGCTCTGAGATGCACGCGGTCCTATCGGTCCTAGCCCTGGGAGACACAACAAGGAAGGGAATTGTAGACACGGGAGCTGGGGTTAGTGTGCTTAGCCACGCAGTGCTTCAGACTTGGGAAAACCCGCCTGTCGAAGCTACTAGGTTTAATGTCACGCTAGCAAACGGTATGAGAGTGAAGCCATTCGGGGTACTGAAGAATTGGCCAGTGAAGATCGCAGGTGTCCAGTTCTCTGTTGACTTTATAGTCATGAAGGGAGTGGACTACGATGTCCTATTAGGCCGACCCTGGATGCACAACGCTAGAGTCATTGAAGATTGGTGTAACGGCTTGATCTTCCTTGGCAATAGAACGGACGCCGTAAGAATAGAAATGGACACTTGGAAGACCTCACCAGTCGACCTAGACGCCATCTGTGCTATGCTCAAGGGAAACACTTAGGTCAAGAAGCCCTATGGGTCCTTGACCAAGTATATCCCATGCCTAGAGGATGAGCGGGACTGGATGCACGTTCTCGCTACAATTGACCTGCCATTCACAGACCATGAGGCGTATGAGCAGGCCATCAAAACGATCGGCAAGACCAACGAAGCACTCTCTACACCAGTCTGCATGATGGCAGCAAGCCTCCATGGAAAGCCTAAGCCTGTCACTTTCCATGTACCTTCCAACAAAAGGGAATTCCAGGGGGTACTGGAATACCTAACGGACCAGCTAGCTGGCAACCCAGCTGCAAACTTCAAACCACTCCAGGATCTCTTAGAGGATTCCAAGTGGCAATGGACCAGGGTGCACGAGTTAAACCTCATGTATAACTGGGCCCTGGTTCCTAACCAATGACACGAGGCATACCAAGCCCTAGGAGACGACGAGCAATCGAATGACAAAGATTCCAGCGATGAATATGAAGACTGCCAATCCTTTAGTGATGAGAGCGAGGGTGAAGTAGATACCATAGAATACGACACTAAAGGATGAGAAATTGAACAGATACGAGCAGACGCCAAGCCGCAGAAGAGGCAGGCCCTTAGAATAGAGCGAGGAGTTATGCGCATGGAATGTGATCGTGCTTGGTTGGAATGCATAGAAGCCATAGACCTTGAGCAAGCAAGCCTAGCCCGGCCAAGAACAACGTCAATACTTAAGACCGAATCGCCATCTGAACTGCGGCCACAGAGGAGACCACCTCTTCTAGCAAAGATGGAGGGTTTGACTCTGAATCGAAGGTTACTTCGGATAGTGACCCAGAGATCCCTAGGCCGCCCATGACCAGGCGCACCAAGGGGGACTTACCCGTCTTGTGGGAGCTTTCGCTCAACCACTAAGACCCTCGGACCGCTTATTGTTTCAAGCGTTCCAAGCCAAGCACTAATGGCTACCTCTCACATAGCCACACGCCATCCATATCTACGGATGTAGTGAGCTTCGGTAGCTCCACGATCCAAGTGCAAGCTTCAAGCAAGCTCCATGCTCCAAGCTCCATTGCCGCGACCGAGCAAGAGAAGAGAAGAGAAGAGAAGAGAAGAGAAGAAGAGAGGAGAAGATGGAGAGCTTCTCCTCCCCGGTCCCTCACCCTCACACACTCACTCCCTCACACTCTCACACTCCCTCTCTCAAGCACAAGCTCAAGCAAGCAAGAACATGAAGAAGGAGAAGAAGAAGAGAGCTACTTTTGGCCACACACAAGAATGAGCTTCTCATTCACTTTTCAACTTTATATACAAAACCCTAAATCCGTTTTTGGGCGGTCATCCCCTTTTTTACATGACCTGTCGTAGCCTAGGCCCTTTTTCCCATTGTCCTTCTATCTTCCTAGCTTCCTTTCCACCGCCCATCTACATTTACAAATTTCACGGGTGAGAGCCCGACGCTCCTTGAATTAAACCATGATGCGCTTGCGCTCTTTTACAAAAGTTTTGACTTGCACTTTTCCTTGTGCGCCTTTCTCCCTTATTTAGGACTCTTCTCCTTGTGCATCTTTGTCTTCCGTTTCTCTTTGCCTTGGCCTTTGTCTTTGTCCTCTGCTTTAGCTTTTTCAGATTTTCCACCTTCGTTCGTTTGAGGGTTAACATTACCCCCCTCCTAGACGGGTGTCAATCCCATGGCACTTACCGTCGTAGGTAGCAGGTGTTAGCATGCACCGAAGACGTGGGTGGCAAGGACTGTCAAGAGTGTGGGAGAGAAGGGAGGAGTCTCACTTGTAGCTTTCTTGCTTGCACAGTGGGGGAATACACACAAAGGTGGAGGCTGAAAACAGTTTTCCTCTTCTTAGTTGTGTAAGCCAAAAGAACTCTAGTACAAAGAAATAGAAGAACCCTATATATGGGTCTTAAACCAAACTCAACTAACTAAGGTAGCATACTAACTGAGCCACGAACTAGAGTAGATAAGGATAGATGTCATCTAGCTATTATTCATGGGCGGTGTACCAACCGCATCTGCAACAACTGACAAGTCGGTGACATAAATGCACAACGATCACCCTGGCATATCATGAGTGGAGCTCGATATCTCAACACTCCCCCTCGAGCTCAATCCCAATTCCTGCACACCAAGTAGGTCTCTGAACTTGCGTAGCTTCTCTCGCCCAATGCCTTCGTAAATATGTCAGCTACCTGATCCTCTGTATTGACATAAACTAGATCAATAAGACCTAGTAAAACCCTCTCCCGCACATAGTGATAATGCACCTCAATGTGCTTTGTTCTAGCATGATAGATTGGGTTATTTGCCAAGTGTATACTACTCATGTTTTCACAATAAATGACAACTGGACATCTGTAGGCTGATGCATATCATAAAGTAGCTTATGCAACCAAGCTACCTCACATGCAGCCATTGCTGCGCCCCTGTACTTAGCCTCTGTGCTCGACAAGGCAACTATAGGCTGTTTCTTGCTGCTCCAAGCGATTGCAGCACTCCCAAAAAAGAACACATATCCACTGGTAGATCGTCTATCAGAAATACTACCAGCCCAATCAGCATCAGTGTATCCATACAACTGTATTTGAATCCCAGTCTCATAAAATAGTCCATACTGCAATGTGGACTTCACAATGCTGCAATTTCCATTCATGATGTCATTCTGCTTTTTATAGTAGTCTTTAGCCATATGACCCATTTTACCACAGTAGTAGCATTCAACATTGCTGTTTGCATTTTGGCCTCTTTGCCATCCACCACGACCTCTTTGGCTCCCCTTGCCTCTAGAGTTACCATGTCCTCCTCAATAGGACTGGTTTTCTTGAGTTTGCTGCATATTTTGATTTCTACCACGGCCTCCAGATCAGCCTCCTCTACCTCTGCCTCTACCTCTTCCAGCATTTGAGTAGAAGACAGCTTCTCTTGAAGTTCCTCCTGAAGAAGATGCACCACCATTTCTCTGCTCCTCAGAAATTAGAAGAGCAATCAACTCCTCAAAATCAGGAAATCTTTCACAGACGGAAATGGATGTTCGGAACTGTGTATAATCCTTTCCTAGACCATTCAAGGTCACAGAAACTAAATCATCATCTTCCACTGGCGACCCAATGGAAGCAAGTGCATCTGCAATCTTCTTCACCTTCATGTGGTAGTCATTGATGCTCATACTTTCTCTTTGCACATTGTGCAACTCTTGTTTGAGCTGCATTTTCCTGGCTTGCGTATTTGTGCTATACATTTTTGACAAAGTATCCCATGCCTCCTTTGGCGTACTTGCATCTTGAATATGCACAATCATAGAGTCTGAAATGCTGATAGATAACTAGTACATAACTTTCCTGGCTCTCTCATGCCATGCTTTAAATGCCTGCATTTGCTGTTGATTGGGAACATCAGGAAGAACTGGTTCTTCTTCATTTCCTGCAACGAATTTCCAATATCATTTTTCCATAAGGAAATTCGTCATTCTGAACTTCCATGCTTGGAAGTTATTCTTGTCAAGCTTTTCAGTGACAATCTGTGAAAGAGAATCAGACGCCATTACAGAACACTGCAAAAAATTCTGTCACTGCAAAGAACACAGCTTCAGCCTCATAAGGGCAAATCTGCAAAACTGACGAAAGTGGTATTTGACCACACAGTCACTTCCTAGTGACGATTTTGCATCAACAGGCAACAAGGTTGATTCTGTAACTCCCAATGTCTCTGCGCACAGGCATACGATGCAATTTCTATAGTAACTTTTCACCGACCTGTAGAACAGTGGTCGCACAACATAAAATAGGGCCTTTTCCTGAGTGCGTGCAAAAAACTTCCGCCTCCAAAACAGGCCCCGAAATGGCCTCAAATAAAAAAAACAGAGCAACCAAGGCCTAAAGCCCTCTCCCGAAGCATATGCTGCCCTCTTGCTACACCGCGAAAGGCGTCTCAATCTGAGACAATGCACTCTTGCACTTTCCGGCTGTGCTACCTGCAGAGACTTGCTCCCAAAACAGAAAAATGAAAGCAACACTGGTCCTCTTACCAGAACACCGCGAACTTGGTTTGCTTTCTTGAGCTCCTTACCATGAACAAGGCTTTGATACCATGTCAAGATTGTGGGAGAGAAGGAAGGAGTCTCACTTGTAGCTTTCTTGCTTGCACAATGGGAGAATACACACAAAGGTGGAGGCTGAAAACAGTTTTCCTCTTCTTAGTTGTGTAAGCCAAAAGAACTCTAGTACAAAGAAATAGAAGAACCCTATATATGGTTCTCAAACCAAACTCAACTAACTAAGGTGGCATACTAACTGAGCTACAAACTAGAGTAGATAAGGATATCTGTCATCTAGCTATTATTCATGGGCGGTGTACCAACCGCATCACTGACAAGTCAGTGACATAAATGCACAACAGTCACCTTGGCATATCACGAGTGGAGCTCGATATCTCAACAAGGACATCTGTGGTTGCCATGGCAGAGTGTTGGTAGTGGTGGGGAGGAAGGTTGTTGGGGGCACATTGGTGGGTTAAGTGGTAGGTGGTAGGGCGATGGGAGTTGGTGGTAGGGCTGTTCTTTGGGGGGGTTGCACTGATGGAGTACAATTGGCGATTTGTTGGGGATTCTGTACGTGCTGATTCTTGGCAGGCTTACAGGGTGATAAGGATAGGAATTCAGAGTTGAGTGTTGATGAAGAGCGAACGATACCTTCGTTGGAGTCTTCAATACCTGCAATTGAAAACCTCTCATGTGGTCTCTCCCTAAGGGGTAGTGCTAGTCTTTTTATCGTGCACAAGACATATTTTGATTAGTTTGGGGGACAGGTCGAACTCTACGCAAGCTGAGAGTATTGTCCTGCACTTGAGGACCCAAACTGTGTATATACTTCGGTGCAGATATTATGTGAGTGCTCGTGCATACTTAGATATTACGTAGTTAGAAGACCGCGGGCTAGTTTCTCGTAATAATGTGTTGATGAAGCAAAGTTGTCCATGTTGAGAAGAAGTACACGTGAAGGTATATGAGACATCCTTTGCATTGTGACTGCACGACGTAATAAATTGAATACAGGGACACCGCATGTTCCGTAGCTAGAAGCTATTGGACTTGCTTGATGAGAACAGTGTACATTTCATGGCCAATCGTGGGGTGCTTACCACAATTGATTGCAATGGTATTAAGGTAGAGTGCAAGAGGGAATTGTGCAAGTGGGTCAGGGTGACAGGTCTAACCATAGGCGAGACAAACTCCCTAGGTATGTCCTGCCCTTGATGTGCCCTGAACAGTTGTGGGTGATGCTAACGGGCTAGGGGACTAGGGACGGAGCCAGTCGATCAATGTCACTGGACGTACCTAATTTGAGGACCCCTAGGTGCTGTGCTGTGATTGTGGGTGCTTCTTTTCGTTTATTTCTTTTCTTTGCTTTTTCTCTTTTTTTTTCTTTTTTTCTTTATTTTTTGTTTTCTTTTTTGCTGCTTTTTCTTGTGCTTTTTTCTTTCTCTCTTTCTTTCTTTCTTTCTCTTCTTTTTTTTTTTTTGACTTGCCTGAGTACAACCATTGCAATATGTTGAGGCTATCAGCCTTTCAGTGGGTTGGAAAATGTCAAGCTTCGAAGGCTCAAGAAATGGATATTATAATGATGATTGTGCCCTAGCCTTGTTGTTAAAGAAGCAATTGGTGAGATGGGGAGATACACTTGAGATATTGCAAACTTCCTTGCGACACATGCGATGTTGATACAATTGAGGTAACGACTGCCGTGAGCCAACTATAGAGCTTGACCCAGAAAGAGAGCGTAGCCCATGAATATGCTTTGGGCTATGCGATATGGGCGATCGGCAAGGGTAGTTTTTGCTTTCTGCGGCATGGCTTTGTCACGGCTCTTTGTGGGGTCAATAGTCTTGCGGTGATTAGGCATTGAATACTTTTGCACAAAGACCTGTATCATCCTGTATCCACTTGTCACTTCATGAGAGTACATGCATGGTATATGCCACAACTATAATAAACCAGTGCAATGCAAGGAGACGTCACTTATCTGAATTTTATGGTGTTGACTTAGATATTTATCACCTGCACTTGATTAGCTTTTTCTTTTGATGTGAAATATATTAAACGTAGATATAAAAAGTTCATACAATTCGGGAACATGTCAACACTAAACCATTTAAAGGCAAAAATTCCTAGCCAGGTAGCATTTGATAAGCTTTTATTCAACATCGGGGCGAGTCTGGGTGGTCGGGTGACTGGGGCTCTGCTAGTGCGGGGCTCCCGTGGGGTTGGGCAGGGAACATGTCGGTCGGGATATGAATGGTGTAGTCTTGGCCCGCCACCATTTCCAAAATACCTTTGAACAGTTCATTAAATTCTTGCATGTCCTGCTCTGCCTTTCCTGCCTTTGAGCACCTGGTGCCTGAGCATACGTTGGGGGTTTGTGCCACTATATTATTTATTGTAAAAATCTGAAAAAGTTAGAAAAAAAGCTTCTAGATTAGGATGGCATGCAAAAAGCTAGTTGCTTAAAAACTGTAGTTTGAACTAGAAGAGGAAGAAGAAATGATCTGGGAGATCCGTGATCAGGTGTGCTACGGTTTTACCTCTCTTTCGAAGCCAACGGAGCCATCAGATTTGGGTTCCAAGCAATAGAGAAGGAGCTGCAATTTTGATGCACATTTTGTTCTATGAAGAAACTCGAGGAGATCTAATGCCTGGAGATTGCTTCTGAGTAGTACAAGGATTCCAGGCTCTTTCAATACATATTGATTCAATTCATTATGCTTTGCCTTTGTCGTGTTTACCTCTTGTCTATTCTCTTTTTACTCTTCCATCTCCTATCTCTACTTCCTTCTACCTTTGATCTTCGATGGATTCGATCTTTCAACAAAAACCCCTTCGACATTGGTGAACCTGATGTGAAAAGTCGTCAGAAGAAGAAATGACAAGATGGGAGAATCTTCAAACACAAACTCTGTTGAGATTCAGCAATCACACTCACTAACAGCCTCTTTGTATGGAGCTTCAGGGCCAAGGACATGTAGGCTTACCTATCCCATATGCACCGTGGTGCCTACTGCAGTTTCCTACTTTCCTATAAAGCATTGTACTTGCTTCCTTTTCTTAATGCAATGATAGTACTCTTTTCTTTCTAGTAAAGTGTCTGTGTCATTGTCCACACACAAGATTGTGTTTATGAGTTCAAGTCTCAATCTTGAAACCTAATTCACTTGGTGACAATCAGTGTCTAAGTCTATGTCTACATGAGTCTTCTTCCTGTCTTTGAACCACCATAGCCATGCTCTAGATCCATGTATTTTCACATGGTATCAGAGCTCAGCTGAGCATGGCACTGCCTTTCTAGTCTCATCTCACCTCTGATCATCTCTACCTAGCTCACTATCAGCTCAGGACTTCATTTTCAACTTTACCCTTACTTGAGCTTCTTGTCTGCCATAGCCAAACCTGCACCCTGCCTCCTTGGAGCTTCTGGATCTCTCAAACCAGAGCATATCTTTGAGTACTTTCTGATGGAGAAATTCTCCTCTGCCCTGGGCGCTCCTCTGTACCACATCAAAGTTCGACGTTGGTCATCGTGTACTCCAGCATTGCGTGAATACAAGCTTGCTGTCCAGACTGTGCTGTCTGTTGTTCGTACGTTGAATTCTGCCTGCACACGTCGCGATGATGACAAAGATCATAGGGCTTTGATAGGCCTTGAAAAGAGCTACATTTCCATAAAAAACGTTTTGGAAATGATCAACCATAGCTCCTGCAATCTGCAAAAAACCAGGCCCCTATCTGAAACCCTAAACTGTCAGCCATAGCCAGTTTTATCAAAGCTAAAAAATCTCATCATTTTCTCTCTCCTGCCACCTGGAGCAACCCACTGCCACTCTGATCTACTGTCCCAACACCAAATCAAGGAGGGGAAGGACCTGAGAAGATTGAAGAAGGATCGACGACCCCGAGCAAGGAAGATTCAAGCTCAACATCAAGTCTCTACATAGTGTGTTTTTCACACTACCATTACTTGTGTCTCTTGACACATTGTAATCTGCTCCTTCACTTGTAACATCTGAGAATCTTGGAGTTGATTTGCTGCTGCTCCAGCCATCCAACATGGGAAAAGACTCTCCAAATGCTCGGTTCAAGGGAGTCAGGTTTCACACCTGGCAAACCCGCATCAAGCTCATCCTGATGAAGAAGGGACTCTAGGCCATCACAAATGGCAAAGAAAAGAAACCTCAAGATGCGGACCTTGCAGTTACTTGGCAGAAGAATGATGACAAGGCACAAGCCATCATTAAGCTGGAATTGGATGATAGCTACATCCATCATGTGGATGCCTGTGACACGTCCCATGACACTTGGGACAAATTGGGTACCTTATTTGGTGCACAGTCAAAGTCGTCCAAGTATGGTCTATTGATTGAAATTTTCCGACTTGATATGAAGCCTCATACATCCCTGGCATCCCATCTAAACTACATGGAAAGCCTGCTTACTCAACTTGCAGGGATAAAGCAAAAAATGGATGAAGATGTTTGTATTGGTGTCTTATTAAAAAGTCTGCCTCCTGCCTATGATAATGTATCAACCACTCTAACCAATATGCCTAATCCTCAACTTGTTGATATTAAAGACTCTCTGCTAGAGGAAGAAAAGAAACTTAAAAGCAAAGAAGAGCCTAGCACTTCAAAAGATGAACAAATGTTATATGTAAACAAGAGATACAAAGGTAAAAAGGAACCGCTCTTCTGTGACTTTTGCAAAAGGACCGGACACACTGGGAAGTTTTGTCATGCTAGGAAGAGGTCCCAAAAGGCCTATCTTGCAGCTATGAAAGAAGAATAAGACCATGAACCAAAAGATGAAGATGAAGATGAAGACCACTAGGAACGGAAGGACAAGCCTCATCAGTCCTTCTACTCTCATTACTCTGATAGACTGTTTTAAAAGCCTTGTATTTCCTTGCCCTAATGCTTCTTGTCATAAGCTTTGTAAACTCTCATGTAACCTGGCACTACAGTCCCTGTACACTTTGTGAGGCCCCTGTTACAGTATCTGGATGTCCATCATGTTTTGGTGCCCACACTTAGCCTTTTCTGCGACAGCCTCTTGTGTCTACCATGTTTGTGGTGTGCCCACACTTTGCAGGTGGTTCTCATTATAGCCTCTACACACTTTGTGCCTTTCTAGTTGTGATTGAGGAGGGGTGTTGAGATTCAGCAATCACACTCACTAACAGCCTCTTTGTATGGAGCTTCAGGGCCAAGGACATGTAGGCTTACCTATCCCATATGCACCGTGGTGCCTACTGCAGTTTCCTACTTTCCTATAAAACATTGTACTTGCTTCCTTTTCTTAATGCAATGATAGTACTCTTTTCTTTCTAGTAAAGTGTCTGTGTCATTGTCCACACACAAGATTGTGTTTATGAGTTCAAGTCTCAATCTTGAAACCTAATTCACTTGTGTGACAGTCAGTGTCTAAGTCTATGTCTACATGAGTCTTCTTCTTGTCTTTGAACCACCATAGCCATGCTCTAGATCCATGTATTTTCACAAACTCCAGTGATGTTTTGCAACAGTTGGTGCAAAATATGAATATGCTTATGTAGGCACAACAACAACAATAGGTGATGCAAGCTTCTGCTCAAACAGAAAGTGTTGTGATGAATGCTTTGCAAGCAGTTGAGTGTGAGATGAAGTTATTCAATGGCAAGAATATATCTGCATATGTACATACCTATGCTCAGAAGATGGAATTCTTTGGGGTGGCTCAACCTGCATGGAGCCGGTATTTTGTACGTGTTACTGTACATGAACTGAAAGCGTGGATTACTAAATTATACTTGTAGCTTTCAAGAAGACACTCAGGGAAGAATTTTACATTGAAGATACCAGTTTGATTATGTGCAAGACTTTTCAGGAGTGGGTTTTACAACCCAATAAGGGTCTTATAGCTACAGAATTGTTAAGAGAATTTGAAAGTTGATTAGAGCAATTGGATCTTGCAGAACATCAAGCTCTTGCAAGCCAAAAAATTGAATTGTTTCTACAAGCAACTGATCCTGAGCTTTAAGAGAAGCTTGATGATTTGCTAGAGGATCAGACTATAGAGACATGTCTTAAAACAGAGTGGAGACATGTCAAGGAAGTTGTTACTGCACTTGTGAAGAAGCATAGAAGAAGAGAAAGATTGCATGTCTCTAGCTTGCCCACTATTATGGGCAAGATAGTTGATGTATCCAGTAAGCCACCTACTTCTGTGGCTAACCCTATAGCTGTACCTGCTATTGTTCCCTATGTTAGGGAAGATGTCTTAGATGAATTGGTCAAAGGGATGCGGGATCTTCAATTGAAGGTTGCAAAATTGGATGAAAAAGGACAAGAGGAAAGGGGACGGGCAACAGCCCCTAAGCTAGGAAAAAGATGTATGTGGTGTGATAGTTTGCAGCATGAGAGAAAGGATTGTGCTGTCTATCAGGAGGCTTTGGCATGACAGCTCATCTTTTGGAAAGATGGCAAGATCCATGCACAAGAAATAGGATTTCCTCTTTCTTTGAATTTCGGAAAGGGAGGTATGCAGAAGTTGTTGGAAGACTTGGTAGTTCGAAATGCTTATGCGGCGGTATATGCTTCTACTTTTGGTCTACAGTTGGATAGAATGCATGGCCAAGTGATGGTTGGTCCAAAGGATGAAGATAGTGAAATGTCTCATGCAGGGCAAGACATTCGTGGCATAACTGGTTGGGAATAACTGGTAGATGCATATTCAATGTATGCATATTTAGCAAAGGTACAAAACACGGATGTACTTGTGGAAGAAAAAAGAAAAAGAGATGAAGATAATGCAGGGACATCTAAAAGAATGACAAGAAGAAGTGTGGATCAGCCTAAAGCTACAAATCAGCCATCTCCCGAGCATGTTATGGAAGAGGTCAGTCATGAGCAAAAACAGGATAACAAAAAAGAGGGCAAAAAGAAGGGCAAGCCCACGATATAAGTTGCAATCTGACATTGAGATAGCCACACATCTTAAGAAGGTGCTTGAAGAATGGATCTTAAACAATCGGGTGGAATTCACCTTGGGAGAGGTGATTGGCATCACCAAGCGAGAATTTCATGATGAGATCACTAACATAAATAAGAGGAAGTGTTAGTTTCTTGGTGATACCACTAGTGCATTGCTACAATTTGAAGAGGAAACTAGTTTGTTGGGTATTTGGGTTGAATATGAGCATGAAGTAAGTACTAAATTATCTATGCAGGATGCTACTAATCAGTGGACAACATGTGGAAAAGAGAAGAAAGTGGCCGAAAATGCATTGTCTTGTAGCAATATGCATGGTGGAGTAAGGCAGATGCAACAATATGGGGAAGAGACTCTAGGATTTATTCCTCGAAGTCACTATACAAGAAATCATTGGGCTAGAGCTACCATTGAAACGGTTGTAAAAATAGGGGAACATGAGACTCCTTGTGTTGCTTTACTTGACCATGGGTGGTTTGAGATAAATGTCATTGAGCGTGGATTGTATGAAAATGGTGCATGGCCTGTAAATACTGATCATGGTTGGCATATGAGGGCTGCAAATAATTATTTGGGAGAGCTTTATGTTGCATGTCCTAATGCGAAAGTGATGATTGGTGATGTACAAGAAGAGCAACACTTTTTGCGCAGGATAATTCCTCATATGCAGTGATTTTGGGACAGCCCTATATTACAAGAGTGCGTATGGAAACAAAGATACTTGATGATGATTCTGCTTATGCAAGAGTCAGAAGCAAGGATGGGAGGAAAGTAGTTCAATTTCTTACTGTTTGTGTTAATCATCCTAGAAATCAAGATACACTTCGAGAGTCTCCTTTGGCTCCAAATGAAAGGGAATTCAAAGACCTGGATTTTCATTAAGCACTACTATAAATGCGGGGCTATAGTAGTGCTGTTTAGAGGGTGTACTCGCCTTTTGATGGAATGAAGCATGTATTTACTATTGGTTATTCTCAAGCAAAGAGTTCATGTTGGTTTAAGCCTATGGAAGTTATGTGTAAGGTTGAACACATATCTATGAAACGGGCTACTAAGGACTGAGAGCTTTGGAACTATTAGCTAAAAATGATGGCATTTCAAGCATATTTTATGGTCTAAATATTAATGACACTATCGCTGAAATTTTAGCAACTATACATGCAAAAAATGAGGCTGAAAATACAGTGTTGTCAGTATGTTCTTTGGACTTGTATGATGTTATAGCATTGTTTGCTTAGTGGGAAGGATTACAATGGGCTGAAGCACTTGTGGAGACAAAGTGTAAGACAGTTGACAAAAACGTCAAACCAATTGCTTTGCCACTTCCACCAGAGAGTGAGGGTTTGTATGAAAAAGTGTTAAGGCAGCCAAGCTTACGGGATCCTAAAGATATAGGTCATCAGTTTACATCTGAACCATTACAGGAATTGAAAGTTGGTGTAGAAAAGTTTCTTTTGCCTACTAAGAGAGACTATTTTATGTGGATGTTGGCTAGGCATGGAAAGGCATTTGCATTTTAGCCAAGTGAAATAGGTTGTGTGGATCCAAATGTTGTCTCTCCTATGGTAATATTTATTGTGCCGCATGTACCATGGAACTTGAGGCCTACTTCAGTGCCTAAAGCCTACTTGCCAAATCTGATGGATTTGCTAAATGAAAAGATTCACATGAAGATATTGGAGCCCTCTTCAGCTCCATACTCAAATCGTTGATTTACAGTGCCCAAAAAGAATGGGGCTTTGAGATTTATTCAAGATATGCAACCGATCAATAAAGTGACCATAAGAAATGTGGGTGCAGGTCCTGTGGTTGATGAATTTGCAGAAGGCAGAGTGATCTATAATTCTTTGGGTGATCTTTACTCGGGGTATGATCAGTTTCAGCTTGTAATTGAAAGTAGGGATATCACAATCATGAAGGGTCCCTTGGGGTTAATACGGACGTATACTCTTCCACAAGATGCAACAAACTAAGTGGCACACATGACAAATGCTATAAATAGGGTATTGAGGGATTTTATACCACAATTGACAATGCCCTTCTTGGATGATATTCCAATCAAAGGGTGTGCAGTGGATGAAAAGAATGAAGAGATGGATGCTCATGGATGTAGATAGTTTGTTGCAAACCATATTGTGGATTGTGAGAGGATTTTGACGCATCTAGAAGAGGTGCATTTAACTCTTTTTGGAGTCTGTCTTTGGAGTTGAAGAGGTTTTGATTGTTGGGCATATGTGCGGACCCTATGGGCGAAGAACATCACCAACAAAAATAGATGGGATTGATAGAATGCAAGATGTATGCACAAATGTATTAGAGGTGCGTAGATTTTTGGGTGCATGTGTGTTCTATTTGATATGGATTCCTCACTTTGCACATATAGCCAATGCTCTTTATCAACTTCTGAGAAAAGGTCAGAGATTTCATTGGGACAGGAAGCATCAGAAAGCAATGAAGAAATTGAAGCATCTCTTAAAATCTGCTCCTACATTGAGAAATGATAACTATTCACATGGAAAGCCTATCATTATTACTGTTTATACACTACAAGATATAGGCCTTATACCGACGTTAAAAGTTACAAAAATGTAAATAAAAAAATTTTCCCCCATCGTCGCAAAAAGTGTCGATTGTTGGCGACGCCACAGAATAGTCGGTATTAGCGTCGTTATCAGTGTCGCTATTTGTGTTGGTATCTGATACTGACGCAAATAACGACGCTAATATATGACGCTTTGCAACACTAATAACAATGACAATAATGACGCATGCAGTAAATTTGCGATGCTAATACTGACAGTAACAAGGAAAAAAAATTTGTGGCAAGGCAGCTTGATATAGCACTATGTGCTTTGTTTGGGCCATACAAAATAGTTTCTGCACTGTGCACAATGCTTGTGTAAATAAAGACAAAGTGTACTTAAATCATAACACTGATACATGAAATAAATACATGATTGCATAATGAAAACGACTGGTACAATCATGGCAAGATATCACTACTACATAGAAAATATCTACACAGATCACGTGACCAAAAAAGAAGGGTGTGTGAGCTCCAAGGATCCAAGGGTGAGCTATAGATCATCGCCATCTGAAAGCTCGTCCCAACGCAAAGGATCATCGAATGGACTTTGCAAAAAAAGAAACAACTACACATCAATCCACCATTCAATAATGCATTCTAATTAAACATGGTAATGATGGATAAGAAAGATGAGTGACTTACAAGGCCACCACGTCCATACAATCGGTCGATCAATGCAGTGAGACCGTGCCTCCCTACATATCAAGTCTCAAGGCTAGTCGGATCTTGATTTGTAATGGAGTGTTGCAAATAAAAAAAATACTAACTATAAGAAACACGATTGTCAGTACAAAGGATATTGCAAAAAAATAAGCAAGCAAAACAAAAGAAAAACTTACAAAGTCCTCCAGATATGTCCTGTGGCCCGCCACTCCCAAGATGATGGACCACTCCAGCCTCTAGTCGTGCCCTCGCCGCCTCGCACTGCTGTCTCCAATATCCTGGAGAATCTGTAGCCACCTCCTTGAGTCGGCGCCAATCATTCACATCTAGCCACTCAGGCTTTGGAGCCCCACTCTTGAGTGCCTTGCATGCATCCAATCGTCTGTGTGACATATATGCATGCATGCACTCCATCATCCAGCCCGTAGAAAACCAATCTGCTGCGGGCTGGTACCAGAAACTCCTCATGCAAGGATGCTTTTATGTAGTCCTTGCTCCCCTCCGGTATGTTTTTCCAATGATCCAAGACATTGTGCCGAAAAACTTGTTGGCACAACTCTCTCATGCGAGCTATCACCCTCCTCCCCTCATCATTCATGATGATGGCTCTTGACCTATCATCTACAAGGTAGGCATACCCCCCTGGGGTATGCCTAAGATGGGTCCTCTTCCACCTACGACCACGCTCCTGTGCATATCCAGGAGACCCCTGTACATCTGGAGTACCGACCAAGGTAGTATCTATTAGAGTAGCACCCATAGGGGTGCCACTTGCGGACGGCTGAGCAAAAGTCAGAGTGATTGCAGTAGACGTCCCCATAGGTGTGACAAATCCCAGAGGTGATGCAAATCCAATAGAATGACGAGACGAAGATACTGCGTCCGTGCCTCCACAGCAACCACCTGAGCCATGCTCTCTAGAACCGCCACGAGAGCAAGGAGTAGTACCTGTATCTTGAGCCGACCGCGGGCTCACTACATTCGAATCTCTACAGCATCCCCCTGAAGCATTCCCTTCGTCTGGCCCAAGTCTAGAGCATCGACCTCATTTGCTCGAAACTGAAGCATCTGATCACGTCGAAGTAGATCTAATAGACCGGCCTGATGATGTCCAAGACAGCTCCTAGTCTGCCATGTCTCTGAATCTCGCCATCTGATCTGGAGACATGCGCATGAAGATATCTTGCAACTCCTCATCGCTCATCCCTCAACTCATCCTGATGATCTAAGTATCCACAAAGGTCACCTACACCACAGACAAAAAATGATATTAGCATAATCAATTTAAATCATACAAAGCACGATAATATAAATCTTAAAAAAATGATCTTACTTAAAATGCATATCTTATGTACCCTTATAAGCGATTCGTAATGAATTGACTAAGTGGATGCTCCAAGTATGAAGTATCCTATGGTTCCATGTCAATCTCTTGACACAACTCGGCACATGTCTCCACAAAAGGATGAGTCCACCTCGTTCTCAAAGAATTCTTGGACTCCTATATTTCCATCATTTTTACCCGATGCTAGCTCCTCTACATGCTCCAAGCTTTCGGTGGCCTCCACCCCTTGCAATATCGACCCCTCTATTTTCATATTGTCCTCATCTATACTCTCAGGACATCGCTTTGATCATATACTCTTGCACTTCGGGGAGCTAAAGGTATAACATACCACCATCGAGGTTGTTGGGGGTTTGGATAGAAGATTACCTGTTCATAAACATGTACAAGAGAGATTTAACTATTGTGACATATACCATATCGTAATATAATTAACAAACAAATGAGTTCATGCACCTGTTCACAATGGGCCGGCAACATAAAGGTGTCACACAAATCCGTCCATTTGTTTTCGAAATCTATTTTGAGAAATCCAGATGGACCTCGTCGAACTGTTGCTCCAGCTCCTTCAAGTATCACTTTGAACCACTGCACATCAAATAGTATCATGGAGAAGCTATTGTAATCCATCGTAACAATACTTTGAAAGTTCCCAAAATACTCCATCTCATCTATAACCGTGTTTGGATCTGCGGCTCGTCATCAGCTCTCTTGCTCGAACCTTGCCATGATACAATAGTAGTCTGTTGTGGAGCACATTTTGTCAATACGCTCCATGCGAAAATGCCATCCGTGCGACCACGCTACAGTATATATTTTGTACTATACATTGAAATACTCAATTAGTTGTCACATATAAAATATAGATACGACAAACCTTAAACACGTCATCACCTTTGGACTACATTCCCTCGAGAATTCCCACTCCTTGGTTGAGACCTCCGCCCCTTCGCGAGACGCTGTGGTCAAAGCTCCATGGAACCATCGCATTGACATAAATCACGGAATCTCCTCCATGCTCTCGGGATATCGAATCAGTCGATGGCGCATACTATGTCGAAATTCAGATCGCGCTTCCTCTCGATCTTGCCTAGCTTGCTGGTACTTGGCGAGCCGCATCTCCATAGAGGCATGGTGCAACATACAAAAGTGATTCACTTTCTCCTCCATTGCAGCATCCATTATTTTTTCTACCCCATTTCCAACCACCACATCTCCGATCAGTCTATCATCATCCTTTAGCGACCATAGCATAATGTTGTTTGGATCCATCGTTGATAGGCTTTGTGAAATATACACTAGCGCCTCAAACACCAACCAACCTTCAGCCATGCTACCTTCTAGCCAAGCTCGTTGTCGCGCAAAGCCTTTCAGGGTTTTCATGAAGCGCTCCAAGAAGAACATCCATCGTGTATGGATAGGTCCAGCAATCTCCACTTCATCTACAAGATGCACAAGAAGGTGGATTTGTATCATGAGCATGCTAGTAGGCAGGTATTTCTCAAAGAGACAGACCATCTCCACTACTCCTTGCCTCGCGGATTCAATAGAGGACATCTTAATCTCCTTTTGTGAGATCCATTGCACTAAAGTCGACAACCTATAAATTGCCCCGCGTATTTCTGGAGTAAAATATCATGCGATCGCGATCGATAGTACAAACTACCACAAATGAGAAAGCATTATGAACAATGACTACACTCCAAATAGCAAAATGCACAGGCACTTACAATCCATTCATAGCACAAACTTGACATATCTTATGCCAATCATGGGATTTTATCCCTGATAATTGGTCGTCTTTAGAAAAGCAGACCTAAGAGAAAGCATCATACCCGTCGGAGTGCGGATAGACTTGACTATTTGCTTCACAATGCGCTCTTCTTTAGTGAACAAAACCCAAGGAGTGCAAGGTAGCTGCAAGCGACCATCAGCACTCGACTGTAGCCAAAGCGCCTCCATCTTGCCTACCTCCTTCAAATCCATTCGTGCCCCTATAGTGTCTCTCTTTCCTGTGATGTGGTCCCATAGCAAGCTGCCCACATTCTTGAAAATATGCATGGGATCCAACAAGTGGTTGATCTATAAGTGGGTCCAATATGGCAACTCGTAGAAAACTGAGAACCATCGCATTTCGTTTGGATGTGACTCTGCGTAGACCATTTTCAGCTCGTACCTCCCTCCTCTCTCATTTCCTCTCCCTCCCTCACCCTCTCCCTCTCTTTCTCTCTTTCCCTATTATGTTTAATGTTTTCTCTCTCTCCTCTCCCTCTCTCATTTCCTTTCCTCTCTTTCTCTCCCTCTCTCATTTCCTCTCCCTCCCTCACCCTCTCTCTCTCTTTCTCTCTTTCCCTATTATGTTTAATCTCTCATTTCCTCTCCCTCCCTCACCCTCACCCTCTCTTTCTCTCTTTCCCTATTATGTTTAATGTTTTCTCTCTCTCCTCTCCCTCTCTCATTTCCTTTTCTCTCTTCCTCTCCCTCTCTCATTTCCTCTCCCTCCCTCTCCCTCTCCCTCTCTTTCTCTCTTTCCCTATTATGTTTAATGTTTTCTCTCTCTCCTCTCCCTCTCTCATTTCCTTTCCTCTCTTTCTCTCCCTCTCTCATTTCCTCTCCCTCCCTCACCCTCTCTCTCTCTTTCTCTCTTTCCCTATTATGTTTAATCTCTCATTTCCTCTCCCTCCCTCACCCTCTCCCTCTCTTTCTCTCTTTCCCTATTATGTTTAATGTTTTCTCTCTCTCCTCTCCCTCTCTCATTTCCTTTTCTCTCTCCCTCTCCCTCTCTCATTTCCTCTCCCTCCCTCTCCCTCTCCCTCTCTTTCTCTCTTTCCCTATTATGTTTAATGTTTTTTCCCTCTCTCTCTCTCATTCCTTCTTTCCTTTAATCTCTTCCTCTCCCTCTCTCATTTTCTTTCCCTCTCTCACCCTCACCCTTTCTTTCTCTCTTTTCCTATTATGTTTAACATTTTTTCTCTCTTCCTCTCCCTCTCTCATTTCCTTTTCTCTCTTCCTTTCCCTCTCTCATTTCCTCTCCCTCTCTCTCCCTCTCCCTCTCTTTCTCTCTTTTCCTATTATGTTTAATGTTTTTTCCCTCTCTCTCTCTCGTTCCTTATTTCCTTTTCTCTCTTCCTCTCCCTCTAAACTGTTGTCGAAAATTTAAAAAATCATGTTAGAAAAATAATTAACTAAATAAATGTAGCTAGCCATGATAAATCAATTACTCATTGGAATTCCATAAAATAATCAAATCACATAGATGTTAGCACTTATGATATGAATATTGTGGAATCACCCACATATAGCTTCACCCGTGTTCATACCTGGAAAGTATAGGCTCCCAATCAACCTTCCATCCAAGATGAAAAGTAGTTCATTAGGAACATGCCCCATGCTAATAGACAACCATTCAAGGCACTCATTCCATTAACGTGCACACAATGGAGAACCATTGAAGGCACTCATCCCGTCGTGTAGGTGCCACTGACAACATATTTTGGATTTTTTAATAGAAGGTTAGGTTTGAAGGACAATTGGCATTTTGAGCCAGTAGGATTAGTAGGAATCAATGTTAATGTTTTTGGGCAAAGAGTTTGGAGGGAAAAGGCATATTATGGCATGTATGAAATTCAAATATATAGAGGCATGTACTCCCAATCAAAGAAATAATGAAAGATTTCTTAGGAAAGAAAGAAAGAAAGAAAGAAAGAAATATTAATGTCTACAAAAGGGTAACATGGCCTATGAGACCTAATCACAAAGTACAAAAGAAGAGGAACCTCCTCATAGAGTACAATTAGAGTATGACTAAAAATGAAAAGCAATTTGTAGAATCTATAATGAAAAGAAGATGAAAAACCAAAGGTATGAATAGGTGAAAGCATGGTTTGGTGGTACAAAAATTCTGCACATTTTTAGCTTGCCCCTTTGATTCTCTTTAGTAAACTTGGAGGGAGTTTGGTATTTCTTGTTATGCCTTTGAAATTTGGACAAACCTTCTAACAAAAAGCTAGAATAAAAAGAGAAAAAATGACAAGAATTCCAATCATGCTATGGACATCCAACAGTTTGAATGTGTGAGTAGTGGTGGCTACATGTGAGCTTTCTTTTTTTGATTTTTCATATGTCATTTCACGTTCTGCATGGGACCTTTTCACCATCTCTACTTTGCTTGATGACTAATTTCTTCTTCCAACTCAATGAGGACTCTTGTCTCCAAGCTTCAGCTTCCTAACATCTCTTGTGCCAACTCAAAGCATAAAGCTTCAAGCTTTTAGAGTTCTATTTGAAGTTGCTATGTATGAGGACACTAGCATGCAAATGCATACCAAAGGTGATCCCTAGAGCCATTGTTGAGCAAGGGTCCAAGACAAGGGGGGCCAAAACATCCACCAATAGCCAAAAGGAGGCTTGCAACACCAAAGAGCAATGTAGCAACATGAGGTCTGAAGCACTAATATAGGACATGGGTCAATCATTAGAGAGAGGATAGATGGTCTCTTCAATGAGACCACAAAAAATACCTCATTTGTACATGAGAATAGATCGGCAATGAAGAAGAGGGGTCAGCAATTGCATGATTAGATATAGGTATAGGATGAATTTTGGTGCATGTAGTAAAATAACTAAATACTTTTTCATTGTAGGGAAAACCAAAATAGATGAGCATCTCATACTTAGCAAATTTTACTATATAGTAGAAGAGCTACACGAGGAGTATAGCCTAAGGCTTGAGAGGCAAGGTCCACTTGATCCTTGAGAGCTAAAAGAACATCAAGTTGATCTAAATGCGTCAAAGCGCATGCTTTATCAGCTTGGAATCACTGAGGATCTGTGACTTCTTGCCCAAGAGGTGGAAGCTTAGTAGGCACTTTTTCCTTAAAGGGTGAAGCTTGAGTGGAAGCACGAGCAAGCGGAAGCAATAGAGATGCAAGATATGTCGAATGGAGCAAGAGAGAGAGACACACTAGTTGTGGAAACTCCAACAATCACAATGTGTGATCAGCATTTCCTTATTTAATTGTCATTGAAAGAAGAAAGAATAAAGTGATAGTGATGGGTGCCCGCTACCTAGAGTGTACAAGTGTGTGGTTATAGTGTATGTAGTAAATATAGTGTGACATAGGCATAAGCACCTTTACCCCCAACAACTTCCCATTTAAAGGTGAATGTGTCTCAAGTGAGGAGAGAACAAGAAGAAAGTGACAAAGTATAAATGCATATAAAGTACAACAGGATGAGAAATAGATGTCATCTCATCCTACACCCATTATCTTCCTAAGGAAGCCAAGACATTCTACTGAGAGACTTTTAGTGAGCAGATATACATGATTCTTGTCAATTGAGATCTTAACAAGCTCAACAAACTTTTCCTCTACCACCTCCCCAATGAAGTGATAGCACACCTCAATGTGCTTTTTCTTTACATGAAAGACCATGGGATTCTTGGCCAACTAAATAGTACTCATTAAATCCAAATGCAATGTAGAAGCCAAGGTTTGCCAAACTAAATGGCCTAACTAACCATAGAGTCTTCTTGTAAGCCTCAGTAGTTGCAATATACTCTACCTTAGTATAGATAATGTCATGCATTTCTACACCTTGACATCCATGAAAGAGCACCTCCAACAAAAGTGAAGACCTAAATGTGGACTTCCTACTATCTACATGTTCTACATAGTCAAAGTCAATGTAATACACACTTATAGTATCTTGGTGGCTACCTTAGCAAATGCATATATTTGCAGTGCCTTTTAGGTATCTCATGATATTCTTCATGGAATCCCAATGTGATTGGTCAAGTATAACCATATAGCGTGCCGTAACTTCCACTGCAAATACTATATCAAGGTGAGTAGCTATCATGGCATACATCAAGCTGCCCACTATAGATGTATAAGGGATCTTGGCCATCTTGGCCTTCAACTCATCTAATTGGGGACAATTGGCATGACTAGCCTTCATGTTGTCGTGGTGTTGCATGTCCACACATGAAAAAACTACGGAATCTCTACAAGATTTATAGGAAGCAAGACTAGTTTACTAGAATAGTCTAAAATCTCTAGTATCATGTTTACGTGCGCCTTGAGTTGCTTATTACGAGTGCTTGAGGAGTTTTTGTGTTGTTGTTTTACAGAAATTTTATTGTTCTCAGGTTTCTTTTTTCATTCTTGGAAGTTTCATTGTTCGTCTCTCGTCTTGCGCTTCTAGAACTCTGTGTTCCGCGACAGTTGAATCACGAACTCCTCGACATTTCTGGTAAACCCGACGTGAAAGCGTTGCTTTTGATCATGAAGATGGAAGACTCTTTGAATAATCCACCCACTTCATTGAGTGCTTCTTCCTTTTCAACTAATGAGATGAAGACTTTATTGCAAACTCTTTCTTCAACCATTATGATGCAAAATCAACAGATGCAGTTATCTATGCAATAGTATTAGTAGTTACATCAGCAACAATTGGATCAACAATGAATGCTACATCAATAACAAGAGCATATGCATGGTGCGACCAAGGCAATCGAGGTTGTGGTTAGGGAACAAAAATTATTTGATGGCCGAAATGTTTCAGCCTATCTTAAAGCCTTTGAAAGCCAGATGCACTTCTTTAGAGTTTCATCCAACTGGAGCAACTATTTCCTACAGCTTGTCATGCCTGTTTTGCAGGTTAGAGTGATAGATTTGTTTGTACAAGACTCTAGCTGGGATTATTTCAAGAAAGCACTCAAAGATGAATATTTTCTGGAGGATTATGGTATTGCTACATGGAAGACATTCAAAGAGTGGGTCTATCAGCCCAACAAAGGACTTGTTGCTTTTGAGTTGCTGTGGGAGTTTGAAGAGTGATACAACTAGTTGGATGCACTAGAGCTAAGAGCTCTAAACTTGGAGAAAGTGGAGTTATTCTTGTAAGCGGTAGATCTTGCACTTCAGGATGAGTTGGGCGAGCTTCTTGAAGACCATATGTAGCCTATGGGATTGAAGACGAATTGGCAGGATGCTGTCAATGCGGTCTCTACATTGACAAAGAGGCGAAGATGAAAGGCTCGCTTGTAGAGCGGCATGTAGTCACCATAAGCGATGTTTTCTCCTACCATGACTTCTCCTATTGCACCATCCACTACTTCTCCTATTTCTCATCTTGTGTCTATGCCTATGCCTATGCCCATTCCTGCTGTGGTTGCTAGACCAACTGTAAAACCAACTGTCGAAAATATGATGGAGGAGATTTTAAAGAACTTAAAAGACCTATAAAACAAGATGACTAGGAGGGAACAACATTTGCTTAGTCCAGCCCCAGTTTCAAACCCCACTTCATCTACCACTGTACATTTTTCCATGATGGTGAAATCTCAGGGAGTTGAAGCGCTTCTTGAAGTGAAGTGAAAAAGAGATGACGATCTAGTTTCTGAGCCTTCTTCTTTAGAACTAGAGCAAAGTATGGCTGATGTTCAAAAGTTGAAAGTATGCGAAGATCAGAAAACCCTGAAGACAAAATATACAAAATCGAAAAAGCAACCTAGATTCAAGCTGCTTCCCAACATTGAAACGACTACGGACTTGAAGAAGATTAAGGAGAAAAATTCTGATGAGAAGATTACTGATGGTCTCTATGACATGTTATCATGCTCGAATATTATGGAGAATCTTTCAGCATTGCTGAAAACTAAAAATCTAGGGTTGTCATATGTCTTATAGGTCAATTCTTTGGCGAAGAATTGCGAGATTATTGATTTCATGCTACAAAAAAATTTGGGTGCTAAGAATTCTCAGCAAAAAGTGTTATTTAATGAAATATTTCAACAAAAAGAGTTGGGTTGCTATTTATACACAGCAAAATTTGTGTTTACTAGGGTATTTACAACAAAAGCTAAAATTTGTAGATTTTAGCAAAGAAGCTAGAGTACAAACAAAATATAAGACAGTTGACAAGAAGGTCAGATTACCTTTGGATAATGATGAGGATTTGCCAATGTTTATATCATTTATGGAGATGGATATGGATAAAAATGTCAATGTGGACAAGGCACAAATAAGACTTGTTCCATTGAAGGAGGAAAGAGAGTTTGGAGTCACAGAATTGTCTAAAGTTCAACCAACTAAAGAAGATCTAGATGTTATGCAGAATATTTTTGCAAGAAAGAAGATCAAGCCACTGGATGTTGTGATGATCTACGAAAACATATCTACTTTGATTCTTCCATATGATCTAGGAGGATGCTCTGATAACCTATGTCAACTTACTTACTTGTCATATTACACAGATGATTACCTATATGATCTTGGTGGGAATAAAGTTGTAAGTGATGAACAAGTTGGCACATGCCGGAGGATGTGCCGATTTGGAGGGGGTGGATGTCATGGTGTTGCACATGCACATATGGAAAAACTACAGAATCTCTATCGGATTTACATGAAGTAGGATTGGTTTACTAAAATAGTCTAAAATCTCTAGTATCATGTTTAGATGACTTAATTCCCACTTTAGATGGATCCAAACACATATTATGACTTATTTTGAAGGGAATAAGTCGTCCAAGACAAAAGATGGAGAAAAATGATGCAATTTATAAAAATAATTATTTTTGCCTATTTTTTAATGTATTTTTGCAATTCTGTCCATGTAGGCTTATTGATTAGATGTGTTCTGATCATTTTGAGTACCTGGATGACTATATTCAAAGTTCATATGACAAAGTTATGATCCAAACAAGTTGCAGATAGGCACAGGACAAAAAAAATGAAAATAGTGAAAAGCAAAAGTTTATGTTTTGTGTTTGCTTTTAGCAAAATCATCCCATAGGTAGAATAGATCTAAGTAAAGGATTGTAATCTCTATAAAAAGGAGTGAGAACCGATGGATGAGTATGGGCAAATTTAGAGTAATTGTAATCATGTGTCTTGGCAACAAGAACACGAGAGAAGTTACTAAATGGGGAGCCTTAGCCCGAAAGACACCGTAAAGTGATTTTGTAACATATTCCTTACATGTTTGAGAGCGCCTTGAGCTACTTATTACAAGCGCTTGAGGAGTTTTTGTGTTGTTGTTTTACAAATATTTTATTGTTCTTATGTTCATTCTTGGAAGTTGCATTGTTCATCTCTTGTCTTGCACTTCTAGAACTCTATGTTCCTTGACAGTTGAATCATGAACTTCTCGACAATGTGGGAAGGTAAAGGATAGCCAATAGGCTTAACATCCTACATATGTAATCGCTCAAGTACATTTTATATGTACGCCTGTTGTGATAGGTCAAAGATCCCCTTAGAGTGATTGCATGTAATGTGCATACTAAGAATATGTAAGGTTTGCTCATGTGCTTCATCTCAAAGCTCTTCTTGAGCTGAGTCTTCAAAGCATCTAGCTCATCATGAGCTCTTTCAACAATCAACATATCATTGACATAAAGTATTAAGATAATAAGGCTACCATAATGGGCCTTCTTCATGTATAAACATGGATCTATATCACTGCAGGACAAGTATGTCCTTGTGAATGCATGAAAACATTGAACTTGTGGTACCATTCCATAGGAGCTTACTTAAGGCCATAAAGGCTCTTTTTCAACTTCCACACTAGGTGTTCCCTACCCTTTTCCATAAAGCCGTTAGGTTGCTGCATATAGATATCCTCATGCAAGTCCCCATGCAAAAAATCCATTTTCACATCTATTTCATAAAGATTTAGATCTAAGTATGCAACCAAGGCCAAAATCAAGCATAGGGTAGTCATATTGACTACAAGAGAAAAAACATCATCAAAGTCAATACCTTTCTCTTGCTTAAAATCCTTATTAATCAATCTAGCCTTATATGTTGGCTTGGGGCATCATGGGTACTCTTCAACTTGTATACCTACTTGCATGGCAATGCATGTTTATGACTAAGTAAAGGAACCAAATCGCATGTATGGTTTTTTTTGTAGCAAATCAAACTTAGATTGCATTGCCCTCTCCCAAGAGCAACTATTACCTTTGCGCATGGCCTCCTCATCATAAGTAAGGGGATCGATAGAATATGTCACGATAATCTAGTACATGGAGGGCTGAAATTGATCAGGCTAACGTTTATCTCTAGTAGATAGGCTATGGGGCATGTACATCCTCTCCAACATCATGATTATGGGCCACTAGAATATTAGATGTAGGCTGTCTAGTTGGATGTACAATAACATGAGAATCCTCCTAAAAGTTCACCTTGCGTATCTCAACTACCTGCTTAAGTTACTTATCCATCTTCTCCTCATGGAAAACAATGACTGTGGATGACCTTCTGAGCCTACGGATCCCATATGTGATAGCCCACCTCACCTACATTCCTATAACCAAGAAAGCTATATTTTATTGACTTAGAATCTAGCTTATTATGTTTGTCTTTGGGTACGTGAAAGAAAGCGTCATAGTCAAAAGACTCTAAGATGTGCATATGGGGGAGGTTTTCTAGACCATATCTCCTCTGCAACTTGACAACAACCAATAGTAGTTTATGGGACTCTATTTATCAAATGTGTAGTAGTACTAATTGCCTCAGCCCAAAAATGTTGTGGTAAGCTTACATGACTAAGCATACTTCATACTCTTTTCTAAATTGTCTTGTTCATATGCTTAGCAAGCAATACCATTCTAGGGTGGGGTGTATGGAGTGATGAACTAATGCTCAATATCCCTCTCATCGCAAAATTGAGCAAATGCCTTAGCGACATTTTACTCCCATAATCAAACCTTAGCCATTTCAGTCAATACCTAGACTAGTTCTCAACAAGAGCAAGCCAACACTAAAAGGTAGATAAGACATCTGATTTTTTATTAATAGGATTTCCCAAAGCTTATGTGAATAATTATCAATAAAGATAACAAAGTACTTCACATCACCCAATGATTGATAGGATATGGGTCTGCATAAAATAGAATGCACAAGAGCCAGAGACTCACCCATGTGTATAATGCTAGACCTTTTATGAGAATTGTGTATCTGCCAGCCATAAAGACAATGGTGAGAATAATCAAAACATTTGTAATCAAGAGTAGAAGACTTGGAAATGAGTAAGCATTGGCCTTCCTTTTAAAAGAACATGTGCCCAAGGCAATGATGCCACAAATATATATGGGGTATATTAGCCACAATGAAAACATGATTAAGAGACCTAGATACAAATAAAGGACACAGGCTACCAACCTTAGCACCTCAAGCAAAGACAAGTTTCCCATGAATAATCTTTCACGTGGAGTCACCAAAAGATACATAATAGCCTACATCATCCAATTGTTAGGTTTCAGTCAAAGTCAGTACATGATGTACATTACGCAGAGTAAAAGAGCTACTTGAGGGAAACTACATCCTAACATCTCGAATACCAATAATATTCAATGCCAAGTAATTTCTTAATCACACAAAACCTATCATGTTGTGATAGGACTAAAACCAATCCTTATGGAGAGTGACATAAAAGGAAACCTTGGAATCAAGTAGCCAACACCGAGAATATGTAGATAAAGCATTAGTCAACTCGGGAGCATAAAACCTAATAACATAGATATATGAGCATCAATGGAGCTCAAATAATGAGAAAATGGATGTTAAATTTGGATCGTTTTGGTACAATTTGATACTTTTTTCATATTAAAAATGTACATAATTTTGGTACCTTGAATGTAATTCTAGTACCTTTTAGTACATTTTGTAATGAAAATTTTAGAGCCTTTTGGTGATACATAATAGCCTACATCATCCAATTGTTAGGTTTCAGTCAAAGTCAGTACATGATGTACATTATGCAGAGTAAAAGAGCTACTTGAGGGAAACTACATCCTAACATCTCGAATACCAATAATATTCAATGCCAAGTAATTTCTTAATCACACAAAACCTATCATGTTGTGATAGGACTAAAACCAATCCTTATGGAGAGTAACATAAAAGGAAACCTTGGAATCAAGTAGCCAACACCGAGAATATGTAGATAAAGCATTAGTCAACTCGGGAGCATAAAAGCTAATAACATAGATATATGAGCATCAATGGAGCTCAAATAATGAGAAAATGGATGTTAAATTTGGATCGTTTTGGTACAATTTGATACTTTTTTCATATTAAAAATGTACATAATTTTGGTACCTTGAATGTAATTCTGGTACCTTTTAGTACATTTTGTAATGAAAATTTTAGAGCCTTTTGGTACCCTTTGTACATTTTGGTACAATATTGTACATTTTGTAATGAACATTTTTGTACATTTTGAAACATTGTGGAAAGTTTTGGGCATGATGTTACATTTTCCATGGAGCTTTTGTATCTTCCAATACCTTTTGATACCGTGTTCTTATGTCTATTTGTACTTTTTGGGGCAAACCCTTGGGAATTTATATATCCTAAAGCCATATAAATTGGTTCTTTTTGAAATTATTTTAAATTTCAACTATTGTTTGTTCTTTTTATACCTTTTTAAAACTATTTGTGACCTTTTTGTAGTGTTTGGTACATTGTTGAATATATCACTATGAATATCTTTTTGGTACATTTTGTTACATTATGTCTTGATCTCTATTGTTGCATTTTGGTACATTTTATCTTACTATCTATTTGTACTTTTTGTAGTAAAACTTTGGGGAGTTATAATGTTTGGTACTTTTTTTATTGTTTGGGATTCTTTGTATCTTTTTGTAGTATTTGGTATATTTTGATACATTTTACTTGCTATTTGTGTGTATTTCTTATAGTATATCTTCAGAGAGTTATACTAGTTGGCATTTTTTGTACTGTTTGGGATCCGTTTAAACCTTTTTGTAGTGTTTAGTACTATTTGGTACCTTTTGTAGCTCATATACATTAAAAAATCTTGGCTACTTTTTTAATGCCAGGTTATATTCTTTGTGTGCTAAGTTTTTAAATTTGACCTTTGAAAATCTAGAGTGGTGTTCTAGTTACTAAGTCGTGTGGTGAGGTGATGATTAATGTAGATGTTAAAAGGCAACAGGGTATACATGATGTAGAGCTACAATCCAAGGTGGATGGAGTCAAGGACATCAAGGGAGAACCTTTTAAATTTGAAGTGTACAAGGGAGGCTTGGAGAGAGAGAAAGAGCCTACTATTTGTGAAGTGTAAAAGAGGGACTTGGAGAGAGAGAAGGACACCATTCAGCTTGATGTTTATGGAGAGGAGAAGGGGGAGCTAGAGGGAGAGGAGGAGCCTAGTGAAGTTCCTATCTTTGAAGAGTAGAAGGGGAGAGCTAGAGGGAGAGAAGGAGCCTACTATAGGACTTGTGGAAAATGAGTAGCAACTAGGTGAATATGATGCTCCTCTAGCAGAGCTTTTTTGTGTAAAAGGAACAAAGTGCTTTGATGTTTGTATGCCTAAGATGTGTGTATGATGCAAGATGTAGTGTATTTGCAAGCACTCCATGGCCTTGTAACTCAGGCTTTTGTTATGAATCTTCTATGACACTTGATTTCTAGTGTTTTTTGAGTTCAACTATTTGTTTTGTCTCTTACACATATCTCATTTCTTAATTTCTTTTGTGCCCACAAGTCCTTCATGGCTCGATGAGCATAATACCATAGGAAGTAAGCTTCCAAATGGTCTTCCTACAAGAAAAGATAAATTGATAATTATGGATGTCAATGGGGTGCTTTTGAAGGATTCAAAAGTCCCCTATCAATAGGATTGGCTATATCAGATAGGGTCAAAACTAATTTGGGTTAATAGAAATTATTACTGTATGGTGAGGCCAAAAGCTAGAATTTTTTTATTGGAATTGGGATCTCAAGAAAATATCATGATATGGAGCTATTGTAGGAGGCCAAAGGTAATGCAAATTTTGTTTGCATGCTTCTCGTACACTTTGAAAATCCCAAATATTCTTATAGGTAATGCTACTTGGAGGCCATCGGTATTTATGTGTTCTATAGTCCCATTGATTAAATCATGTTATTGTCTTTGTATGAATAGATATATTTTCTCAGGAAAAGTGGGAAGTATGGCAGAAGAGTTTTCGTGACATTCCTTATGTTGGTGCTAAATATTGGTTGAAGCCTTTTTTTTAAAACAACTTGCAAAAAGTGTGGGAAAAACATGCTTTCATCTTATGGATATAGTTGAGCCTTGGCTTCAACAATGGATTGAAGATCCCTATCCACTTGGTCTACTATCAATGACATCCGATGTTTGATACTGAAGATAACTTGTCCCCACTAGTAGTTAATTAATTTATTTATATGGAAGGCTATTCATATTGATCTAAACCCCTAAATGAATAATTTATCCTAGCTGGCATGTGAAATTCTATGCAATTTGCAATTCAGCCCAATGTTTAGAAGTTGTATGATAGCCTTTTTATTTATAGTAACTCCTACCTACCACATTGTGTATTGATATTTTTGTATCAAATTGTCAATATCAAAGCCTTTTTATGGTACTTCTTGGTGCTTCCAACCTTTTTTAATCTACAATTTTTGACATGTTATGATGTTTTGTTGGCTTTAGTACTTTGAAGCACTATTGGAGTCATTAGAGTCTAGTTGATTATGATGTTGTAGGTGGTCCTATTTGGTCATCTTAGAGATTTTAAACATGTGAGTGGTGATTATGGTACATTAGGTGCTCATATTAGCAACATGCTTTGTACTCTCAAGTATCAAAATTTTGTACTATTTAAACTTGACAATGTATTAAAGTGGCAAGAACAAATGACTCTAAGAATTTGGTACTATGCAACTTTAAGTTTGGTACTCTATTTAAGTACCTTATTGAGATTGAAAATGGGCCCGACATTGGCTCTAGTGCTCTAATGGGCCTCTTATGCTCACCACACCAATCTCATGACCTCGCAACTAGGAGTGTTTGGAGCCTATACACCGATCTAGCTAAATCATGCATTTGTATCAATTTGCATTCCAAAAAATTTTCCCATCCCAACTCCAATAATGGGAGTATCCCACACATATAGGCTACTAACACCTCATTGCATATGCATACAGAGCACCCCTAGCCCGTCGCTATGGCTCCTATGGCTCTCCTACACCCTAAGGATTGGCCTTAGGATGCACTATTGTCAAGCATTTTTGCGTAAACTAAAAAACCCTAGAAAAACTTTAGATTGGTAGGATTTTTTTGTTAGCATAGTTGTTGTGTGGTTGTTTGATTTGTTGTTTTGTGGAAACTTGATAGCCTTGGTTGAGATTGGTATTTCCTTGGACATGTTGGAGCTAGAGTTTGTTGGTAGCTGCGAAACATCTTGAGATAGGTATATTTTCTTATCGATATTCTTGCACATCATGGGATTATGGTTCACGAGCACTTCACATTGAACTTGTCTAATGCATTGTAGTTGGGGGTCTTCTCTTGATTTTTTCAATTACTTCCATGCTATGCATAGGGTTGGGTTGAGGCACGTTTTGCACCATTGTGAAGCACTAGCACAGAATGATGCCCGGTGAGACTATATATAGTAAATCTTAGATGCAATGCACTTGAGAGAGCACCCTTCATTGAACACACATTGGTTTTTGAATGCACAAGAGTTGGGATTTTCATCACCAAGTTAGGAATCTCTGCTTGAGTGGGAAAGGAGGTTGGGTGAGATTTGAGGGTCGTGAAGGACACCTTTAGTTGTGAGATGGGTTATTTTTGTGGTCAACATCATGAGAACCGTTATTTTCTTGAGAGACTACCAGATTTTGGGAGGGTGGAGCAGAATGCAATATTTTTCTTGCTGAATGATGAGAGGTGAGGTTAAGGTTTTAATCTAATTAAGTAATTGTGTTTACATCTTGCATGATGCACGTGTACATGTAAATAGGATAGGAAACATATTTTCTAGTGCATCCATCTTTTTGTGTGTAGCATTGCCTATTTGATTGCATAGCATGAAACTGACATTGCATATTTTCTCAACATATATGCAATTGAGCATTTGAGTACATTCTTGAAGCATGTTTTTTCAAATAGGACACAATTGCACTGAATCAAAAGTAGGAAACTATGGACAACAACAATCTTTGAAGGCTCGAAGTGTTATCACAACCCAAAGAGTGATGTTTGCTAATGGTGAAACTAATTTGGTCATGAAAGGCATAACCCATGGAGCTTGTGATTATTTGATCAAGCTTGTGAGGATGGAACAACTCATGAATGTTTGCTCGCATGTGGTAAGAAGGAAAAGTAAGGATTTTAGTTTAAAAGCACAGTTGCAAGGGGAATGTGATGATAGTGCAAGGGTAGCCAATTCTTAATTAGAATATTCATCTAAGAAGTGGAGAGAAAGAGAGCATTGTGGAGATGGTGAGTTGCAACATAGATGGCATTAACAACTTAAAGAAAGTATGTGTATATTAGTCGGTCCAGTTGCACCAACAATTTGTAAATGTAGTCAATTAGTTCGGTGTGGAAGACTATTTGCAAAGAATTGAGATTGTGCTCACACAATCTATGGGCTACTCACCATGTTTTTGGATAAGCTATCCCCAAGAGAATACTTGAAATTATGAGCATGCAAATGAAGCCTTCTTAGTGGTGGAACTTGTTAATCACTCAGAAATCGTAGATACAAAAAATTGAATGGTGCTTTTGAATGGTGCTGACTTTGAATTTCTTGACTTCAAACTTTTAGTTTCTTATATCAACATCCTATGCCAAAGAAGAAATTACAAAATGTGAGCTTCAATCGGCAAAACAAGCTTGCATCATTAAACCCACTCACATTTGAAAGATCGTATATAACATTTAGATGGAGAAATGTGTTGAGGCACATCCTCCATTCACACAACTGAAGACTCTAGGGCCCTATTGTGGGACTTGCACAATACTTGTACTCAGATTACATTAAAGGGTTGTTACAAAAAGAATGCTCTCCATGCAGGCCGCAAGTTTGTGCCTAGCCCTAAAGACACAAACTAAAATTAGTTTAGGGTCGACAACTTCATGAGCAAGACCCAAATCTCAAAGGAGAGACATAGATACTTAATGTTGGGCACTTCCATGGTAGCCCCTATTACCAGTAGTATTTGTAAAATAAAAAATCTTTTGTTGGATATTGTACAATATGAGACTCCATGAGAGCTATTCAATCATCAAAGTAGATAAATCACCAAAATGAAGATAAAAGAACTAGGTCTACATAGACAAGCAATGCTATTTAATCAAGCATTTACTTCTGATGGTATGAAATGAAGTCAATTTGCACATCATCAATTGAGATGTAACTCCATTGCTTCAAAGCATCCATCCATGAGACTTTGTCATCTTGCAAGGGGTATGCAGTAGTAGCGGGTCAAGACAATACATAGATCTTTGGATCTCCAATGGTAGCAATGATATTATATAGCTATCAAAAAAGGGGGCACACATATAGATTACTA
Source organism: Lygodium microphyllum (assembly GCF_053477565.2). Classification (NCBI taxonomy): domain Eukaryota; kingdom Viridiplantae; phylum Streptophyta; class Polypodiopsida; order Schizaeales; family Lygodiaceae; genus Lygodium; species Lygodium microphyllum. The sequence goes on from NC_141137.1 coordinate 153,928,082, forward strand.
AGGCAACATACTGATGAGATTAATGATTGAGATGCTCGAAAAACAAATAGCTAAAACTTACTATTGGAGGGAAAGAAGGATGGAGTTCAGTCAAATCCTCTTCATTAGGACAAGCAAGCACTCCAATGTCCACCACATTATTGAGCTCCACAACCTGTTGTTACCCTCTCAAAGGTACAAGTGCTATGGTATGGGCCACTACCTCCCCCATCACTGCTGAGCGTTGAGGATGATGTCGAGCTCATTTTGGAGGATGAGCTCATCCTTTGTCAGAATTGGTGGATGTCAAGGAGATAAGGTGGAGATAGAGGTGCAAGAAGGTGCTTGTAAGGAGTGGATAGTTGTAGGTTGGGGCCCTGCACTCCTCGAGGATGATTGTGGGTGGTGGGGCTCAACCTAAAGGGACTCTTCCTTGGGGGCTCATCCTTGGGGGGTTTGGCCTAAAGGGGATCCTCCTTGGGGGGACTCAGCATGGAGGGCCTCGGGGTGGTGGGTTTGGGACTTGTGGGTGTGGAGGGGCTCATCATGATGGAACTCTATTTGGAGTGGCTTAGGGGGGCCCATCCTTTAGGGGCTTCTCTTTTTGGAGGGGCTCATCCTGGAGGGCCTCAAGGAGTGGGACTTGGAGGGGCTCATGGGGCTTATCCTAGAGGGGCTCGGAGTGGTGAGGTGAAACCTAGAGGGGCTTGTCTTGGAGCAGCTTAGAGTGGCGAGGTAGAACCCAGAGAGGCTTTGAGTGGTGGGGCTCAACTTGGAGGGGTTCAGAGTGGTGGGACTCATCTTGGAGGGGCTCAGAGTGGTGGGGACCATCTTGGAGGGCCTAGAGGGGCTTAGCATGATGGGAATTGGGGTGGTGGGGCAAGGTTTGGAATTGTTTTGGTAGCTCATTTGGGGCTACATTTGGAGCTACATTCGGGCCTGGAGAGGCTCAACATGATGGGAATCGGGGTGATGGAGCAAGGCCTAGAGGTGCTTAGGTTGCTTATCTATAGCTACATCTAGGTCTCAGCCACTTATTGGGCCATTGCTCTTGCTCTCTGTAAGTGTGCATCCCTTTCATGTGGGACGAGGGATCTTGGCTTGGATCATCGACGGTGAAGAGGCAGGATGGTAAGAATTTTCCACACACACTAGTCTAAGATATTAGTAGGATTCAAATCTGTCATACTATAGCCATAGCTGGTGAAAGCCATTGAAATATCTTAGCATGACAGTCACTCTGTGAGCATGGGCTGCAAAAAAATACACATTCTTGAAAAAATCCACAACAAAGTCCTTTGCAAACTACTGAAGAGATAGAATTGTAGAGACGCTCCATCTCATGCCAACATCCATTCCTTACACATTTTGCGAACTAACCTTTAGAACTGTAGGCGTGATATTACTATAGATTGCATGTGATTTTCTATCCTATGCAGCTCTCCAAGTATTGCGTGATGAGCCTAGTATCTTATGCACCTTGAGCGAGATGGAGGCATTAGTCCTAAACCAAGGACCAAAGAGTTTCACTATCAAGGAATAGGGGGTATTGACTTACACTTATGAACTACACACCAAGAGAAGTTGATTCTCACGGACAATAACACTGGACGAGGGCTGCCACCAAGCAAGGGAGGTTTCCCCTTGCAACGGATAGCTATGCACCACTTGGTGGCGACCCTGAAAGATAATAACATTGAACAAGGGTCACCACTGAGTGATGGAGGCTTTCCCTAGTACTGGGTAGTCGGGGACACTTACAGGGGATGAGGGCCACCAACATGCCACAGAGGCTTCTCCTTGCAGATTGTGGCTAGGCATAGCTTGGTGGCGATCCTAAAGACATAAAATACGGGCCACCATTGAGCAATGGAGAATCCTCCTAGCAATGGGTTATGAGAGAGGCTTTCGCTGGCGATGGTTCACTACAAGATATAGGCCTTATACCGACGTTAAAAGAGATGAAAATGTAAATAAAAAAATTTATCCCCGTTATCGCAAAAAGCGTCATTATTGGCAATGCCATAGAACAATTGGTATTAGCATCGTTATCACCATCGCTATTTGCGTCGGTATGACGCTGATACCGATGCAAATAGCGACGTTGATCACCCATAGGGGTGCCACATGCGGACGGCTGAGGAAAAACCAGAGTGAGTGGAGTAGACATCCCCACAAGTGCCACATGTGGATGGCTGAGGAAAAGCCGGAGTGACTGGAGTAGACATCCCCACAGGTGTGACAAATACCGAAGGTGACGCAACTTCAGTAGAACGATGAGATGGAGACACTGCTTCCATGCCTCCACAGCAACCACCTGAGCCACGCTCTCTATAACTGCCATGAGAGCGAGGAGTAGCACCTGTATCCCGAGCAGACCGTGGGCTCACTACATCCATATCTCTGCAGTACCCCCCTGACCCTAAAGCACTCCCTCTGTCTGGCCCAAGTCTGGAGCGTCGATCTCATCTGCTCGAAGCTGAAGCATCTAATCGCACTGAAGTAGATCTAATAGAGCAGCCTGACGATGTCCGTGATAGCTACTGGTCCGCCATGTCTCTGAATCTCACCATCTCATCTACAGACATGCGCATGAAGATATCCTGCAACTCCTCATCGCTCATCCCTCGACTCATCCTGATGATCTGAATATCCACAAAGGTCACCTGCACAGACAAAAAATGATGTTAGAATAATCAATTTAAATCATATAAAGCACGATAATATAAATCTTTAAAAAATGATCTTACTTAAAATGCATATCTTATGTACCCTTATAAGCGATTAGTCAACGAATTGAGTAAGTGGATGCTCCAAGTATGCAGCTCCAAGTATGAAGTATCCTATGGTCCCATGTTAATCTCCTGACACAACTCGGCATAAACTAGAAGGTCGATAGACATGTCACCACAAAAGGATGAGTCCACCTCATTCTCAAAGAATTCTTGGACTCCTGTATTTCCATCATTGTTACCTGATGCTGACTCCTCTACATACTCCAAGCTTTTGGTGGCCTCCATCCCTTGCAATATCGACCCCTCTATTTGCATATTATCCTCATCTATGCTCGAAACATCGATTTGATCATGTACTCTCACACTTCGAGGAGCTGAAGGTATAACATACCACCATCGAGGTTGTCGGGGGTTTGGATAGAAGATTACATGTTCATAAACATGTACAAGAGAGATTTAACTATTGTGACATGTACTACCATGTCGTAATACAATTAACAAACAAATGAGTTCATGCACATGTTCACAATGGGCCGGCAACACAAAGGTGTTGCGTAAATCCGTCCATTTTTCTTCGAAATCGATTTCAAGAAATCCAAATGGACCTCGTCGAATTGTTGCTCCAGCTCCTTCAAGTACCACTTTGAACCACTGCACATCGAATAGTATTATGGAGAAGCTACGGTAATCCACCCTAACAATACTTTGCAAGTTCCCAAAATACTCCATCTAATCTATAACCGTATTTGGATCCGTTGCTCATCATCGGTTCTCTTGTTCGAACCTTGCCATGATACCACAGTCTATTGTGGAGCGCATTTTGTCCATAGGCTCCACGCGAAAATGCCGCCCGCACGACCATGCTGCACTATATATTTTATACTATACATTGAAACACTCAATTAGTTGTCGCATATAAAATATAGATATGAAAAATCCTAAACACGTCTTCACCTTTGGACTACATCCCCTCGAGAATTCCCCCTCCTCGATTGAGACCTCCGCCCCTTTGCGAGATGCTGCAGTCAAAGCTCCATGCAACCATCACGTTGACATGAACCGTGGCATCTCCTCCATGCCCTTGGGATATTGAATTGGTCGATAGCATATACCACATCAAAATTCAGATAACGCTTCCTCTAGATCTTACCTAGCTTGCTAGTACATGGCGAGCCACATCTCCATAGAGGCATGGTGCAACATACAAAAGCAATTCACTTTCTCCTCCATTGTAGCATCTATTCTTTTTTCTACCCCATTTCCAACCACCACACCTCCGGTCAGTCTATCATCATCCTTCAGTGACCATAGCATACTGTTGTCTGGATCCACCGTTGGTAGCCATTGTGAAATATACACTAGCGCCTCAGACACCAACCAACCTTCAACCATGCTACCTTCTGGCCGAGCTCGTTGTCACACAAAGCCTTTCATGGTTTTCATGAAGCGCTCCAAGAAGAACATCCATCGCGTATGGATAGGTCCAGCAATCTCCACTTCATCTACAAGATGCACAAGAAGGTGGATTTGTATCATGAGCATGCTGATAGGTAGGTATTTCTCAAAGAGACAGACCGTCTCCACTGCTCCTCGCCTTGCAGATTCAATAGAGAATGTCTTAATCTCCTTCTGTGAGATCCGTTGTACTAAAGTCGACAACCTATAAATGGCCCTGCCTATTTCTAGAGTAAGGCATCCTGCGATCACAATCAGTAGTACAAACTGCAACAAATGAGAAAGCGTTATGAACAATGACTACACTCCAAATAGCAAAATGCGTAGGCCACTTACAATCCATTCGTAGTACAAACCTGACATATCTTATGTCAATCATGGGATTTTAGCCTTGATAATTGGTCATCTTTAGAAAACGCAGACCTGAGAGAATGCATTATACCTGTCGGAGTGCGGATAGACTTGACTATTTGCTTCACAATGCGCTCTTCTTTAGTGGACAAAACCCAAGGAGCGCAAGGTAGCTACATGCAACCACCAGCACTCGACTGCGGCCAAAGCGCCTCCATCTTGCCTACCTCCTTCAAATCCATTCGTGCCCCTATAGTGTCTCTCTTTTCTGTGATGTGGTCCCATAGCAAGCTGCCCACGTTCTTGAAAATATGCATGGGATCCAACAAGTGGTTGATCTGTAAGTGGGTCCAATATGGCAACTTGTAGAAAACTGAGAACCATCGCATTTCGTTTGGATATGACTTCGCGTGGACCATTTTTAGTTCGTAACAGCTTTGGGCATTCATACGTGTTGGAGGTCGTCCAAGAAAACCTTCCCTAAGTTCATGACCCTATGGCAAGAAAGTGGCATATCCTTGATATACCATCTTCTTCATGGTTCGTGACCTTCGGGAGTCTAACTATGGCCCGTACAATGGACATGCATGATAACCTAAGGTAACCAGACCTATCCCAATACCTCTATTTAGTGAATACAAACTTGAACGAGCTATGATAGATATTACCAAAGAGAACGGAAGCCTATTTACCTAAGCACTCTCTAAATCCCAGAAAGTCATGCATCGTCCACATGAGAATGGCTCGAATATTGGCGGACCGTCGACCATCGCGCTTGCTCATATCTTGCACGGTGACCCCCTCCTCCCACAAAATCTTAAGCTCATCGACTAATGGACGAAGATACACGTCCATATTTTTGACTTTGTAGCGGCCAGGGATGAGTAAGCTAAGGATGAGATGTCCTTTCTTCGTAGAAAGCCATGGAGGGATATTATAGTTGACAAGGACTATAGGCCACAAATTGTAAGAAGTTGAGCGCAGACCGAATGGGTTCATGCCATCCATTGCAAGACCGAGGCAAAGATTCCTTGGCACTTAGGAAAAGCCTAGGAAGGTAGAGTCAATGTGGCTCCATGCGCATGAATCCACTAATATTTGTTGAACTCCATCTATGGACCTATTCTGCGCATGCCACGTTGTCAAGCTTGCCATGCCGGACGTACGAAACATGTGGTTTATGCGGGGGATAAGCAGAAAGTGTCTAAGAACTTTTTGAGGGATGGTTTTCCCTTGCAAGTCCTGTCGATACCTATGAGAACCACACTTTGGACATGTCTCCATAGTCTCGTATTCTCCTCGAAACAGTATGCAATCGTTGATACATGCATGGATGTTGTTGTATTCCATGCCAAGCTTTCGTAAAACATGTCGTGCATCATCACGAGACTCAGGCATGGTATTTGCAAGTGGTAATATATGATACTTCAGTAACCTGACAAAAATCATAAAACACCTTGAAAAAACACAAATGTTTTTAATGATAGTGCTGAAAAGAAATCAACGAAGCATACGTACAAGGTACTTGATCAACTCGGTCACACTCGCATCGCTCCACCCGTATTTTGCTTGGACACTTAGGAGTGCAAGTAGTGTCTTCAGGTGAGATACTCGGCCCCATCATATAATGGTATGGATGCTTCCTCTCTAAGCAGATCAGAAGTCTCGACATCCATGGAAATCAATGCATCGATCATTGCCTCCATCTCAGGCTCCAAGATTGTAGGTAAGTCTCGAAGGTTGTCTGTCTCCTCTGGTATTGAGGGTATAGATTGGGAGTATCTTCCAAGTGGTGGATTGGCTCAGGCACTCCATCCATTGCATGCCCACGAACTCTTCTAATTGGCTGCAAAGGGCGCACTCCTCCTTGGGACGAGACGTCACCTCCCTGGATAGAAAATTTGCCAGCCACACCCAATCTTTTTGTATATGGTATTCAATTAGCTTGCGAGTACAATGCATGATTGATATTAACTTTTCTTACCATTTGTTGAAAATCCAAGATTGCCCAATCAATGATCTCAGATTGAAACTCGCCAAAGCGTCATAAGTGTTCTATAGACAATCGACGTTTTCGTCGAATTGCCAGCTTGCATTGAGAGCAAGGACATGGGACACGCTGATTAAGATACGTCTCGCGATCTTGAACATCAAGACCTTCATCGTTTTCCATTTTGTCTACGTTACGACAAACAATTTGTTTTTGTTATCATTCTTTTTTTCTTTCTTAAATTGTTTGAGAAGGGATTTCTTCTCTTGTAACTCAGCAAAAATTAACGTATGTAGAGTCTCCACCCACCCACCCACAAATTAACATGCCTTAACCGTCTGCACCTCAGGTGGACGTGTTAACCCTCAAACGAACGAAGGTAGAAAATCCAAAAAAGCTAAAGCAGAGGACAAAGACAATGGCCAAGGCAAAGAGAAACGGAAGACAAAGATGCACAAGAAGAAGAGTCCTAAATAAGGGAGAAAGGCGCACAAGGAAAAGTGCAAGTCAAAACTTTTGTAAAAGAGCGCAAGCACATCATAGTTTAATTCAAGGAGTGCCGGGCTCTCACCCATGCAGTTTGTAAATGTAGACGGGCGGTGGAAAGGAAGCTAGGAAGATAGAAGGACAATGGGAAAAAGGGCTTAGGCTACGGCCGGCCATGTAAAAAAGGGGATGACCGCCCAAAAAGGGATTTAGGGTTTTGTATATAAAGTTGAAAAGTGAATGAGAAGCTCATTCTTGTGTGTGGCCAAAAGTAGCTCTCTTCTTCTTCTCCTTCTTCATGTTCTTGCTTGCTTGAGCTTGTGCTTGAGAGAGGGAGTGTGAGAGTGTGAGGGAGTGAGTGTGTGAGGGTGAGGGACCGGGGAGGAGAAGCTCTCCATCTTCTCCTCTCTTCTTCTATTGTCTTCTCTTCTCTTCTCTTCTCTTGCTCGCGGCAATGGAGCTTGGAGCGTGGAGCTTGAGGACGGAGCTTGCTTGAAGCTTGCACTTGGATCGTGGAGCTACCAAAGTGCACGGGAGAGGAGGCAACTTGATCGGCATGGAGGTAAGCTCACTACACCTATAGATATGGATGGCGCGTCGACTATGTGAGAGGTAGCCATTAGTGCTTGGCTTGGAATGCTTGAAACAATAAGCGGTCCGAGGGTCTTGGCAGTTGAGCGAAAGCCCCCACATTTTGGTTCTGTTTCCAGGACCAACGGATTCAAGCCTTGAGCACTTGCACGCTTCGAGTCGAGCATCAAAGTAAGGGTTTCCCCGAACCAGTGCTTGAGATAGGTAGGAAGTGAGGGGGTTGAAGATGGTATTTGATCTCCTTGGCAAGTAGGTTTTTTGTTTTGTTTGAGGTTTATGTTGTGAGACAGAGTAGTGTAGGTATTTACTTTGTGATTTGGATGCATTAGAGTAGGAGAAAACAAAGAAAAACAAAGAAAATCAGCATTAGGGTTTCTGTTGTCAAAACAGGGAAAGAGGGTTTGATTTGCTTGCCGATTTGCATTTTGGAGTTTATTGGCTATTCCAGGTATATACAACTCCTCCCCTCCATCCATAGCTTTGATCTGGAGATATGTATGACAGGCCGTGACCTGAATCGTGTGATTCGGGCGATTTATCATCCTGCTAGCAAAAAACGCGCTGTGCTCGGCGTGTTCGAATGACAGCCAGAATCGGCCCTCGGCCCACTACCACTCGGACCACTTGACTCGGCCCACCTGATTCAGGCGGCCGACTCAGCCCAAAAACTCATTTGGCCCGTCCAAGTGACCCACTCGGCCCGGCCGACTTGGCCCAAAAACTCATTCAGCCCGTTCGAGCGACCCACTCAGCCCGGCCGACTCAGCCCTCGGACATCCAGACTCGGACTGGTCGAATTTGACATTCAGACCAGTCACATTTGGCCCTTCCTACTCGACCCTCGGACGGTTCGAATCGGGCATTCGGCCCCTGTAATTTGGACCCGTTGGGCCGAATTTAGATTTTCTCAAATTTTAACCTGAAGACAGTGAAATTAACCGAGAAACCATACAAAGCCGCAACCATATCATAGATCAATCAATGGCCTGAACCTTAGAGCAAGTAGTTCAAAATTTGGCTATAAACGGTCCTCCAAATTGCGCATGGTGTTTACTGTAACGGCTCTACGGGCCAGGGGGGACTGGCCCCCCCTGGATCCCTGTAGAGGGGGCTCTGCCCCCTCCGCACCTCCCCCAAGTAGGTTAGAGGGAAAACGCGCGTCGTGATAGGTCCTCCAAATCAGACCCTAGTGTAGTAATGGCTCTACATGAGCATGGATCCTCACTTGTAAAAGAGCAACCAAAAGCCCATACCCGAACAGAGAGAAACAGAGACCCTAGAACCTCAACGGGCCAATCTAGCCATCCAGGGCAAAAAGGCCATGCCACGAGAACACATGTACATTGTGTTCAGTCGAAGCAGAATGCAACATCATCAAGCTATCAATGCGAGGATTACTAGACATGACAGTCCTGACAATAGATGTACCTTGAGCAGCGCTGCACAAATGACCCAAGACCTCAGTAGAGAATCCACGTCTGACTGTGCAGTTAGGGACTCAAAGGCATCTTCAGAAGGCTTAAATTTACAAGCCAAGACCCGGAAGATGAAGACATAGTATCACCTGCCTATCTTAGGGTCAAACTCACCGCGAAAAGAGAGCATATTATCGATGCTCTGATTGATGAAGGAGCAGATTTTAACATCTTGACCTATGAATCATGGACCCTGCTAGGCCAACCAGAGCTCACACCGACTAGTGCAACTCTTAGCCCTTATGGGGGACACCCACAAGCACTCATAGGGAAGTACAAAATCCTTGCGACAATTGAAACGGAAAGCTTGCCTATCATATTTCATGTTGCTCCAAATAGTGCTAGCTGCAGGAAAGAAACCCTCCTTGGAAGACCCTTCAAAAGGGCAATCAAGTGTGAGGCCGACTATGTAGCACAGAGGATACACCTGACACTACCGTGTGAGGATAGTCACAACCTTTAGCAAGGGTGACCTCATCAAACCTCGAGGGAAAGGCAAGGAAGGTGCTGACATAACAGTCAAGCCTGCTAACGAGGGCAAGGACTTGTTGGAAGAGTTGATACAATCACAGGTCGAACAACGAGAACCAGCAAGTGAGGCCATGCCTGAACCAAGAAGGTCAAGAGACAACGCCAAGGACGGGCTGTGGACTTACAAATATCGTAGAAGACCCCAGAAGAAGCCCAAGCCTTATAGACGCAGGCATCGATGGAGGGTCAGCACAATGCCGCGATGGATATCCAAAGCGTTGCTACGTGCTCAAGGGTACTACGCAGGTAACCGATGGATTTGGGTACCAAAATCCCCTGCTAAACCACCTCTATCAGCTGAAGGCTAGAGTGTATCAAAAGCAACAAAGCACAGGAGGGAATCTAAGAGAAACTCTAGGTCTCGAGGCAAGAAACCGGACATGATTGTTCAAAAGAAAGAGCCTCAACCTAGCATGCTAAATAGACAGATGTCATATGTAGCCATTGAGCATGCACAAAAATTATTAGTGCCCCAAGAGCCTTTGATTTCCCAAGGGGAGAACAAACATCATAGGCACAACATTGCTCATGGCAAGGCTGCTCGCTCAACCAAGCAAATGGCACAATCGTCTAATAGCCTTAAACAAATCATTCAGCCAGTGCCAAGTCTACCAAAGAGTCTTAGACCTCCTACATCCTCTTTTTCCAAACAAACACAGGAAGCACTACAGCAGTTGTCAAGGGCGACTGCTCAATTCCAATCTCTATCTCCATCTAAGCTTCCAAATGTCTAAGAGGTGGGACATGACGCCATCTATAGCTCTCGACCCAAGGGTATGCCTGAGCAACCTAATGTGACTAGATCAACTCATGTTGGATCTACACAGATGAGTGCTCAAAGGGCAACAAAAGATATGGCCACTTCCGATCGCCCCAGGGACTTGACACCACAATCCACCAAGGGTAGCCAGCCCACTAAACTTGCTACTACTATTTCCAATCAGGGATCACAGCAGTCACAGCCCTTGTCCGTGACAATGCCCCTTGCGGAACGTGTCCTTAGTAGTTTACATATGAAGGAGGTGTCGCAACCAACCTCATTAATAACTCCAGCACTTTCAAAGTGCCTAAAGCCTAGGCTGGAGGAGTTAAACACAAGAGAGTTGGATGAAGAGCTAGACTCTCTGAAAAGGGAGACAGTTGTACCCTCACAACCTGGCAAGGCTATTCCGCAGGCCACGACTATGTCCCATGAGGACACACTAGAGAAAGGAAATGTTGAGGCCCAACCAAGCACTTCAACGGGTGACCTAGTCCAAGGTCCAGAGTCATTAAGAGATGCACCTTCACTGACCAGGAAAAAGAGGAGAAAAAAATGAAGACAACAGCAATCACAGGTGGTTGTGGACCCCAAGAGCATTGAGACCAAGAGCGATGGAGAGATGGGGAATAAAGCATCAAGTCCATCCACCAATGAACCCATTGATGTCTCTCCTAATAGCGGTGAAACCTCAGTCACATCCGTGTGCCCTGAAAAATCAAGGCAGCCGTTGCCATTGACAGTTGCTTTCAACACTCAATCCACTGACAATAGAACTCACATCGACCAATCAAGAGTGGATACAACATCGTCACAACAGGGTGACAAATCTATACCAGTCACATCTGAGAAGAACCATGATAAAATAGCAGCAAAACCTCAGGAAAAATGCATAATCCCTGAGAGCATAAGCAATCCTAGCGTTGACCAATCTTGCTCATCTAGGCCTGAACCCCGAGCTATGCTAAAGCCTAAGGAAACTCTTAGAACTTTGTATGAGATAGCAACCGAGCAAGCCCTCGTTGAACATAGAAGTGTCACATAATGCTTAACTGAATTGGATGCTAAGCTCAAAGTGTTCACACGTGTCTACGTCCTTGCGGACATGGGCGCATTCCCTAAGGAGCAGATCGAAGAATACTTGCCATTCCCCTTATCTTAGGAAGAGCAAGAACATCTTGATGAGTGCTATAACAAGCTCTTACATGAACACATGCGACTCATCTCTGACGAGGAGGCTGACGAACTGCAATTAACCGTCATGTTCAATGAAGTGCTCTGTCAACCGAATCTCATAAACATAGAGCAATTGAAGTGACTGTCAGCAGGCCAAAGCCAATTTGAGCAGTGTTGGTGCGAAGGCCGCGTTGCAATGGCCGAACTAGGGGCTCAGATCATGACAGTCTCTGAAGAGCGATTGGCCAAATGGCGATCCCAAAGAGACCCAACCTATTTGGCTTCGACTTCCTTTCGAGTGCTAACTGCCATTCGAGGTATGAACTTAGCTGGAACTCGGCAAGAGAACTCTTTGGCTCATAAGGTTCTCATTGAGGAGGAGCTACATATTGCCAGTAGACTCGGACAAGGTTCCATGCTACGCGATATTGCAAAATACCTATCGGTACTAAGTAAGCTGCCACGAGTGTTGGATGCGTATGCCACGCTCCAGTACAATCCCGAGTTCTACAATTGGTTCTTATCCTCGTGAAGTGACATGGATTCATAAATGTGTATATAAATAAACACTGATTTTTGTGTCACCATGTATAAACAACATAAACACACACAAGCAATGATAGTCAAGCGTAGGGAGAAGAGTTGGGTCTGACAGGCTAAGCTCCTCAAGTCCTCCTCTCATCACGCATTTAAAAGCCGTGTGACCATCCCCACCTCCAAGTGAAGGGCATGCAACCCACATTACCGCCATAGGAAGCCTTGACCAACAACTCTGATGGTGTAGACAGGGTGCAACCCCTTTTGTATATATCTTCTTCCCTTTCCAATCTATCCTTCCAAGGTTGAGCCCTACCTAAATTCATGACCACCAGCCGACGTAACTCGGCATGAGCCAAGATCTGCTAATGGCAGGAGGCTAAATATACATCACGGGGGCCATCCCTCTACAACAAGCACTACATGCCCCACCCCTCCCCTTCTCATCCTATGCGCTTGATAACCTGCACTATAATCCCTTACATATGAATGGTCTTATCATGTAACAAATCCTAATCCTTGATTCACATTTACAAGCCCCCCGCGAGGAAAACATGGAGAACCAAGGGCAGCTAGCTTGCAAGGATGCTCTCTGCAGCCAACGGGAACATGCAGTGCATGCCCCTTCGCCGGTGCGCTACGTGCTCACTCTTAAAAGGTACACCAAGAAATGCGGCCCCAAACGACACCGCCTCGGACGAAGGCTGAAGAATCCGCGGGTCAGGGGAGCGGACGCTCAAGGAGGCGCACACAATGGTTCAAGGCAAAAATTGAGATAGCATAAATCCATGGATTATTCTTGTAAGAATAGGAGGATGCCTTAATTGTGCCATGATATGCGTTAGGTAGCATGAATGATGACTTTTATAATTGGTTGCTAGTTTTACAAGAGAAAAATTAGTATTTTGAGGGGTACTTGTTATATTTTAAAGAGATTCTCATGTAAGTTAACGCCTCAAATGCTAAATGGATTTGATCAACATTGTGCCTTTCCAAGGGCAATAGTTGAGGCTCTTACACCCAAGCCAAAATTTGACCTACCTATGAGTGCCTCACTAATCTCTAGGTGGGTGATCACATGTAGAAGGTTCCTCCTTACAGTAGCATGAGAAGTAGGTGGCTCTATCGAATTTGGTAATGCTGGTAGCTAGTCCTATGATAGGGAAAAAATTGGTACAGATATGATGCAATAAGCATCATAATTCTAAGGCTATGGCAAGGTAAATACCCTCAAGTAGAGAGGATTTTTGTATCTTTGGATCTTCCAAGGATGACTAACATTGTAAATATTAAACTTATCAAAATAACTATTTGGAAGTGAATGCCCTCTTGATTTCATGTATGTGTATCTAATGAAGACATAAAATGAACCTTGTGCTAAGGATTAATTTACAAAGCTGGTTGTACATGTCAAACAATGTGCATATCACATTTTGCTTAAATAACTAAAGAATGCTTGGGTGCATGCACAGAAAGCGCGTGAGGAATTTCCCAATGGAATGTTCAATGGATGGGTGGACCCAATTAGTTGACTAGCACAATTGTTTCATGTATTCTCTTGGTGTTTCCTTCCTCTCTTTTATCACCCTCTTAATCCATTCCTATTTCAAAAGTTGGTTAGTAAAGGATGATCAATTGTAAACACTCTAGGGCTCTCTAGTTTAGCTAGTCTATTCTTAAACTAATGATAGATCTTACTGATGTTCATCCCCTTAGTTTGTCTATCCTTGCAACCCCCCTTGGCTTGTTGTTTGTTTTCTTCCCTTTTGTGCATGTGCAATGACACTAACACCCACATTTTTTAAATCAGGAGGAACTCTTCTTATACAGTGAGAGTCATAGCTGTCTAGGTCATGCAAAGTGGTATAAGACCATATAGGGCTCACGGTGACTTACTCGAATATCACCTAGTGTGATGAGACTATCAGTGTTGTTGTTTCTAATTCGGCCCTCCAATCATGAGCTAGTTTATGCCTCACAATCAAGATTTTGACACATGGAGTTTGCAATGTACCTAAGTGAGTGGATGTGTGGTGTCTAGGTCAGAGGTGTGAAAGCAGTGTGAAGTAAGGTGAATGCTCTATGATTAGTTCCCTCACTATAGGTGCGCTTAGAACCATCCTTGAGCCTTGGGAGAGAATATTTGGCAGTCACTTGGATGCCTATCTTGAGCAGCACCATTTGGATCCCCTTGGATTTATGGACTTACTTGGTCAATCAACTTCCAAGTCTACCTTGCAATAGAATGTATGGCCTCAACCCACTAGGATCGACCTAAGGAACCTAGGAACCTAATAGTCTCTATCAACAATTTAGCACCCAACCACATTATTACTTTGTAATCAATCAAGGATAAGAGAAAACTATCATCACAAGTGGTTCAAAGAGAGTGGGGGACAAAGGGAAGTTCTGCTCGACCCCTTTTCCCATAGGGCATAATGTTAGCTTTGGTCCCTTGAAATGATGCTAGTCGAGAACTATGACAAAAACCATAGGCAGCCAACGTTTGACCCTATTCTTACTTCCTTTTTAAAAAGAAAGATCTCTATTAATCATGTTCATCTATCCATCAAACATCGTCATTAGGACAATCATCCTTCCACTTTCCATGCACATACCCAGCATTCTTTATTATCTAACCACACTATGGGACATAAAAGGTCTAAGACTATTGGTCTGAGACTACTAGGATACTTCAACCTCTGTCAATAATTACTCCTCCTCCTTCGTATCCCAACATTGGATACCCCAACTTTGAACCAAGTTGATTTCACACGTTTGACTCCTCTCTTCTAATTAGAGTCCCTTTGGTACCCATCATCATGCACCATGCATTGTTGAGGATTTTCACCCTATCATAGTATCAGGCATGAGTGTTACCTAAATGTCCAGAGCCTCAATGGTTCCCATACCACTATAAGGGGATGTGAGAGTATGCAACATAAGAGAAACACAAGCATAGAGAGAAGTAGAGAGAGAGAGAGAGGGGAGAGAGAGAGGAAGTAGAAGATGATGAAAGAGTACTTCATTGACTAAATAAGAATATTGATACAATGATGATGGATTGATCAGTCCGTGCATGTAGCCCACATTGTTAGTGAGGGCACTAGATTAGGCTCATGATGACATTAGCACTGTAGATGGAGAAAGATGATGGAGTCAGAGTATGCACCTACCAGGGAAGAAGGAAGAAGATGATACAAATGATTGCCAAGTGGGGAATGGCTATAAATAGCCACAAAGCCTCTAAACTGGCCTATTGCAATCCTGAAATGCCATAAATGCCAGCCAACCAACATTTAATTGCAGTCATGGCACAATAAATGCCTTAAAATTCTAGATGGCCACCAAAAAATCTGACTAGTAAGGACAATGTCCCACAGGTGTGGACAACCTAAGAAATGCAGAAATTACTCGTGGAAAACACACTAGAACCTGACAAACAAAAGAAATGCACCCAGATAGCCACTCTAGAATGAGTAGTCTCCCCCATCAAAACACATGACAGAATGATCATAGCTCCAAAAGTCCTTGTTTGGCTTAGACTGAGTCTCATAGGTAGGAGATGACAAGGCATGACAAACATGACTAGTAACACCTCCCCTCAGATCCTGGATGTGGTGGAAGACCAAGGAAGAAATGTAGCATGGGGTGGAAAGAAGAATGCCAATGTCGATGAAGTCTATCAATGAAGACTACCGATGAAGATGCTCCTCATGATCTTGGGAAACCCAATGTGAAACATTAGGGCCCAAGGAATCCACAGATGCATCATCGAGATCATCCCCCCCTAAAAGGGATGGGTATACAAGGGAACCACTGGAGGAGAGGGTTGGGGATGGGAAGGAACCTGTGGAAAAGATGGTGCACATGAGGGAATGGGTGTAGTAATAGACAACTAACTCGGAGGACCTTGCATTAGAGAAGGGGAATGGAGCCTAAAATTCCCACTCTCCTGCTAACCTATTGCGATAATAGCCCCTATAGAAGAATCCTTAATACAAACGGCTTGCTTGGTGAAGAAAACACAGGTACCAATCCTAATAAGGCCATAAACTGAGAAAAGTGGAAATCCCAAGTCCAGAACAGAAAGGGCCTATGAAAGGGAGATCATTGCACAGTTGGGAAATAAAGGCAAAGTGCCAACACCACAAATAGGCACTGAAATAACGTCGCCAATAATGATAGAACCCTCAAAAGGGCATAGATCCTACAACAAATCACCTCATGGAGTCATATGACTAGAAGCTCCACTATCAACCAACCAAGGCCTCTCAAAAGACTAGGTGACCACTAAAGAAGGCTCCTCCAACTCAACAACATGAAGGAATACTCACTCATGGATAACCATTAGAGTAGAGGTAGAAGGCTTGAATGTTTTAGCTCCATCTTTCGCTCTCATACGAAGGTGAGGGTACTTCTTCCTACATTTCTCCTCTCAATGTGTCCCCTTGCCACAATGTGGGCATTTAGGCTTCTCTGAATCAGAGTCAAAACCTAAAGAACTCTCATGTTTGGTAGCCTTTGACTTCCATTTCTTCTTGTTTTGCCTCCATAACCTACAACAAAAGCTTTGGTGGAGGTGGATCCACTAGCAACCTCTTTGGCATGCTTGTCATGCTCCAAAACAAGCAAGGCAAGCTCCTCCCATAGAGGCTTCTCACACGTCCTTGATGTAAGAAGGTTGGTGTAGAATATATCAAATAGGGGAGATTGCAGCAGAGTCAAAAGAATCATAGCCATATCCTCTGAAGAGATCATCCTGCCAAGGGATGCAAGCTCATCCTCATATCCTTCAACCTATTAATATGATCCTTCATAGAAGGAGAATCATTGAAAGCGAGCATCAATAATTTCTTCTTGAGAGTAATCCAGTGGGCAAATGTCTTCTAATGGTAGAAAGAAGCAAGCTTTGTCCACACATCCACTACTTTTAGTAACCTGTGTATATGACCTAGGACAAAATCATGTAAGCTCATAAAGAGGAAAGATCATGCTCTAGAGAGAGTTGAGACGATACCATAAGGCCACACAATCCATCGATGACCCAATGATGGGGTCCTCCACGAGATGGGGAATAGGGTGGGTAACAAACTCCCAAAGATCTAAGGTATCAAGGATACACTCCAATTTACACGATCAAAGCGAGTAGTTGGAGCCATCAAGCTCGTCTTCTTTGGGCGATGAAGGGAGTACATGCACCTATATAGAGGATCCCATGAATGGCATATGAAGGCCAACAAAAGGGGCCTTCTATGAAACATGGAGAGAGTGGGAAGAAGAGGTTTCCTGAACAAATGGGCTACATGACCTCCGTTTGTCACATGAACTAGCACGAAACTCTCTCCATCTCTTACAGGAAGGAATAGAGACCTCATCCTCTGAGTGAGCAAAGAACTGGTTATAAGACATCTTTGAACCTGCAATCTCTAAAAAAGTTGTGTTTGACAAACAAACAATTGTTGGTTACCACCATCAGGAGGCCATCACCTACATAGAAAATTATCACCCACAAGATAAAGTTATCACCAAGGTTGAGGAAGTTGTCACTTGCAAAAATATGCTGACACTTGCACTAGGAAATGGACACTTGTGTAGTTTAAAAATTAATTACACTACCTTTGTATTTAGATATATATGTATATACACATATAGACTAAGCTAAAGCTATGAGTTGATTACAAGATTATTAATTAGAATATAATTTTATAAAGATTACATTGAGAATGCTACCTTAGATATTGTTTGAAAGTGGATTTTTTAATTCAATTAATTTGCATGATTGATTTTAGTTGAAGCTGAATCTTGTAAATGATACTAATGATTTTTATACCTTCAATATAGCCGAGATGGGATTACAGGTCATGGCTTTCCCAGGGATATGCTACAAAACTTCTCACTTGGAGTAAAAATAAAACTACTTAAGGTAGTTGACCATTGCTTAAATATGTGAGGTTGTCTGTATAGGAATGTTCTTTCTTACAATAGGCAAGAACTGACCGAATGATATAATCTTGTACCATGCCCTTTTATAGGGAAGGAAATCTATACAAGTCGAATGTGGTTTAGTATTGAAATTGCTTAAGATGAATAGGGAAGGGTGGCAACTTGGGTTTTGGATTCTTGGGTTTTCTCTTCAGAGCAGATGTAAATGTTATTATAATGTAGATATTTTTTTAAAAAAATATTTTTATGTTCATATATAAGAGATGTGACAAAGAATCTTGTACTAAGATTAATTATGGAAGCTATCTTTATTTGTTTCACAATGTGAGAAGCATGCTTGTTTAAAAATGGAAAGTAGATGGACAGTCTTCCCAATGAAACCATTATATGGATAGGTGGACTTGGTTAGCCGACTGGTTTTTCCCAAAAGTTTAGGAAAGGGCAATGAATTGTGGCCATCCTCAATTCAAGTCCTAGAACTAGTTTAGGATTATTTTAGGGGGCTAGTGTGTGACTATGCCTTATGGATAAAGGGGTCGATGTTAAGCTCCCTCTCATGTCTCACTCTTATTGAATCAAGTGTGGTGCTTACCCATCTCAAGTGTTTGAAGGCTCCAGCGATAGTGATCATCTTAGCTCCATGCTAGTGTGCCCCTAGATATTGTAGATGCGTTGCTAGGAACCTTCAGGTCAAATCCTCATGGGATAATGTCGAACACTTTACTTGCAAGATAGACCTAGGGAAGACCTAGTCGTGTTCGCATGCTCATGAGAAGGTCAGATGACTGATGGCTAGGACTGGATCCCTAGTATCCTCCCCACAATTTAGGTTCGAGTACATATTGTTGAGAATTAGGCAATCACACCCATTTGTATGTCTCTTTGTATGGAGTACCTCGGCAAGGGAAATGCAAGCAACTAGGAAAAGGTACCTGAATCCCATAGGCACAATGAGGAAGAGTTCTACCATCATGGAACTATAAAGCTATGTACTTGACCAACATTTTCAATGCAATGCTATTACTCGGGGGGTTCACTATATGTATATTCTCTATATAACGTGTGTTCATGGCCTATTTATAAATATCCTAATCTGTGAATTTTTCTTGAATAAAACACAACCCTTTTCTATTCAATCTGTAAGTATCCCCTTTATATGACACCCTTCTGTATGTAAAAAATGTATAAAAATTGTGTTTTAAAAACCCCTTATTTTGAACTCACATTATATATACATATATTCATGAGTGACCCCCCCGAGTGCTATTATAACTTGTCCTTTCACTCATCTTTTTGTCATCTCAAGATTGTGGTTAGTCTCAACTCTCGTGCTGCTTGTCTAATCCATATCCATCACACTTCTTGTTCATGAGCTTCAACCTCCATAGCATAGCCATAGTCCAGATCCATGTTTCTCAACATGGTATTAGAGCCATGGTGAGCATGGCTCAACTCTGAAAACTCTTCTCTCAACTCCTCTTTGCCTCTATCTAGCTCAAGTCTAGCTGATGATTCCATCTCTCACTTCATCTATACCCTCTATCTCTTGTTTGCCATAGCTAGCAGTACCTTGTCTACTTGGAGCTCCTAGATATCTTGAAATAAGACATATCAGCTCTTGATTTCGTATGTGGATCTCTTTCTCTACTTACAACGCTCCTTGCTATCACCTAAAACCTTGACATTGATGTCTCCTAGCTCTAGCATTGTGTGGATTTCTTGTCACTATCATGAATGCACCTGTTGATGATTGTACATTCAATGTTGTGCATATAGTCTATGATTCCTCTTGTGGTTATAAGGTATTTGAAGCTGTTATATAGGCTCTCCATCCAACAAAGCTCGTGGCAAATGATTGTTGTTATAAGTTGCTACAACGAAAAAAACAGTCGCCTATCCAGACACCCTAAAGGCAACCATAGCCATCCTCACTAAAGCTCAAAAATATCTTCATTCTCTCACTTCTTTGGCTCAATCCAAGTCATACCACTTTGATTCACTGATTCGTTGGAGTTCCATCAACATTTGCACATCAAATCAGCAAGAAGGGGAAGATTTGGAAGACCCAAGCTTAACTCAAGAAGATTCAAACTTGAACAAACTCGAACAAGCATAGTGTTAGTTGACACTCATCTAGTGCCTCTTGGTACTTGTGTCCTTTGACACAATCATCTCAGCTACTATTCTAGTCACTCAACATGGGCAAAGACTCATGGTCCTACCGCTTCAAGGGAGTTGGGTTTCATACCTGGCAAACAAGGATGAAACTTATCCTAATGAAGAAGGGCTTATGGAAAATCATCAAAGGTCAAGAGAAGAAGCCTCGAGATGCTGCTCTTGCAATAGCTTGGCAGAAGAGCGATGATAAAGCTCAAGCCATCATAAAGCTTGAGTTGGATGATAGCTACATCCATCATGTGGATACTTGTGAAACCTCTCATGATACATGGGACCAGCTGGAAACCTTGTTTAGAGCTCCTCTAAATATGGGATGTTAATTGAGTTCTTCAAACTTGATATGAAGAGCACTACTTCTTTGGCAACTCACTTAAATTACAAGGAAAGTCTTTTAACTCAGCTTGTAGGAATTAAAATAAAGATGGATGAGGATGTATGCATTGGTGTTTTGTTGAAAAGTCTTCCTCCAGAATATGGTAATGTTTCTACTACATTATTATGCCAAACCCTAAATTGGTTGACATTAAGGCCTCTCTATTAGAAGAAGAAATGAATATTAGAAGCAAAGAAGAGCCAAGTACTTCAAAAGATGAACAAGTGTTATATGTAAACAACAAGTACAAGGGAAAGAAAGATCACTTGGTTTGTGATTTCTACAAAAGAACTAGATACACTGAGAAGTTCTATCGTGCTCAAAAAAGGTCTTTGAAGGCCTATCTTGTAGCTATGAAGAAAGAAGAAGACCATGGAAATGAAGAAGAAGAAGAATAAGACCATCAGGAGAAGGACAACCCTCACAAGTCCTTCTATTTCCACTACTTTGATCTCTTTTAAGTCTTGTATGAAATTGCCTTAGTGCTCCCTTCATAAGCTTTGTAAAACTCCTCATGTAACTTTTGGCACTATAGTCTCTAGATGTCAACTATGTTTTTTGGTGCCAACACTTAGCATTGTTTGCAATAGCTTCTGGTTGATCACCATGTTTGTGGTGTACCCACACTTTGCAAGTGGTTATTTACTAAAGCCAGTACACACTTTGTGCCCTCTTGGTTGTGATTGAGGAGGGGTGTTGAGAGTTAGGCAATCACACCCATTTGTACGCCTCTTTATATGGAGTATCTAGGCAAGGGAAATGCAAGCAACTAGGAAAAGGTGCTTGAATCCCATAGGCATAGTGAGGAAGAGTGCTACCATTAGGGAACTATAAAGCTATGTACTCGACTATCATTTTCAATGCAATGCTAGTGTACCTTGTCCTTTCACTCTTGTCTCTTTGTCATCTCAAGATTGTGGTCACTCTCAGCTCTCATGTGTATTGTCTAATCCATATCAATCATGCTTCTTGTTCATGAGCTTCAACCTCCATAGCATAGCCATGCTCTAGATCCATGTTTCTCGACACATATCATCACCTATATGTGTTGGGGGTGTGGTTAAGAGAGCATAGAGGGCGATCAAGTCATAAACCTTAAGGTGTGTGTGATTTGTGACTTGTATCAAGAGGTTCTTATGGTGAGATTCGATGACGGTTATGGAGGTGGCCAATTATGAGATATCCTTTTTCTTTTACTTCCTCTTCTTCTCTTGTATACTCCCTCTCTCTCTCTCTCTTTGCTTCTCTACTATCATACTTGAGGGGGAGAATAAATGATCAACATTTATGTTTAGCTCAAAGGCTATTACATAGCCTAAGGGCCCTCTTCATCATTGTTCTCAATATTTGGTCTTAGTTTGCTTAAACTAATCTTCTCTCTCTCTCTCTCTCACTCAGAATGGGGATGATCAATTCTACTTGTTCTCTCTCTCTCTCTCTCTCTCTCTCTCAGAATGGGGATGATCAATTCTATCTGTTCTTTCTCTTTTTCTTGTCCTTTTTGGACTATTCAAATTTTCTCGTCTTGGCATGGTAGCTTTATGGCCACATCCTCATCTCCTTATTTGGCTCATTCCAAGGCATCACTCAATTTTTGGGAGATGAGGATGACAATTATGAGGTGGCATTTTAATTTGGAGATGTTGCTTGATGATGACAAGGGAATGAGACATTTCATTAATGCTTTTAACTTTAATGTTTTTTTTTCTTACTTTCTTATTAAGGTTTCTACCCCCTTCTCGAGCCCTGCATCACATGCATTACCCTTTTCAGTTATATGTACAAACTCATGTATCTTGCTCTTTAGAGTGTGATAGATTTAGTACTAAAGAAAAATTAGGGTGTGCCAATGTGAATGTGTGTTCAAATATGTAACTTGAAATGTAATTAGGGTGTGCCAATGTGGATGTCAAAGAGTGCACGTGTTCAAATATGTAACTTGAGATGTAATTAGGGTGTGACAATGTGGATGTCACACAATGCATGTGTGTACATATATTAAACTTGCGATTTATGTGTAAAGGAGGGAGACATAGCAAGAAGAACTAGTGCGAGTTTGATGCGAGTGGAAATGCATACACATGCACATTCACCCATTTTTTATTGTGTACATTGAGAGAGAGAGATTGATTCAATTAAAGGCACATACCATCATCCATGGGTGGTGGATTTAATGGAATCAATGCTTTGTATGCTTGCCGAGAGAGAGAGAGAGAGAGAGAGAGAGAGAGAGAGAGAGAGAGAGAGAGCACTTAATAAAGTAGAGCAAAGGAAACGAAAAATAATAATAATAAAGAGATAATTTAAAAAGATTTAGAATGTATCCTTTGCATGCCACGTAGGCTGGGGTTACGCTTAGGTTTGGTAGGTTAAAAAATAAGAAATAGTATAAGTATAGATATAGATATAGAGATAGAGATGGGTATTTCGGTGTGCGTTTCTTATTTGGAGAGGAGATACCCCACCAAGTGTTTTACTTGAGAAGTCCCGTCACATCCATGTGGAACATAATGCGATGTTGGATGGACCCACGAGACACGAGATATGTGTGCACAGTGTGACCGGCAGGGGAGGTCAGACTTGAGAGGATGGAATTGGGAGCATATTCGTCGTGATATAGAAGGATATGTTATTGGGGGGGTGGGGGCGGGGCGGGGCGGGGCGGGTGGGCGGCATAGTTATAAGTGAGGCGTGGGGTCATGCACAGTAGAAAACGCGTCTGGGTGCGGGGCAAATATTAAAGCAGACGAATGCGAGAAAGAGTGAGAGGGGAGCGGATCTGATCTTATCTGATCTCTGCGCGAGAGAGAGAGAGAGAGAGAGAGAGAGAGAGAGAGAGAGAGATGACGGAGCAGCACCATCATCACCACTTGTTTGGACGGCACAAGGAGGGAGGAGAGGACGCCCCTCCTCCCCCTCCCCCTCCCCCTGATGAACAGTATAACGAGGACAACGTGTCGTACCAGCAGACGGAGTACTACGAGCCCCCCAAAGAGCACCACCTCTTCGGGCGCCGCCACCACCAAGGCGACGACGCCGGCGAGACCACCGACGCCACCTACGTCGCCCATAACAAGAAGCAGGAGGAGGAGGACGACAAGAAGCTCGAGGAGAAAGCTAAGCGGAAGGAGCATCTCGGAGAAGCCGTCGGCACCGCGGCTACTGCATTCGCCATGGTACTATCAATCTATTATCGTCAACCCACTTACTTAATCCCCCAAATGATCCATCACGGTAACTTAGCCTAGATCTAGTGCTTACTTCGTGATCCTTCATCACCTCAATTTAGGCTTTAGATCTAGTGTCGTCCTTGTATGAGATCTATGGATCATGCCATAGATCTACCGTAAGTGCGCTTGTCATGCCCATGACTGCAGGTCGTAGCAATGACTTATGGCATTACTTGAAAACAAAGATATTCTCATATGCATAATGAGAAAGGGGAACTAAAGGTGAGAACATTGTTATGTAAAAATTAAAGCTATGTTCCACAACCCTGGAAGTAAGACGTTACATTGAAATCAATCTGAAGGATGCAATATGGGTAAAGGTCAAAAAGGGGAGGTGAAAAAGGAGTCCACGACCTCCTCATGCTAGAGCATTATGTGCATGAGACTCTTAAATGTAAGGGTAGTGAATAAAGAGAAATGAGTATAACTAACCTATGAAACAGAGAGTATGAAAGCTAGAAAATTTGCACAAAACCTTGAAAACCCACCAAAAGACTAAAGACCCAAAAATTTATATATGTTGACATCATAAACAATTAAATACAACCATCAACAAATGTCCAATCTCTATTTGATCAAATAATGGTAGGTTAACCTTGGGATTCCACCTAATAACAAATAGCATTTGAGCTTATCAAGAGGGTTTGTTAATTCTTCCTTTTAACTTAGCAGGTCTAGTAATTCAAGAAAATTATAAGAATAAGGGGTTTTCTAATTACCTCTTTAATGCATGACACTTATGATTTCTTATGATGGATCCTCTATGCTAAATCTCTTCAATTGCACAAACCTATTTCAATATAGAGGAGTTAACCTTTATTAAAATTTTGTGATAGTGGAAGAAATGATTGAACACTTTGGTGTTCTTGCACATGTTATATTGCAATGTAGTGCGTGATCCATAGATGTTATGTAGATATGAAGGGAATTTAAACATTATCAGAGAAAAGGGGTGATTATGCCTTTCAAAATGGTGATCATATAGATAAATGAACAATCACGAAAGAAAGTATATTCCTACAGGAGGGGGTAACATTAAGGGTTCCTTGAACTATGTTAAAAATGTGCATATGAGATGCACATCAGGTAGAGACTTTCTTAATAGTGATTATGTCAAGCTTTCCTCTTTCAAGGATTTTCTTCTTATTGGAGAACTTGTCCAATTTGAGAAGGTTACATTGTTGAAAGAAGTTATTGTAGGGAAACATGGCAAAAGAATAAAATTATGCTTGCAATCCTTGATGTCAAATTTGAAGGTTTCATTTCCGATCAATATTCTTGTCACTTTGAAGCTATGAGTAGTTATAGTATACGATAAAAGAAGCATTGAAAAGCAAGAGGGAGTTGATTTATCAAATTAGCTATTGAGTTGAGCTCCCTGTACTAATTGATTAAGTGACATATCTATAGAGGTTATTGAGTACAACTTTATCCACAATGCAATTCAACTGAGTGAAGCACTAACCATAGTGCTTTGTGATATAATTGATCACAATAAATTATTCAACATATAGGCAACTTTGAGAACTTTTTGTGCTTAGGCTTAACTTCCTTATGTTTGTGCTTTCATACTCTTAAAAGGCTACTCTTTCATATGATCATGCATGTGGACAAATATTGGACTTTAGATTCGTCACTTGGTCTTTTATCAAAAGAAAAAGGGCATATTCAAATGTCTTATAAAATAAAATTATTAGCTTTGAGGTGGTTGTGAAATAGGCTAGAAATTTGAGATTTGATTTTGGTTTTCAAATGAAAGTGATAAACACTCAAAATAGATTCTTGTGAAAAACTTGAGAAGATGGGTGAAGTAGCAAAGCATTATGATGCTAAATTGCACTTTTTTAATGCCTAGAACTATGTGTGCATAAATACAAAAATTCTTGCAGTAACTTCTTTTGGCTATTCACCAGTACGAACATCATGAGATAAAGAAGGATTCTGAGCATGCTGGACGCCATAAGGTTGAAGAAAAGATAGCGGAGACAGTTGCAGTTTCAGCTGGAGGTTATGCACTTCATGAGCACCATGAGAAGAAAGAAGTAGAAGAGCATGAAGGCCATAAGAAACACCATTTCTTTTGAATGAAGAATAATTTTGCATGCTTTTGGTTGAAAAGATTTAAATGAGGTTTCCTTATGTTATTGTCAACATAAGGAAACCATTTCTTTTGAATGCAGAATAATTTTGCATGCTTTTGGTTGAAAAGATTTAAATGAGGTTTCCTTATGTTATTGTCAACATAAGGAAACCATTTCTTTTGAATGCAGAATAATTTTGCATGCTTTTGGTTGAAAAGATTTAAATGAGGTTTCCTTATGTTATTGTCAACATCAAAATCTTCTTTTTGGTGAAGATTCAAAAGACCTTGTACTAATTGAGTTAAAGTTTACTTGTTCCTTGTGTATATTTGAGGGCTGCCTCCATAAATGTAAGTTTTTTTGTATTCGAAGTGTTAAGCATGTGCATATCAAGAGGATTGAACATCGAAGTTGGAAAAATCCAATTTAGAGGCAATGGTTGTAAGTTTCTAAGCAGATTATGTAATTTTAGGAAAGAAACCATGCATTATAAATTGCAAACACATGAAGCTAAAATAGATGATTAAAGTAGAAAATTTGGTTGTACATATTATTTCATAATGTATTTGCGCATTATCTTAAAAACTAGGAAAATGAATCAAAACATGTTTGCAAATTACCAACAAATGTGTTGAAACTTGGAGTAGAATTATTAACCATGTTATTT
This sequence comes from Lygodium microphyllum, assembly GCF_053477565.2. Classification (NCBI taxonomy): domain Eukaryota; kingdom Viridiplantae; phylum Streptophyta; class Polypodiopsida; order Schizaeales; family Lygodiaceae; genus Lygodium; species Lygodium microphyllum. The sequence continues at coordinate 153,954,623 of NC_141137.1, forward strand.
TATCACTTCTTTTGGTATTAATTTTTAAATGTCATGTAACACTATGTGAGTGAAGTGGGATATTTATGATGAAGGAATGAGGAGATGAGTTATTGCTATGGATCTAGTGGAGATGCATTTGATGGTACAAATGATCATGATAGCCATGTACAGATAAAAACGTAGAAACCATGGATCATAAGTGGAGTAATGATACCATCTAACAGTAGATCTACACTTAGTCCTTGGTTTGGGAGACGAAGGAGCAAGCCTACATCTTCGGGTGCATCTACAAGTGTTGGAGATAATGATATAAGGTTTGTGAAGTAGTCAAGACAATCTTTTTGGCATGAAAGAGACATGAGCAGGAACATACTTGATGTGTTTTACACAAATGTTCGAGAGTCTATACAGAATATATATCTTGGTTGTAGTAAACATTTTGCTATATATATTGATGATTGCTCTAGAAAGTTTTGGATATATTTCATAGAGGAAAAGAGTTTGTGAGGGTTTCAAAACTTTCAAGGCTTTTGTTGAAATAGAAATAGGCTTGGAAGTTAAGTACTTGAGGTGAGATAGAGGAAAAGAATACCTCTCTAATGAGTGTACCAATTGTTTGAGGTCCATGGGATAAAAAGATGGTTTACATGTAAATATATTCCACAATAAAATATGATTGGAAATAGAAAAAACATGTATATGGAAAATGTTGTATATCCATTAATGATTGAAAAAATATACAAAAGTAATTTTAGTTTGAGATTGTTCATATTGTTGTCTATATTAAAGTAGAACTTCCACAGCTATAGTTCATGGTGTGACCCCTAAATATTGTTTTATAAACAAGAAAGCTAATGTGTCACACTGAAAAATGTTTGGCTATATTGCATATGTTAATGTGCCTGTTGAGTTAAGTAACAAATTGGACCCAAAGGATAAAAAATGTATTTTCATCAAATACTCTACCAACAAAAAGGGGATCACTATTATAACCCTCTTTCATTGGCAAGTTTCAAGTGAACCAACGATGCTATTTTTTATTATATGAGCAGTTGCTTTGCATCTAGTAGAGATGCATTGGATGATGTAGATGATCATGATAGTCATGTGCAAACAATAAAGTAGGAATCATGGATCCTTAGTGAGCCAGATATACCCTCTAGTAGTAGATCTACAATCAATCCTTGATTTGGGAGACTAAGGAGTAGCTCTACATCTTTAGGTGTATCTACTAGTGTTGGAGGTGATGGCATAGGGTTTGTGAAGCATTCAATTTGGGAAGTAGTCAAGACAATATTTTTTACATGAAAGAGATGTAAGCATGAATATAATTGATATTGTGTACACAAATATCTGGGAGCCTACACATAATATATCTCTTGGTGGTAGTATACATTTTGTTGTATTTAATGATGATTGCTCCAAAAAGTTGTGGGTATATTTCATGAAGTAAAAGAGAGTTTGAACACTTCAAAACTTTAAAGGCTCTTGTTGAAATAGAGTAAGTTTTGAAAGTTATAACTTTAGGCTAGATAGAGAGAAAGAATACCTCCTTAACGAGTTTAGCAAATTTTTAAGGTTTCATGAGGTAAAAAAATATTTTACATGTAGATATATCCCACACTAAAATGGGGTTCTAAAAAGAAAAAACATGTATATGGCAAAACTTTCATATACACTAATAATTGAAAAAAAATATATAGGTATTTTTAGTTTGAGGTTGTTTATATTATTTTCTAATAGAACTCCCATAGCTGCAGTTTATGGTATGATCCCTAAAGAATGTTTTACAGGCAAGAAACTTGATGTGTCACATCGAAAAGTATTTGGTTGTATTGCATATGTTTATGTGCCTGATGAGTTAAGAAGAAAATTGGATCCAAAGGATAACAAATATATTTTCATTGGATCTTCTATTGACAAAAAGGGTATTGTTATCATAAGCATGTCTCAGGGGCAAGTTTTGAGTGAGAAAGGATGTTATTTTTTATGAGATGAGTAGCTGCTATGCATTTAGTGAAGATGCATTGAATGATGTAGATGATCATAATAGTCATGATTAGACAAAAGAGTAGGATTTTTGAATTCTTAGTGGACCATAGATACCATCTACTAGTAGATCTATTGTCAATCCTCGGTTTGGGAGACTAAGGAGTAGGTCTACATCTTAAGGTGCATCGACTAGTATAGGAGACAATGATGTAAGGTTTATGAAGCATGTCAATTTGGAAAGCAGTAAGACAATATTTTTTGCATGAAAGAGATATAAGAAGGAACATACTTGATGTTGTGTATACATATATTTGGGAGCTTACACAAAATATATCCCTTGGTGGTAGTAAAAATTTGGTTATATTGATTGATGATTGCTTTAGAAAGTTGTGGTTATATTTCATGAAGGAAAAGAGTGTTTGGTCACTTCAAAACTTTCAAGGCTATTGTTGAAATAGTAATAGGCTTGAAAGTTTAGTACATGAGTCCAAATAGAGGGGAATAATATCTCTCTAATGAGTGTACCGATTTCTAAAGGTCTCATGGGATAAAATGACAGTTTGTATATGGGTATATCCTATAATAAAATGGAAGTGCAAAAATAAAAAACGTGTATATGGCAAAAGTTACATATACACTAATGATTGAAAAAACATGCATAAGTATTTTTAGTATGAGGTTGTTCATATTGTTGTCTATATTACATATATAACTCCCATAACTACAATTCATGGTATAACCCCTAAAGAAAGTTTTATAGTCTACAAACCTAATGTGTCACACCACTAGAAGTATTGTATATGTTCATGTGCCTAATAAGTAAAGAAAAAAATTGGACCCAAAGGATGAAAATGGTATTTTCATTGGATATTCTACTAACAAAAAGGTTATCATTGTTATAATCATGTCTCAATGGAAACATTTGAGTGAGCAGGGAGGTTATTTTTTATGAGATAAGCAGTTGCTTTGCATCTAGTGGAGATGCATTGGATGATGTATATGATCATCATAGTCATGTGTAGACAAAAAGGTAGGAATCACGGATCCTTAGTGGGCTAGAGATACCATCTAGTAGTAGATTTGTAGTCAATCCTTGGTTTGGGAGATAAGGAGTAGCCCTACATCTTTAGGTGCATCTACTAGTGTTGAAGGTAATGATAAAAGTTTTTTGAAGCATGCCAATTTGGGAAACAACCAAGAAAATCTTTTTTGTATGAAAGAGATGTAAGCATGAACATACTTGATGTTATGTATATAAATTTGTGGGAGCCTACACAAAATATATCTCTTAGTGGTAGTATACATTTCGTTATATTGATTGTTGATGATTGCTCTAGAAAGTAGTGGGTATATTTCATGAAGGATAGGAATGTTTGAGTACTTCAAAACTTTCAAGGCTATTGTTGAAATAGAAATAGGTTTGAAAGTTTACTACTTGCGGCTAGATAGAGATGAAGAATACTTCTTTAATGAGTCTAGCAAAATTTTAAGATCTCATGGGGTAGCAGGATAGTTTAGATGTAAATATACCCAACATCAAAATGGGATTGCAAAAAGGAAAAACATGTATATGTAGAAGTTACACATGCATTAATGAATGAAAAAATATACATAAGTATTTTTAGTTTGAGGTTGTTTATATTATTGTTTGTATTGCAAGTAGAATTTCCATAGCTTCAATTCATGGTATGACCCCGAAAGAATGTTTCTTAGGCAAGAAACCTGATGTGTGAGACCTGAAAGTGTTTGATTGTACTGCATATCTTCATATGCCTGATGAGTTAAGAAATCAATTGGACCCAAATGATGAAAAATGTATTTTCATTGGATACTTTAATAACAAAAAGGGTATCATTGTTATAACTCCATGGAGTCCACCTATAAGAAACCATCTATATAATATTGTCATGCTGCTACATGCACACCGTGTGAAAAACTCTAGAGTGCGATTTTCTTATTAATCTAGAGAGCCAATGCCATTTTTAGACATTAGTGTTAGTGTCCATGGTTCAAAAATATTAGATTTTTGGACAAGTTTAGCCAATTTTTGATATTTTAGATATTATCTCTTGTAAAAATCCAAGAACTGTAGACAACTTCTAGAATAAGATGACATGTAAAAGAAAGTAGGTAGCTTTTAGCCATTTTTTAGAGGATTTTATGTAAAAAGAGGGATTGGCAAAATTGTGCGATGCGCTATCGCTGTTTTCAAGCAATGAACAACACTCCGAAGTGGGAGATGAAGGAGTGATCTGTGACATGTTCCCCTTTCTACTTGCAGGACACGTCTTAACAGCCCATCGAGAAGAGAGTCTAGAAAGCGTTGCCCGGCACTCCCAAGGAATGTCACAGGGTTTGCGATCTAGGTCTTCTCGAGTCTGCCACGAAGCGGAAGCATTCCGGCCGTTCCCACTTAGGACCGACCTGAATCGGGGTTTCCTAATGGTCAAGTTCCTAGAAAGTAACTAGCGTCGAGCCCAGACGATCTACTTGTGCAGAAACGTCAGGGTCGAAGCGGATTTATACTGCACTTGGTTCAAGGAGAATGGAAAACGAGAGGGATGCGAAGCTCGACCTCTCTGCCCATAAGGCATAGTCCCATTCCATTCCCCTAAAACAATATAAATCGGGACTCTAGCTTTTTAGATTCTAAGTCATCGTTACCTTACTGTCAATTCCTTGGGAGTGCTGGGCGGCGCTTTCCCGATGGGCTGCTAAGACGTGTCCTGCAAGTAGACAGGGGGACACGTTACAGTTGGTATTAGAGCGAACCAACGAGGATCTAATATTTACAAGGAAACTTAATGAGGGGAAATAGAGCAAATGTTGTCGTTAAGAACATTTTCTTACTTACTTATCGATGCTGGCCTGCAGAGTCGCGAAGCATGGAACAAATTCTTGGTATTCCAGGTTATGTTTATGACTGCGATACATGCTTCGGATTATCGACAAAGGCTAGATATGATGAATATCCTAGACCGCATCTACAATCCATCACCCCTGTACGTGGAATGGAGATGGACGGGTGATTCGGGAATTTATTACATAGCTGCCCACCGACTTGCGTACCTTCGGACTAACTTGAAGAGAATCAAGTGGATGGAGGACTTAAAGATTGTGAAGCTGTTCATCTTTGTTGAGGCTCACACAAACGCAACCCTACATGTTGGCGGTCGAAAGGTCAAGCAGAACAAGTATGTGTATGAGGAAGTGACTCGAATAATCCCTACCTATAGAATCAAGGTGTTAGGACGTTATGAGAAGAACAGGTATCAAAGGAAGGGATACCCCAAGCTTCCTATGACCTATCGATTCCTGAAAATCCATGACCCTAATCCATATTATTACTCAGTTTCCGTAGCCGAATGTGACACAATCTTATTCTTCCCAAATTAATGTATCAGCTTGCTCTACCTTCCCAAATAAATGTACTCGAAAGGGCTATGCCCTCATGAATGAATAAGATTTTTTTTCACTATCTGTCTTGGCTGTAAGTGTTGGTAAAGGAGTTAAGTGATTAGGTCACTTGGCTAAAAACTGAACTGGGCATGTTAATGTAAATTGAGAATCGTTTAGCAAGTAATTAACGTAAAGAATCTTATTGCCCAGGCGCAAGCGCAAGCCTAGACTCCTAGTCCGACCCCTACACCAAGTACGACAGTAATTCAGGAGAAGAAGTTTCTTCTCAAGCAGATCAAACCACCTAAATTTGATGGTAAGGGAAGGACTGGCCAAACTGATGCTCTGGATCGAATCCATGGAAGATTATTTCAAAGCAGCAGGTACTGCACCTGCTAACCAAGCGATGCTCGCCAAACTGAAGCTTACCGATAAAGCAAGACTTTGGTGGAAGCAATGGTGCAGAGACCAAGGGATCTCGAAAGGGTCAGTTACTTGGGAGAAGCTTAAAAGAGCTATGCAAGGGAGATATCTACCACTTGCCTATCACACGCAGAAGATGAACGAGTTCTATGAACTGAAGTAGCTTGGTCTATCTCTTGATGCTTACTATTCAAAATTCGTCTCTCTCTTAAAGTATGCACCACAAATGGATATGACACAACAGGTGTCAAAGTTTTGTGCCTGATTAAACCCACCCATAAACACCCACCTGGAATCAATGTGCCCAACAGACCTTTAAGACGTGCTCATTTGAGTTGCACCGATAATACAAGAGGTGCAAACCAAGCCAAGAAATAATAAGACTTGGTCTTACAAGGATCAAAACAAGGGAGTGTATAGGTCTCAGGCCAAAAGAGTGCAAGGCCAAAATCAGGCACAAAGGAAGAAAGCTAGGGCAAACACTGCTAACAACTTCGTTCCTGCACAAGGTAATGGCCGCAATCTCCGTTGCTTCCATTGCAATGAGCCTGGTCACTTTAAAAGGCAGTGTCCCAAGCTTAGCAGAGGACAACGTCAAGGGCCATTCCAAGGAGTCGACCATAGGCAAGGAGCCACTGCCAGGGCCAGAGGGAGAAACGCTAGTGTTGCCAACAAGGAGCTCGATGATGATGAAGATCCAACCATGGAAGCTGACATTGAGAGGGCAATGGTTCATGCCGCCCTTCACAAGAAAGGCCCGAATCACCAATTCTCGGTGATTCAAACCCCTTCGGATTACCAAGGTAAAAGCTTCAAAACCCTGATTGATTGTGGCAGTACACATTCCTTCATTTCACCAGTCTGTGCAAAAAGGTTAGGAATAGCCACAATAGATGTACCTACCTTACTTATGGAATTAGCAAATGGTCGTGAGGCCACTTGTACCAGGCAAACTGCTAAGGTGAAATTCCTACTAGGTGGAAAGTCGACTTCAGTCAGATTCAGGGTAATGAACCTAGGTATCCATGAATGTTTACTCAAAATGGATTTGGCTAATACCCAGTGATGCCTACATTCACTGTGGAAAGGGCCAAGTCTCCTTCTGGAATTGTGAAGGGGAACTAGTCACAACTCAAGGAGAGGCTAGGAAGCCAAAAATTCAACTGGCCAAAGCAACACATATAATAAAAAGAGTTAGAAAGGGGCTACCTGTCTATTTTATTAAACTAAATAAGCTAGATCAGAATCAGGAATCTAGGAAAGAACCTTCATGGTTAAAGAAGTACGCAGACGTATTTTCTGAAGAGTTAACTGAACTTCCTCCTAAAAGGGAAGTCGATCATGAAATCAAGCTAGCACCAGGAGCTGCACCAATCGCAAAGAGACCATGCAGGATGTCCATCCTGGAAGCAATTGAGCTGAAGGAGCAACTCAAGCAACTATTAGACCAAGGCTACATTCGTCGTAGCAGTTCACCATGGGGAGCTCGAGTGCTGTTCCAGAAGAAGAAAGATGGAAGGCTTTGGCTATGCATTGACTACAGAGGGTTGAATCAATCAACCATTAAGAACAAATACCCCATTCCAAGAATAGATGAACTTCTTGACTGTCTTCAAGGTGCGAAGATCTTCTCTAAGATTGATTTTAGGTCTGGATATTATCAGATAAGGATCAAGGAAGAAGATATCCCAAAGACAGCATTCAGCACAAGATATGGAAACTTTGAATTTTTGGTCATGTCATCCGGGCTGACAAATGCTCCTGCTACCTTCAACAGGTTAATACAGGCTATCTTTAGGCCCTATCTTGATAACTTCATACTCGTCTTCTTTGACAATACCCTAGTCTACTCCAAATAGGAAGAAGATGATGAACCCCAGCTTCGCATTGTTCTCAAAACAATGAGGGCACACAAGCTTTATGCCAAGAAGAAGAAGTGTGCATTTTTCAAGCAATAGATTGAATATCTGGGATTCATTGTATCAGCAGAAGGAATTTCAGTAGATCAAGGTCAGAGATGTTCTAGAATGGCCAACTCCAACAACTGTCAAAGAAATACGTAGTTTTCTTGGATTGACAGGATGGTACATGGTCTTTATCAAAAACTATGCTTTGATTGTAGTGCCTCTGATTGACCTACTAAAGAAGCAAGTATCAATTGTATGGTCACCTACCGAACAATCCAGCTTTGACAAACTAAAGCAAAGCTTGGTATCAACACCCATCCTGAAACTTCCAAACCTTAGTAAGAAGTTTGAAGTGATAACTGATGCTAGCACACTCGCCTTAGGATGTGTGCTTATGCAAGAAGGTCATCCCGTAGCATACTCTTCAAGGAAACTGAAGAGCCATGAAAGGAACTATGCTACCCATGAACTGGAACTGTTGGCTGTCATACATGCTCTCAAACTTTGGAGACACTACTTGCTAAGTAACAAATTTACCTTAGTGACGGACCACAAGAGTCTTAAATGGATTTTCACCCAGAATGAGCTCAATATGAGGCAACGTCGATGGATTGAAGTGCTGGAGGAATATGACTTTGAAATCAAATACTTGAGAATGTAGTTGCCGATGCACTCAATCGCAAGGCATTTCTGAATTCTCTGATCCATCAACAGCAAGATCTCTAGCCACAAAGGTATCCATGCCAAACAACCCAATTCTTGAGCTAGCTAGAGAAGAGGCATGCCACGACCCAACCTATCAGAGGATGCTAAGGGAGATCCCCATCAAGGATCAAGACTCGAAGCTACAAACAAAGTATCAATAATTCTCTATCAATGGTGGACTTATCTACTATAGGACAAGGTTATGTATTCCGGCAAGCCAATCACTCAAGCAGAAGATACTTTGGGAAGCCCATGACTCCCCTTTCTCAGGACATCCTGGCTATGCCAAGACCCTTAATGGAGTCAGGAAGAGCTATTATTGGGAGAGGCTCAAAGGTGATGTTCTCAAATATGTCACGGAATGTTTGTCTTGTCAATGCATTAAGGCCAAACACGTCAAAATGCCAAGGAAATTGCTACCACTTGACATTCCCCAAATGAAATGGGAATTCATTAGTATGGACTTTGTTGTTGGCTTGCCCCAAGTTCAGGGAGGATACAACTCCATTATGGTTGTGGTGGATATGCTCACCAAGGTTGCACATCTTATTCCCGTTAAGACAAACTATAAATCCTCAGACATTGCAAGGTTATTCATCAAGGAGATTTTCAAATTACATGGGTTACCTAGAAGAATCATTAGTGATCGTGACTCTCTCTTCACATCACATTTTTGGAGGGCTATCTTCGAGGCCATTGGGTCTCAACTTTGTTTCAGTACAGCTTACCATCCCCAAACCGATGGTCAAACGGAACGAGTCAACCAAGTCATTGAAGATATGCTTAGGGCACACTGATGTCGTGAACCTAAAAAGTGGATTCAATATTTGCCACTGGTTGAGTTTGCCTACAATGCTTCTTACAGAAAAGCATTCAGATGACCCCTTTTCAAGCATTGTGTGGGCACGATTGTTGTATCCCTTTAAGCTTTTTGGATCCAACCTTGAGGGTTGAAGCTTCAAGGCAGATGCTGGAAGACATCAATGACCAAATCAAATCAATAAGATAGGACATCCAAGCTGCCAAGGACAGACTGAAGGCTTACGCGGACCTGAAAAGACAAGATAGATCCTTCGCTAAAGGTGATATGGTCTTCATTCACGTACGCCCAAAGAAGAGTTCCCTATCTTTGGGGGAATGCAAAAAGCTAAGTCCAAGGTATTGTGGAACCTACAAGATTCTTAAGTGCCTAGGGCCTAATGCTTACAGACTGCAACTCCCTGAAAACCTAAAAGTTCATAATGTATTCCATATCAGTCTATTGAAAAAGTATGTACCTAACCCTAGTCACGTGCTTGATGATCAACAAGTTGTAATGCCTAGCCAAGGAGTCCTCGAGCTATGGCCTAACAGGATCTTAGATGTTAGGGAGAGACATTTGAGATCTAGGACCTTGAGGGAATACCTTGTCCAGTGGAAAGATTATCCCGAAGAGGATGCCACCTGGATGGATGAAAGTACTCTCGACCAACAATACCCCCAGTTCTTCTCGAGATGAGGACATCTCGATTCCTCTAAGGGGGAGAGAATGTAATATTTCCGCACGAAATATTAATGATCCTTGACCTTGCACATCCCGTGCAAGAGCAACTTAAAGTAATTTTCCGCAATAATAAAATTTTGGACTAAGCACTCTCTTCCGCGTGCACTAGCAAACTCCACCCACATCGTGTGTAAGAGGCCATGGCTTAAAGACCCATAGTTCCATGCGGGAACACCCCTCTAAGGGGAAAAGGGATAATGTATCAATTTTTGGAATTTTTTTTAAATGGATAACCTCCCCTCCCCTTCAGCCATTGCATGGTAGGGGAGAGAGAGTGTGAGAGGAGCTGGGGTTAAGTGGAGGAGGAGCATGGGGAGGGGAGCATGCCGCCTGCCACGTGTGTGGATACCCCTCCCCCCTTCATACTATATGACCCCCCCTTTGAAGCTTGGGGGAGAGAGAGAAGGGAGTCGTGCTGTTCGCCTTGCTGCCGTGAGGAGCCGCCGCCGTTCGTTGCTGCCACCAAGGCTGCCTCCACGCTGCCACTTCCATCCTCACCACCATCATCATCATACTCATCGTTGTTGTTATCCTCACCTCCATCCTCATCTTCTCTCTCCATGTCATTTCGTGTCACAGAAGCATAGAAGCTTCTATTGGAAGCTTCTAATAAGGCAACTCTCGTGCCGCGAGGGAGATCCTGAACGGAAAGCGATTTCAGAAATCGAATAAAGGGCAGGGAGAAGTTTGCCGAGTCGTGATCTACGTCATCGATGGCTCCAAAGCAAAAGTCGTGAGGCGCACATGCGGGAGCTTCCACCCTGACTACGTGAGTGGACAACGCCCTAATCTTAATGCCCAGGTTCTAATAAAATTCGTGCATGAAAAGGATGCATTAAGTGTATTTTTTTCAGGAAATTTAAATGCATTTACTCATTCAATTTATAAAGCTTAGTAGCATATCAAGCACTTGTATTTTGCTTGTACCTCCGTGGTCAAGAGTAGCTGCAAATTTCAATGCATGATGTATAAGTTATATGACTGAATTATGCAAAGGCGCCCCTGTGGCATCTCGCAAGGGATAGGGCATATAACTCGTAAAGAATTTAAGTAATTAATTATTGGTTGTGTCTTGCAATTAAGGTAATCATAGATGGACATTAAATGATGTCCGAATAGTTGCAATGCATGGAAAGGATTTATGTACCTTGCATATTGCATGCGATGATAATTAGATCCTAGGTTGGGTTAAGTGCTAAAGGATGGATTAGATCAATAATGGTCTCATGGCATTCGCTTATGCATGGAGTTCTTTTATTGAAGTTTGTATTTAGGAAAGGATGCATCTTCATATCAATGCATTAAACGTAGGGTTTATAAGCATAGTTCTGAATGTAAATCAACGTCACATAACACAAGGAAAAGAAAAGTTCACTAAAGATCCTTTAGTTGCAAAAAGGTCTACGGACTTGAATTTGCATACTCGCATGGAATGATGCATCCCACTTTTCTTGTAGTTGCTTACATCTTTTAGGGAAAAGTACTTGCTAATTTAGAAGGAAGTATTTGCATCTTTAAAAGGGATGATCGTCTCTAATCGCGGGTTAGTTAATCAACTAAGTAATTCACATGTAGTTGAGTTGCTCACATGAAAATCATAAAGGTATGATTAGATTGCATATGACAATCACCTCAAAGTGCTAGGTAGGGTTAAGTTATGCTAAAATTCTGCCTAGTATCGCACTTGGTTTGCCGACCTAATATTTCCGATCCCAAATATCCTACCCACATTCTCGAAAATGTTAGGGCTATCTAAACGCCCGTGCAGGAATGATCTAGGGTTCTCACCCTAATAATCAATTGACCAAATACTAAACCTCCGTATGAATTTAGGATCCCTAGGGCCAAGTATTATCGGCCTAGTAGGGCTAGGGTTGGATTGGGTCAATAGGACTCCAAAACCCTATATCTTGGTCAAAGGTATTCTGACCAAGGAATTCTGTGTGATGGGCAAATAATACCACAAGCTAGGTGTGACACTTATCTTGTGCAACAAGTCGCAACGTCACATGGTTTTATGACCAAATCACAAAATGGTATTGCCACTCCTTAGAACAAGGTTGGTGAGTCCTAAGTACAAGACAAATTATCTAGAGGATCAGTAGTCATCCTGCTACATCACCTTCCCTTGGGGATGATTTGCCAAGTTAGGGAAAATATGAATTGCTTAGCAAGAAATTGACCAAATCAAGTGAGGACAACGGGGTTGTCCAGGGTTTATTGACCATAATATATGGAAACCTAAGGTATTGACAATTTGGGTTAACAGGGTATAAACCCTAACGCAAGGATAAAGGGTAAACAAGCAACTTACCTTACGAAACCCTTGGGATCTTGCCAAGTCGCGATTGATCCCGAATCGAATGCTGGATGTATTTGGAGAGAAAGATTCATACCTTAGCAGTTGGCCGTATAAACGACCACTGGAGTACTTGTGTTTGTATACTTAGGAACATTATTTGTTCTTCTTTGCTCAAGGAACTAATGCTGGAAAATAACTAATGCTTCAGGTTGAAAGCTTGGAGGGAGAGGCAGCATCAGTTACCCCCGACTGTCTGCCTGATCCTATCCAAGGGGGTTGTTAGCTACGCCGGGTATGTGGATTGAACCCGCCGCGAGAGGTCTCTCCATGGGTGCTACTTGGAGCAAGAGGACCCTTGGGTGCCAGGGGGGCTCTGGCCGTAAATCCCTTGCCTTCGGGTCCTGCACAAAGAGGCCGACGTGACTCGAGATGGGATCTCGAGGCCCGCATACTAGTCAACGGGCGAAAACTTGGAATACCGATCCCTGAGGATTGCTGGAATAGCCTTCGGACGGATTATGGAATAGCCTTCGGGCTAGATTATATGATGTATTCCAAAGACTAATAAATAAAGATCAAATGTTGAAAAGGAACTTGCTTGACATTGTTTTTCTTTGTCAGTGCCTAAGTTACGTGAAGGAACCAGTGTGTAATTGGTTAATTAAGGAAGCTGTTTTTGCTCTCAAACTAAATGTGGTAGGTAATTAGATAACTAAAGCAACATGAGGAAAGTGCGGTGGATGTGACCATGGGTTCATCCTACGGAAGGGTGGTCTCGGTTGGTCAGGAAACTTTCTCAAAGGAATTGACAGCGATGAAAACAATGACCTAGAATCTATAAAGCTAGAGTCTCGATGTATGCTATTTTAGGGGAACGGAATGGGACTATGCCTCATGGACAGAGAGGTCGAGCTTCGCATCCCTCTCATTTCCCATTCTCCTTGAACCAAGTGCAGCATGAATCCACTTCGACCCTGATGTTTCTGTGTAAAGTAGTTTGTTTGGGGCTTGATGCTAGTTACCTTCTAGGAACTTGACCATTAGGAAAAACCCTGATTTAGGTCGGTTCTAAGTGGGAATGGCCGGAATGCTTTCACTTCGTGGCAGACTTGGGAAGACCTAGATCGCAAACCCCGTGACATTCCGTGGGAGTGCCGGGCGGCGCTATCTGGACTCTCTTTCCAATGGGCTACTAAGACATGTCCTACAAGTGGACAGGTGGACACGTTACTAGGCGTCCTAATATTTTACCCCCCTTTTGGAGCCAATGAAACATCAGATTGGCGGTTTGAGCAACATAGAGGAAGGTATTATTTTACGTACGTTTTTGTCTACAAGAGATTTGTCTTCTCATAATGCAAGAATAAACTGGTAGGCTTTAAGTCTATGAGTATTCTTCTAAATCTCCTATTTATTTCTATGAGTATTCTTCTACTTTTCTATTTCTTCAAAGCCCTTCTCTTCCGTCTACTCCTCTCCCTGAATCTCCCTTCACCCTACTGTCTCTTGCCCCGCGGTAGACTTTCGACCCCAAACGCTCCGACAGTGGTGAACCCGACATGAAAGTTGGCCATAGAGGTGTGTAAAGATGGGAAATTCTGCTGGATCAAGTGATTATGATGCTTTACAATAGATGATTGCTTTGTTTAAGCAACAACACAACAATTGTTGTTACAACAAAACAGATGCAAACTCGGCAGGAAGTAGAAAGAATTAATTCCTTAGCCGTGAATGCATTGTAGGTAGTGGGACAATAATTGAAGTAGTCTAAAGGTCAAAATGTTTCAGCCTTCATTCGATTGTATGAAGAAAAGATGTTGTTTCATGAAGTACCGTAGTATGCATGAAGTCAGTATTTCTCGTGTTTGGCCATGCATGCATTGCATTACCGGATTGATGAGTTACATAGAAGAGATGCTGATCGGGCAGCTTTTAAGAAAACTTTGAGAGAAGAGTTTTTCTTGGAAGATGCAGGATTGGTAACAAAAAAGACATTTATAGATTGGATTGAAAATCCTGATAAAGGGTTGGCTACTACAGCTTTGCTCCATGAATTTGAAAGTCAGTATGCATAGTTGGATGTCGATGAGTAGTAATCATTTTGAGAGTCAAAAAATTGATTTGTTTCTGAAGGCTGCAGATCTTGTCCTGCAAGAGAAGCTGATTGATCATTTAAAAGTTGCCTATTTTGAAACAGGGCTGAAATCAGATTGGGCTAATGTAACTAAAGCAGTGCATATGCTGTTAAAGAGAGAGTGGATGAGATTAAGATGGGATACATGCACCACACTTGCTAGTGCTCAGAAGGGGGTTGAAATTGCAGCCAAGGCACCTGTAGCTATGGTGGAACAATCGGCTATACCTGTTGGTCTGGCTCTTAAAGGTGATGGTGTGGATGAATTAATCAAAGACATGCGTGATTTGAGGTTGAATTTGACAGAAATCTATACAAAGGTCAAAAATTTGGATGGCAAGGTAGAAGAGAAGGGTCGGCCAACAACCCAGCAGCAATCCAAAGGCCACATAGAGAAGGATACAAAAGAAGATGCATTTGGTGTGACAATTTACAGCATGAAAAGTGAGATTGTACAGCTTACCATGAAGCAGAAGCAAAAATAATTGTCTTTTGGAAAGATGGGAAAATACATGCAACAGAAACTAGTTTTCCAATAGAGCCAAACTTTGGAAATGGTGGCATGCAGAAGAGGTTGGAAGATATGGTTCCAAGGATAACATTTTTTGCCATAGATGCAACCACATATGGATTGAGAATTGAAAGGATTGATGAAGCTCGTAAAGGAGGCATGACTGAAGCAAAATCTCGCATTTGGATGCAAGCATTAGATTGCATGGAAAAGGACAAAACAACAAAGTCTGAATTGGCTGATGCAAGTCAAAGTGTATGAGGAAGAACAGGATGGAGTGCACCAATGGATTCATTTTCAGCCTATGCTCATTTGGCTGAGGTTCATAATCAAGAAGCTCTTGTGGAAGAAAAGAGAAGAAGAGATGAGGACACTACTGGTCCTTTCTCTTCAGGCCCATCTAAATGCATAACACGAAGTAAAATGGAGCAGCAGAAAAAGACTAAAAAATCCATACTTGAGCATGTTATGGAGGATGCATCTCAGATAAGAAACAAGAAGGGAAGAAAAGAGGCAAGAAGCCCAGCTACATGTTGCAATCGGCAGATTTTGAGACTATCGCAAACCTTAAAAAAGTCTTGGAAGATCATATACTTGGCAATAGAGTGGAATTCACACTTGGCAAAGTCTTGGAATAGAAAAGCGTGAATTTCATGATGCAATCATTGATATGTTGAAACAAAAAAGACAGTTTGATGGTGAAGTTTTGCAAGCATTGATGTAAGTTGACAAAGATATAGAAAAACATCTTTAGAGGGAATATGATGATGCATGTCATGCTGTTTTGGAATAGGTTGATGCTAAAAATGGGCTAAATGGGAGTATAGATAGCAAGCTTGTGGTTGAAAATGGTATTATGGGTAGCACAAGGCATAGAGAGAAGGCTATGTATAATAGGGATGTCCATCAACAAGCATATGAAGAAGAAGATGCTCGTTTTATTCCAAGCAGTCATTATTCATGAACACATTGGGCTTGTACTACAATAGAGACAATTGTTAAAGTGGGAGAAAGAGAGATGCCTTGCATAGCTCTCTTGGATCATGGTTTTGAAATCAATGTTAGCACATAGCTTATATGAGGATGGAGGTTGCCAATTGATGTAGATTTGGGATGGCGCATGCGGGCATCAAACAATTCATCAAGGGATCTTTATGCGGCTTGTTCGAATGTACTCGTGACTATTGGAGATGTTAGGGATAAATATCATTTTTTGGTGTAGGATTCATGTAGTTATTCGGTGATTTTGAGGCAACCCTATATTTTGGAATCAAGACTGGAAACAAAAGCCTTGGATGATGGTTCTTCATATGCTCGGGTTCAGAGTAAAGACAATACAAAGTCAATACAGTTTCTCACTGTTTGTGTGTATCATCTCCTCAATCGGGATATGTTACGAGATAATCCCATGCCACCTAATGCATGAGAGTTTGAGGGTTTTTAGATAGCACTGCTATAAGTGGAGGCTATGGCAGTGCCTATAGGAAGATAATTATGCCTCCAAGAAAGGGGGAAACTATGTTTGTGTCTAGATTGCAAGAATGAACAACATGTAGTCTTGGCAATTTTAAGAATATTTCAGCCATGTGTAGGGGTGAAAAGAAATATGTAGGATGGGCTAAAAAAGAACTGAAGACATATGTTTGATGGTTGCAAATGAAGGTATTTCAGGGCTAGTTGATGTTGATACAGTGGTAGAAATTTTTGCAGCAATTAATGCTAAAAATAAGACAAAAAAATAGATGATTTATGTTGGCACTTTAGAGATTTATGAAGTCATTCAAGAGTTTGCTGAGCATGAATGTTATGGTCTGCAAAACAGGATTGAAGCAAGGGTGGACACAAAGTACAAAATAGTTGCAAAGATGGTTAAGCCAGTGGCTTTGCCTTTACCACCTGAAAGTGATGGGTTGGTTGAAAAAGTGACTCAACAACCTAGTTTATGGAATCCACATGGAGTAGGACATAAATTTATAGCTGAAACTTTACAAAAGCCGAAAATTGGTGATACAAGCTTTCTTTTACCTGTAGAAAGAGCTTGTTTCTTGCAGATGTTGGCAAGGCATGGGAAAGCCTTTGCATTTCAGCTAGATGAAATTGGATGCGTTGATCCGTGCACCTATGGTGATCTTTACAGTATCTCATGTGCCATGGAAGTTAAAGCCTATTCCAGTACCTCAGGTATATTTGCCTAAGGTGCTAGAGATTTTGAATGAGAAGATTAGGATACTGATTTTGGAGCCCTATTCAGCTCCATATTCGAATCGGTTGTTTACTATTCCAAAGAAGAATGATACTTTGAGGCTTATATAGGATTCACAGCCAGTTAATAAGGTCACCATAAGGAATGTTGGATCAAGCTTGATAGTGGATGAATTTGCAAAAGCATTTGCATGCAAGGAAATTTACTATATGGGAGATTTATATTTAGGATATGATCAGTTCCAACTTGCATTATAAAGCCGAGATATCACTACCATGAAGACACCGCTTGGATTGGTTAGGATGTGTACGCTTCCACAGGGAGCAACCAATTTGGTGGCGCATATGATGAATACTATGCATAAAGTTTTGAGGGAGTATATTCCTTGTTGACCTTACCCTTTCTTGATGATGTGCCAAAAAAAGGGTGTGATATCCTGAGAAGAATGAAGAGCTGAATGAGCAAGGATGTAGAATGTTTGTGGTTGATCATATTGCTGATTGTGACATGATTTTGAGCCGTCTTGAAGAAGTGCATTTGGCTCTGTCAGGAGAAAAGTCAGTTTTTGGAGTGGAGGAAGTATTAGTTGTTGGGCACATGTGTGGACCATATGGAAGAAAACCCTCACCAGTAATGATTGATGCCATAAGCAAGATGCGGGAGACATGTTCAAATGTATCTAAGGTGAGAAGATTTTTGGGTGCATGTGTCTTTTACTTGATATGGATTCCACATTTTTCTCATGTGACTGAAAGTTTATATCAGCTCTTGAGAAAAGGGTAAAAGTTTTGGTGGGTTAAACATCATACGAAGGCAGTTCAGAAGTTAAAGAGCTTATTGATTTCAGTCCCAACACTAAAGAGAGTAAATTATGAGAATGGGCAACCTATTATTCTCACTGGATCCACTCTGTCTCTCTCCCTCTCTTCCAACATTGTATCAAAGCTTGAACTCCTGAACTCCCTCTCTTCCAACATGGTATCAAAGATTGAATGTCTGAAGTTGAAAGACTTGGCAGTGGCCATTTGACATCAAGACATCAGATCTGAAGAAAAAAAAGTTATCAAAGGAGATTGTGCATGCAGCCCATTTTTTGAAAAGCTATATCTTGCTACAAAAATGGTTTTTGGAGAAATAGCTACCTAATTCTGACCGTTTCAACATGGTCTACAACTTTGCGGAAGAAAGTTTTCTCAAATGCCTCACAGATTTTGAGATATTCAGCACAGACCTGTGCAGACTGACTGTTTACTGTAGTAAACAACAGGTGATTCCAGGGCACTGGTGGCTTTCATTCTAACAATGTATATGCCCTTATTATCATGCATTTGAGCATGATATTGGAGTGTTAAAATGCTCAGTTTTGGAGTTTATTTGTAGGCTGAAAACAATGAACTAGTTGCTGTCTTGAATTTGGAAACAATATACCTACAGGGTTGAAGTATTTGTGATGCTTATTTGCTATTGATGACAAATGCTTAGATCATACCACTGAGTGGTAGATGCTTTTTGGAATATTGTGAGTGCTGAAAGTCCAAAGTTTGGACTGATTTGTTGCTAGTTATACCAGGGTATTGACTTGTTATTGTCTGCAAGAAGGATACCTATCATCTTCACTTGACATACATGCAATATATTCTGACCGGTTGGACATGTATCAACTCCTACATAGAGTGGCAGCTGAATGAGATGTTTTGGGGCTGTTTTGAGGTCTGAATACTCTTGTTTTAATAAAGAAAATACTACTGGTTATAACAAGGGCTGGCTGTATTTGGTACTGCTACTTGCATACAGTACAAACATTGATACTTGTATGGACATAGTTTGTTGCTAGGATGTTTTGCCACTACCATAGAATGTTTTGAACTAATTTGAGCTTGGTTTATGCTCAGTTGACTATGTTTTTTCATTGTCGGAATATAGTTTACAACAAGCAGGTTGTCAGGAAAATTGTCTTGAATTGCAAAAAACTGTCCTAATTAGCAGGAAATTGGTCCTAAACTGTAGGAAAAGGAGTTAGATACTTACATGTTGTATACATCACTGAATAGCTAAGCTACAACTATGGCAAATGCTCAAGGAACTAATAATCACTCAAATTGTGGAAGAAAACCTGAATAACAAAATTTTTCTTTATGGAAGTTCCGTATGAAGAATTCTTTGGTTAGCAGAGGTTATTGGGACTTATGTATAGGTGATGAGGCTGAACATGAAATACATGAAAGAAATCCAACAAATGATCAGAAAAGGGCTCATAAGCTATGGACTAAGAGAGCATGCGAGGTGTTACATTGGTTTTCCTTATGTATATTAGATGCTATGGTTATACAGATTTTTGGATGCAGTTCTCCAAAGGATGCATGGGACATACTCATGAAGAATTATGAAAATGTAACACATGCAAGAAAGATTTAGCTAAAGCAACAATTCAATAACATGTCTAGGAATAGTAGATGCATTCAAGCCTACACTACAGAGATCAAGAACATAGAGGATTAGCTCTTTTCGAGGTCAAGAAGACACTCTAAATGCTTATGGACAGCATCAGTAGAATGCTTGGCATGGCACAAATACACAGGGCCAACGTGGATCTGGCGGCTTTAGAGGTAGGGGGAGATCACCCCATGGTAGAGGTGGTGGATTTGGTTCATGGCAATGATCAGTCAAACAGAGATAAGGACTGTCATTACTGTGGCATATATGGACACATTGCAAAGGATTGCTACAAGAAGCAGGGAGATATGAAGGAAAAGGGCAAATAATGGGCACTATGCATCTTCTACGGGTGCTCGTGATGAGTAGGTTGACAGGTTGTTTGCCATGCAACATGTGTCTAAGAATGCATCTAGGTAGAACAGAGATGAGAGATGGTACATTGATTCAAGGGCTTCAAATCATATGACACTTCATGGAGAATGGTTTGATGAGATGGTTCCATAGGTTCACATGGCTATGCATATATTGGGGATGACACCTAACATGACATTCAACACACATGAATTGTTCCGTTGTTGATGCCTGATGGCAAGAAAAAGATCCTACATGATGTACTACATGTACCTATAATAACCAAGAATCTTTTGTCAGTTGGATAGATGGCAGAGCAGAATTTGCAAGCAAGATTTAATAGAGATAGATGCTTTGTTGAAGAATATGGTAATGGCTTCAAATTGATTGCTAGATGCTGAAGATATGGCAGAATGTTTACTCTTGATGTGTCAATTCTAGAATTGAAAGCAGTCATGTTTGCACATGATGATGGTGATATACGAGATGTTGAGATATGGCATAAGCGGATTGGTCATGTGAATGTACAAAAACTGGAATCTATGCAATAGAAGGATATTGTGCTTAGACTATCTAAGTTCAAGTATCATGACTTTGGACATGTATGTGATGCATGTTAGTTTGGAAAGCAGACAAGGTTTCCATTTATGAGACAGTACAGAATAGCTCATGACCCTTGCAATTGGTACATTTAGATGTATGGGGTCCGTTTTATAATGCTTCGTTTGGTGGTGCTTGTTACTATGTATCCTTCATTGATGATTTCAGCAAGTATACTTGTCTTTACATAATGAAACATAAGGATGATGTGTTTGATGCATTTAGGGACTTCAAGAAACAGGTTGATGAAAATGAGTTGAGCTGTAACATTTCATGTCTTAGATCAGATGGAGGTGGAGAATATATCTCTAATTACTTTGATAGGCACATTGCTAAACATGGGATCAAAAGACAATTAACTTGCAGCTATACACCGCAACAAAATGGTGTAGCAAAAAGGAAAAATAGGGTTCTGATGGAATCGGCAAGAGCTATGATGAATGAGAAGAGTTTGCCGAATGGTTTTTCGGTTGAAGTAGTAGTGATGGCTATCTATGTGCTAAATAGAACTCCTACATCAAGGATTCATGATGTAACTCTGTATGAGAGGTTGTATGGTCATAAGCCTGACATTTCATACTTGAAGGTATTTGGCAGCATTGCATATGTGCATGTCCCTGATGAAAAGAGAAAGAAATTGGATCCTAAAGCTATTAAGAGTGTGTTCCATGGTTATGCACAAGATCGGACAACTTACAAGTGTTGTTTTTGATGAGCTGGCATCGTGTTATGGTAATCCTATTGCAGTCGTTAGTGATGGATCAGCTAGCACTAGTTATGTTGAGAATACAACTACAACAAGTACATCTATGAGTGGTCCTACAGGTGATGGGTCACCTACAGTAAGTCCTTGGTCAGGATGCTTGCGGAGTCATACTCCTACATCCACTAACACAGATATGTCAGTGAGGGGGAGATTGGATAAGGGAAAAGAAAAGATGCTTGAGGATGTGACATGTCCACTTATAGCAGGTTACGAGTCATCTAACAGCGATAGTTTGGATAGTGGGTTGGGCATTCCATCTATTGTGACGCCTTGAGCAAGGTAGAGTCGTTATGTACCACCTCATGAGAGGCAAGCTTAGAGTGAGCCACAATTACGGAGATCTGAGAGAGTCAGAAAGCCAGTTGACAAGTTTGCATACACTGGTTATTCAGCCCACCATTATGCATATATGGCTAGTGTGACAGAGGTTACAAAGAACCTACAAAGTTTGATGATGCAGTTACAGATGATAACTGGTGTGCTGTCATGGATGAGAAGTATGCAACCCTGGTTGAAAATGAGACATGCGAATTGGTTGAGTTGCCTGAAGGAAAATTCCCCATTGGTTGTAAATGGGTGTACAAGGTTAAGTGCAAGTTAGATGGTTCGTTAGAATGCTATAAGGCTAGGTGATTGCAAAAGGGTATGCACATCAATATGGCCTTGACTATGAGGAGACTTTCAGTCGGGTGGCTAAAATGGCAACAGTCAGAACTGTCATTCCTTTGACAGCATGCAAAGGCTAAAAATTATGGAAAATGGACATCAAGAATGCTTTCTTGAACGGTGATTTGTTTGAGGAAGTATATATGGAGTAGCCTAAAGGCTACGTTCACCCGAACTTTCCTACACATGTATATAAGCTAAAAAAGGCTTTATATGGACTGAAACATGCAGAGTATGGAATGCTCAGATTAGCAGTTATTTACATCAACATGGATTTAGATTGGGTGATGTAGATCACAGTCTGTTCACGAAGAAGACAGATCATGGATATATATTTCTAGTGGTTTATGTAGATGATCTTATCATGACTGGAGATGATGAAGAGGGCATTGCTGAAATTAAATAATGTTTATAGGCTGAATTCAGAGTAGAAGACCTTGGTGAACTAAAGTATTTTCTTGGGATTGAGGTAGTTTCTATGCCTTAAGGTATATGGCTGCTATAGAAGTAATATGCTCATGACATGTTATAGAAGTATGGTATGGCTCAATGCAAGCCTATGGAGACACCTCTTGATCATAATGTCAAGCTGCAGATTGATGTTGGGAATGACATAGAGAATGTGACCATGTATCGACAGATGGTGGGTAGCTTGATATACTTGACTATTACCTTGACTATTACCCATCTTGACTTATGTTATGCAGTGGGGCTGATTAGTCAGTTTATGCAGAAGCCTCACAAACCACATTTAGATGCAGTCAAGAGGATCATGATATGTAAAGGGTACTACAAATTATGGGATGTTTATGCATATGAAAAATCTCTTGACTTGACAGGGTTTACTGATGCTGATTGGGTTGGTTGTGCCTATGATAGGAGGTCAACCAGTGGTTATGTATTTGGATTGGGCAACAATATGATTAGTTGTTAGAGTAAGAAACAGCCTACTGTTGCATTGTCTAGTACATAAGTTGAGTACAGAGGAGCTGCCTTAGCAGCTTGCAAAGCAGTTTGGCTTATGAAACTACTAAAAGACTTGGGAATACAACTGGAAAGCAGAGTGAGATTGCATTGTGATAACCTTAGTAGTATTATGTTGGCTAGCAATCATGTCTACCATGCTAGGTCCAAACATAATGAGGTTCACTACCATTTCATCAAAGAAATGGTTCTTACAAGGCAGATTGACTTGATTCATGTGAAGAGACTGAAGACCAGGTAGTAGATATATTTACCAAGTCTCTTGGTAAAGAAAAGTTCATATACTTTAGACAACTACTTGGAGTTTATCAGATGGTTTGAGCTTGAGGGGGAGTGTTAGAATATCAAGCTCCCATTACTCTTCCATCAATCTATCTTTATGTGTGTGACAGACATTAGTTGGATACAACTATACATATGTGTGACATTCAATAAGTCGGTGTAGTAAGTGACTTAACCACAATTAGTCTTGGTTACTCATACCTATGTGTGTAAATCTCTTTCAGTTAGTACGATGGAAGAATAATGAAAGAAGAACAACAATGAGCTTAGGCTCATCTTTTGCTCCACTCTGTCTCTCTCCCTCTCTTCCAACAATATGAACATATACAATACAACCAAACACTTTCGGGTGTGATACATTAGGTTTCTTACTTGTAAAATATTATTTAGGGGTCATATCCTAAATTTTAGCTATGGGATTTCTGCTTGTAATATAGATATCAATATGAATACCCTTAGACTAATAATATTATAGATACACTCAGTGTCCCACCCTAGTAAGGTGCCACCAATGATCCATGGTGCTCTAAGTTGTAAGGCCCCCATTATGAGGAGAAGCCATGTATGAACATTGTCATTGGGTGGGTCCTTTGTATGTCAGATGATGTCTATGTGATTGGATGGAAAAAAGGCGACCTTTGTGGATCTAGCCTTTGGGTTAGATAGAGTAGTTATGGTAGTAACTCGAGACACAATGCATCGATTTGTGGGGTGTGGCAATTATTAGGGGCCCCTATTTTGGGGTCTGGGATGGGGAGTCTCAAGGTGCTAGAAGTGGCTCCCTTAACTTGGATCTAGGGGCAATGCCCTGATCCAATGCCCTAGTCTAACAATAAACAAAATATTTCCTAGAATATTCCATGGACGACTAGGGAATACTTATAATATGGTTAGATATACTAACTAGACTACCTACCCAAACCATAAAGGGAAAACCCTTCTAAAGCCATTATCAATCTAACGTTAGAGTTTTTTCAGCTACACTTAAGCTCTTTGCCTATATTTTGTCTACATCACCATCTAAGCTTCACAGTGGAAGTGCACGGGTGGGTAGAGCCATATTTGTATCAGTTTGTTTGAAATTAAAGTGCTCTGTTATTCTCATGTTTGTTGTGTATTCTTGTTGAGACCAAAAATGGGCCCGACACTAGCTCTAAGGCTCTGGCCAGCTCCTATGTCCACCAAACAATCCCCACATCCTCGCGTCCAAGAGCATATGGACACTACAAGATAATGTATCTAATGAATGTATTTTCTTCAAATTGTAGTCCAATGTACTGTCCATCTTGACTCCAAGCAAAGGGAGTATCTTGCACATAGGCGACTAACACTTCATTATACATACAAATACAACACCCCCTAGCAGATTGCAGTGGCCCCTACAGCTCTCCTATACCCAAGGATTGGCCCCAAGATGCATCATCTTAATATATCAAGAATAGAAAAACATAATCTTCTCTTTCCTCACTAATATCCCTTATGATCCACATATCTCAATGGCTTGGATGTATCTTGCATACTTAGTTAATAAAATACAATTACAGTGCGACGGCATATGCAAGATTATGTATATATGCAAAATATGAATAGATGTGCATAAGCATGTTTAATGAGACAACCAAAGTGTGAATGTGCAACAATCATTCCTTTATATCTTTCCATGAATTTTTTACTCATTGTGGTATTGCTAAACACACCCTAAAGGCACCTTCTCTCAACTCATGCTATCTTTGGGAATATAAATAACACATGACCATCCTAGTCATGAAGTGTAACGAAAAATTAATCTTTTTATTAATTATTCTCTAAATTTTTATATATGGATTTCTTTACACACCCCGAACGGCATCGGGACCACTTTCGTACTACGAAACACCTAATTTAGACATATAAATATTTCTTTTTATGATTTTTAAATTCATATATAAAACATAAATATATTTTATGATTCTTGGATTCATTCTTAGTATTTTAATATTTATTGATTTTTTTAAATTTTTGTGATTTTTTATTTTTATCAATTTATTTAATAAAAATTCAAAAAAAAAACAAGAAACAAATGTGAAGTGTTGAAAATTAAGCATTCATATCCATTTTTCACATTCTAAAATGGTTTTTCAATTCCATTCCATTTATTATGAAAATTAATTAGCTTACTCAAAAATTGCTTGCATGTCGTGACACGATTGAGGTGCTATGTGGATTCCAAGGCCACTAATGCTTGAGATAGCCTCTAACACACTTGGTGGCACTCCACAATGCTCTAGCAACATGCCACAAATCATATCTTTTACATAACTCTTACCTCTCTCTCTCTTTCACCCATCCCCCTTTTATCATAAGAATAGCCATTATACAAGAGGAAAGAAAGGAGAGAGAGACTAAAAAACTAGAATGCTTTATTCTTCATACTAGACCACAAAATTTATATCATCATGTAAAGGATAGCAAGGGGGACTTTGTTTCATCCATCACACTTGAGAAATGGTAAGGATCTTTAGCACAACAATCATAAAAAATACAACATGATGGCGTTTTTTGTTTTATACCCTTTTCCCCCTTCTCTTTCTCTTCTAAACAACAAGACACTTCAAGAAAAAGTACCCCTTTGAGACCTACCATAAGTGCCCCTTTGAGACCTACCATAAGTACCCCTTCAAATTGGGCATGCACACATGGTTTTGGAGCATTATTTGGCCTCCTTGGCTGCCCATTCCATATTCCCACATAAATTAAGGTCTCGTGGTCTTAAATTACACACCAAGTGTGGGAATTAATGACTAAGTGATGGATGGATGCTTCTTCATTAATTGTAGACTCAACTTGGTGCTTCACCGTGTCTCAAACTTCAAAATGCTTTGTCTTTTGTACCTTGATCACTTTGTACCACAAACCACTTTAGAGCCAAAAATCTTCATTTTTATCCATAAATGCCTTGCAGATCTATTGTTAAGACTTCAAACTCTTTTATCTTTAGTATGTGTGTAACAGACACTTTGTCTCTCCAGTTGTATCAGCAAGTGTGGGACATTAAATAAGTCAGTGACTTTAGGCTGTGTGTGGATGGTCTGTAGACCTTAGATTGTTGTATTCACTTCAGTTATGTATGATATAATGAATAAATTAAGATGAGAGCACACTGCTCCTCTTTGTTGCTCCAACCCTTCTCTCTGTCTCTCTCAACATGGTATGAGAGCCATGAATGGGCTCTGTGGTGGATAGCATTTTGGAAGAAGACTTGAAGATTGAGGTCAAGGGTTCCTGTGAATTGCAAGCTGCTTGCCATTATTGTTTTTTCAAGGTATGTATTGATTCATATGCTTCCATTGCTTCATGAACTTGGTCAAGGCTTGTCTGGGAGTAGTTGAAGGCTCCATTGAGCATGTATAAGCCATCACAAGGGTCTTCTTCACATCAACATATGCTGCAACACACTCTTGCCAAGCATGTGTGATTGCACCTGCTATCAAAATGGATCTCCATGGTTGCTAATCAAGACAATAATCACTACTCAAGTGATCTATAGCTTGTATACATACTTTGGAAGATACTTTGATGACCTAACATGCCAATGCTTAACTTGGAGATGAGATATGAATTGATCTACAGGTACAAAGACCTAGAACAGAGCATGAATTGCTATAAACCATGAATATACAGCATGCACTGACATTGGAAAGAACTTGGAGTTCTTGGACATGCTTGGAAGGTCTCATTAGAGCATAGATATGCTTAGGAAGACATATGTATTGTGTTGTATGCATTTGAGTTGTAATTTCTTGAAGAAAATACTCAAATCTAGGAGCATATGACAGGTTGAAAATTGTCATCAAATTGTCAATAGCAAGCACTCATTGGTCCTGAAGCATTACATAACATCGATTCACTTATGTCAAATGTATGACATGGCATATGTCTACTAAATGTCTTGAGGACTGATATGAGCATTGAATGCTCATGAAAGCTTAAGTTTGAAGTTGGAAACAAATGCATTGATATTATCTTGGCTAGTTACAAATAGAGAATGCATTCTATGACATTGCATGTTGAAAGACAAAGTACCTATGGTTGTTTGTATGGTCATGTATTCACCCCTACACTTGATAGCACATGTATGAAGTAATTTGAGGACATTTTGGAGTTGGATAAATCTAGTTTGATAGAGTATTAGTTGACTACAACCTGCAAGCAAGGTATTTGACACTTGTACTTGATTTTTATGCACTGAACTGTGCCCGCATGATCATGTATGGACTCCTACATGTACTAGCATATACGTCTGAGAGTTTTTTGGAGCATGTATGACATGTATACATCTCAAATTTGACCTTGAAAGAGCTGATGGTCATTGACAGTCTACAGATTTCAGACTACATGTTTGGTTGACTGTAGTAAGGTTGCATGATATAGAGTTACAACAACTACATGGTCTATGTGTTGATTGATGTATCTACAGGTTATGCCACATGTTTGTGGATGCTTTTGAGATGTTAATGGGCTAAAATACCCTAATTATAGTAGATAGTTAATTGCAAAAAATGTCATAAACAGTCAAAGATTGCAATTGGTCAGTTAGACTTGTTGGCTTGCAAGAAGTCAACAGGAATTGACTAGCCATTGTCTGTTACAATATGGCAAATGCAGACACGATCGACAACATAACCCATATAGTGGGGAAAAAGCTTGATAGCAATAATTATGCCATGTGGAAGTTCCGCATGGAGAAATTCTTGATAGGTAAAGGATATAGGGACTTAGTGACAGGTGTTAAAGCTGAACCTAAAATCCTAGAGAGGAATCCTACACTTGATCAAAGACGAGTGCATCGAGCTTGGTTGGAAAGAGCTCGCAGGGTGCTACACTAGTTATCTTTGCATATCTCGAATGCTATGGTAATGCAGATCATGAACTGCAAGTCATCAGATGCATGGAACATATTGATAAGGAATTATGGCACAACTACCAATGCCAGGAAGATACAAGGCAGATCTATACATGATTATGTCACAGAGATTAAGACTATTGCGGATAAACTAGCATCCATTGGCACATAGGTTGAGGATGAAGACATGGTTGTAGTGACACTAAATGGTTTGGGATCTAAATATAAGTCATTTGATACTTCCATCTTTGTGTGGGCTAAAATGCCAGATTTCAATGAGCTTGTTGCATTTCTCATTCATGAAGAGGTTAAACTAGGATTGGCTACATGCTCTAGTAGTTCAAAGAGCAAGGATGCTATCTTCTATTCGAATCAATGCGACCGTTACAAAAGTTATGGTTTTGGCAGAGGAGGCTAGAAAAATGTATCTTATGGTCATAATAACTAGCAGGGTTCAAATGTAAGAGGAGGTGGAAATTTCAGAGGCAGGGGGAGATCTAGCTCTAGAGGTAGAGACTCCTAGCAGTAGTAGCGCCCATCTGACAATCCTAATAAGGATAAGGATTGTCACTATTGTGGAAAGTCTTGAAATTTGATATATATACATATAATAAGCTTCCCATTGAGCTATTAAGCATTGGGATTGGTGCTATATTATGAGAGAAACAAGGGATTTATTGACAAACTGTCTACTATTACAACACTATCTCCTAATGGCCAGGAATAAGCAGAAAGACCCCATTATGGAAGCATTGAATGATGGTGTCAGGGACTTTCAAGAGGATCAAAATTATACAAATGAAGCCCATAATGTTGAACAAATAGATGAAAATTTAGGCATTGGGAGTTCTTATAGCACACACCAAGGATGAGGGATGATATACATGAAGTGTATGCAGGGAATGATTACCTTTTACTGTCAAAAGAGTTGGAACATGTCAATGAAGGCCTTTTTAAGGATTTGAAGACTTTGAATGAAGGCTTAACACATGTGAATCAAGGTTTGTTTCAAGGGATGGCACAAGTAAACAAGAGAATCTCTGATTTTTAGCAAAGCAATATTTCTTTATTCTAAGAACTCATCTCAGCCATAAAGGAAATTGGGAGGAAGCCACAAAGGGAACCTCAAACTGTGAAGATCCACATGAAATTCCCTTTGTTGGTAATCCTTCCCATACAAACAAAGAGAGTTCTTAATCAGTTATGCATGCTTTGAAAGAGAAAAACCATCTACATGCAATCCCCTTTGTTGGTAATCCTTCCCATACAAACAAAGAGAGTTCTCAACCAATTATGCATACTTTTGAAAGAGAAGAACCATCACCCTTCACAAATCCATGGCATTCATACCCCAAGGCCTTAGTTTACCATCCCAAAAGATAGTCATAGACATGAAGGGGAAGAATACAAGAATTCGATGGGATAATGAATATCATGGATGTGACCCCTTCTACAAGAATTTTTATCATCAACCCTCAAATGTACAAAAAGAAAATGTAGTCAACAATCAAGTTCATGAAGGTGAAAGATATGATGAGCGAAGATCAACCCATGACATCCCAAACCAAGAGCATGTTTGAAATAGTCAACCCTCATCTCATGGTTTTGGTCCACCTACTTTTAGACAAAACTCATGAAACAAAGATTCATGGAGGCAACATTCTTATGGGCAACCATCTTACAATGAAAAAGAGTATAAGGAAAAAATCAATATCACTAATTTCAAAGGGGATAACACTTCACCTTCGGAATGGGAGGAGTGGATTAATAAGCTTGAATTGTACTTCACTCTTTATCCTAGAAGTGAAGAACCCAACATTTATTTTGCGGTTCTTCATCTTGAAGGTTACATTGTCAGAGTGTTTGGGGTCGAAAGTCTACCACAAGGGTAAGAGACAGTAGGGTGAAAGGAGATTCAGGGAGAGGAGTAGATGGAAGAGAAGGGTTTTAAAGAAATAGAAGATGTAGAAGAATACTCATATAGGTGAAGTCTACTAATTTATTTCTTCCTAAGAAAATAAATCTATTGTAGAGCAAAAATGTGCATTTAAAAATAGCTTCCTCTATGTTGCTCAGACTGCTAATCTAATGCTTCCATTGGCTCCAAAAGGGGGGTAAAATACCAAGACACCTGGTCAAAATACTCCCAGATCACTCCTTCTTCTCCCAGTTAGAGTGTTGTTCATTGCTTGAAAACTGTGATCGCGCATTGTGCAATTTCACCAATCCTTCTTTTTACATAAAATCCCCCAAAAATGGTTGAAAGCTACATGCTTTCTTTTACATGTCATCCTATTCTAGAAGCTATCTACATCTTTTAGATTTAAAAAAAAACAAGAGATAATATCTAAAATATCTAAAATTGGCTAAACTTGTCCAAAAATCTAATATTTTTGAACCATCCACACTACATACATTGACATTAATGACTAATATGGCATTGGCTATCTAGATCAATAAGAAAGCTACACTCTAGAGTTTTTCACACTGTGACTGTGTAGCAGGATAACATTCACCCCCTCCTAACCTGCACATCCTTTGGCATGTGCCAAATTATTATGGATCTGCAGTGTTAGAAGAAGTATCCTCAGCCATGCCAATGTCTTCATCTTCTACCTCTTTTGCTTTCATATTCTCATGTTCATGCTCAGTATCCAACTCCTTCAACTCATATGCTAAAGAATCCCTATGTTTAGAGAGCTTGATACGTTTTCTAGCTAGTGGAGTCCTTCAAGTTGTCCCATCCATCTCATTTAATACATAGGTAACATTATAAAAAACAAACCTTACCACATATGGACCAAATCATCGCTTTGTCATCTTCTGACTAAAACTATGCTAATTTTCCAAGCTGCTATCATAAATCAACACCTAGTTCCCTTCTTCTATAGCTTGTGGTCGAAGTTTGTGTTTCTTGTCAAACCTCTTCTTGTTCTTAATCCTTGCAGTCTTCAGCTTTTTCATGGCCGTCTCAATGTCTTCATGCCTTTTTTCTAACTATCTAATGCATAGGCCCAACAACTCTTCTCTATTCAAAACCTCTTCCCACTGTAGAACACTCCAAGTAGCAATAGTCTCCTCAATAGGCATGATTGGCTGTTGTCCATACATTAATTCAATAGGCATATACCCTGTAGTTGCACTATGAGTGGTCCTATTAGCTCATAAAGCAAAGGGTAACATTCTTGGCCACTCTTTCATCTTGCCCTTGCATGACTTTGCTAATGTCTTAATGATAGACTAATGACCTCTTTCACTTTTTGCCATTTGCTTCAGAACTGTAGGCTGAAGTTAAAGCCAACTTAATACCCAATTGTGAAAAGAATTTATGAGCCTCATCCACATCCAATTCTCCTCTATCTGCAACTACTTTACCAATATAACCATACCTGCAAAAGACTTCTTCCAATAAGAACATGCAAACTGCTTGAGTAGTCTTTGTACTAAGAGCTCAACCTTCCACTTGATTTGTGAAGTCTTCTCGTGCAAGCACAAGATATCTCATATAATGTAAACCTGTAGGCATGGTAACCAAATCAAGTACCCATTTGTAATGCATAGACAATGGATAAGTCAATTGCAAGCCATCTCTATGCTTTACCATGGAATACATCTAACAAACATTGCATGATTTCACATAATGCTCCACATCTTTATACATGTTTTGCCACCAATACTTCTCTTTGATCTTGGCAAATGTGCCCCAAACTCCTCTATGTCTAGCCCATAAGTTTTCATGAAACTCCTACATTACCTACTATTGAGAAGCCCTATCTCCCAATACATGTACTGGAGCTCCTCTCTTTTTCTTTGCATGCTTCCATAAATATCCATCTTTCAAGAAAAATCCATAAGATTTTCTTTTAATCCTTTTGAATTCAGCTTTAGACCACTTAGCCTTCTTTGTCATGAGGTTGAGATATTGGCCCATTTTTAGCCAATCATTTTGATACAACTCTTCCAAAAATTTTGTTCTCATTGAAGCATAACACTAATGATGCTTTCTTTCTATTGCCCATCTCTTCTCCATGGTTGTAAGCTCTTTTCTTACTACTATTGAAATCCTTGTTACAACAGTTGTACATGTAGTAGTAACATCAATTGCATCCTCATTCCTCCCTGCTGTCATAAAGTCGTTTTTAGCACCTATCACATCATCCTCTTCATCTTCCATCAACTCCTCTTCATCTTCAAACCTTGCTCGTGAAATCATGTCAACCACACAGGGTTTTCTCTACCTACAATATACGAAAAATTAGGGTTAAGTGACTTTATATATGCAATCCACATTAACATGGCAATATCAAGAGTTGAGTAATTTACTATCATGCCCAATAGAGGTAGACAATTAGTCTCTACCACTACATTAGCTTCCATAAAATACTCCCTATCACACTTAAGGGCTATCACTACACCCCAAAGCTCTCTTTTGATTTGAGAATACTGATGTTGTAGTTCATTGAGGACCTTTGCTCCAAACCAAATGGCATACCTATTCCCATCAGCATCATCCTAACCCACTGCCCAACCAATGCCAATTGGGCTTGTATCCATGGTGAGAATAATAGGCTACCCATTCTTATAATTTTCTCTCTTTAGTGTTGGGGTTGAAATCAATAAGTTGTTTAAGTTCTAAACTGTCTTCATATGTTGTTTTTCCTACCCAAAATTTTTCCCTTTTCTCAAGAGTTAATATAAACTTTTAGCCACATGAGCAAAATGCAGAATCCATATAAAGTAAAAGACATATGCACCCCAAAATCTTCTCACCTTGGATACATTCGAGCATGTATCATGTATTCTACTTATGGCATCAATCTTTACTGGTGAGATCTTTCTTCCATATGGTCCACACATGTGCCCAACAACTAATACTTCCTCCACTCCAAAAACCAACTTTTCTCCAGATAGAGTCAAATGCTCTTCTTCAAGATGGCTCAAAATCCTGTCACAATCAATAATATGATCAGCCACAAATTTTCTACATCCATGCTCATTCAACTCTTCATTCTTCTCATGGATATCACATCCTTTGATCAACACATAATCAAGAAAGGGTAAGGTCAACTAAGAATATACTCCCTCAAAACTTTATGCATTACATTCATCATATGTGCCACTAAATTGGTTGCTCTGTTGAGATGACAAGCTCAACACATGCGGAGATTAATGATGGACCGCCTAGTTAGATGGGTCCACACATCTACACTTAGCATGTCGGTGGTCATTATGACTTTCACATGGCCACTGACTCATTACTTATTATATTCAGGTTGTTACACCTATTTACAACTGGCATAGTTATAGCACCACGACTAGTGTAGTCGGTTATGCATTGTTTGACTTAGTAAGCCACTTTCCTTTATGTTGTATCTTATCTATACTTTGTGTACATTGTAAAGTGTGTGGAAGAAGAAGAAGAAACCAGCAAGAAAACGTTTTGGCCTCCATCTCTCTTCTTGTCTCTTGAGTGAGCTTCTCCTTGTGCATTCTGTGTGGGTTCGGCGCAACATCTTGAGCAAGTACCCCCACCACACGATTCTTGACATGGTATCTGAGCCGCGCCACTAAGAGGCTGATTTTGAAGGCTGAAGTGAAGGAGAAGAAGCAAGGTTCGAGCAAGCAAGCAATGGGTAAGAAGCTCTCCCATTCTTCCACTCTCTCTCTTGGATAGTGCCTATGGAGGCACTGGAAGCAGGGCAGAGCAGAAATCTCAGATTACAGTGAGATTTGGTGTGTGCGAAGAGCGCTGTATATTATGCAAAAAACCCTTTAGGGTTGGCCCGCTGCTATTTTGGCCATCCGAGGTCATTTCAGGCCGCATTTTAGACTCGCAAGGTTGCGAACAACAGTTCGAGATACCCTGTAATTTCAGTTGTGTCTGCCGTATACAAGTGCACAAGTTACAAATTTTAGATCTGTAAGTTCAAAGGTGTTTACCAGTGAATAAACACAAGGTTTATTTGCAAACTGGTTGCAGATTGCATGTATTGTTGAGTAGACAGTGAGTGAAAAAGGCTGTCTGGTGTATTGCTGTGCACTACAGGTTGAGGGTTGCAGAAGATTTGCTTGCTGTTTGGTATTAGTTTTGTGATAATGGTAGAGAACAGTGGAAACCCCATCATTGAGAAGCTCGACAAGAACAACTACCCTTCATGGAAGTTCCGTGTCATGAACTTCCTTATTGAAAAAGGCCTCTACGAGTTTGTTTCAAGTGAAGAAAAGGAGCCAGAGGTGAGTGATCCTCCAACTGCAGAAGAGACAAAGGCACGGAAGGAATGGAATGCAAAAGACAAAAAGGTATTGTCTTGGCTATCTGCAGTAATTGACAATAATATGCTGAGACATATCGGAAATGCAGAGAAGTCATATGCAGCTTGGACCATACTTGAAAGTATGTTTTCTGTAAATACAAAGGCACGAAAGATTCAACTCAAGCAAGAGTTGAATACATTGAAGAAAGGGAAGATGTCTATCAATGAGTATGCACTGAAGGTAAGGAGCATTGCAGATGCCTTGGCAGCGATTGATGCAATGCTCGATGATGATGATATGGTATTGTCTACCTTGGGTGGACTTAACAATGAAAAGGCTTGGAAGTTTTTTGTAACTTCTGTATATGTCAGAAAGCCATTTCTAGATTTCGATGAGTTGGTCTCCCTTATGATCACTGAAGAGATCAACATGCAGAGTGAGACATCTGAAAGAAGTGGTGAACAGGTCCAAGCTTTCTACTCCACTTCAGGAAGGGGACGTGGCAGGCTCTCTTCAAGAGGCCATGGTACAGGACGTGGTAGTGACAACCAGCGAAACAGATTGAATCAGCAATTTGGCGATATGCAGGTTTCATGAGGTCGTGGTAACGTTAGAGGCAGAGGGAGCTTTAGAGGAAGAGGTATTGTGTGCCACTACTGTGTGCCACTACTGTGTGCCACTACTGTGGCAAAACAGGACATATTGCAGCCCAATGTTATGCTAAGAAAGATGATATTCGCAGTGGTAAGTTGCACCAAGGAAACTATGCATCATCTTCACGACAGAATGAAGACAAAAATGAACGTCTGTTTGTTATGCAGCATATGTTGAATGCTGTTACAGGAAAGGGAACACATGATGATGTTTGGTATGTTGATTCAAGTGCATCCAATCATATGATCAGCCATGCAGAATGGTTTGGAGAGATGTAGGATTTGCAAAATGCAAGTTATGTGCAGACGGGTGATGATTCATGTCACCCAATTTCACACATTGGAAAAGTTCCCTTGTCCTTGCATGATGGTAAGACAAAGAGTCTTTCAAATGTATTACATGTGCCATCTATTACAAAGAACTTGGTGTCAGTCGATTAGATGGTAGAGCAAGGGCTGTAAGTCAAATTTAATGCAAAGGGCTGCTTTGCAGAAGACTTCAATGACAAGTGCAGGTTAGTTACAAGGGAAAGTAGAGTTGGACGTATGTTTACTCTGGATGTTGGAATTCCTACTATGAATGCTGCTATGTATGCTAAAGGAAAAGTTGTTGTTGCAGATATTGAAATTTGGCACAAACGCATTGGACATGCAAATGTACAAAGGATGAAATTAATGCAGTCCAAAGGGTTGGTTTTACAGGTTTGCCTACATTTAGAGTTGCAGAATTTCATAAGGTATACGAAGCATGTCAGTTTGGTAAGCAGGCAAGACAACCCTTTTCACATGACAGAGATGTAAGTAGAAATATCCTTGATGTTGTGCATACAAACATTTGGTCTAGCAGGGTCAGAAACCCTGTTAAAAGATTTGGTTTTGAAAGTTATGCAGCTCACCATTATGCTTATATGGTGAAAGTGATTGAGGATGTTGAGCGCACATGTTTTGAGGAGGCTGTTGGTCATGCTCATTGGGATGCAGCAATGGATGAGGAGATGACTGCATTAGAGGCCAATAAGACTTGGGATCTAGTATCATTACCGAAGGGCAAGAAAGCTATTGGATGTAAGTGGGTTTATAAAATTAAGCACAATGCAGATGGTTCTATTAGTAGGTACAAAGCTAGGCTGGTTGCAAAAGGCTATGCCCAGACATATGGCATAGATTATGAAGAAACCTTCAGTCCAGTTGCTAGGATGGCAACTGTCAGATGTGTGATTGCTTTGGTAGCAGCCAAAGGTTGGAGGTTGCAGCAAATGGATGTGAAGAATGCCTTCTTGCATGGTGATTTGCATGAGGAAGTGTATATGGATCAGCTAACAGGTTATGAAGATTTAGAGCATCCCACGTATGTGTGCAGGTTGAAGAAGGCGCTCTATGGGCTCAAGCAAGCACCTAGAGCATGGTTTGACAAGATCATAGAGTATCTTGCCAATATTGGCTTTTATATTTCTGATGCTGATCACTCACTTTATGTGAGAAAGGGAGATGCAGATTTGGTCATCAAAGTCATCTATGTGGATGACTTGATTATTACAAGTGATAGTGATAGTGGGATTGTTGAAGTTAAGGACTTTTTGAAGAAGAAGTTTGAGATGAAAGATTTAGGTGAGCTAAGGTACTTCCTTGGCATTGAGGTGATCAGATGTGATGATGGTATATGGCTGTCCCAAAGACAGTATGGCTTGGATATGTTGTCTAAGTATGGTATGACAGCATGCAAACCACTTTCAGTCCCATTGGAGTAGAATGTAAAGTTGAGTGCTGATGTTGGGGATGAGATAGAAGACCCTACTATGTTCAAGAGAATAGTGGGGAGTTTCATCTACATGACCATTACAAGGCCAGACTTGAGTTACGCTGTTGGTCTTGTGAGTCAGTTTATGCAAGTACCTAGAAAGCCACATTTGGATGCAGTCAGGCGTATATTGAGATATGTGAAGTCCACATTACATTATGGACTTTTCTATGAGGTAGGTACAGATATACAGGTGTTTGGATACACAGATGCAGATTGGGCTGGTAGTATGTCTGATAGAAGATCTACCAGCAAGATACATGTTCTCTCTAACAGTTACTTGGAGCAGCAAAAAGCAATCTACAGTTGCTTTGTCGAGTAGTACAGAGGCTCAGTATAGAGGTGCTGCTGTTGCAACATGTGAGATAGTATGGCTGCAAAAGTTATTGGCTGATTTAGATATGCAGGTGGAAGGTCTAGTTGTCATTTATTGTGACAACATGAGCAGTATACAATTGGCTAGGAACCCTATGTTCCATGCCAAGACAAAACATATTGAGGTACATTACCACTTTGTGAGAGAGAAGGTACTAGTAGGTGAGATTGACTTGGTGTATGTCAGCACACACAGGATCAGTTAGCTGACATCTTCACGAAGGCATTGGGTACAGAGAAACTTCAAAAGTTTCGAAGCTTACTTGGAGTTGCAGAGATGCAGTTGAGCCTGAGGGGGAGTGTTGACATGACAAGCTCAACACATGCGGACATTAATGATGGGCCGCCTAGTTAGATGGGTCCACACATCTACACTCAGTACGTCGGTGGTCGTTATGACTTTCACATGGTCACTGACTCATTACTTATTATATTCAGGTTGTTATACCTATTTACAGATGGCATAGTTATAGCACCAGTCGACTAGTGTAGTTGGTTATGCATTGTTTGACTTAGTAGGCCACTTTCCTTTATGTTGTATCTTATCTATACTTTGTGTAGATTGTAAAGTGTGTGGAAGAAGAAGAAGAAACCAGCAAGAAAACGTTTTGGCCTCCATCTCTCTTCTTGTCTCTTGAGTGAGCTTCTCCTTGTGCATTCTGTGTGGGTTCGGCGCAGCATCTTGAGCAAGTCTTCCCACCATGCGATTCTTGACATGCTCCCTATGGAAGCATACACATCCTAACCAATCCAAGTGGTGTCTTCAAGGTAGTGATATCTCGACTTTCTAATGCAAGCTGGAAGTAAATTGCCTTGCTTGCAAATGCTTCTGCAAATTCATCCACTATTGGGTTAGATCCAATATTCATTATGGTGACTTTATTAACTGGTTGTAAATCTTGTACAAACCTTAAAGAACGATTCTTATTTGGAATAGTAAACCACCAACTCAAATATTGAGCTGAAGACGGCTCCAAAATTCGCATCTTGATCTTCTCATTTAAAAGCTCCAGCATCTTAGGCAAATATGCCCAAGGTACTGAAATAGGCTTTAAATTCCATGGCACATGAGGAACTATAAAGATCACCATAGGTGCAACTATGGTCGATCAACACAGCCGATTTTATCTAGCTGAAACACAAAGGCTTTCCCATGCCTTGCCAACATCTACAAGAAAAAATCTCTTTCTACAGGCAAAATAAAGCTTGTATCACCAATTTTTAACTTTTGTAAAGTTTCAGCTGTAAATTTATTGTGAGGTATTCGCTTGTCCGCTTGTGGGACACGTCTTAGCAACCCATCGGGAGGAGTGTCTAGAAGGCTCCGCCTGGCACTCGCAGGGAATGACACAAGGTTTGCGATCTAGGCCTTCTTGAGTCTGCCCCGAGCATAAGCGTTCAGTCGTTCCCACTTGGGATCGACCTGAGGTCAGGGTTCCTTTCCTATCAACAAAGTCTCTAGGAAGAAGCTAGCATCGAGCTCCAGATGTACCACTTTGCGTAGGAACAACAGAGTCGAAGTGGATTCATGCTGCACTTGGTTCATGGAGAATGGGAAATGAGAGGGATGCGAAGGT
Organism: Lygodium microphyllum; assembly: GCF_053477565.2. Taxonomy (NCBI): domain Eukaryota; kingdom Viridiplantae; phylum Streptophyta; class Polypodiopsida; order Schizaeales; family Lygodiaceae; genus Lygodium; species Lygodium microphyllum. The sequence continues at coordinate 153,993,349 of NC_141137.1, forward strand.
CAACCTCTCTGCCATACGGCATAGTCCCATTCCTTTATCCTAAAACATAATAAACTAGAAATTCTACATCTACTGACATTAGGTCTTCATTGTCTTAATATCTCATCATTTGAGAAAAGTTCCTAGCTAACCGGGACCACCCTTCCGTAAGACGGACCTAAGTTATGTCCACCGATCTTTCCTCAGTTTGCTTTAGTTATCTAATTACCTAACACATTACATTTCTACATGCAAGATTGGCTTCCTTAATTAAACAAATTAATCACGGGTTCCTTCACATAACTTAGGCACTGACACAAAAACAATGCCAAGCAAGTTCCTTTTTCTCCAATAACTACTCTTTATTTATCAAAATCATGGAGTACATCCAATATCACACCCAAAGGCTATCCCAGCAATCTACAGGATTGTGCTCCACCAAGTTCCGCCCGTTGACTAGTACTAGGGCCTCGAGATCCCATCTCGAGTCACGTCGGCCTCTTGTGCGGGATCTGGAAGCAAGGGATTTACAGCCAGAGCCTCCCTTGGAACCCAAGTGTCCTCCCGCTCCAAGTAGTACCCACAGAGAGACCTCTTGTGACAGGTTAGGTCCATATACCCAGCGCAACTAACAACCCCCTTGGATAGGGCCAGGCAGACAATCGGAGGTAACTGTTCCTGCCTCTCCCTCCAGGCTTTCAACCTGAAGCATTAAGTGTTTTCCTTGAATTAGTTCCTTGAGCAAAGAGATCAAATAATGTACCTAAGTACAAGCACAAACATTTCGGAGGTCGTTTGTACGACCGACTGCTAAGGTGTGACTCCTTTTTTCTCGGATGCTTCCAGCATTCGATCTTGGGTCTTTTCGCAACTTGGAGAGATCCCAATAATTTCAAACAAGATACGCAAGAAAATGGTCTTGGTAAGTTGACTTATACTTGCCCTTTTCCCTTGGGTTTTACCTTAGGGTATCTTAGTCCCTAACTCAAGCATTAGCTGGTCAGTCAAGGAAACCTACATGCCTTATTCACAACCCAACAAAGGGTCTTTTAATCTCTAATTCCAACCAAGCTCAGTTAACACACATGGCAACACATGATTCTTCATTTAGACTTTCAAGATGCAGTCTAGATGCATGCGATCCTTCCAATTCTCTTAGCGCGGTTCTATGCAAGATTTCCCAATCAACCTTAACGATCATGCAGATTGTGCGTTTAGTATAGTTGTACCTCCTAAACGACTTTTATCTCTCTTTATTCCTAGCAACAAGTACTTATTTCTAATGCACCGGATCACATGTGACTTGCATCTATGAAAGTCTAGGGTTTTGTCTAACAATGCAAGTGTATCTCATGAACAAAAATTAACATTTCATGTGTTTATTTAAACCATGATTGTGAAATGTGAATTCTAAATGACTAATCATGCATTGAACTGGTTAAAAAGCTATCATTTTATGTGAAGTAAGGTGATAACCTTATCATTTTATGTGAGTAAAAGCTATAATTTCATGCATAAAATCTTATGCGAATTCCAAACTCTGTCGTTGCAACTTAGTACTTAGAGTAAATAGAACCCTAAGACTCATTCTTATTCCATGCATGTCACCAATCCTTTCATCTCTTCCACGAGAAATGATACCTAATTAATTTTTTAAAGCTTAGAACCTAGGCTTGATTCGTGTGTGCTATGTTGGTCGCTTTGCTTGCCCCTCCAGCGTTACCGATAGCTTGGGCGCCTACGCTTCCCGTGACTTTCTTCTTGGGAGACATTCGCCTCGCGGAGATTGGGCAGTCCAGACCTTAATGGGTTTGGGGTTGACAGGTTCGGTAGGAAAGACCGTTGGATGGGGTCCTTCGCCAAGAGCCACTCTCACTCCCTCTCCTTCTTTCTCTCTCTCTCTCTCTCTCTCTCTCTACCTCGTCTCTCCTCTTATCCTCCTACTCTTTCTCTCTCTCCTCCACTTCTTCCTCCTTTCTCTTATTCTCCTAGTCTCCCTCTCTCTCTCCTTCTCTCCTTCTCCTCTCCCTCTCCCACTTCTTTTCTCCTTCTTTCCCTTCCCTCTCTGTCTCTACTTCTTCTCTTCTTCTCTCTTTTTACTTCTCTCTCTCTCCTTCTCTTCCTTCCTTCTCCTTCTCTCCTTCCTCTTCTCTTCTCTCTCCCACTCCTCCTTCTCTCTCCTACTCCTTCTTCTCTTCTTCTCCTTCTCTCCTTCCCCTTGTCTTCTCTCTCTCCCTCCTTCTTTCTCTTCCCACTCCTCCTTCCCTCTCCTCACTCCTTCTCCTTCAATCCTTCTCCTTCTCTTTCTTCTCCTTCTCTTCTCTCTTTCCCTCCTTCTTTCTCTTCCCACTACTTCTTCCCTCTCCTCACTCCTTCTCCTTCTCTTCTCTCTCTCCCTCCTTCTTTCTCTTCCCACTCCTCCTTCTTCCCTCTCCTCACTCCTACTTCACTCCTTCCTCTTCCTCCTTCTTTCTCTTCTCTCCTTCTCCTTCTCCTTCTCTCCCTCTTCTTCCTTCGCCTTCTCCTTCTCTCTCCCTCTTCCTCCTCTTCTCTCTCTCCCTCCTTTCTCTTCTCTCCTTCTCCTTCTCTCCTCACGGACCGAACTCGATGGAAATCAGGGAGGTGGTGGCTTTGTTTGGAGGGCCTAGGGAGGGTCCTGCTGTGTCTAGTAAACAAGAGGGGGGTAAACACTGTCGAGAGCCCCGAGGTGGGGGGGGGGGACCCGCAGTGTATTGGCGATCAGGGGATGGTTATGGTTGAAGCCCAGGGAGCCATTTCAGTAGGACGGCGGGGGGGGGGGGGACATATGAAATGGGGGGGCGTAGCCTCTTGCGTCTCCCATCAGGGGAGGGGAGAAGCCTCCCCTTATATAGGGGAGGGGAGGAGGTAGGTGGCATGGCCATCCCTCCCACCTGGAGGTTGCATGGCTCCCCCCCATCACCACCACTCCCGCTCTCTCTCCCCCCCGACATGTTGTCGGCGGGGAGAGAGGGGGGAGTAAAAAAATTTGTACTAAAGGTAATAATTTTTTCTCTTTTTTGAAATTACACGGGGGGTTCCTATGGTACATTACATTCTCTCCCCCTTAGAGGAATCAAGATGTCCTCATCTTGAGAGGACCTGGGGGTATTGTTGGTTGAGAGTATCTTCGTCAATCTAGGTGGCATCCTCTTTGGGATAATCTTTCCACTGGACGAGATATTCTCTCAAGGTCCTTGACCTCAAATGCCTCTCCCTGACATCCAGGACTCTATCAGGCCGTAGCTCAAGGACTCCTTGGCTAGGCATTAGAATTTGTTGATCATCAAGTACATGATTCGGATTAGGTAGATAATTTTTCAATAGGCTAATATGGAATACATTATGAACCTTTAGGGTTGCGGGTAGTTGTAGTCTATAAGCATTAGGTCCTAGGCACTTTGTGATCTTATAAGGTCCACAATACCTTGGACTTAACTTCTTGTATTCTCCCAAGGACAATGAACTCTTTTTAGGGCGTACACGGATGAAGACCATATCACCTTCAATGAAGGATTTGTCTTGCCATTTCAAAACCGCGTAAGCCTTCTATCTATCCTTGACAGCTTGGATGTCTTGTCTTATTGATTTGATTTGGTCATCCATGTCTTCCAGCATTACTTTGAAGCTTCTACCCTCAAAGTTGGGTCCGAGAAGCTCAAAGAGGTACGACAGTCGTGCCCATACAATGCCTGAAAAGGGGTCATCTGAATACTTTGTTGGTAAGAAGCATTGTAGGCAAACTCAACGAGTGGCAAATATTGAATCCACTTTTGGGTTTGCGACAGCAGTATGCCCTAAGCATATCTTCAATGACTTGGTTGACTCGTTCCGTTTGACCAATCAGTTTAGGGATGGTAAGCTATACTGAAACATAGTTTAGTCCCAATAGCCTCGAAGATAGCCCTCCAAAAGTGTGATGTGAAGAGAGAGTCACGATCACTGATGATTCTTCTGGGTAACCCATGCAGTTTGAATATATCCTTGATGAATAATCTTGCCATGTCTGAGGCTTTATAGTTTGTCTTGAAAGGGATGAGATGTGCAACCTTGGTGAGCATATCTACTACAACCATAATAGAGTTGTATCCTCCCTGAACTTGAGGTAGGCCAACCACAAAGTCCATACTAATGAATTCCCATTTCATTTGGGGAATGTAAAGTGGTTGCAATTTCCTCGACATTTTGACATGTTCTGCCTTAATGCATTGACAAGACAAACATTCCGTGACATATTTGAGAATGTCACCCTTGAGCCTATCCCAATAATAGCTCTTCCTGACCGCATTAAGGGTCTTGGCATAGCCAGGATGTCCTAAGAAAGGTAGTCATGGGCTTCCCAAAGTATCTTCTGCTTGAGAGATTGGCTTGCGGGGATACATAATCTTGTCATAAGTAGACAAGTCCACTACTAACATAGAATTCTTGATACTTTGTCTTTAGCTTCGGGTCTTGATCCTTGATGGGGATCTCCCTTAGCAATTTCTGATAGACTGGGTCATGACATGCCACTTCTCTAGCTAGCTCAAGAATTGGGTTGTTTGGCATTGATACCTTTGTGGCTAGTGATCTTGCTGTTGATGGATCTTGCAAAATAAGAGAATTTAGAAATACCTTGCGACTGAGTGCATTGGCAAGTACATTCTCTTTTCTAGGACTGTATTTGATTTCAAAGTCATATTCTTCCAGCACTTCGATCCATCGACGTTGCCTCATGTTGAGCTCATTCTGGGTGAAGATCCATTTAAGACTCTTGTGGTCCGTTACTAAGGAAAATTTGTTACCTAGCAGGTAATGTCTCCACAGTTTGAGAGCATGGATGACAGCCAACAGCTCCAGATCGTGGGTAGCATAATTCCTTTCATGGCTCTTCAATTTCCTTGAAGAATATGCTATGGGATGACCTTCTTGCATAAGCACACATCCTAAGGCAAGTGCGCTAGCATCAGTTACCACTTCAAACTCCTTACTAAGATCATGAAGTTTCAGGATGGATGCTAATACTAAGCTTTGCTTTAGCTTGTCAAAGTTGGTCTGTTCGACAGGTGACCATCCAATTGCTACTTGCTTCTTTAGAAGGTTAGTCAGAGGTGCTGCAATCAAAGCATAATCTTTGATGAAAATCATGTACCATCTTGTCAATCCAAGAAAGCTACATATTTCTTTGATAGAATTTGGTGTTGGCCATTCCACAACGTCTCTGACCTTGACTGGATCTACTGAAATTCCTTTCGCTGATACAATGAATCCCAAATATTCAACCCGTCGCTTAAAAAATGCACACTTCTTCTTATTGGCATAAAGCTTATGTGCTCTCATTGTTTCAAGAACAATGCGAAGCTAAGGCTCATGATCTTTTTCCTGTTTAGAGTAGACTAGGGTATCGTAAAAAAAGACGAGTGTGAAGTCATCAAGATAGGGCCTAAAGATATCCTGCATTAACCTGTTGAAGGTAGCAGGAGCATTTGTCAGCCCGAATGACATCACTAGGAATTCAAAGTGTCCATAACTTGTGCTAAATGCAGTCTTTGGGATATCTTCTTCCTTGATCCTTATCTGATAATATCCAGATCTAAGATCTATCTTAGAGAAGATCTTCGCACCTTGAAGATGGTCTAGTAATTCATCTATTCTTGGAATGGGGTATTTATTTTTAATGGTTGATTGATTCAACCCTCTGCAGTCAATGCATAGCCGAAGCGTTCCATCTTTCTTCTTTTGGAATAGTACTGGAGCTTCCCATTGTGAACTGCTAGGATAGATGTAGCCTTGATCTAACAGTTACTTGAGTTGCTCTTTCAGTTCAATAGCTTTCGGGATGGACATCCTATACGGCCTCTTTGCGATTGGTGTAGCTCCTGGCACCAGCTTGATTTCGTGGTTGACTTCCTTTTGAGGAGGAAGTTCTGTTAGCTCTTCAGGAAATACATTTGCGTATTCCCTTAACCATGAAGGTTCTTCCCCAGATTCCTGATTCTGATCTAGCTTATTCAGTTTAATCAGATAGACAAGTAGGCCCTTTCTAACTCCTTTTATTATCAGTGTTGCTTTTGCCAATTGTATTTTTGGCTTACCAGCCTCTCCTTGAGTTGTAACTAGTTCCCCTTCAGAATTTTGGAAGGAGACTTAGCCCTTTCCATAGTGGATGTGGGCATCGTCGGGTATTAGCCAATCCATTCTAAGTAAACATTCGTGGACACCTAGGTTCATTACCCTGAATCTCACCAAAGTTGGCTTTCCACCCAGTGGGAATTTCACCTTACCAGTTTGCCTAGTACAAGAGACCTCCTGACCATTTGCTAATTCCACAAGTAAGTAGTTGCGTCTATTGTGGCTATCCCTAGCCTTTTTGCACAGATCGGTGAAATGAAGGAATGTGTATTGCCATAATCGATTAGGGTTTTGAAGCTTTTACCTTCATAATCCGATGGAGTTTGGATCACCGAGGATTGACGATTTGGACCCTTCTTGTGAAGAGTGGCGTGAACCATTTCCCTCTCAATGTCAGCATCCATGGATGGATCTTCTTCATCGCCCAGCTCCTTGTTGACAACACTATAGGTTCTTCCTTTGGCCATGACGGTGGCTCCTTGGCCATGGGTGGCTCCTTGGAATGGCCCTTGGCGATGTCCTCTGATAAGCTTGGGACACTTCCTCTTGAAGTGTCCGGGCTCGTTGCAATGGAAGCAATGTAGATTGCGGTCATTACCTTGTGTAGGAACAAAGTTGTTGATAGCATTGGTCCTAGCTTTCTTCCTTTGTCCTTGATTTTGATCCTGCGCTCTCTTAGTCTGAGCCCTATACATTCCCTTGTTCTGATCCCTATAAGGCCAAGTCTTGTTGTTCCTTGGCTTGGTCTGCATTTCCTGTATTATTGGAGTAGCTCGAATGAGTGCATCCTGTAAGTCCGTTGGGTGCATAGATTCCAATCGGGTGTTTATGGGTGGATTCAACCTAGCACAGAACTTTGACACATGTTGTGTCATATCCATTGGAGGTGTGTACTTTAGGAGAGAAACGAACTTTGAATAATATGCATCAAGGGATAGTCCAAGCTGCTTCAATTCATAGAATTCGTTCATCTTCTGTGTGCGGTAGAGGCAAGTGGCAGATACCTCCCTCGCACAGCTTCCTTAAGCTTCTCCCAAGTGATTGTCCCTTCCGAGATTGCTTGGTCTCTGCACCACTATTTCCACCAAAGTCTTGCTTTGTCTGTAAGCTTAAGTTTGGTGAGCATGGCTTGGTTAGCAGGTGCAGTTCCTGCTGCCTCAAAGTAGTCCTCCATGGACTCAATCCAGATCTCGGCATCGGCTTGAACAGTCCTCCACTTGCCATCAAACTCAGGTGGCTTGATTTATTTGAGAAGGAACTTCTTCTCTTGAATCACAATTGTACTTATTGCGGGAGTTGGACTTGGAACCTGCACTTGGGGTTGCGTCTGGGCAATAAGATTCTTTATGTTAACAACTTATCACTCATTCCCCATATCCGTTATTATGACTTGCCTAGCTTTTAGCCAAGTGACTTAATCACTTTACACCTTTTCCAACATTTACAATCAAGATAGAAAATAGTAAAAATCTTGTTCATTCATGAGGGCATAGCCCTTTGAGTACATTTATTTTGGGAAAGTAGAACAAGGTGATTGGTACATCAGTTTAGGGAAAATAGGATTGTGTTACAATTGGCTACAGGAACTGAGTAATAATATGGAGTGGGGTCGTGGATTTTCAGGAAACGATAAGTCATAGGAAGCTTGGGATATCCCTTCCTTTGATACCTGTTCTTCTCATAGAGCCCTAGCACTTTGATTCTGTTGGCAGGGATCACCCGAGTCACTTCTTCATACACATACTTGTTTTGCTTGACTTGCCGACCACCAACATGCAAGGTTGCATTTGCGTGAGCTTCGACAAAGATGAATAGTTTCACGATCTTTAAATCCTCCATCCACTTGATTATCTTCAAGTTGATTTGAAGGTACGCAAGAAAATCGGTGGGCTGGTATGTAGTATATTCCTGATTCTCCCATCCATCTCCGTTCTTCATAGAGAGGTGAAGGATTATAGATGCGGTCCAGAATATTCATCATGCCTAGCCTCTGACGATAATCTGAAGCACGCATTGTAGTCATGAACATGACCTGGAACACAAAGAACTTGCTCCAAGCTTTGTGACTCTGCAACCCAGCATCCATCAGTGAGTAAGGAAATGTTTTCAACAGAAAAAACTACTCTATTCCACTCAGCTTCCCCTGACTATCCCCTTATTCCATTTATTTTACTCCATTAAGTTCCCTTGTAAATCTTAGATCACGTTGGTTCGCTTTGATACCAACTATGAGGTGTCCTCTTGTCTGCTTGTGGGACACGTCTTAACAGCCCATTGAGAGGAGTGTCTAAAAGGCTCTGCCTAGCACTCGCAAGGAATGACATAGGGTTTGCGATCTAAGACTTCCCGAGTCTGCCTCGAGCGCAAGTGTTCAGCCGTTCCCACTTGGGATCGACCTGAGGCCAGGGTTTCTTTCCTATCATCAAAGTCTCTAGGAAGAAGCTAGCGTCGAGCTCCAGATGTACCACTTTGCGTAGGAACAACAGAGTCGAAGTGGATTCATGCTGCACTTCGTTCATGGAGAATGGGAAATGAGAGGGATACGAAGGTCAACCTCTCTGCCATACGGCATAGTCCCATTCCTTTCCCCTAAAACAGAATAAATCGGAAATTCTACATCTACTGACACTAGGTCTTCATTGTCTTAATATCTCATCATTTGAGAAAAGTTCCCAGCTAACCGGGACCACCCTTCCGTAGGACGGACCTAAGTCACGTCCACTGCACTTTCCTCAGTTTGCTTTAGTTATCTAATTACCTAACACATTACGTTTTTACATGCAAAATCAACTTGCTTAATTAAACAAATTAATCATGGGTTCCTTTACGTAACTTACGCACTGATACAAAAACAATGCCAAGCAAGTTCCTTTTTCTCCAATAACTACTCTTTATTTATCAAAATCCTGGAGTACATCCAATATCATGCCCGAAGACTATCCCAGCAATCTACAGGATTGCTGCTCCAAGTTCCGCCCATTGACTATTACCTGGGCGTCAAGATCCCATCTTGAGTCACGTCGGCCTCTTGTGCGGGATTCGAAGGCAAGGGATTTATAGCCAGAGCCTCCCCTGGCACCCAAGCGTCCTCCTGCTCTATGTAGCATCCACGGAGAGACCTCTCTCAGTGCGTTAGGTCCATATACTCGGCGCGGCTAACAACTCCCTTGGATAGGGCCAGGCAGACAGTCGGAGGTAACTATTCTCGCCTCTCCCTCGAGGCTTTCAACAACCTGAAGCATTAAGTGTTTTCCTTGAATTAGTTCCTTGAGCAAAGAGATCAAATAATGTACCTAAGTACAAGCATGAACATTTTGGAGGTCGTTTGTACGACCCCGACTGCTAAGGTGTGACTCCTTTTTTCCCGGATGCTCCTAGCATCCAATCTTGGGTCTTTTCCTGCCGACTTGGTGAGATCCCAATAATTTCAAACAAGATACACAAGCAAATGGTCTTGGTAAGCTGACTTATACTTGCCCTTTTCCCTTGGGTTTTAACTTAGGGTATCTTAGTCCCTAACTCAAGCATTAGTTGGTCAATCAAGGCAATAGACATGCCTTATTGGCAACCCAACCAAGGGTCTTTTATTCTCTAATTCCAACCAAGCGTAGTTAACACACATGGCAACACATGATTCTTCATTTATACTTTCAAGATGCAGTCTAGATGGATGCTATCCTTCCAATTCTCTTAGCACGGTTCTATGCAGGATTTCCCAATCAACCTTAACCATCACGCACATTGTGCAGTTTGGTATAGTTGTACCTCCTAAACGACTTTGATCTCTTTTTATTCATGGCAAACAAGTACTTATTTCTAATGCACCGGATCACATGTGACTTGTGTCTATGAAAGTCGAGGGTTTTGTCTAACGATGCAAGTGTATCTCATGAATAGAAATTAACATTTCATGTGTTTCTTTTAACCACGATTGCAAAATGTGAATTCTAAATGACTATTCATGCACTGAACTGGTTAAAAAGCTATCATTTTATGTGAAGTAAGGAAATAACCTTATCATTTTATGTAAGTAAAAGCTATCATTTCATGCATAAAATCTTATGTGAATTCCAAACTCTACCGTTTTGCGCATGCAACTTAGTACTTTGAGTAAACAAAGCCCTAAGGCTCGTTCTTATTCCATGCACATCACCAATCCTTTCATCTCTTCCACGAGAAATGATACCTAATTAATTTTTTAAAGCTTAGAACCTGGGCTTGATTCGTGTGTGCTGCGTTGGTTGCTCCGCTCGCCCCTCTAGCATTACCGGTAGCTTGGGCGCCTACACTTCCCCTGACTTTCTTCTTGGGAGCCATTCGCCTCGGGGAGATTGGGCAGTCTGGACCTTAGTGGGTTTCGAGTTGACATGTTCAGTAGGAAAGACCGCTGGATGGGGTCCTCGCCAAGAGTCACTCTCACTCCCTCTCCTTCTTTCTCTCACTCTCTCTCTACCTCATCTCTCCTCTTATCCTCTTACTCTTTCTCTCTCTCCTCCACTTCTTCTTCCTTTCTCTTATTCTCCTACTCTCCCTCTCTCTCTCCTTCTCTTCTTCTCCTCTCCCTTTCCCACTTCTTTTCTCCTTCTTTCCCTTCCCTCTCTGTCTCTTCTTCTTCTCTTCTTCTCTCTTTTTACTTCTCTCTCTCTCTTTCTCTTCACTCCTTCTCCTTCTCTCCCTCCTCTTCTCTTCTCTCTCCCACTCCTTCTTCTCTTCTTCTCCTTCTCTCCTTCCCCTTCTCTTCTATCTCTCCCTCCTTTCTCTTCCCACTCCTCCTTCTTCCCTCTCCTCACTCCTTCTCCTTCACTCCTCCTTCTCTTCTCTCTCTCCCTCCTTCTTCCTCTTCCCACTCCTCCTTCTTCCCTCTCCTCACTCCTTCTCCTTCTCTCTCCCTCTTCCTCCTCTTCTCTCTCTCCCTCCTTCTTTCTCTTCTCTCCTTCTCCTTCTCTCCCTCTTCTTCCCTTCTCTTCCCCACTCCTTATCTCTCCTCACTCCTTCTCTCCCACTACTTCCCTTCTCTCTCCCACTCCTTCTTCTATCCTTCTCCTTCTCTCTCCCTCTTCCTCCTCTTCTCTCTCTCCCTCCTTCTCTCTCTTCTCTCCTTCTCCTTCTCTTCTCACGGCCCGAACTGGATGGCAATCAGGGAGGTCGTGGCTTTGTTTGGAGGGCCCATGGAGGGTCCCGCTACGTCTAGTAAACAGGAGGGGGGTGAATACTATCGAGAGCCCCAAGGGGGGGACTTGAAGCATACTGGCGATCAGGGGGTGGTTATGGTTGAAGCCTAGGGAGCCGTTTCAACAGGATGATGGGGGGGTGGCGACGAATGGAATGGGGGGAGGCGTAGCCTCCTGCATCTCCCATCGGGGGAGGGGAGAAGCCTCCCCTTATATAGGGGAGGGGAGGAGGTAGGTGGCATGGCCACCCCTCCCACCTAGAGGTTGCATGCCTCCCCCCCATCACCACCACTCCCACTCTCTCTCCCCCCTCCCCGACGTGCTGTCGGTGGGGAGAGAGGGGGGAGTAAAAAAAATTGTACTAAAGGTAATAAATTTTTCTATTTTTTGAAATTATAGGGGGGGGGGGTTCCTATGGTACATTACATTTATGTCCTACTCCATGTGGATCTTGTAAACTAGGCTATTGAGTCACTTTTTCAGTCAATCAATCACTTTTAGGCAATAAAGGCAAAGTCACAGGCTTAACCTTCTTTGCAACTATTTTGTACTTTGTATCCACCCTTGCTTCAGCCTTGTTTTGTAGCCCATAACATTCATGCTCAACAAACTCTTGAATGACTTCATATATCTCTAAAGTGTCAACATAAATAACATATTTCTCTACCCTGTTTTAGCATTAATTGTTATCGAAATTTTAGTCATGGTATCAACATCAACCAGTCCTAAAAACAACCCCGAAACACCTTCATTTATAGCCATCGAATCATATGTCTTCAGCTTTTTTTCAATCCATCCAACATATTTATTTTCAACCTTGCACATGGCTGAAATATTCTTAAAACTTCCAAGACTACATGCTATCCATTCTTGCAATCCAGACATTAACATAGTTTCCCCTTTCTTGGAGGCATAATTATCTTCCTAGAGGCACTACCATAACCTCCACTTATAGTAGTGCTATCTAAAAACCCTTAAACTCTCATGCATTAGGTCATAGGATTATCTCGCAGTCTATCCCAATTGTGGGGATTATTTACACAAACAGTGAGAAATTGTACCGCCTTTGTATTGTCTTTACTCCAAACCTAAGCATATGAAGAACCATCATCCAAGGATTTTGTTTCCATTCTTAATTCCAAAATATAGGGCTGCTCTAAAATCACATAATAACTACATGAGTCATGCACAAAAAAATGATATTCATCCCTAACATCTCCAATAGTCACGAGTACATTTGGACAAGCTACATAAATATGTTTTAATGAATTGTTTGTTGCCTGTATGTGCCATCCTGGATCTACATCAATCCGCCAACCTCCATTCTCCTACAAGCGGTGTGCTATAGCATTTATTTTAGAACCACGATCTGTAATATTTCCATGCAATTAAAAGTTAGTTGGTTAGTTTAAAAGTTAGTTAGTCAATTAATAAGTTAGTAAGATTACTAAATAAAGACTAACTAAAGAAAAAACTAACTAACGTTAATAACTAACAATTTTTATTTAACAAAAATATATGTTTAAAAAACCAAATTTCGTAATTTGATATTTTTCTCGGATTGACAAGGACCGCAACTAGCCTTCACGAAAGTTACAACATGAATGAGAATTATGAGCCATAATAATCATAAGTATTAATGTGTATAGTATGGTTGGTAAAAAAATATTAGGATTTTGGGAAAAAACACTAGCATATTTTAGATATTTTAGATATTATCCTAAAAAGATATGGAGATTTCTAAAACTGGATGCTATTTTTTAAAAAAATACAAGTGATGTTTTAGCTAGTTTTTGAGATTTTATAGAAAGAAAAAAAAAGAGAGATTGGCGAAATTGCACGCGCCGTGATTGCAGTTTGGAGGCAATAGATAGCACTTCGAATAGGGAGGTCGTAAGTAATGTATTTCCAAATTGATGGATGCTTACTTTGATTCTCGTATGAGATATGTTAGGCTTCATACTATGATGCATGAGCATAGGTCATTGAAAATGATAAATTTTATCTCACATATTCGAAAGATGGAGCTTGCAAAGTGCATGTATCAAGGGAAGTTAATGGAGCAATTACAAGGAATAATCGGTCAGGGGTTATGCATGGTATAATAGTAAAAAGAATGACATTAGAAAATGTGTATACAAGTGTTAAATTTTGCATAGAATCACTCTTTGATCCGAAGGGGGAGAGTAAATATGCAATGGAATTGTTATCGCATCTATTTTTGTATTGTTTAGGAAAGATACAATTGGTTTTTGTTGGTTGATCAAAAGAATTCCTAAATGCTTGTACATTCAACTGATTGTGGGATTGTGGTTTGGATGATTACTCCAAGTGCTTGTGATTGATGGTAAATTCATGGCGAGGGTCTGTGATGACAAATTGCCATGGGAAATAAAGGAATGTCTTCTTGGAAGATGATATTAGGCTAATTGCCTTGATCGTGCTTGATTGTTAATTTTATTAATTAATGAAGGATATTTACACGGGTGGATCATCTCCAAGGTCACACCGCATTTCAACTTGAGAGGGCATTGCTCGATTCACGGGTCAAAGGTCGAGTGGTGAAAAGACCATCCACAAAAATTGTGTCTCACTCCTAGATTGCTTGGGGTCAGTGGAGCTCTGGACACCCCTTGTCGAGTTTGGGGATGGCTGGAGACTTGCCGTGAGCCCAATGTTTGTGGCATTGAAAGATCCTATTCTAGATAATGGATGGAAATCATGGTGCCATGTGATTTGGACCAGGTACTTCTGTTGGACGACAGAAGGGATACATATTTTCTCCTATATGGGCAAGAGGCAAAGATTAACTTGAAGATAGGTTAAGGAACTTGTTTATCAAATTGCTCTGTATTTGTGTGTCTATGCCATAAATTACATAAACGAACCCTATTTCCTAAAAGGACTAATTAAGGAAGTTGAATTTGAATGTCACACATAAATGTGACAGGACCTAATTAGAAAACTAAAGTTATCAAGGGAAGCGGGTAGATGGAACAATTGCTCTTTGATCCCAAGGGGGAGAGCAAATATGCAATGGAATTGTTATCACGTCTATTCTTGTATTTTTTAGGAAAGATATAATTGATTTTTGTTGGTTGATAAAAAAACTCCCTAAATGCTTGTACATTCAACTAATTGTTGGATTGCGGTTTGGATGATTACTCCAAGTGCTTGTGATTGATGGTAAATTCATGGTGGGGGTCTATGATGACAAATTGCCATGGAAAATAAATGAATGTTTTCTTGGAAGATAATATTAGGCTGATTGCCTTGATTGTGCTTGATTGTCAATTGGATTAATTAATGAAGGATATTTTACATGGGTGGATCATCTCCAAGGTCGGACCACATTTCAACCCGAGCGAACATTGCTCGATTCACAGGCCGAAGGTCGAGTGGTGAAAAGGTCATCCATGGAAATTGTGTCTCACTCCTAGATTGCTTGGGGTTAGTGGAGCTCTAGACACCCCTTTTCGAGTCCAAGTTGGAGCTAGAGATTGCTGTGAGCCCAACATCTGTGGCATTGGAAAATCCTATTCTAGATAATGGATGGAAATTATGGTGCCATGTGATTTGAATCGGGTACTTCTGTCGGACAGAAGGGATACATAATTTCTCCTGTATGGACAGGAGGCAAAGATTAACTTGAAGATAAGTTAAGAAACTTGTTTGAACTTGTTTTTCAAATTGCTCTATATTCATGTCTGTGCCATAAATTATGTGAACAAATCCTGTTTCCTAAAAGGCCTAATTAAGGGAGCTAAATTTGAATGCCACACATAAATGTGATAGGACCTAATTAGAAAACTAAAGTTATCAAGGGAAGCGGGTGGATGGAACTCTTGACAGGTCCCAGGGTGGTCCTAGAGATTTGGGAGGCTTCTTACAAAGTTTTACCACCGTTGGACCTTTAGGTATTGTTAGGTTAGAACACGATTCATGCCGTTTTAGGGGACCGGAATGGGACTATGCCCTACAACATAGAGGTTAAGTAGTGCATCCCTCTCGTTTCCCATTCTCTTTGAACCAAGTGTGGCATGGGTTTGTTTTGGCTTGGGTATCTCTACGTAAAGTAGGATGTTTAGGACCCGACACTAGAATACTATCAGGAGACCTTGACCATTAGGGACTCAGGTTTTAGGTCAATCCTAGTGGGCTCGGCCGCGAATGTTTTGTTGTGAGGAAGACTTGAGAAACCCTAGGCGACAAACCCCTTGACATTCCATGGGAGTGTCGGGCGGTGTCGCTTAGATCCATCTCTCGATGACCACTAAAACATGCCTAAACAGCCAATAGACAGGCACGTTACATGATCCAAGAGAGCTATGCAAGGCATCTCTCTTTCTCCCACTTTAACAATTGTCTATATTATAGTACGAGCCCAATACATTCATGAATAATGACTACTTGGAATAAAATGAGCATGTACTTCTTCATGTGCTTGTTGATGGGCATCCCTATTATACATATCCTTCTCTCTATGCTTTGTGCTACCCATAATACCATTTTCAACCACAAGCTTGCTATCTATACTCCCATTTAGCCCATTTTTAGCATCAACCTATTCCAAAATGGCATAACATGCGTCATCATATTCCCTCTGAAGATGTTTTTCTATATCTTTGTCAACCCACATCAATGATTGCAAAACTTCACGGTCAAGTTGTCTTTTTCATTTCAGCATATCAATGATTGCACCATGAAATTCACACTTTGCGATTTCAAGAAATTTGCCAAGTGTGAATTCCACTCTACTACCAAGTATGTGATCTTCCAAAACCTTTTTAAGGTCTGTGGCGGTCTCAAGATTTGATTGTAACTGGGCATGTTTGCCCCTTTTCTTCCCTTCTTGTTTCTGCTCTTGAGATGCATCCTCCATAATATGCTCATGTATAGTTTTTTTAGTCTTTTTTTGCTGCTCCATTTTACTTCATGTTATGCATTTAGATGGGCCTAAAGAGGAAGGACTAGCAGTGTCCTCATCTCTTCTTCTCTTTTCTTCCACAAGAGCTTCTTGATTATGAACCTTAGCCAAATAAGCATAGACTGAAATTGAATCCACTAGTGTTCCTTGGGTTATCATCCTTCTATAGGAGGTTCATTAAGAATTATGCTCATGTGGTGCAACTCCATTGATGGATGGACTAAAAAAGGAGGCTTTCTTTTGGGACTCCATCGCCAATCAATGTTTCAATGAGCTAAATCTCTCTTAATTTCAACACCTATCCTTGTATGCATGGATTTATCTAAGGAGTTTATCATATGTGCAGATGCTAGTGGAAGAGGAATTGGGTTAGTTTTATGTCAAGACCATGGAGTCATAGCTTATGAAAAGTTGAAAGCTTGATGACAAGGAGCGTCAATTACATGTTTATGAGCAATGAATATTTCAAGGTCAAAAGTGATCATTGTGTAATGAAATACTTCCTTCCACAATCAAATTTATCTCCCAAGCAACAAAGATGGTTAGCTACTCTTCAAGGATATGATTTTGAGATATTCTATATGGTTGGAAAAGATAATGTGGTGGTGGATGCCTTATCAAGAATGTGGACATGTTGTATCTCTACCATTTCAAAAATGCATAAAGATTAGATCCATGACATTCAAGAAGACTATTTGTTTGATGAGCAATCATCCAAAATGATGAAGGAATTTTAGCAAGGCAAAGGAGAAGAGTATCGAAATTATAAATGGCATAATGGTCTTTCTTCATTGACTTATTTGGTCTTCTTTAGCATGGACACCTATTTCAATATGACTTCATCTATTTCAAGCTATCCTTGTACACACCTTATATCCCGAATTCAACTTTGAGAAAAAAGCTCTTCTAGGTTAGGATGGCTTGTAATAGAGTAAAAGTGCCTAAATGCCATAGCCAATATTTAGTCTATTAGGGATAAGTATAAAAGGCCAAGTTGTAACCAACCTAGGATCTTTTTGCCATTTTACAACATTTTGTGTTTGAGATCTCAACCTCCCACCATCTTCTAAGAGGGTGAATACTCTTGGCCACCATAGCTTGGGGTGCATACCATGCTGCAACCTCTCATCATTTGATTCTCAGCCAACAATGGTAATATCATTTCATGCCTAGCCACCTTGGCTATGGTTTCTTGGTTAAATAGGCTATTTCTTATATTTTCAATTTAATGGCTTCCTGTGGGATTTAGCTTCTTTACAATGGCCAAGAAGCAAGAAAAATCATATAAAAGATAGAAGCATATTAAAATTTATTAAAATAATTTTAAAATTAACAATTCATAGGTAGCAAAAAATAACAAAGATTGCATGGCATGAAAAATGAGAATATATGCTAACATTGAAATATCATATGGCTTGACAACATGAAATGTGAAATCAAATTTTTTTTTGAGTACCATGTGAATTGTAAAATTAAGATGCATTTAATAGTGCATGAATGCATGAGTCAAGTTTTTCAGAAAACTAGATCGTTTGATGGGTCATAGGACCATGAGGGCAGGCTTAAGAGGAGTGGGTGATGGGGCGCTAATGGAAAATTAGGCCTTGCCCAAGTTTCAAAATTAATATTTCATATATATGATTGAGAAACCTTATCATAAGCCATTTCATGAAACTAAGAATCAAAGGCTTATCTATTTTCTCTATCTCTATGTTGATCATCTCTATTCCTTCCACCATAACATGCGAAATAGGTCGAGATGATTAGGGAGTGTTATTTTGGTTGAGCTTGTGAGCTTGTTCTCATGCTTCCTATCTACAACTCCTCCATCTCTTCTTCTCATCTTCTTGAAATTTCTTCTAGGTTGAGAGCTAAAGAGATAGAGAGATTGTGATAAAGGAGAGAGAGAGAGAGAGAGAGAGAGAGAGAGAGAGAGAGAGAGAGAGGTGAAATCACTTTGGCTCGGAGGAACAAGGGGAGGAGACCAATTTATTGCACATGAAGGATGGATGATCAAGAAGTGCAGAGCATGCAAGCGTGGTTGGTGGGATTGTTAAAGCTTTGGAGCTCATCAATGGACATCTAGACTATAATGTAGTGAGTTATCTTGATCCGACTAATTTCTTATTTCTTTCTTCTTGCTTGATGGACTGTGGAAAAAATATCCATCGCTAGACAAGTGATTGTGATTAGATGGTGGGAGAGCTTGGGGGATGAGATACGCGAGAAGACTCAGCTGCTCAAGAGAGCACATGATCAATATATGTGTCTTCGTCTAGAACTAGCATGTAGAAAAAGTGGTCCTACATCTTGGTTCCATTGCTAGGATACAATAGCATCTCTCTACTTGAGTCTCCTATCATTGATGATGGGTGAAATATGCCAAGCTTGAGCAAGATGGGCTTTCTTGCCATGAAGAGCTTGATGTGGAAACCTCACGCATCTTAGTTATAGGAGCAACAAATTGGAAGGGAACCAATCCATAGTTCTGTTACTTTTTGTTTTTGAAGTAGAACTGGATTGATTGCAAAAGATTTATTAGATTGAGGAAACTTTCTTTTTGATTCATAAAAAATATTAAAAATCTAAAAACAAGACATTACCACTTGATGGGTATAAAATGATTTTGTATGATTAGGCATAGACAAGTGGCCATCAAATCTTGAGTATGGAAGGGGACTCAAGCTTAGTAAATTTCAGATTTTTGTCAATTTTTGCTTATTTTCCATCTTGATTGTTATATGGAATCATGGTCATATCATGGATAAAGCATTGGATCACAACAGCTAGTTGTAGTCTTGATATGAGTAGCAAAAAAAGCAAGAGCACGAGTGCATGAATAAAACATTGAGTTGTTAAGAGTGGACAAAGACTGAATTTTTGACTGCTTTTTGTTGTTTTTGAGGTCTGAATGGTTGATTTTTAATGGATTTAGAGTGATGTATGGCTGTTAATGGAAGTGTTTGAGAGTGTTTTGAATGATATTGATTATGTTTTGGAAGTTCATGATGTTTTTTAGTGGAAATATGAAGCTCTGTTATGTTCTGATCAGTTCTGTTGAGGTTCTGATACCTTCTGTATAGCTTCTGTTTTGTTTTGATTTTCTTCTGTATGAAGCATGGATTGATTATTGATGGAAGTTGAAATATTTTGGAAGCTTATTTAATAGTTTTTGATAGTTTGGAATGGTTTTAGTATTAGTTATGAGGTTTTGATGTTCTCTGATGACCTTCTGTAACCCTTTGTAAATCTTCTGTAGAGCCTCTGTCTCTGTTCTGTCTCTGCTCTGTTCCTGTTATATTCTGTTCTGTAGATTTTCTGTAAGTGTTTTGTAGAATGTATGTGTGACTTTGAAAAAGTTTTCTAACTTTTGGAAATGATGAATCTAAGTTCAAAAGAGCTAAAACAAATGGAAGAAGTAGCTGTTGAAGACTGAAGAGAAGACTAGAGTAACAGTGACACTAGTGAGCTATAAAGAGACATTGTAGTGGCTTTAGTGCCTCTTCGTATCAGACATACCTCTTGGGAGGTGCATCTATGACCTAAGAAGGATTATTGAGAGTCATTATTGAGTATTATAATGAGGAGATGATGTACTATTAAGAGAGAGAGAGAGAGCTAGAGATAGCCAATTCTATCAAAACAGTGTATCCGTATATGAGAGATTGAGAGAGAAAACTATGAAGACATTGAAGATGAATACTATGTGATTGATTTCCATTTAAAAAAATGTGTATTTTTTTATGTTCTTTGTTCTATTAATGGATTCTATGAAGATGTTGAAGATTATGGTTGATTCTATCAAATCCGTGGGAGATATCTACTATGATGGTACGTGAAGAATTGTTGTTTTCTTTGTTTTGGTCATCAAAAGAATAAAATAAAAGCTTTTTGATGTTACAAGATAGATTTTCCTATAGTAGAATCCCCTTTTCCTTAGTGTTCCTCTTGGGACTCCATGTTTTTTGTGCGCAACTGGGGAAACTTGTCATCAACAAGCATCAGAAGAGGCTGAAAATGAAGGAAGTGGCATTGCCAAGAAGAGGAGAATTCAATGGATGTTTGCAAAGTTCCTTCTTCCATTGAAGAGTTGGAGATTTTTATTGCCAAAGCCACTTTCCACAAAAAGTTCATTCCACAATGGCGGAAACATATTACCATCATGATGCAAGCTCTATGTGGTGGACTATTTCCTCTTTCTATTGAGGCAAAAGAGACGTGCATCTTGGTGGCAAATTGTTTGGAAACAAACTAAAGAGCAAAAGTAGAGAGAATGACTATCCATGGAAAATTTAGCATTCATTGAGGAGTTTCCAGACATCATCAAGTGGGATATTGTGAAGAAGCTTCAGGAGTTGTGATTTGTGGAGGTTCACGAAAACAAGAAGGAAAAGAGTTGGGATTTGTTCGTGGATGCTCAACAACAAGATACGTGGGATGCTTGGTGCATTGACAATTGTCCAATTAGCAACCCATTGGAAGTTGGTAGACAGAGTGTTATTCACAACATATACTGTTGAAACCCTCAGAAGCTGGCATTATTATAATGATGGCACAACAAAGATCCTAAGAAGAATCAGTTTTGATACTTTCAAAATGGAATATCTCCCCCTTTGTAGTGGTTTGAAAGCCGAATTTAGAGATGTTGAAAAGAAGGAAGTAGAGGAGATGTTGGCCAAAGAATCCCACAGAGACTGAAGCTCCTCTTTGATTCTATTCTGTTGAGTATTGAACAACCGGTTGGAGCCAAGCCCCTGATGAATGACGCAATCAAGAGGCAAGTTTTAGAATGAGTCCAGAGGTACATGAGAAGAGAGAACACAAGAATCAAGAGGCAAGCGTTAGAACGAGTCTAGAGGTACATGAGAAGAGAGAACACAATAATCAAGGCTGAGAACGAGCTTGTAGCAAAAGCCTCCTTTGATGCCCTTAAAGCACTCTTTACAGAAGTACCCATGGCGACTCAAGGTCCCCTTCCTAGTCAAATTCATCCTGGAAATATTGATGATAGGCAAGCAAATGTAGTCCCATTGCCAATTTTTAAGGAAGAGTACAATGAAGACCTTGATCTTCATGTAGCAGAGTTTATGGTAGCATGTGTGGCTAACAATGCTAGAAACCTTGAGCTTTGGTTAGCAATATTCCCTGCCACTTTCAAGGGTGTAGCATTTTAGTGGTATGAGAGACAAACAGCAGAAACTTTTGGCACATGGGATGACCTGAAGTTGGCCTTCCTCACTAAATTCAGGCGTGAAGGTTTTGAAGAGCGGATGTGAGAGGAGTTTATGAACCTAAGTCGGTCCTCTGGAGAAAGAGCAGAAGCTTATGTCTTGCGAATGGAATCCATGTTGAAGAGATGGACTAACCATCATTTGGACGAAGGCATTTAGAAAGGAGTGTTCCTTAGAGGCCTACAATGAGAAGTTCATAGGTTCGTGGAATTGAGAAGACCGGTCAATCTGCAAGCTGCAGTGGAAGGTGCAAGATTGTATGACAAAATTGAAGCAAGGTTGTCAATGACTCCAGGAAGAGGAGTCTTACCTCCTCCCATGCCAAGAATGGTATACCCACCAAATGCAATCCCAAGGACAGTTCCCTACCCCTATCCCCAAATGCAAACAATACCGCAATATAATGCACCTAATCCATTATGGTCACCTCAGATGACAATGCCTCAAATGATGGTTCAACTACAACAACAGTGGCCTCAAACAGTTCCTCCAATGGCGACTCAACAATAGTGGAACCCTACCAATTGGAATCAACAATCCCAAGTCTCAGCAAGAGCTTTGAATCAGAGCTAGAATAGAGGACCTTCTGGATCAACCCAACCAGTGTATGCAGTAATTCCAGAAGCTTCCCAAAATCCTACTACAAGCACTTTAGGAGGTGAAAATATGAAGGACTACTTATCCAACTCAGTTGCAAGTATCAAGAAAGAGCTCATGGATGTGATTACAGAGCAGCTACTACAGATGCTAAAGGTGAATGCCACCAATATATCCACCCCTACAGGAGCGGGGAGAGATGTGATGTGCTCTAATACATGGTGCCGAAAGTGTCATCAAGTACAACATTTAGCCACTGAATGTACCCGAAAGACAACAATTCATGGAGCCTTCTATTCCTATTGTTTGCAGAAGAACCATACAGAGGATATTTGCTCTCTGAAAGAGATGCATGAACAAAGATAAAAGGATGAAAATGTAAGATTCAACTTGTTAGAGTCCAAAATGACAACACAAGATATTGGACCAAAGCCTAGGGAGTTTGGTCCTAATTTCGGTCCAAGGAGGTTTCCCTCTCAAAGTTACAGAGGACGAATGTTATAGGTGTGGAGAAAAGGGTCATATCTCCTCAAATTGTCCAAACCCTAGACGATATGTGGATTACAAGTCCTTATGCAGCTGATGCAAAGGAGAAGGCCACACTGCAAAGGAATGTCCAAGTCCAACCACTGTCAAGGCCAATGCCATTGCTAGCCAATAGAAGGCACAAGAGCCTATCTCCAATTTGGTAGAGTTGGAAGTTGCCGCTATCACACGCGCCAAGAAGAAGGGACCAATTGTCCAAGAAGAGAACAACTCTCCTGCCAAGACTGTGAAGTTCAACCTACCGACAGAGGGACAGAGTAGTACAGACAGAACAGTGCAGTACAGAGGATTGTAGTGTCACAGAGAGTTACAAAGGCAGTCCCAGAAACAGGACCAGAGGTCCAGGAGATAGATGATGCAGAAGCACCTCCAGAAACAGAAGTGCCGATGCTACCATTACTAGAAGAAAAAGGAAAGATAAAAATGGGTTTAGCCCCATTCCCCAGTAGGCTGGAGAAGCCTATGGATCCTATCAAAGATTATGACTTGGTAAAAGACTAGACACTTTTAAACCTAACTTAACATTCTGCCAGTTTGCTAATGTTGTCTCCCAGCTACCAAAAGAAATTCAAAAGCATCTTGACAAGAAGATGTGGACTAAGGATTGTTCCCCCAACAACAATAAAGTCCAACAAAGCCCCAGAACCTGCGAAGGAAGTAGATGTGGCTAACATCTTCCTAGATCCTAGAACACCAGAGATTAGTGTATGGATTGAAGGATGCTTCATTTCAGATGCATTGATTGATGGAGGCTCATCAGTAAACATAATGACAGATGTGACAATGAAGGACTTAGGGTTGCAAGGAGTTCAACCTACACAATGGCTTATCAGATTGGTAGATCAAAGTAGAATTAAACCATTGGGTATCCTCCCATACGTAAAAACAACCCTTGCAGGAAGAGACTATTGGTTGACATATTTGGTGGTCAAACCAAATTCTTATGGGACCTCATACCCTCTGATGTTGGAAAGACCTTGGATTTTTGAAGCGAGAGCCAGGACGGACTGGTTCAAAGGAACCCTAACCATAGGCAGAGGACCTAACAAAGTGGTGTTGAAATTGTATGGATCTCAAAAAGGTAATGGATCCACATCCATCAAAGTCATAATTGACTCCTCCAATGAGGTAACAAATGGTACATTAAGAGACGAAGAGGCTTTTAAACAAATCTTTCCCAAGAAAACAGAGGCACAGTCCCTAACAGTGGGCATTGTAAGCCAACTACCAAGGGAAGCAAAGTCCTTGTCCATGGGAGAATACCTCCTTCCTCAACTAGAATTGACGTCTGAAATCACCTCTGATAATGAAATAGAAGCATGGATGTATAGTTCTCCCTGTTACATGGCAGTTGCAGAGAGAGAGCCGGAGACAGAAGCAGAAGTAGAAGCAGATGCAGAGGCAGAAGATCTATTCTTCTCCTACAGAGCCTCTACAGAAGCAAAGAGAGAGCCTCTAGAGGAAGAGGATGAAAAGGATGAGGAAGAAAACAAAGCCGGTTATGAAAGTGCAGTTGAAGAAGATCCTCTGATAGTGGATGATCTTGTTGATGTCCCTACGGAGATCTCAGAGGCTGAAGATATCAAGATATAGGATAGAATGACCACGGTTCCATGTGGGTTGGCCAATGGACCACAAAGTATGCAAAATCTACATAAGCAATGGATTAAAGGCATAAAAATTAAGTTCACCAGTGGCTCCTGTCGCCCTGACCCTTCATTTTGGAGAAAAGATGATGATGATGCTCCTTGTCAACAGAAGCCAGAGCCATCAAAGCCACGGATTCTAGAAGGTCCGTGCTATGTGACATTCCTAGACGCATCCCCTGAAGATGAATCCCTAAGTCCAGAAGAAATTACCACTCACACAAAAGCAAACAAAGCTATGATACCCTTCCAACAATCTCAACAAACAAACGAGTCATCTGTTCAGAAGGAGGACACTAGTTCTAGTAGAACATCATATGAGGACACGACTCCCTTGAAAGAGTCAACCTCTATCCAGAAGCAATCCATGGGACATTTATCCGTGTCACCTGAAAGTGGGTCTCAATCTTCTAGAAGAAGAATTAGTGGTCTTGCGAGACCTACTCAAGGAGAACTTAGACGTGTTTGCTTGGTCATATAAAGATCTAAAGGGGATTGATCCCATAGTATGCCAACATCACATTGACCTGGAGCTCAATGCCAAACCTATAAGGCAAAGACAAAGGTGTATGAATCCTAATTATTCTGCTCTGGTGAAGGCTGAATTATTGAAGCTTCTTGAGGCCGAGTTCATTTATCCAGTGGCTAATAGTGAATGGGTTTCGCCCATTGTGGTAGTACCCAAGAAGAACGGGAAACTTCGAATATGCGTGGACTTTCGAAAGCTCAATTCGAAGATAAAGAAGGATCATTTCCCTATCCCTTTTATATACCAACTGTTGGACACATTGGCATGTCATGAGCTCTATTCCCTTTTGGATGGATTCAACGGATATAACCAAGTCCAAATTGTAGAAGAGGACCAATCTAAAAACCTTCACCACAGAATGGGGGACTTATGCCTATAGAGTGATGCCATTTGGGCTCTATAATGCTCCTGCCACCTTCCAACGAGTAATGATGGCTGCCTTCTAGAATCATTTGCATGATTTCATTGAGATGTATCTTGATGACTTTTGTGTCTACAATTTGATTCGTGAGCACTGGGGACACCTAGAGCAATGTTTTGGCAAATGTCGAGAGTATGGGATTTCTCTCAACCCCGAAAAATGTGTCTTTGGCATCTCCTCAAGGGTTCTTTTGGGCCATATTGTCTCTACACAAGGGATTGGAACAGACCCGGCGAAGATTGAGAAGATTGCCACCTTGACAACACCAACAAACCTCAAGTAGTTGAGAGGATTTATTGGCCATGTGGGCTACTACAGAAGATTTATTGCACATTTTGCAACCAAGGCGGCCCCTCTACAAAATCTCCTTAGGAAATATGCAGATTTTCTTTGGATTGATGACTGTGAAAAAGCCTTTAATATCCTAAAACAATGCCTTATCCAAGCACCTATCTTACAGCCTCCTGATTGGACGAAGGAGTTTCATGTGCACACAGATGCATCAGTTGAAGGGCTAGGTGCTATCCTATGTCAAAAGGGCCCCTCTAAATTAGATCAACCAATATATTATGCAAGCCAGAAGGTCACTAATAGGGAACGGAACTATATGGTGACAGAGCTTGAGTGCTTGGCAATGGTGTTTGCACTGGAGAAGTTTCGACACTATTTATTGTCAATGCATTTCAAGTTCTACGTGGAACATGAAGCCCTATCCTTCATGATGAATAAAGAAGATGTTAAAGGACGACTGATGAAATGGTTGCTCCTATTCCAGGAGTTTGATTTTTAAGTGGTCACTAAGCCTAGCCATTCCCATGACCTAGACGATCATCTATCACAGATCCCTCAAACTGTAGAAGAGGAACAGGATGATCCAGACCTTCCTGATGCTTACTTGTTTCTAGTTGAAACAGTTATCCCTGGTATGCAAACATAGCCAACCTTCTAGCAACTCAACAGTATCCTCTTGGCATCTCAAGCTGTGAGAAGAAGAAGCTTATATTAGAATTAGCCCCCTACACCTTACTAGGCGGTACATTGTACAAGAGAGACAAAGATAAAGTGCTACGAAGATGTATTGCAGGGGATGAAATCGACATAGTATTGAAAGCATGCCATGATGAACCATGTGGTGGACATTTTGCAGGAGAAGCGACAGCCAGGAAGGCTCTATTAGTAGGATACTGGTGGCCAACCCTCCACAAGGATGCACATGACTACTGTAAGAGATGTGATACTTGTCAGCAAATGGGGAAACCCACCAAAATAAGTGTCATGCCACTGCAACCTATTCTTTCCCTAAGGATGTTCGAGAAGTGGGAGATTGTCACAAAGTGGTGTGAAGCTAAAGCTCTAAAGCGAGACGATGGTAATAGCGTAGCCCTGTTCATGTACGCAAATATTATCACCTATTCTGGCAGTCCCCTCGAGCTTGTAAGTGATAGAGGTACTCATTTCCTTAACAAAATCATGGAGGAGCTGACAAAGATATATTAGATCTGCCATCACAAGTCCACTCTCTATTACCCCAAAGCCAATGGCCAAGTTGAAGTAACCAATCACATCCTCTGCTCAATCCTGACAAGAATGATTGCCGTACATCGTCGTGATTGGGAGGATCGACTTACAGAGGCCCTCTGGGCATACAGAACCTCCCATAAGGCAGCTACAGGGCAGACCCCTTTCCAGCTAGTGTATGCTATAGAAGTCATCTTCCCTATTGAATTGGAATTTCCCTCTTTATGAGTGGCAGTTAAAGAACGCTTGGAAGATGATGATTCACTGCAACGCCGCCTCCTGCACTTGGAATGCTTGGATGAGATACGGCGGATGGCCCTACAGTGTATGAAAACCACTCAAGCGCGACACAAGGCCTATCATGACAGTTTTATCAAGCACAAGGAGTTCAAAGAAGGTGATCTTGTCCTAGCCTATGATTCAAGATTTGGCAAGTTTCCTGGCAAGCTTCAACAATGGTGGATGGGCCCATACAAGGTACTTGCTGTCAATCCTAATGGCTCTGTTCAAGTGCAGACCGTTGATGCCTCCGATGATCCTTTCCTGATCAATGGCTATCGTCTGAAGAAGTACTTCCCTCCTTGGGAATCTTGACAATCATAGTCGACCTACCCTCTCCCTTTTGGGTGTCGCATTGTCTTTCTCTTCGTGCTTTTGATAGCCCTTATGATTCTTCTCATGAGGCAGTCTCATTCTGCTAGCCCCTCATAGATACCTCTCAACTCGACCTTGTTCTCTTCTCGCCTTATCCAACAATGGTGGCGAGGTTGGTCCTAACACATGGTATTTCTACCATTCTCTTTCTTAACCAAAAAAAAAAAAAACAAACAAACAAACAAAACTGTTATGGGAGAAAATGAAGAAATTCCATGTCATAACATGCCTCGTTCCAAGAAAAGGTGGCAACACCCTTGGGCAGGAAGCTGAATGTGGAAAAGGTGGTAACACCCCGTAGTTCAGGATAGCTGATTCATCAGCAGTACCTTTTCAGCAAATAATTTGACGCCACCTCCCTTGGCGCGCTGTCTCTGCAATATTAGTCTGTCTATCCTTCTTAACAGACGATCTTTCTTATAAATCATTGAAGTATGAGACTTGTTGGCTGCCTCCCTGGGTACGTCTCATCTTCAAGATCCTGATGACAATAGCCGACATGATCTTCATCACCAATCCCTAGAGTGATGTGAGCTTTCATCCTAACAGGATGGGGATGTGAGTATGGGCTGCCCTCTCTGTATCTTTCAATAGAGCGTGAGACAGAGGGTGGGGTGAGTGACCAGTTTTTCCCTTCAAATCAAATGAGAGCTGAGATGTGTGAATGGAGTGTTGCACATAGGGGATGGGCCTCTCAATGCACAATGCACAATCTGTTCCTGTGCACTACACCATAAGGCTCCCTGGTCTTCCTTCTTGCATTGTATGCCGGCACAGGGCGGGATGCACAGTTGCACCATCAAAAGCGCACAAGGCATACAAACTCTGCACAAGTGACAGTGAGGATTACATTAATGGGTTTTAGGAATGGGCTACCCTCTGTATCTTTCAACGGAGCGTGAGACAGAGGGTGGGCTGAGTGTGATAGATGTTTCTTCAATCAAGTATTGAGAGGTGAGGATTGAGGGACATTACGACCATTGGCGTTAGGTATGTTTATGTTTCGCTTTGCACCCACGGGATGGGTCTCTACCATCAGCACATGACACGTCACTTTGTTTTGTACACTGCACTGCAAGACTCCCTGGCCTTCCTGCTTGCACCTATGCAAGATGAGTTGGACGCACTAATGCACCATCAATTCTGCACCCTGGCATACTCCCTTTGCACCACCCCCTTATCAATTTAAACCGAATGTGAGATCTGGATTTCCATCAATATTAACTCGAGTGATATAAGTTATGGGGCAAGTGACTGTTCTCTCATCCCATCTGAGTGCTAGTGAGTTGAGTGACTCTCCTTCGTCAATGACACCTCCCCCGATGGACTTCATCAACCACCTACCTCCCTAGGTGCTACTATATGGTCCCTTCCATGCTGGATGAATGCTAGAGTGAGCCATGGTACCTCCTGCAGCCGACTCCAACCCTTCTGTAGCAGTGACTGTTCCTTCGACCATATACAAAACGGGCCGAGTGTACCTAACCCTACTTTTCTGTTTGCAAGTGTATCTGATGTCTTAAGTGTGGGGACGCCAGCGTCCAATCGATTGACAAGTCTGTGGCCGTGTCGATTAATCTACTTTGTCTGTTAAGGTTTTAAGTGTGGGGACACGTCCCTACGCGTTTGATGTGCATACCCCCTATATATGCCTCAAGTTGCTCATACATGTATGCCATGATCTCTTTCTGTCCTCATGGGATCCCTTTCCCACCCACCCGTCTAACTTTCCTCCACCCTTTGGGCCCTTCCTTTCTTATTTCCCTTTCTCCCTTGATTTGACGTTTTGCATGTGAACGCATCCTATGTTCACTGAAATCTAAATTCAACCTTACAGCCCTGTTTCTCCCCTCGAACTGCCCATTTTTCTTTTTTACCAACCCTTGTTCCGACCGATGGTTCTTGAGTTATTAATTTTTGAAGCATTTTCTGTACATTGGGCGCTTTTCCATGTGAACGTGCCTTTTTTGCTTTCGAACTGTGATTCAACATAACGGCCCTAACAACCACCTTCCCCTTGATATTTTTTGTTTTTATTCTGTGTCCTTCAGATGCACGGTTGGTCCGATATTAATTTTTGCAAATCTTCGGGTCCTTTTCATATATATTTTTAATATTTTTCCATGTGAACCTGCCCTACTCTTTTCGGAATTCCATTCTGATTGGCTCCCCTTGTCCGATCACCCTCCTGCACAATTTTTCTTTTTTCCATGTCTTGTTTTGCCATCTGGATTTTTTGTTATTAATTTTCATTGGTGTTTTTTCGCACCATTTTCTTGTTTCTTCCATGTGAATGCCTTCTAACCACATCCAAACTAAGATTTGATGTGATAGCCCTAATGTCTATATTTTTATAGACATTTTCCCTTTTTCTTGTCCTCTATTTCGGTGCACAGATCATTCCATATTAATTTCTGAATCCCTTTTCGGGTACGATTTTTGGGTTTTTCCCATGTGAATACGCCCTCTCTCTATCGAAACCATGTGTTGACATGATAGCTTTGTCGGGCACATTATTTGGCACATTTTTTCTT
Organism: Lygodium microphyllum; assembly: GCF_053477565.2. Classification (NCBI taxonomy): domain Eukaryota; kingdom Viridiplantae; phylum Streptophyta; class Polypodiopsida; order Schizaeales; family Lygodiaceae; genus Lygodium; species Lygodium microphyllum. The sequence goes on from NC_141137.1 coordinate 154,023,231, forward strand.
CTTTTCGCCCTGCGTTCTAGGGAGTAAATTTTTCCATATTAATCCTTGTATGTATTTTTGGAGCTGTTTTTCGTGTTTTTTCCATGTGAACACCCTAATTTTGCCCCAGAACCTGTGTTGCATTTTTCTATCATCTTCCCCTCGTCTCCTGACATGTTTTCCTTATTACGGTCTTTCGATCCGGTGCATGGTTTGGGTTTGGTTAATTTTTCTTCCTCTCGGCATGTGGCCATGTCTCTCGTTCGCGCGTGAACGCGCATGTTTTTGGTTTTAAGCACCTCAGGACGCTCCCGTGGCCTCTGTGCCTCGCGTGTTGCTGTCCACGCCCTGTCTGATCTCGCCAATGCAAATTTTTTTACTCCCGCCCCATGCATGTGCACGGGACGGGGGTGTGCTCACTTTTTAATGGATTTTGCAAAAAAAAAAAAAAAAACGAAGACACAAAAAATAGAGCGTGAATTTAAAAAAAACAAACAAACAACACAAGACACAACGAAACACACAAACAACCGACCCAACCACAAATAATTAATTTTAAAGAAAAAACAAAAAAACAAAACAAACCACACACACAAAAAACAACACAACAACAATAAACAACCAAAAACAACAACAACAACAACAACAATAATAATAATAATAGATTTTTTTTAAAAACAAAACCAAACACACACTGACAAACAAACAAAATAAGAAAAACAAAGAGAGAGACAAAAAAAAAAGACAAACCAAACAAGTCCACAAAAATAATAATAATAATAATAAAATTAACAAAAATAAAACAAAAAAAACACCCAACAACACCAAAACCGAAATTAAAAATTCAAAAAAAAAACAACATACACAAATTTATTTTTTAAAAAGAAAATTAAACTACCTTACTTGTTCGTCGGCCATACCCTCCACCTTCTCCCTTGCTACTCCCTCCACGTCTCCAGCGCCTTCTCCCTCGCTACTCCCTCCACGTCTCTAACGCCAGCCTTCACCACCCCTCCTCCTCGCCATCATTGCCTCCCTCCATCCTCCCCTCCCTCCTTCCTTTCTCCCTTGCTATTGCCTCCACCATTGTCCTCCAACCTCCTCTCCCTCCACGCCTTCTCTTCCCCTCCCTTCCACCTCCTCTTCCATCGCCAGCCTCCTCTCCCTCCAGTGCTAGCCTCTGCCACCCCTCCTCCTCACCTCCACCGCCAGCCATCGGGTCCTCCCCCTTCACCGCTAGCGGGCCTCCACTGCCGCCGCCGCCTTCTCCTCCCGCCACCACTCTCTCCGCGGCCTTCTCATCCCCTCCCTCCCTCTTCTCCTCTGCCACACCTCCTCTTCCTCTTCCTTCCTTCTCCTAACCATCCTCTGGTTAGTTCACTAACCTCCTTTACTTAACTAGCCTAATTAACCTAACTAACTTAATTAACTTAGCTAACTTAATTAACTTCGTTCACCTAATTAACCTAACTAACTTAACTTACTTAACTCACCTAATTCACATAACTAACCTAATTAACTTAGCTCATCTAATTAACTTCCCTAACCTAACTTCCTTAGCTTACCTACTGTACTTAGTTAACCTCCCTTACTAGCTCACTAACCTAACCTCAGTTTCCCCCGTTCTAACCCCTTTTCCTACCCCTACCCCACTCCATCTCCGAGCACACATAGTTGTTCACACGCAGCCCCGGTATCTCTTTTGCTTTTCCACAAACCCGAGAAAAATACTTTAAAACACTTAAAAATATTAAAATTTTTATTAAAAATCACTTAAAAAACAAAAAAAATATTGAAATTTTCATTATTCCCAAAAATAAAAATTAAATTTAGAAAAATCACAAAAAATTCCATTAATGTATTTGACTGCTTTTGGAATACCTAAACCAAATGTTTATTTTTTTTCAGTCAATGGTTTTTACTTTTTTATTGAATTCCTTGCATTTGGGACTACTTAGTGCGCCCTTAGTCTCTTGCATACACACATTCTTCAAGCGTCAGATTGAATATCTGGGATTCATCATATCAGCGGAAGGAATCTCAATGGACCCAACAAGTGTCAATCCCATGGCACTTGCAAGGCTTTGTTGTTGAGGGTCTAGTGCTTCAAAGGGTGGTTGTCTAAGTGGATGATGGGGCCTTGTGTTAATTGGTAGTGGTTGTGGAGCTTGGTAATGATTTTGTTGTTGGAGATTGAGGATATGTTGAGTGGATGGTGGGGTTTTCGATGGTGGTGGTGCAGCATCTAGGAGTACTTGAAAAGAGAAGATGTGCTCGATCTAGGGGAAAGATGTGCTCTAGCTCACCGTGTGGTGCAGCATACTTGTGTTGGTGGAATGGGGAGATGGGTCTAGGTCTAGGTGATGTCGCACACTTGAGGACCCCGTGCATGCGAAAGTGAGGTGCGATGGTTGGCGGCTTACTGAGACAAGTCACTAACCGTAGGCGAGTCTTACCTCCCTAGGTATGTCCTGGCCTTGAGGTACCCTAAGCGTGTGTAGTGGGGGATCAAAAAGGGCTAGGGGGTTAGACATGGAGCTGGTCAATCGAGCCCACCAGATGCACCTAACTTGAGAACCCCTAGGTGCAGTGTGACTGTGATCTATGTGCAACAGCTTGCTATGTCTTCGTGTGATTTCTCTTTCAAATTTCATTCTCTTTGTTTTTCTTTTTGTTTTGTACTTTCTTGCCTTTTGTTTCGTTCTTTATCTTTTTTTAAAAAAAATTGTCATGACAAAAGCTAGTCTTCATCATCGGAGTGAGGCTGGTAGAGAAGGAGGATTAATAGATTTGTTAAGAAATTGGTGGCTTTTAGATACCCCTTGATGTCTAGGTGGACTTGAAGGGTGATGGTGGATAGGAATGGATGATTGCAGCAGGTGAAGCAACTATCATTCATATCCTCTAGAAGAGCTAAGTAAAATGAAGGTAGTAGTGCAGCTCGCATCATTATTTGAGCCATTGTGCAACTATCAATAGCATTAGGATCAAAACAAAGGGTTGGAAGGCCGCGCTCGTGCGGAGTGGGGTCTTGCCTAAGGAGTATCCTAAGAAACCTAAGGTAATTACAAGTGGTAATAAAGGTGGGGTCAGGGCACGAAGAGAATGCGTTGATGAAGTGGACCATGGTATCATACAAATTTTTTTATGTGAAAATAGGGGCATCTTCATATGTGTTTCAATGTAGATTATAGATTATTAGGAAGTCATAGTGGCCGTGGACACTGGAGTCAAAATCCACTCCTACCCTTTGAGGGTATGGCATGAATGTTGGGTTGTTTTGCTCGAAGGGTTGAATGTTGCAAAATGTCATCCAAGTGTCTATGTTGACATTGCATATCTGCCTTCTCTATGTAGGTTGGCATTCATAACTAGGCATAGACCTCAACACTTGAAAAACTTTGTTTTGCCAAAATTCAGCATCTTCAACGCCCGATAGAGTGGGGTTTTGTTCTCTCTCATTCGGCCACTTCTCCCCAAGCCTACCTCTGATATTAATCACCTCCTCCACCATCTTGATGGGAAAAATTCTACGGAGGGTGGTGGGGAATTGAATATTAAAATTGAAGGTGTTCTTGGCCATTTCTTGCCTCTCCCAGATCACAAGGTCGACATGGAAGCTTGCTAGGGATTTGCTAGGGATTCGTTCTTACATGGTGGGATAGGTGCCGGTGGTGTCATTATTCCTCTGGCATTCCATCTTCTTCTTGTTGCCTCCACCATTTGTTTTCTCATTTCTCTCAGTGCTGCCTTTCTCTTTGCGGAGGTATCTACTTGTCTCTGCTCATGTGGTTGTAGGAAAGGAGGTGGTGGGACAAGCTCTTCCTCCTGCAGTCCCATTTCAAGGTTTATTTCCGCCTCCTCCTTCTGCCTTGGCTCTTGTTGTGCCCCTTTTGTGAATCCAAGTGCATCATATTCTTATGGGGTTAGGCCTGTTAGCAGAGCAGGAGATAGTGGCACTACTCTTCAAGGCTAAGGCCAACTCCCATGAGTTGTGGTGGCATTTGTAGGCTTGATCTCAGGGCCTTGTATGCCATTCCTAGCTTCTTCTTGATGGCTTCTATGGATTCTCCTTCCTCTAATTGTGTAACATCTAGTAAGGTATTCAGGAATGCATGTTGCTGAGTTTGAAAGCCCACTTCAGCAGCCTTTGCTCTGCTTTCAATGAGTACTTTGTCTTTCTCCACTTGAGCCAGCCAAACAATGCACCAATGTTTTCACCCTCCTTTTGTTGTAGGTTTCCCACTCTTCTGCTCTCTTCATCATCTCCCCAAAGATCTCCCCTGCCTCTGTGTTAAGGCTATTATTGTCGATTCCTGTTCTTTCCACTTTTGAGTCATCACCTCCTTCTCCTTTTGCAGGTGCTTGATCTCTCTCTCCAACCTCTCGTGATCATCTATCTCTAGGAACACCCTTATTACTAGGTCTTTGACCTCTCCATGATGCTCTTCATGTTCTTGCTCTCTTTCTGCTTCTCTTGTAGTGAGCTCATCTATGCCTAGTTTGACTCTCTTTAGCTGAGCATCGAGGTTCTCATGCTGTATTATTAAGAGTTTATATTCTCATTGTAGTCCAACCAACTCCTGGTTCTCATCTTCGAGTTATTGTCTCTAGGTTTTCTCCTTTTCTTCCTTGGTATTGAGTTTTGCTTTTAGCTTGTTAATTTCTTTTTGGTACATGGCCACCTGTTGGGTTTTTTCTAGCTAGAAGGCTGCCACTAACTCTTTCTCAGCTTCCAAGTCAGGCACCGCTATTCTCTTTTTCTCCTTGGCTTTCTCTAGCTAAGAGAGTAGCTCTGCAACATAGTCATTGTAGTTAGTGGGTGGCGTCATAGTTGTGGGGATGGGAGTTGTGGAATTTCCCACCGGTCTGCTTCCAAGGGTCAAGGCAAGACCCTACAGTTGGGGTTTCCATACTCTTTTCTTGAGCCAGTTCCTTATTAACAAAATACTACACCCAAGCCATAAGATTATTGGCAACCACCATGGCCTGGGTGCCATGGGTGGGCGTTGTTTTTGTGGGGGTAAGTACCATGAGGGCAAAAATGGGGTGGATGGGGCTTTTCCCTTGCCCTCGTGTGCTACGGTTGGTGTGCCTTCAGGTACTTGTGTGCTTGAACTTGGGCCCTCATCTCTCCTCAAGCTCAAGGTGTCCATCTCGCCTTGTTCACCTTGTTGCACCATTGACCTAGGTTTGGCCAGATCAATGTATTTCTCTTCTTCCTCAACTCCTCCTCCTTTTCAGTGGCCTTTCTCTACCTCGGCTCTTTTTTACTCTACCTCTAGCCTCTCAAACTATTCTCTCTCTTTCTTCCTCCTTTCCTTCGCCTCTTTCTTGGACTCTTTCTTGGCTTTTTGCAAATCCGCTTTCTCCTTTTTCTTTCTTTCTTCCTTCTACTTTTCCTGTGTCGTCTTCTTCTTAGGCTTCTCTAATTTCCTTCTACTGGACTAAGCTTCTTGCTCTCCCTCCTCTTCACTAAATGTCCTCTCACTTGATTTTTCTTTGTCATGATGAGGAGGTGCCCTGTCGGGTGTTTCACCTACTTCCTCCTCTCCATCATGTGCCTCCTTTATCAATTCCTGGATAAGATCGATTAAGATTCCTCCATACCCAATGAATGCAACTTTGGATGAAGGCTTCTTTCTCTTGTCTTCTTTTGACACTAGGGACTCTCCACCCGCCGGTTTGCTTCCAAGGGCTAGTGCTTTAGTGGATTGATCAATAATTTTCCACACAAAGCCATTCCAATCCACCTCATCCAGTGAGTGAGCTGCTACACTCTCCAACATGGGCACACTGACCCTCTGCATGAGTGAGTTGTACCTTTGGTTGGAGAGGAGGGAGTGGATCACCTTGGCTTGCAATTTGACTTTCGAGTTGGGGATGTCTTGAATGCTTATGCCATTGTTATCAATATGTTCTCCTTTTTCACCCTCAGCATGGCATAAACATATCTCTTTTGCCTCTTTTCCACCTTCAGTTCCAATCCCAATGCCTTCTCTACCAAGGCCTTACTGAGCGGGACCTACACTTGCTTGGTTCCTTCTCTGCTCCCCACAGTTACTGTCCCACACTCCTTGTCAGGGTCGTACGTCCTTAAGAACTCCACACTTTTAGTGTGTTCAAGTTCTTGTTCAAACTTATTGATGTACTTGGTGAGGTTGCATTGTTCTACAATCCTCCTGACAACCTCAACCTCTTCAATGTTGTGAATGCTCCTGAATTTGAGCTGGTTGTAGGCCTGGTTTTCAAGGGAGAGGCCGTACTTTGCTCTTTTCTCTTCCATGAAGGGAAGGTGATGACCTTGGTCTTGTTGTGACATCTTCAGCTCCTATCACGAACCATGGTGTACCATTAGTGCTTTCCAAAATAGTTACTTGCTGAAAGAAAAGATTTCATGTTTTTTGAATTGAAACATTTTTAGTATAGAAATAGACTTTCCCTTCAAGCTTTATTCAAAATTTTGTGACATTTTCCTCAATCGCTACTTAATGTTTTCCTTCCTTTTCTGTTCTTAGATGTGGATTGAGCTTTTTAAGGTACGTTTTTCCTTTTCTTGTTTCCTTATGTGTTTGATTTGATTTTGATTCACCATACCCCTTTACTCCCTCCTCCTCGGAATTGAGAAGGATCCTTTCTAGGATTGAAGGTTAGAGGGTAGAGGGCGTTTAGCGCATGGGCATAGTGTTTTACTTTCGCATGAGCTAAGCATAGAAGTTTGGATTATATTCCATATGAGTGTTTCAGTCCATGTCAAAAGGTCAGATGCCTACTTGGGTGATGTAAGTAAGGACATTGAGAAAGAAGTCACCAGAGTCTACGCGACTAGCAATGTGTAGTTCCTCCTCAGTGAGGATGCGATCTAAATAGAGGTGTCCCTGAATGTGTTCTTCCATGGGTTGGTCATGAATGGTCATCAATACCCTATAAGAGGTTGGAGCAACATAAGTTGGGTCATACTCAGATGTTTTGATTGCACGTCATTGCTCGACATTTGCCATGAACTAACATCCTTCAAGCTCCCATTGAAGGCAAAGAGTATACCATTTCCTCAAGAAAGGGGAGTCGCTGGCAACACGCTATTTCAAGTTCTCTATCTCTTGATCGTTGGCATAAGCTGTGTGCTTGTCCTATGAGGTGATGAGGCATTGTTTATGTGCTTGTTCATGGGAAACATCAGTGGCAATCAGCTCCTCAGCTGCTTGAAAGGCTTGATAAACACAAATTCCAATTCTTTCCAAGAACAGGGGAGTGTCTGTACTTCCATCATTATAGGCTCATCCAATAGTCCCAAGTCTAAGCGGTCATATCTTTTAGTGAGCGACATGAAGGTGGCATCTAAGCATTTAAGAAAGGAAACCAAGTCATCCCCCGTGTTCTTACCAAAGTCTATGGCCAAGGTTAGAATTGATCTTCACTCATAAGAAGGTTGAAGGCTGGCGAGGGGTTGGGGTTTGATAGAACTAGAGAGTTCAACAACTGATGGTAGCTTCTTTGGTTTTTGCTGAGCTTGCGGTTGGGCCTTTTGTACAATAGGCTAGGTTGTGGCTATGGATGATGCATTGCAGCACTCGGGTGACGTTTCATTAGCTATAATACTAGTCATGGTAGGAGTATGAGTAGTAGGCTATGGTTTGGGTTGATAAACTCGCTTGCTTTTCACTGGTCTCAGTGTTGGTGATTCTGAAGGCTTTGAATCCAAAGGCTTTTGTGGCCTTGGCCTTGGATGTTGGCCTTGGCTGTGTCATGTAGGCTTGTGTGGTCAAGCTTGAGGGTGGTGTTCGATTAGTGCATTTGGCCATTTTGGCCTTAGGAATCCATATCCAGGTATTACCCTCGTAATAGCCTTGTGCTTGTGCGGCTTAACCGTACGTCGATGTCTATAGTTGTGGATCCCCACGAGGAACACCAAGGAAAAGGGGTTTCTACTGCAATAAAATCTATCTTGTAACATCAACAAGCTTTTGTTTCATTCTTTAGAGAACCATAAGAAGGAAAAGAACAAATCTTCATGTAGCATCATAGTAGATATCTCCCATGGATTTGATAGAATCAACCATAATCTTCAACATCTTCATAAAATTCATCATAATAAACAAGAACACAAAAGAATACACCATTTTTTAATGGAAATAATCACATCGTATTCATTTTCATTGTCTTCATAGTTCTCTCTCTATCTCTCATAATAGATACATTGTTTTTAGGCATAGAACTGAGTTTCTCTCACTTCTCTCTCTCACATACTCTTACTCTCCCAATAATACATCATAGTCTCACTATAATATTGAAGAATGGCACTCAATTCTCCTCTCGTGGTCATGGATACACCTCCCAAAAGGTATGTCATATGCGAAGAGGTAGCACTAGAGACATCATAATGTCCTATGAGATCTGGCTTCTGTCACTATTCTTCTATAACCTTCTGTGAATCTTCATGAGCTACTTCTTCACTTCAATTAGCTTGAATAGAGCTTCCATTCATCCTTTCTTTTAAAAAAAACACTTCCCAAAACATCCATACATCCAACATAACACTCAAGAGAAACGAACAGAACAGACCACAGAGCAACAAAAATACAGAACAACAAAACCACAGAACCTTACAGAAGATCAATAGAGACCATAAAAACTATAAAAACCAAACAAAAAAAATTCAATCTTTCATAAACCTTTTAACACAACCTCAACCATCTCTCAAAACATTCACTCGACCATCTCAACTACCAAAACAAAAACAAAACATAAGAAAATCAGACCTTACAGAACTAAACAGAAAAAATTACAGAACCCTACAGAACAAAATATCCTCATCAAAAACCATCATAAACCCTTCAAACATACTCAAACCATTCCAAACAAATTCAAAACATCTTCAAATTCAAACAATCCATCACAAAAAATAACCATTCAGCAACAAAAACAACAAAAAATTAGCAAAAAAACATATCATTTCAACACTCAACATATCCCCACAATTAGAAAGGAAACGTCCTCGCGACCTTAGAAAAAAAATGAATAAAAGCTCTAATATCTGCTTAAAAAAATCTTCAATCCAGCTCAAATCACGAGCTACTATCACGACCCCAATATATCAGCTTCATAGAACCTGTATCTAAAACACATATGAAAGGAAAACCAATAACACCAAAAACCATTCAAATACCATAAAACCAAAATAACTCAAACTATTAAAGGATATAAGAGTTCAGCATCCAAATTCTCACTGCAACTATGTTATAACCATCATCAGCAATCTTCAGAGCTTCATCTTCATCAGCTCCTCACAATATAAAAAACAAACAAAACCCAACACAAAAAATACCCATATACAAATATAGTCTGAATGGCACAAATCCCAAGAAAACTGGAGAGAAAGAAGAAGTTTCCATTAAGAAAGAGAGGATACAATCATGAAAACCCGCCTACTAAGTAGGATGAAGGTATTTCTTCTTAAATTGCATACTAAATTTAAGATGGTCTAAGGCTTTGTTCTCATCTACAAAGTACTAAGGTACATTTTGGAGGAACTGTAGACAACACATCATTTCTAGTAAAATTATGAACGTAGTAGGAAAGGCCTATGCAAAGTAATACAGAGCATCCATGTGAGCAACATCTACATCCTCATTTGGATTAATCAACAACTGTGGGATACTCTTTCGAGTATTCAAATCGGACTACTGATGCATGAAAGCAAGATACCAGCAAAAATGAGCCGCAATGCGAACAGTGGTATCCCTAGAAGTAACATGTACTCTAGAAAAATGGAGGTAAGAGTTTGAACATGCTGCAGAGGTATCCCAGGATCCTGGAATAAAAGGCCAGTTAAACATCGGTCCTGTCACAGAATAATGTAGTGTCCATTGTCATCGATGAAGTATGTCACTATCATACCCTGGTGTATCTAGCACTGTCTAAAGAGAAAGGTTAATGTAATCGGATGGAGAGGGCAATGGAATAAAAGGGGAACATTGTAATGGAGGATAGGATAGATCATAAAAGGAAGGTAAAGGAAGGGATAAAGAAGGTGGAAAAGACAGAGAATACATCAAATAGGTATGAAGGGATTCTGTTGGAAAAACAGAAGGAATAAGAGGAACGGTAGGTGGAGGTTCAAAAGGAGTAGGAGATAATGTAGGATCAGTAAATAATGAAAGGACATGTAGTAAAAATAGGAATATGAGGAAATCCTGAAGGGGTAAAGGATAAGAGAGGAATGGTGTCAGGACTAGATGAAAGAAGAGAAACACAAAGAGGGAAACGATAAGACATGAGGGAATAGGAAAGAAGATCTAAGGGATAAATATAACAATGAAAATTAAGGCCTTGAAAAAAGGACTCAGTAAATAACCTGTGATCAACAATAAAGCTCAATAACTAAAATTGTAGAGGCTAGATATCAAATTTATGAAAAACATTTCTGAGTCGACGAGGCTCCAAAGCAACATCCTCCAAAGGTGGATGCCAAGCATGTCCCTTGCAGCAAAATGTCAGCTTGATAGATTCATAAACTCTCTACTAGCAGAAGCTCAACTTAGTGCACATACATCACTGCCTATAAGATGACATCTCCCACATAAACATTCAAATCTTCTTCATCAGAGATCTGCAAATGGCCTATAAGATACATGAAATATAGTAACTGGACCTCCTGGGAAATCAACTCATCCACAAAGTGATAAAAAACAGCTCTCAAGAGATCCACAGGCCAGAGACTTGACCATCCATCCTCTGGAGGCCAGAGATTTTGACCATCCATCCTCTGGAGGCTCCAAATCCACATTGCTTAAGGATATATATAAAGCAAATCTCTGCTGGTTATACTTCACCTAAAAGGAAGGAGGAGGTAACACCAATTCAGTATAATGGACAAAATCATTCTACATGCAATCCATACACCGCTAAAGGCATTCAACCTTAGTTGAGAACCCATCACATAGTTTAGCTTTTTTTGCAACTGATCAAGCTCCTATTTGGAAGACAAGGAAAGAAGAAGATATAGGAGTGGGAGAAGAAACGAAAAGAGTAGCCACTCTTTGGTTAAGTTCTTCAATAATTTTCTTTTGGGACTCTATAGTTTCCTGAGAGTGCTACAACTATTCCTCACTAGTAGCAAGTTTACTAGCCAAAGTGGCCATTTCCTCAAGGGAAGAATTATTCTCAATCATCAGAGATGTATTATCCGCCTCCAATTTAGCGATCTTAGATTCTAGCTCTTGAATAGTTACCTTCTGTGAATCCATTAAGGCTATGGTAGTAGTCATTTGGTTATGGATATCACTGAGTGTAGCCCTTTCGGAAGATAGATCCTCTAGTGCCTTACTCAACTGACTGGTTAAGGAATCCACCTTGTCTTGCATGGAAGTGTAAACACTTTTGTACAGTGTTTGAAGACAAGAAGTGAGGGAGGTTTCTAGAGTAGACTGGACATTTGAAACCATCTATGGAAGCATGGGTCCAGATAATATGGTTTGTAAAGATGAAGGAATCTACAAATCTAACAGTCCTTCCTTTTGGGCTGCAAATAGATTGGTAAAGGAGAGGAATGAAGGAAGGGCATTGCCAGAAACAACAGGAGTAAATGTTTGTACCAGGGAATCTAGTACCAGAGGATTGGAAGGACCCTTCATGCGAAGGCGTTTCTTGTGAGAAAACACAACAGGGAACTCTTCATCTTCTGAATTAGGTTGAATAGGCCTAGGAGAAGGAAATGAAAATGTAGGTTGCATTGGTAAAGGAGCAAGATCGGGCATTGGAACACCACCAAGAGGAGGTGCAAAAGTGAGAATTCTCTATAATAAGGCACCATAGAAGACATTACTATTTTGACCCTTCCGTACTCACTGGAAATGTTGATCCATCTTGGATAATAGGAAGCCTGTCCAATTGAACTTAGCACCCTCTAGAATCTTCACAGAAGCTGTGAACAGTTCTTTGGACAAATACTTGGATACAGACTTGCTCGACATAAATCAGTCCTGGAGGAACTGACATAGCTACTTCCATATGGGAGAAGAGCTATGGGCAACAGATTCCCCTGAACTATTAATGAGCTGGTTAATGGGCAAGGGGGTAGAAGTTTTCTTCTTCATCAGTGTAACAATCTCTTCAGCAGTGAGTAACTGGTTACCGCTAGATACAAATGAAGCATAAATGGGCAAGCACAGTGCTTCACTGATATTAGCTACAGATAAACAGAAGGTGCAGTTATAAACCAGACCAGACTGGTTTTTGTAAGAAGCCAAGAAGGAGTAACAAAGTTTCTCATCCACAGACGGCAATGTGAGGGCAACAAATGGGCGGAGGCCTACATGTTGGATGCAATCTACCTCTAAAAGGAGGGAATAATCATGGACTGTGAGGGGAACATGCTGTACCACAATCGGAGGGGTAGAAGTAGGTGCCATTCATACTATAGCAAAAAACCCACACACACAAATCCATGAAGACAAAGAGAAAACCTGACAATGTGTGGGTGGACACTCGCAAGGTCTGAAACCACGTCCTCCAAAATGGAATACGCAATCCACACAAATCCACAAAAACGAGCAAAAGGTCGACTAACAATAGCCGTCCTGCTAGATTTTTAAAAAAATGGAAACTAACTAACACCTTGACTAAACAAAAACAATGATACACATGACCAAAATAAAGGAGAAGATGTGGATTGAAATTTTAGTGGGATATTTTGATTGGTGTGGTTTTCTTGTTTTTATTTTGTGTTATTTTTTATAGTTTTTTTATATTTTGTTTTTTTGTTTGTTTTTGTTGTTTTAAAAAAATAGTAAATGAAAAGAAGGGTTTGTTTCTGTTTGTTTCGTTGGTTTGGTTTGTGTTGTTTGTTTTTTGTGTTGTTTTTGTTTTTGTTTTTTTTTCAAAGAATAACCAAGAAACCAAGTTGTCCCACCATAAGGGTTGAAAACCATTTTGTTTCAATGTGATGGAAATGTTTTTATCATGTTTGGGAGTTTCAAAGGATGTGTTTATGATAATTACATTGTCATAAGATTTTTCCAAAAAACAAATATTTTCCAAAAAAATATTCTAATACTTTTTTACTCCAAAAAAATATCCAAAATGGGAAAGAAAGTGAATGTAAATTTCTAGAATTTTTGGAACATTTTCCTTGATTTTTAGATATTTTTCTGAATTTTTTATCAATTTCCATCATTTTGTGAATAATTGTGGTGGAGGAGGAGAAGGCGGGGGGTGGGCGGCCAAAGGACAGGAGGACGAAGGGGGGCGGGCGGCCGAAGGAAAGGAGGCGGCGGACATAGGAGGAAGGGGAGAAGCAGGAGGTGGAGGTGGACGAAGACGAGGGGGGTCGGGCGGCAGAAGAGGATGGGGCGGCAGCATCGAGCATAGGGCAGGAGATGGTGGGCGACTCCACAGCACGGCGATGGGTGGCTCCAACTGTAGTGGCACGACGACAGGGCGACATGCGTAGGAGGAAGGGGAGAAGGAGGAGAGGGGAGGTGGAGGAGAAAGAAGAAGAAGAAGAAGAAGAAGAAGAAGAAGAAGAAGAAGAAGAAGAAGGAGAGGAGGAGGAGAAAGAAGGTGAATGGTTGGCTGCATGGGGGGGCAGTTGGGTTTTTTTAAAAAAAATTTGTGTTTGTGTGTTTTTTTGTTTTGGTGGTTGTTTTTTTTTTTGTGAAGGATAATGAATTTGCTTAAAAATGACTTTTTTTTTTCTTTGTTTGTTTGTTTGTTTGGTTTTTTTTAAATGTTTTTGTGTGTGTTGGCTTTTTTCTTTGTTTATTTTTTGTTTTTTGTTTTTAACTTTGGTTTTTTTTAAAATGATTTGTGTGTTTTGGTTGTGAAATTAAAACAATGATTGGTTTGGGGGGGAGGGGGGTGGGGGGGAAGATTTAATAGAAAAAAGGGATTGAACATGATCGGGATGCCAGTACGAAAGGATGCGAAGGCGACGGGGCATCTCCAGGCGCGTCAATTCAAAAACGCGCGCGTTCACGCGCGAGGTGAGGCACGCGGGAACACGGCAAAACAAAGAAAAATTAATAACTCGCAAATTATTCATCAGAACGCAATTTTGTAAAAAGAAAAAATGTGCCAGACGACGAAGAGAAAATGATGGAAAAGTACGACAGGAGGGCCGGGGCAAAAGCAGGGTGCGCTCATGGGAAAAAGAAGAAAAACGGCTCTGAAAACACATTCGGGGATTAATTTCAAAAAATCCGCTTCTCAGAATGAAGTGAAAGAAGAAGGAAAAATGTGTAGAAGAATGGGCGCAACTAGCTTATCACATCAAAACACAGTTCCGACTGAGATAGGATGCATTCACATGGAAAAAACCCAAAAATCATACCCAAAATTGGACTCGAAAATTAGTACGGAAAGAACCATGTGGCGGAATGATGGGCAGCAAAAAGGAAAAATTTCCAAGGGAAAGGGATTCACATGTTTGTTACATCAACACATAGTTCTAGGGAAATTAGGAGGGGTTCACATGCAAAAAATACAAAAAGACAGTCAAAAACTCATATCCGGCAGTCGAAATTGGGGGGAGAAAAAAGGAAAAAGGTGGGGAAAGATTGGCTGGGCACTGGTGTCAAATTAAACTGGAAGTCCGGTGCAAACAGGGCATATGCACATGGAAAAAATGTGAAAATGATGCATGAAAATGTCCCAAAAACTCGCAAAAATTAATATCGAATCAATCGTGCATCGGAATGACACGGAGTAAAAACAAAAAAGTCAAGGGGGAAGGTGTTTGTTAGGGTGGTAATGTTCAATCACGGTTTCAAAGCAATAAAGATGAGTTCACATGGGAAATCGTCAAATTTATGCAAAATACGTCAAAAATTAATATCTCAAGAATTGTGTGTCGAAACAGGGGTTGGTAATAAGGAAAAATGGGTAGTTCAAAGGGATGAACAGGGTTGTCAAGTTGGATTTGGATTCCGGTGAACATAGGATGCATTCACATGCAAAACGTCAAAACAAGGGATAAAGGGAAATAGTGAAGGAACGGCCCCAAGGGGGGGTAAAGTTAGACGGGTGGGTGGGAAAGTGACCCCATGAGGGTAAAAATAGGTTATGGCATACATGCATGATCAACTTGAGGCATATGTAGGGGGTATGCACCATAGACGCGCAGGAACACGTCCCCACACTTAAAACCTTAATGGACAAAGTAAAATGTGTCAAGATAACCTAAGACTCGTCAACCAACTGGACTCTAGCGTCCCCACACTTAAAACATTACATAC
This sequence comes from Lygodium microphyllum, assembly GCF_053477565.2. Taxonomy (NCBI): domain Eukaryota; kingdom Viridiplantae; phylum Streptophyta; class Polypodiopsida; order Schizaeales; family Lygodiaceae; genus Lygodium; species Lygodium microphyllum. The sequence goes on from NC_141137.1 coordinate 154,038,443, forward strand.
ACATGCAATCATAAAGATAGGGTTAGAAAATCTTGGCACGTTTCACCGAGCATTGCAGTTGATGGTTAATGTTACGTCCTGTGTCGTAGTTGGCTCTACAGGAGGTACCAAGGTATCTTCACAACATACATCCAATGCGGTAGGGACCACACAACAATACCCAGGGAGGTAGCTAATTGATAAAGCTCGTTCGGTAGGTGTCATGGATGAAGGATAGTCTCTCAACTCACAACACTCAAATGGGAATGAACAAACAGCCACTCGCCCCATTACTAACATCACTTGAGATAGTATTGATGGTAACCCAGATCTCGCACCTAGTTTAGAAATCAATAAGGAGAATGGTGTAGAGGGAGTATGCCAAGGTGCACAGTTGATGGTGCATTAGTGCATCCAACCTTGTTTGGCATAGGTACAAGTAGGGAGACCTGGGAGCCTTGTAGTGTAGTGTACAAAATAGGATGACGTGTCATGTGATGGTGGCAGAGACCCATCCCGTGTATGCATAGGAAAATGGAAACGTACCTGAATCCACGTGTCATAACATAACTCAAACAACCCTCAAATTGATTGAGGAGAAACACCAGTCACACTCAGCCCACCCTCTGTCTCACACTTTGTGGAAAGATACAGAGGGCAGCCCATTCATGAAACCCATTGATGTAATCCTTGCATTCACTTGTGCAGAGGTTGTATGCCTTGTGCACATTTGATGGTGCAACAACGCATCTTGCCCTATACCGACATACAGTGCAAGTGTCAAGATTGTGGGAGAGAAGGAAGGAGTCTCACTTATAGCTTTCTCACTTACACAATGGGGGAATACACACAAAGATGGAGGCTGAAAAGAACTCTAGTACAAAGAAATAGAAGAACCCTATATATGGGTCTCAAACCAAACTCAAGTAACTAAGGTGGCATACTAACTGAGCCACGAACTAGAGTAGATAAGGATAGCTGTCATTTAGCTATTATTCATGGGCGGTGTACCAACCGCATTTGCAGCTAATAAGTCGGTGACATAAATGCACAACGGTCACCCTGGCATATCACGAGTGGAGCTCGATATCTCAACACTCCCCCTTGAGCTCAATCTCAATTCCTGCACACCAAGCAGGTCTCTGAACTTGCACAACTTCTCTGCGCCCAATGCCTTCGTGAATATGTCAGCTACCTGATCCTCTGTGCTGACATAAACTAGATCAATAAGACCTAATAAAACCCTCTCCCGCACATAGTGATAATGCACCTCAATGTGCTTTGTTCTAGCATGATAGATTGGGTTATTTTCCAAGTGTATACTACTCATGTTGTTACAATAAATGACAACTGGCCCATCTGTAGGCTGATGCATATCATAAAGTAGCTTATGCAACCAAGCTACCTCACATGCAGCCATTGCTGCACCCCTGTACTCAGCCTCTGTACTCGACAAGGCAACTATAGGCTGTTTCTTGTTGCTCCAAGTGGCTGCAGCACTCCCAAAAGATAACACATATCCACTGGTAGATCGTCTATCAGAAATACTACCAGCCCAATCAGCATCAGTGTATCCATGCAACTGTATCTAAACCCCAGTCTCATAAAATAGTTCATACTGCAATGTGGACTTCACATACCTGAGTATGCGTCTAGCCACATCCAAATGCGGTTTCCTTGGAGCCTGCATAAACTGACTTACCAATCCAACAGCATAGCTCAAATCTGGCCTGGTAATAGTCATATAAATCAAACTTCCTACTATGCGTCTGTACATAGTAGGGTCTTCAAGAAGCTCACCTGCATCTGTGCTCAACTTCACATTCTGCTCCAAAGGAACTGAAATAGGCTTACAGCCTATCATCCCATATTTGGACAGCATGTCCAATCCATACTGCCTTTGCAAGAGCCGTATCCCACTTGGTGATCTAATCACCTCAATGCCCAAGAAATAACGTAGCTCTCCCAAATCCTTCATCTCAAACTTTTGCTTCAATAGCATTTTCACATGAAGGATATCTTCATCACTATCACCTATGATAATCAAATCATCAACATAAATGACAAGTAGCATAATACCTTTCTCTGTTTTTCTCACATAAAGTGAGAAATCTGCCTTGGAAATCTGAAAGCCAATAGTGACAAGATACTGTCCTATCTTGTCAGACCATGCTCTAGGTGCTTGCTTCAAGCCATACAAGGCTTTCTTCAACCTGCAAACAAACTCAGGATGAATAGCATGCACATAACCTGGTGGCTGCTCCATATAGACCTCTTCTTGCAAATCACCATGCAAGAAGGCATTCTTTACATCCATCTGATATAAAGACCATCCCTTTGATGCAGCCATAGCAATGACTGCTCTTACGGTTGCCATCCTTGCAAGCGGATTGAATGTTTCTTCATAATCAATGCCATATGTTTGTGCATACCCCTTGACTACTAATCTTGCCTTGTATCTATTCACAGAACCATCTGCATTGTGTTTCACCTTATAAACCCACTTACAACCAATTGCATTCTTATCTTTAGGCAAAGGTACCAATTCCCATGTAGCATTTGCTTCTAAGGCATCCATTTCTTCATCCATGGCTTTCTCCCATTTTTATTTTCCCATGGCTTGCTCAAAAGAAGTGGGTTCTGGTTCTTGTATCACTTTGACCATATAGGCATAGTGAATGGCTGTAAATCCATCATATTTTAGCCTATCCACAGGATACCTAGCTCTGGTAGACCTGCGCAAAGTAGGTTCACTCCCAGGTGCTCTCAAAACATCCCTGGTCTTCCTTACTCCAGGTGTAACAATAGAAGGAATACCCAACTCATCATCAATGCTTTGTTCTGAGCCACTGGATTCACCATCCACATAAGAGTGACCTGTATTCACATCAAACATGGGCTGATCTACCTTCTCTTTTCCTTTTCATGAAACCTGCATACCACTATCTGCATTGTTTTGAGGAGATTCTCTTGATCTCAATCTGCATGTCTATGGCGAAGAATGTGAACCACTGCTAGAGGACACTCCAGGTCCAATAATATTTTGTGACTACTGCTGTGAATTCTGTGCAGCATTACCATTTTGTGCATCTACATCATCAATCACATTTACTAGTTTATACCAGCTACTCATCTCATAAAAAACAACATCTCTGCTCACTGTAAACTTACGAATAGAAGGGTTATAGCATCTATACCCTTTCTGCGCAGAGAGTAACCAATAAAGATGCACTTCTCAGCTTTTGGATCCAACTTGGATCTCAACTCATCTGGCACATGAACATAGGACATACAACCAAAAATTTTCAAATGAGAAATATCTGGTTTCCTACCAGTATACCTCTCCTCTGGAGTCATGCCATGTATTGCTGCAGTGGGAGTCCTGTTCATTATGTAGACTACTGTAGCAATTGCTCAGCCCAATAAAAATCTGGCAGGTCTTTTTCATTGAGCATGGCGCGAGATACCTCTCCAATATGCCTGTTTTTCCTTTCTGCAATTCCATTTTGTTGTGGGATATGACTGCATGAATATTGCTGCTTTATGCCATGCTCTTGCAGGAACCTTGCAAACTCATTTGAGAGGTACTCTCCCCCTCCATTTGACCTTAGGCATTTTATTTGCAGGCCTGTTTCTTTTTCAACCATAGCTTTAAGAGTTTTGAAATGCCCAAATACTTCACTTTTCTTTTTCATAAAATACACCTAAATTTTTCTGCTATAGTCATCAATAAAAGTGACAAAATAATGACAGCCTCCAATAGATGTAGCTTTAGTAGTCCACACATCAGAGTGGATTAATTCCAATGGCTTCTTACTCTCTTGAACATGTCTAGGAAATGGTTTCCTTGCCTGTTTTCCAAATTGACAGGCTTTATATACCTTATGCATTTCTGCAACCTTGAATTTAGGCAATCCTGCAACAATATTTTGGGCCTGCATTGATTTAAGTCGTTGTACATTAACATGACCAATGCGTTTATGCCAAATATCAATATCTGCAACTACATCGGTCCCATGTGCAAACATTGCTACACTCAATTCAGGCATGTCTGCATTCAACATAAACATTCTGCCCTTCTTCTTTCCTTTTGCTATCAAGCGACCTTTATTTTTCATATCCTCAACAAAGCATCCATGGGGATTAAATCTGACCTGCAAGCCCTGCTCAACCATTTGACCAACAGAAACCAGATTCTTAGTGATATTCGGGACATGAAATACATCTGACAGGTATTTCTTTTTCCCATCCTGCATAGACAAATGAATATTTTCAATCTGCACAATAGGATGTGGAGTATCATCACCAGTCTCCACAAATCCTGGTTTTTCTATTTTTCTTGCATCCTACATCCATTCTGCATGACCTGTCATGTGGTTTGATGCACCTGAGTCAACATACCACACATCGTTGCTTTCTTCTACACTTGTCACAAAATTGTTCATGTGCTGCACCATAAACAAATGCTCATTTCTGTCATCACCCTGTCTACTAGAAGATGCATAATTCCCTTGTTGCAATTTTCCATTCATGATGTGATTTTGATTTTTATAGCAGTCTTTAGCCATATGACCCATTTTACCATAGTAGTAGCATTCAACATTGCTGTTTGCATTTTGGCCTCTTTGCCATCCACCACGACCTCTTTGGCTCCCCCTGCCTCTAGAGTTACCACGTCCTCCTCCATAGGACTGGTTTTCTTGAGTTTGTTGCATATTTTGATTTCTACCACGGCCTCCAGATCGGCCTCCTCTACCTCTTCCAGCATTTGAGTAGAAGACAGCTTCTTTTGAAGTTCCTCCTGAAGAAGATGCACCACCATTTCTCTGCTCCTCAGAAATTAGAAGAGCAATCAACTCCTCAAAATCAGGAAATCTTTCACGGACGGAAATGGATGTTTGAAACTGTGCATAATCCTTTCCTAGACCATTCAAGGTCACGAAAACTAAATCATCATCTTCCACTGGTGACCCAATGGAAGCAAGTGCATCTGCAATCTTCTTCACCTTCATGTGGTAGTCATTGATGCTCATACTTTCTCTTTGCACATTGTGTAACTCTTGCTTGAGCTACATTTTCCTGGCTTGCGTATTTGTGCTATACATTTTTGACAAAGTATCCCATGCCTCCTTTGGCGTACTTGCTTCCTGAATATGCACAATCATAGAGTCTTAAATACTGATAGACAGCCAGTACATAACTTTTCTGGCTCTCTCATGCCATCCTTTAAATGCCTGCATTTGTTGTTGATTGGGAACATCAGGAAGAACTGATTCTTCTTCATTTCCTGCAAAGAATTCCCAATATTCTTTTCCCATAAGGAAATTCATCATTCTAAACTTCCATGCTTGGAAGTTATTCTTGTCAAGCTTTTCAGTGACAATCTGTGAAAGAGAATCAGACGCCATTACAGAACACTGCAAAAATTTTTGTCACTACAAAAAACACAGCTTCAGCCTCACAAGGGCAAATCAGCAAAACTAACGAAGTGGTATTTGACCACACAGTCACTTCCTAGTGACGATTTTGCATCAACAGGCAACAAGGATGATTCTGTAACTAGTCTCTGCGCACAGACATACGATGCAATTTCTATGGTAACTTTTCATCGACTTGTAGAACAGTGGTCACGCAGCAAAAAATATGGCCTTTTCTTAAGTGCGTGCGGAAAACTTCCGCCTCCAAAACAGGCTCCGAAATGGCCCCGAATAAAAAAAAACAGGGCAATTAAGGGCTAAATGGGTCTCAAAACAAACTCAACTAACTAAGGTGGCATACTAACTGAGCCACGAACTAGAGTAGATAAGGATAGCTATCATCTAGCTATTATTCATGGGTGGTGTACCAACTGCATTTGCAGCTAATAAGTCGGTAACATAAATGCACAACGGTCACCCTAGCATATCACGAGTGGAGCTCCATATCTCAACACCAAGAAGGAAGCCCAGGGAGCCTTATGGTGCAGTGCACATGAATAAATCGTGTGTTATGCATTGAGAAGCCCATCCCATGCATGCAACACTCCATTCACACATCGCACCTCTCAATTGAATTGAAGAGAAAAGACTGGTCACTCACCCCACCCTCGGTCTCATGCTCACTGATAGATACAGAGAGCAGACCATACTCACATCCCCATCCGGTTACGATGAAAACTCACATCACTTAGGGGATTGTCGATGAAGATCGCTTCGTCTGTTGATGAAGAGGCATTTCCAGGGGGTAGCCAACAAATCAGAACTGTGAATCAGATATAGAACATGTCGTATGCTAGAAGACCTCGGCAGAGAGGCACACGACACAATGCACCAAGGGAGGCGGCTTTGGAACTGGGTTCTAGACATGTCAACTGATGGATCAACTTTCTAGACTGCTGGGTGTTACCACATTTTCCACAGCCAGCTTCTTGCCCAACGGTGTTTGCCACCTTTTCTTGGAATGAGGCCTACTATGATAGGGAATTGCTTCCTTTTCTCCCATAACAGTTTGTTTGTTATTTTTTCCCTTTTTTTTCCTTTTAATAAAGAGTATGGTAGAAATACCTTGTGGCAGGACCATCCACATTACCACTGCTAGATCAGACAAGAGGAGAACAGAGTAAGGATGGGAGATATTTGGGAGGGGCTAGCAGAACGAGACTGCCTCATGAGGAAGATCATAAGGGCTATCGGAAGCACAAGAAGAAGGATAGTGCAACGCCCACAAGGGAAAGGATGCGTCGATTGTGATTGTTAGGATCCCCACGGAGGGAAGTACTTCTTCAAGTGATAGCCATTGATCATAAAGTGATTATCAGAGGCATTAATGGCCTGTACTTGGACAGAGCCATTAGGATTGATGGAAAGTACCTTATAGGGACCCATCCAACATTGTTGAAGTTTGCCAGTAAACTTTCCAAATCGCGAATCATAGGCCAAGAAAAGATCACCTTCTTTGAACTCCTTGTGCTTGATGAAGATCTCATGATAGGCCTTGTGTTGCGCTTGAGTGGTTTCCATGCACTGCAGGACCATCCGCCAAATCTCATCTAAACATTCCAAATGCACTAGGTGACATTGGAGGGACTCATCATCTCTAAGGCATTCTTTAACTGCCACTCGCAAAGAATGCAACTCCAGCTCAACAGAGAAGACGGCTTCTATGCCATACACCAACTAGAAAGGAGTTTGTCCTGTAGCTGCCGTATAAGAGGTTTTGTATGTCCAAAGCACCTCTGTAAGTCGATCATCCCAATTGTGAGGATGTGGAAAATCGTCCTTGTCAGGATCGAGTAGAGGATGTGATTGGTGACTTTGACTTGGCCGTTGGCTTTGGGGTAATAGGAGGTGGACTTGCGATGGCGGATCTTATATAGTTCCGTCAATTCTTCCATGATCTTGTTAAGGAAATGATGCGACCTAAAATGGGCTAGCATTGGCTATGGCACTAGCCGGACCTCATGCATACGACAGACAACCCCACCACATAGCTCGCGGGCCAGGAGCATCTAAAACTCACTTTGCACTAAATGCTTATGACGATTTTCCATTTGTATCCTATATGTAGTCCAACATTCACCTTCCCTTCTCCTTAGAGGGAGATCCCATAACATATAGGCATAATGCATCGCAATACACATATAGGGAAGCACCTCTCGACTAATTGCCATGGCTCCACTGTGACTCTCCTACACCTCGGGGATTGGCCCCAAGATGCATCGCTCCAACATATAAAACATAACGCACAAACTCCACTCTTTCATAATTCAGCATTCCAGGAGATTTTGATTTTCCTCACAAAACTCTCCCCAACGGAAGCACCCGTCTAACCCACAGCTTGGGTTTCCTATCCTCTCAGCATTGGTCAAAGTTTATCAATCAATTGCAATGCATTCCAAGAGATATCACGTGGCATATTTGATGCAAGGTGTATGACGATTGTGCACAACCATTTTATGATTTAAAAAAATATCCATGTTTTGTGAGGTGAGGAAAACATCCCTTTCATGAATTTGAACTAAGTGTTACATGCTGCACTGCTTTAGGGACTAGCACCCGGAACTTCTATGTTACTAGTTGCCTATATTTAATTATAAAACGATCCCTAAATGCTATGCACAAAGAGGGAAATCAAAATTTGTATCTTTTTAGCAAATAGATCGTTGCACAAACTTTATCCCCCCTCACTATTTAGGTGTTGTTGTGGTGCATAGATGTAAATGGTTGTTTTGTATCATTTTTGTATGTCAAAATCAATAAACACGTACTATAACCCAAATGACGAGGCCAAACTTAGGCTTGAACTCATGCTTTAACCTCTCCAAATATTCATGCACATAAATCTTATTTTTTCATATTTTTTGAGCCCGAAAATCCCAATTTCCTCTATTTTTTGCTATTTATTATTCATAGAAAATAGGTATTTTTTGAATTATTTGTGTTGGCTTATCATTTTGATTGAAACTTAACATTTTCTTTGAGTTTATCCCATTTCCACTCCTTTTCCCCAACTCAAAATCGAAAAAAACCATTGATTTCCATTAAAAATGACATTTTGCGAGTTTTAAAGAATTAATAACGGCTCTAAATCATTACGGGTTCTACATTTCTGTAGTTACAGCCCTCAAACATGATGCAAACAAGGTTCAAACAAAAATTCATCGCATATGAACAACATTTGGACCATGAAACAACAAAAACAATCAAATTTCTTTGTAAAATTGGAGCATACAGTGTGTCTTGCGTGTTGCGGGTTTTTTAATAATTATTCAAGGTAGCCTACAGACCAACCAACGACCATTCTTCAGTGCTAAACCTCTTTCCTCAGCCTCCTCTTCATCTTGAAGCAATCCGGATAGGCATCCTTCAGTCCCTCTTCTTCTTGATTTATTGCACATGAATTGCCTCTATGTAGGAGAGAGAGGGAGGAGAGAGAAAGAATGGTTTTTTATCTCCACAACTAGGCAACTAATGGAGGAGCAGAGACCAGTGATGGAGAGCATAGATTGAGTTAGATCATGTATCCGGTCAGTTGGGGGGGTTGTTTACAGCCCCCATCTTCCATCCATCAAGCGTGAAGAAACATGGTGCCTTCTTCTCTCCCTAATCACAAAAAAAAAATGCAACCCTCCCCCCCCCCCCCCACCCCTCCCCCCCCCCCCCCCCCCCATGTTTTTTTTTTGTTGGGCTCCCCAAAGGGTCACACCCTTTGGGCTCTCCTATAGTCCATTCCCACTTGCCATTTTGGCCTTTGGCCTTACGAGCATTCCCTCTTCCACGTCCGGTGTCCGGTTCTTTGTCCGAAAAATCCTGGGCATCCAAAGTCTCCCACTACCGGGCATCTCCTAGGGTCTCATCTGTCATGCTAAAAATTTATGAAAATTCTCCGACCGCCATCTAGTGGCTCTTTTAAGTACTTTCCGGGCATTGCGGCTTAAAATCGTACTGATTGCCACCGTCGCCTTCAACAAAGTCTATTTTTCCCCTGATATTCGTAATTTTTGGCTATTTTTAAGTACTTCTCGGCATAAAAAATAATCTGTTAGGAAATGAGTACCTCTATCACTTTATTACTAGCTCGAGGGGAGTACCAAAACGGGTGATAATATTCTCATACATGAACATGGCTACACTATTACCGTCGTCCTGCTTTAGAGCTTTAACTTCACACCACTTTGTGACATAATCCGTGCATACCAGGATGTATCTATTCTGCTTCCGTTTAGTAGGCGAATCAATGGGACCTAAGAAATCAATCCCCCACTTCTCAAACAGCTTTAGGAAAAGAATAGGTTGCAGTGGCATTGCACTGGTATTGGTGGGTTTCCCCATTCACAGACAAGCATCGCATCTCTTGCAGTAGTCATATGCATCCTTGTGGAGGATCGACCACCAGTATCCCGAGCCTTCCTGCCTGTTCCTTCTCCTCCGAAGTGTCCACCACATGGTTCATCATGCCATGCTTTCAATAATATGCCAATTTCGTCTCCTGCAACACATCTGCACAACATCGTATCTTTGCCTTTCTTATATAGTGCACCGCCTAGCAAGGTGTAGGGGGCTAATTCCAACAGAAGCTTCTTCTTCTCATGGCTTGAGATGCCAGGAGGATACTGTTGAGTTGCTAGGAGGTTGTCTATGTTTGCATACCAGGGAGTAACTATGTCGACTAGAAACAAGGAAGCATCAGGAAGGTCTGGATCATCCTATTCCTCTTTTGCAGTTTGAGGGATCCGTGATAGATTATTCGCTAGAACATGGGAACGGCCAGGTTTAGTGACCACTTCAAAATCAAACTCCTAGAATAGGAGCAACCATCTCATCAGTCGTCCTTTAACATCTGCTTTGTTCATCAGGAAGGATAGGGCTTCATGATCCATGTAGAACTTGAAATGCATTGACAGTAGATAGTGGTGAAACTTCTCCAGTGCAAACACCATTGCTAAGCACTCAAGCTTTATCACTATGTGGTTCCGCTCTCGGTCAGTTACTTTTCAACTTTGCATAATAGATTGGTTGAGCTAATTTAGAGGGGCCCTTTTGACATAGGACAACACCTAGCCCTTCGACTAATGCATCTGTGTGCACATAGAACTCCTTCGTCTCATCAAGAGGCTGCAAGATAGGTGCTTGGATGAGGCACTGTTTTAGGGTATTAAAGGCTTCTTTGCAATCATCAATCCAAAGGAAATCCGTATCTTTCCTTAGGAGCTTGTGCAGAGGGGCTACCTTGGTTGCAAAATGTGCAATAAATCTTTTGTAGTAGCCCACATGGCTAAGAAATCCTCTCAATTGCTTGAGGTTTGTTGGTGCTGTCAAGGTGGCAATATTCTCAATCTTCGTCGGGTCTATTGCAATCCCTTGTCCATAGACAATATGGCCCACAAGAACTCCTGATGAGATGCCAAAGACACAGGGTTGAGAGAGATCCCATACTCTCGACATTTGTCAAAACATTGCTCTAGGTGTCCCCAATGCTCACGGATTAAGCTATAGACACAAAAGTCATCGCGATACACCTCAATGAAATCATGCAGATGGTTTTGGAAGGTAGCCATAATTACTCATTGAAAGGTGGCAGGAGCATTATAGAGCCCAAATGACATCACTATGTAAGCATAGGTTTCCCATTCTATTGTGAAGATTGTTTTGGATTGGTTCTCTTCTGCGATTTGGACTTGGTTATATCTGCTGAATCCATCCAAGAGGGAATAGAGCTCATGGCCTGCCACTGTGTCCAACAGTTGGTTTGTGAAAGGGATAGGGAAATGATCCTTCTTCGTCTTCGAGTTCAGCTTTCTAAAGTCCACACATATTTGAAGTTTCCCATTCTTCTTGGATACAACCACAATGGGTGAAGCCCATTCACTCTTAGCCATGAGATAAATGAACTCTACTTCAAGAAGCTTCAATAATTCAGCCTTTACCAGAGCTGAATAATTACGATTCATATGCCTTTGTCTCTGCCTCCACTTCGCAGATAAATGTCCCACGGATTGCTTCTGGATAGAGGTCTAACTCCTTCAAGGGAGTAGTGTCATCGTCTGATGTTCCACTAGAACCAATGTCCTCCTTCTGAACAGATGAATCATTTGTCTATTGAGATTGCTGAAAGGGTATTAGAGCTTTGTTTTCTTCTGTGTGAGTGGTGATTTCTTCTGGACTTAGGGATTCATCTTCAGAGGATGCATCTAGGAATGTCACATAGCATGGACCTTCTATAAGCCGTGGCTTTGATGGCTCTAGCTTCCATTGACAAGGGGCATCATCATCCTCTTTTCTCCAGAATGAATGGTCAGGGCAACAAGAGCCATTGGTGAACTTAATTTTTATACATTTGATCCATTGCTTATGCAGATTCTGTATACTTTGTGGTCCATTGGTCAACTCAAATGGAACCATGGTCATTCCATCCAACACCCCGAGATCTTCGGCCTCTGAGGTCTTAGTAGGGACATCAACAAGATTGTTCGCTACTATTAGAGGAACTTCTTCATCTACACTTTCATAACCTGCTTCATTTTCTTCCTCATCATTTTCATCCTCTTCCTCTGGAGGCTCTGTGTCTGCTTCTGTAGAGGCTATGTAGGAGAAGAACAGATCATTTTCATCCTCTTCCTCTGGAGGCTCTGTCTCTGCTTCTGTAGAGGCTATGTAGGAGAAGAACAGATCTTCCATCTCTGTGTCTACTTTTGCTTCTGCCTCTGTCTCTGGCTCTATCTCTACTTCTGTCTCTACGATTGCCATGTAACAAGGAGAACAATACATCCATGCTTCTATTTGACTGTCAGAGGTGATTTCAGAAGTCACTTTGAGCTGAGGCAGAAGGTATTCTTCCATGGACAAAGAATTTGCTTCCTTTGGTTGTTGGCTTATAGTGCCCACTGTTAGGGACTGTGCCTTTGTTTGCTTGGAAAAGATCTGTTTGAAAGCCTCTTTTTCTCCTGATGTACCATCTGTTACTTCGTTGGAGGAGTCTATTATGACTTCGATGGATATGGATCCATTGCCTTTTTTTGATCCATACAATTTCAACACCACTTTATTAGGTCCTCTGCCTAGGTTTAGGGTTCCTTTGAACCAATCTGTCGTGGCTCTTGCTTTGAAAAGCCAAGGTCTTTCCGACCATAAGAATTTGGTTTAACCACCAAATATGTCAGCCAATAGTCTCACCTGCAAGGGTTGTTTTTACGTGTAGGAGGATGCCAAACTGTTTAATTCTACTTTGATTTGCCAATCTAATAAGCCACTGTGTTGGTTGAATTCCTTGCAAACCTAGATCCTTCATTGTCACATTCGTCATTATGTTTACTGACAAGCCTCCATCAATCAACGCATCTGAAATAAAGCATCCTTCTATCCATACACTAATCTCTAGAGTTCAAGGATCTAGGAAGGTGTTAGTCACATCCACTTCCTTCATAGGTTCTGAGGCTCTATTGGACTTTGTTGTTGTTGGGGGAGGAATCCTTAAGCCACGTCTTCTTGTCAAGATGCTTTTGAATATTTTTCGACAACTGGGAGATAGCATCAGCAACTGTCAGAAAGTTACGTTTGGTTTAAAGGTATCTAGGTATTTGACCAAGTCATAATCTTTGATAGGATCCACAGGCTTTTCCAATGGACTGGGAAATGGGGCCATGCCCACTTTTATCTTCCCTTTTTCTTCTAGGGGTGACAACATATGCACTTTGTCTCCATTAGGAGGGACTTTTGTATCCTCTATTTCCTGGACCTCTGGTCTTGTCTTTGTAACTGTCTCTGTAGCTCTTAGTGTGGCTCTGTGGTGCTCTATACTTCCTTATTTTGGATTGCATTGTTCTATTTTTCCCAAGGGAGGTTGAACTTCACAGTCTTGGCAGAAGAAATGTTCTCCTTTGGAACTATGAGTTCTCCTTTCTTTGCTCGCGTTATTGTGGCCACTTCCAATTCCACCAAATTGAAAGCAAGTTCTTGGGTCTTCTGTTGGGTATCAAAAGTAGATTTGACAGGGGTTGGACTTGGACAATCATTTGTAGTATGGCATTCTCCTTTACATCGGCTGCATAAGGGCTTATAATCCATAGATCTTCTAGGGTTTGGATAATTCAGGGAGATATGACCCCTTTCTCCACATCTGTAACATTCCACCTCGGATCTCTGACCACCGCCAAATTGTCGTCCTCTGTAACTTTGAGAGTGAAACCTTATTGGACCAAAATTAGGAACAAACTCCCTAGGCTTTGGTCCAATGTCCTGCGTTGTCATTTTAGATTCTAGTTAGTTGAACCTTGCATTTTCATCTTTCTGTCTTCATTCATGCATCTCTTTCAGAGAGCAGATATCCTCTATATGGTTCTTCCTCAAATAGTAGGAACAGAAGGCTCCAAGAATGGTTGGTTTTCGAGTACATTCAGTGGCTAAATGTCCCGCTTGTGATGGCACTTTCTGCACCATGTATTAGAACACTTCACGTCTCTCCCACCTCCCGCAAGAGTGGATATATTGGTGGTATTCACCTTCAGCATCTGTAGTTGCTCTGTAATCACATCTATAAGCTCTTTCTTGATACTTGCGCGACTGAGTTGGATAAGTAGTCCTTCAGATTTTCACTTCCTAGAGTACTTGTAGTAGGGTTTTGAGAAGCTTCTGTAATTACTACATATACAGATTGGGTTGATCCAGAGGGTTCTCTATTGTGGTTCTGATTCAAAGCTCCTGTTGAGACTTGGGGTTGTTGATTCCAGTTGGTAGGGCTCCATTGTTGTTGAGTCACCATTGGAGGAACTGTTTGAGGCCATTGTTATTGTGGTTGAACCATCATTTGAGGCATTGTTGTTTGTGGCCACTGTGGATTAGGTGCATTGTACTGTGGCACTATTTACATCTAGGAATAGGGGTAGGGAACTATCCCTGGGACTACATTTGATGTGTATACCATTCCTGGCATGGGAGGAGGTAAAACTCCTCTTTCTGGAGTCATTGACAACCTTGCTTCAACTTCATCATACAAGCTTGCACCTTCCACTGCAACTTGCAGATTGACTGGTCTTCTCAATTCCACAAACTTGTGAACTTCTGGTTGTAGGCCTCTGAGGAACACTCCTTTCTCGATACATTCATCCAAATGATGATTGGTCCATCTCTTCAAGATAGATTCCATTCATGAGACATAAGCTTCTACTCTTTATCCAGAGGACTGACTTAGGTTCATGAACTCCTCTCGCATTCGCTCTTCAAAACCTTCATGCCTGAATTTAGTGAGGAAGGCCAAATTCAGGTCATCCCTTGTGCCAAAAGTTCCTGCTGCTTGTTTCTCATACCATTGAAATGCCGAGCCCTTGAACGTGGTAGGGAATATCGCTAACGAATGCTTAGGGGTTCTAACATTGTTAGCCACACATGCTACTATAAACTCTGCTACATGAAGATCAGGGTCTTCATTGTACTCTCCCTTAAAAATTGGCAATGGGACTACATTTGCTGGTCCACGTACCTCTAGACTTGTTCTAATACTTGCCTCTTGATTGTGCCATTCATCAGGGGTTGGCTCCAACCAGTTGGTCTGTACTCAACATCCTTCAAACCACTACAAAGGGGGAGATATTCCGTTCTGAAAGTATCAAAACTCATTCTTCTTAGGATCATTGTTGTGCCATCATTATAATAATGCTAGCTTTTGAGGGTTTCAACAGTGTATGTTGTAAAGAACATTTTGTCTACCAACTTCTAGTGGGTTGCTAATTGGACAAACAGAAGATTGTCAAAACACCAAGCATCCCACATATCTTGCTGTTGAGCATCCATGAACACATTCCAACTCTTTTCTTTCTTGTTTTCGTGAACCTCCACTGACCATGACTCCTGAAGCTTCTTCACAATCTCTCACTTGATGATGTTTGGAAACTTCTCAATGAATGTCAAATCTTCCATGGATGGTCATTCTCTCTATTTCTACCCTTCACTTTATTCCTAGAAAATTTTCCTAAAATCCATCATAATAAATAAGAACACAAAAGAATACACCATTTTTGAATGGAAATAATCACATAGTATTCATTTTCATTGTCTTCATAGTTCTCTCTCTATCTCTCATAATAGATACATTGTTTTTAGGCATAGAACTGAGTTTCTTTCACTTCTCTCTCTCACATACTCTTACTCTCTCAATACTATATCATAGTCTCACTACAATACTCAAGAATGGCACTCAATTCTCCTCTCTTGGTCGTGGATACATCTCCCAAAAGGTATGTCAAATGCGAAGAGGCACTAGAGACATCATAGTGTCCTGCGAGATCTGGCTTCTGTCACTATTCTTCTGTAACCTTTTGTGAATCTTCATCAACTACTTTTTCACTTCAATTATCTTGAATAGAGCTTCCATTCATCCTTTCTTAAAACAAAAACACTTCCCAAAACATCCATACATCCAATATAACACTCAATAGAAATGAACAGAATAGACCACAGAGCAACAAAAATACAGAACAATAGAACCAGAGAACCTTACAAAAGATCAACAAGGACCATAAAAACCAAACCAAAACCAATTCAATCTTTCATAGAAATTTTAACACAACCTCAACCATCTCTCAAAACATTCATTCAACCATCTCAACTACCAAAACAGAAACAAAACAGAAACAAAACAGAAGAAAATCAGACCTTACAGAACCACAGAAAAAATTACAAAACCCTACAAAACAATATATCCTCATCAAAAACCATATCATTTCAAAAATTTCAAAAAATCTTCAAATTCAAACAATCCATCACCAAAAACAACCATTTAGCAACAAAAACAACAAAAAAATCAGCCCAAAAAAACATATCATTTCAGCACTCAACAAGTTGCGCCTTGGCCTCCTAGGGCATGAGGTTGGTTTCTTAGCCTTGTAGGGTCGTGGATATCTACTCCTCCCACATGGCATTCCTTACAATTTAGTCATCCATTGAAGGTTTGGCTCATGGGCCTTAGCTTTGACTTTAGTGATTTGATGGTCTTGAGGCTTGGTGGTATGTGATGAAGCACTATCCCCCTCCTTAGACTTGGCGGCAAGTTTCTCTATCGGTGGCTTTGCAGACTTGGAAGGAGTCACGCATCCCTTACTGAAAGCTATAACTATGCGGATGTTGCTCATGGCTACGTGGATACAATGCAACTTGTAGTCGACATTGCAATGAGCTTTCTTCTTAAAGGTTTGTCCTAACAGTGACTCCATGCTGCTTGCATCTTTAGTGTTGGGAAACACATAGAAGATCATCGGCATGCTTTTAGACTTGATAGAAACTCTAGCTTGCACTTTCTCAAGAGTGTATATAATCGGCCCCATACGGGCTGAGTTTAGCGTTAGTGGACTGTAATTGTGGTTTGCCAATTTGGATGCAATGATCATGAGCTAAGACATTAAAGTCAGCTCTCTCATTGATTAATGCATTGAAGTGCATGTGTGCTTGGCAGTGATCGTTATGATTAGGTAAGCTAATTCTAAAGCTTTCTCATCCTCATCGTCCATCTCAGTGATAGTGGATACTTGTATATTGAAAAGGGATTCAAGCATTGGAGGCTCATGCCATGGGTGCACGGGAGGGTAGTACTTCTTTATGTGGCTACCATTGAATAAGCCTATACCCTCACCTTCTAGGGTTTTGAGTTCTACATTGCTAGTTCGACTGATGGCCCAAACTCTGAAAGGTCATAACCCCTAAACTTCATTCTTTGTTTATATCCCTTGACTGAGTACAACAATACTAAGTCACCCTGTTAAAAGTCTCGCTACTTGACATGCTTATCAACCTAGCTTTTGCATCTTGCCTTCTCACATATTAGTGCATGGGTGGCTAGAAGCCGTGTTTTTTATAAGTGTTCGAGCTCAACCATGCGTTCCATCTCTGCCTCCTTCCCATCCCATCTCTCTTGAAGGGATATCCTTAGGTTATGAACAAAGAACTCCAAGGGTAGAATTGGATCAGTTCCATAGGTCAACTTAAAGGGAGTCTGACCCATAGTCATTTTATAAGGCATGTGATAGGCCCACAAGGTCGCCATTAACTTGTTATCCCAATCACTATGCGAAGCAGAGACTACCTTGGTCAGGATGTTCACCAAGATTTTATTTGTGAATTCAGCTTGTCCATTTTCCTGAGGGTAATAAGGAAAATATTTTTTATGGATGATTAGGAAGGTGGATAGGAGATGAGCTATCACTTCGTTGATGAAGTGTGTGCCTTGGTCACTAAAGAGTTTGATGGGGCAGCTGAATCGTGAGATCACTAGCTCCCATAAGAACTTGGCAGTGGTCCTAGAGTCATTTTTTCTTGTAGTGCATGCTTCTGTCCATTTCATTAGATAATCGGTGGTAACAATGATGTACTTAGCTTAGGAATACTGTGTTGTGGGACTAATGGGTCCGATGAAGTAAATCCCCCATTTTTCAAAGGATTGGCATGCAATGATTGGGGTTAACTCCATGTGATCCTTACAAATAGGGATCTTAGTCCATTGGCACTCATCACAATGCTTTATGAATTGTGCTGCATCTTGGAAAGGAGTGGGCTACAATAGATGGGACTCTAGCACCTTGTGGGATGGCATATCTCCACTAAAGTGTCCTCCCATGATTCCACTATGTGCCTCTGTGCATATGTCATGCATTTCATGCTTACACATGCATTTGCGTAGCAACCATCTTTCCCCAACCTATAGAGATAGCTTACTATAAATTGATAGGGTTGGATCTTCAAGAGTGAGTCACCTAAGTCAAGCCTTTTCAATTGGTAGTTCAGGTAGTCTGTGCTCAAGCACTTAGACTATGTCATTTGCCTAATATAGCATCATGTCGGCTCTAAACAAATCCTTTTTACTAGATAAGCTGAATAGATGTGCATTTGGCAGTTTGTCCTATAATGCCTTGTCCAACATCTTCTCCTGTGGGGATGTGAGACATATGGTCAATCATGTAGTGTCGTTCCCTTTACGTACCACCACAGAGAAGTCAAATTCTAAAAGCAGAAGTAGCCATTGAGCAATGTGTCCTGCATAAGTTTTATTAACAAGATATAACAAGGCTTGATGGTCAAGAAAGAAGGTAAAAGGTGTAGTCAAACAATAATGTTGAAATTTCTTTACAAAAAATACCATGGCCAAACCCTCTTTCTCCATCTTTAAGTAATCAATTTCAGTCTTAATGAGTTATGTGCTAGCAAAGCTCACTGGGTAATCTAGGTTGTGTTCACCAAGCTAGCACAACACAGCTCCTACGGTGAATTTTGAAGTGTCAATGTGCACATGGAACATGAGTGTCCAATCTGGCGCTCGTAGAATTGGTGCAGTGGTCAGAGCCTTTTTTAGTTCCTCATATGCGCATTGGCATTCCTGGTCCATTCGAATATGATCAATAACTTGTATAGAGGTCTAGCAATCAATGCATAGTTCAACACAAATCATCGATATCTTGTATGGCCTAAGAAGAACTAAATGCCTTTGTAATTAGTTGGGGGTGGAAGATCGACTGACCTTTGAGAAGTCTGTGGCAATGCCATTCTTTGACACTACATGGCCTAGGATGCATCCGTGCTTCACCTAATATTGGCACTTCAATGCGTTCAATAAGAGACGATATAGTTGACACCATTCAAAGATCACTCAGAGTTTGTCTAAGTGTTCCCTCCAAGTAGAGTGAACACACAAGTCATCCACGAAGACCTCTAACTCCTTCCTAAGCATATCTTTGAATATAGTGCACATCAGTCATTAAAAGGTAGCTGGTGTGTTAGTCAACCTGAAAGGCATGACTATGTATGCAAAGATGCCCCAGTAAGTGGCGAATGAGGTCTTATGCCTATCATCAGGATGCACTTGCACCTGATTGTATCCAAAGAATCTATCCAAAAGACTATAGACCCCTTTGTCAACCACTCTCTTGAGCATGTGCTCAATGTACGGAAATGGATAGTTATCTCTCTTCGTAGCCGGGTTTACCTTCTTGTAATTGAAGCACACTCTAATCTTTCCATTCTTATTCAATATGATGACTATGGATGAAACCCATTCTATGTGCTCAATTTTGTACATGAATATTTCTTTTCTTCCTTGAGATGGTGTGGGTGTGGTTTAAATTCATGGGATATGGTCACTACTTGACTGGCATCACGTCAAGTGTCATGGGTATGCTGTGAGTCACTACACTCAGGTCTACCCATTTGAGATCTTCTAGGGACCAAGCAAGGACGTCTATATACTCTCGTAAGAGAGCAATGAGACTTGCTTCCTCTTTCTAAGTCAAGTCATCGGCTATATAGATAGGTCGGGGTGTCTCCCCTTCCTTGGCTAAATTGACCTCCTTAACCTTGGCAAGTCCTTTGATTGGTTCACTTGCTTGCCCTTGTCATTTGGCTCTTAGCAAGATCACTACCCTATCTCATTTTTTAATTTCATGAATCGCTTTGGTAGGTCTTGTGGTTTTTGCAGCTCTTCTACCTACATTTCCTTAGGTAGCTTCCATCGTTCCTCCCTTAGCCATTGGCGCCTTAGGTGGACATGTAGATCCCCCTTGGTGCGTTTAGTCTTGGAAGGTTGAGGTATCTTAGGATTAGTATTTGAGCTAAATTTTGACTCTGAATCAAACTCTCCATCTTTGCTAGAGGAGGAAGTCTCTCCTAGTGGTCGCAGCTTAGAAGGTGAGTCCATTCTCAGCAATGGTGTGTCACTTGGTTGGGCTAGGCGTGCCTACTCATAGTCCATTGCACCTATGTGCTCCAACTAGGTTCGATCACAGTCCATGCACATGACTCCTCTCTCTATCCTAAAGGCGTTCTGCTTGCATGGTTTGGAGTCAACTCATATTTGTTCAATTACACGTCCCCCAATGTCATATTCTATAGTGTCTATTTCCCTTTTGCTCTCATCACTGAAGGAACAATAGTCTTCATATTTGTCGTCATCTTTATCGGACTGCTCATCATCTTCCAAGTCCTGATACGTCTCTTATCAGTGGTCGGGGACCAAGGCCCAATTGTACATCAAGTTTAAAACATGCACTATAATAAAGAAATTTTCATGTTGCTTTAATTAGGAAATTAGCCTAGTTTGGATTGGATTATAAAAGGCAAGAGGGTGCCAATTAAAGCATCTTTTAATCATTTTACACATCTCCACTTCTTGGACCTTGAAGGTATTTCCTTCCACACCATTGTAAGGGGTGAGTTCCTTGCAGTAGCCAATATCAATTGATTCTCAAGCTTCCATGGCTTCAACATCTCTTGTAATTCTTGGTTGTAAGACATCTTGAATTAAGAATTGGCAAGCTATGGTTTCCAGTAATTCTTGTTAATTCAACATTTCTTGTTAGTCCTATGTTAATTTCCATTGAAGTGGCAACCACCTTTACATTGGTATCAGAGCATGGACATTGATCCATGGGAAGAGTCATTTGCATGGATAATTTAGTTACAGGGACAGGTAGTAGATAACTGGAGTACCAAGATTTGGTCACAGGGTTGGTACAATTCAAACCGTGACTAGTTAGAGTTCTCTGTAACAAGTGGGGATTAATTTTGGAGGTTTCTTGAAGGAGATCTTGAGGAAGATGGAGGTTATTGGCTAAAATAGTAGGTCGTGGTCAAATGGAGTCCCATTTTGAAGGTTCTTGACTCTAAAATGGAGTCCAAACTGGGATTACAAGAGTTTAACCTTGATTAATTTTTGGAACCAGCTTCTCTATCTTCCTTCTCTCAAGATTTCTTCAAGCTTTCATGGTGGATCTTGGCTTTGTTCTTCTCTCAGGCCCTTCAATGGCTCAAGTGACCTCCAAGACTTCAATCTTCATTCACTAAGCTTTCCATAGAGTAGCCATATGCCTTGATCAAGGCAACTTTCATCTGTTGGTACAGGAGGCTAAGTTTGCACATTTTGTGATGAACTGATCATCTATTCCTCCACAAAAATCTGTAGCATATGGCATGGACTATGGCTTTAGCAAGCTTTAAGAAGGATTCTCTAAGTCTTCTAACAACAAGCATACTGAATTATATCTCATTCTCTTGATCATTCTTGATCTCTCAAAACTTGGCTATGGCAGATTTAGGACAATAGTGAGTTTTCTTGAAAAATTTTCAAAAGATCAAAGGGTTTTTACTCCATCAAGCTCCCGAGAGCTTCTTCAACACTCAAGGGATCGACATTGATGCATTCTTGGACGTGAAGCTTCAAAGAATGAAGCCTATGGAGTCAAAACAGGGCAGCAAGCTTTAAGAATCCAATTTTTGGATTATTTCCTTCAATTTCACGGGGCTTTTTCTCTAAAACACTTCATGGATTTTCCTTCTACTTCAACCACTCACAAGATATTGAGGAATCCAAGCAATGTATTCAAGATTGAAGCTCAATCTTCTCTTGAATTTTTCAAATTTTAGGGATGATCATCTACTCTATTCAATGGAGCTGAAAACTTGATCTATATTTCATTCTTGGATCAAATGTGAAGCTAATGAGTTGGTTATGAAGCTATAATTCTTGATGAATCTTCTATAGAAAGAAGATAGTCCAAGAAATCCTCGTAATGAAGTAGAATTTTGTGTTATAGGCCAATCCTTGATGCACTGAACCTTCTTTGGATGAACCATAATCCCTTTCTCACCAACTATATGACCCAAGTATTCTACTTCATTAGCCATAAAAGTACACTTGCTTTCCTTTGCGAAAATCTTGTGTCTTCTCAAGGTAAGAAGAACTTCTCTGACATGCTTCAGATGTCCATCTCTATTCTTACTATAGATGAGAATGTCATCAAAGAATACCAAGACTGATTTATACAAGAATGGTTGCAAAATCTTGTTCATAAGAGCCAATATTATGAAGAAATTATAGCAAGATGATGGATTTGAATTTACCAATTTCAAATGGAAAAATGGACTTCTTTGGTTTAAAGGGAGAGTATATTTGACCCCTCAATCTCATCATTTAGATCTCGAATCTTACAAGAGATGCATTCTTCTCCTTTGGCAGGACATATTGGATTGTTTAAAACCTTTGACAAGATCCATAAATGCTTCTATTGGAAAGGACTTTGGAAAGATGTCAAGCAATATGTGATGCAGTGCTTACCATGCCAACAGAATAAAGACTCAAATCTATTGCCTAGTGGACTAATTCATCCTTTGCCTTTTTCACATGGTAAATGGACTGATATCAGCATGGATTTTATTACAGGACTTCCTACCACTAAGCAAGGCTGGAATAGTATTTTTGTTGTGGTTGATCATCTTACGGAATCAGACCACTTCAAACCTACCAAAGTCCAATATTTAGCCAAATAGGTGGCGAATCAATTCATGGAAGAGATTTTCAAACTTGATGGATTACTTATGAAGATTTTTTATGATAGGGATTCCAAGTTCATGGGGAATTTTTGGAAAAGTCTTTTTACTTCCATGGGTACAAAACTAACTCCACTGCCTATCATCCACAAATAGATGGACAAACTGAAAGGGTCAATAAATGGCTAGAAATCTACCTCAGACACTTTTGTCATGATACACAGAATACATGGGATCATTGGATTCATCTTGCAGATTTTTGTTATAATAATACTCATCACATGAGTATTGGTATGTCACCATTTGAGGCATTATATGGATATAAAGTCCAAGTACCTTCAGCATTGTTTCATGATGAAGTGAATCTTCTTGCTAGAGAAGAGTTGGAAAAGATGGAATCGTTAATGAAGCAGTGCAAAGAAAATATCAGGAAGGCACAAGAGACAATGAAATCATATGCGGATGATAAAAGAAGGCATGTGGCTTTTGAAGAAGGAGAATGGGTATTTTTGAAAGTACTTAAATCTCATTTTGCTTCTCTCAAGGGTGGACATAATAAGCTTGCTCATCGCTATTATGGTCCATATCAAATCATTAAGAAAGTTTGGGATCTTGCTTACCAACTTGATTTACCTTCTACCACATGCATTCATAATGTTTTTCACGTGTCTCAACTCAAGAAGCACATTGGACCTAACATACAAGTTCTTGAAGAACTACCTCCTCTTGATGAAGATGGCTTAATCATCTATGAGCCCGAAATAATTGTTGGCAAGAGAGAGAAGGTTCTAAGGAACTGTATTGTTATGGAATATCTTGTCAAGTGGAAGGGATTGCCTATGGAAGAATCATCTTGGCAACATGCTACTTATTTGGATCAGTTTCCATGGCTTCTTCAAGAAGATAGTTAGTTCATTGCACAGTCAGGAGCTTGCTATATTATTTTTTTCTCATGAAAATAATTGACTTGACAACATCAAACCTGGATTTTGATGATATGAATGGATACCTTATGAAGTATACTTCATTTCCATCTCTCAAATGCAACATTCCGCCATTTCAATCAAAAGTTATGGGTAATTTATTATCACTATCCTATTCAGGACAACATTCTAGATTTCCACTATTTTGAGCTTATTTTGGAGATTATTTTCAATGGAAGATTATGTTCTTCAATGGAAAACTTCAACAAAGATATTCAACATTGTCTTTTCATTTATTACCACTTACCATTCATTTGTCTTTTCACCATTCCAAAGTTTTAAGGACAAAACTTTTTGGGCAAGGATGGATTGTAATAAAGCAATTTTCATGTTGCTTTAATTAGGAAATTAGCCTAGTTTAGATTGGAGTATAAAAGGCAAGAGGGTGCCAATGTAAATCATCTTTTAATCATTTTGCACATCTCCACTTCTTGGAGCTTGAAGGTATTTCCTTCCACACCATTGTAAGAGGTGAGTTCCTTGCAGCAACCAACATCAATTGATTCTCAAGCTTCCATGGCTTCAACATCTCTTGTAATTCTTGGTTGTAAGACATCTTGAAGTAAGAAATGGCAAGCTATGGTTTCCAACAATTCTTGTTAATTCAGCATTTCTTGTTGGTCCTATGTTAATTTCCATTGAATTAGCAACCACCTTTACATGCACCTTGGACCCCATCACCACTTAGGATCATTCAAGAGATCTTAGAGTGGCTTGAGATTCATTGTTGGATTGCTAGCCAACTTGTCAATCAAATATCCTAAGATCTCAAGGAGCTCTCATCTATTGTTTAGGACTTGGAATGTGACAGGGTTGGGTCTTTTGTGTAGGCTTCCAACCATCATGCAGACTCGTACTAAGGGTGTGTCCTTGGGCTTGCCAATTGTCTTGATGGCTTGTTCATACTCCTCATTATCCAAGAACCGCAGGTCGATGGTAGCAAGAACATGCATCCATTCTTGCTCGACCTCAATACATGGGATATACTTGGTTAAGGGCTCGTATGATTTCCTAATCTGCTGGCTGTCACCCTTCAGCATGGTGGAGATGGCATCTAGGTCAACTGGCTTAGTCTTCTAGGTATCCATCTTGTCAAGATTGTGGGAGAGAAGGAAGGAGTCTCGCTTGAAGCTTTCTTGCTTACACAATGGGGGAAGACACACAAGGGTGGAGGCTGAAAACAGTTTTCCTCTTCTTAGTTGTGTAAGCCAAAAGAACTCAAGTACAAAGAAATAGAAGAACCCTATATATGGGTCTCAAACCAAACTCAACTAACTAAGGTGGCATACTAACTGAGCCACGAACTAGAGTAGATAAGGATAGCTATCATGTAGCTATTATTCATGGGCGGTGTACCAACCGCGTCTGCAACTGACAAGTCGGTGACATAAATATACAACGGTCACCCTGGCGTATCACGAGTGGAGCTCGATATCTCAACACTCCCCCTCGAGCTCAATCCCAATTCCTGCACACCAAGCAGGTCTCTGAACTTGCGCAGCTTCTCTACGCCCAATGCCTTCGTGAATATATCAGCTACCTGATCCTCTGTGCTGACATAAACTAGATCAATAAGACCTAGTAAAACCCTCTCTCGCACATAGTGATAATGCACCTCAATGTGCTTTGTTCTAGCATGATAGACTGGGTTATTTGCCAAGTGTATACTACTCATGTTGTCACAATAAATGACAACTGGCCCATCTGTAGACTGATGCATATCATAAAGTAGCTTATGCAACCAAGCTACCTCACATGCAGCCATTGCTGCACCCCTGTACTCAGCCTCTGTGCTCGACAAGGCAACTGTAGGCTGTTTCTTGCTGCTCCAAGTGACTGCAGCACTCCCAAAAGAGAATACATATCCACTGGTAGATCGTCTATCAGAAATACTACCAGCCCAATCAGCATCAGTGTATCCATGCAACTGTATCTGAACCCCAGTCTCATAAAATAGTCCATACTGCAATGTGGACTTCACATACCTAAGTATGCGTCTAGCCGCATCCAAATGCGGTTTCCTTGGAGCCTGCATAAACTGACTTACCAATCCAACAGCATAGCTCAAATCTGGCCTGGTAATAGTCATATAAATCAAACTTCCTACTATGCGTCTGTACATAGTAGGGTCTTCTAGAAGCTCACCTGCATCTGTGCTCAGCTTCACATTTTGCTCCAAAGGAACTGAAATAGGCTTACAGCCTGTCATCCCATATTTGGATAGCATGTCCAATCCATACTGCCTCTGCAAGAGCTGTATCCCACTTGGTGATCTAATCACCTCAATGCCCAAGAAATAACGCAGCTCTCCCAAATCCTTCATCTCAAACTTCTGCTTCAATAGCATTTTCACATGAAGGATATCTTCATCACTGTCACCTGTCATAATCAAATCATCAACATAAATGACAAGCAGCATAATACCTTTCTCTGTTTTTCTCACATAAAGTGAGAAATCTGCCTTGGAAATCTGAAAGCCAATAGTGACAAGATACTGTCCTATCTTGTCAGACCATGCTCTAGGTGCTTGCTTCAAGCCATACAAGGCTTTCTTCAACCTGCAAACAAACTCAGGATGAAGAGCATGCACATAACCTGGTGGCTGCTCCATATAGACCTCTTCTTGCAAATCACCATGCAAGAAAGCATTCTTTACATCCATCTGATGTAAAGACCATCCCTTTGATGCAGCCATAGCAATGACTGCTCTTACGGTTGCCATCCTTGCAACCGGACTGAATGTTTCTTCATAGTCAATGCCATATGTTTGTGCATACCCCTTGACTACTAATCTTGCCTTATATCTGTTCACAGAACCATCAGCATTGTGCTTCACCTTATAAACCCACTTACAGCCAATTGCATTCTTACCTTTAGGCAAAGGTACCAATTCCCATGTAGCGTTTGCTTCCAAGGCATCCATTTCTTCATCCATGGCTTTCTCCCATTTTTCTTTTCCCATGGCTTGCTCAAAAGAAGTGGGTTCTGGTTCCTGTATCACCTTGACCATATATGCATAGTGAATGGCTGTAAATCCATCATATTTCAGCCTATCCACAGGATACCTAGCTCTCGTAGACCTGCGCAAAGTAGGTTCACTCCCAGGTGCTCTCAAAACATCCCTGGTCTTCCTTACTCCAGGTGTAACAATAGAAGGAATACCCAACTCATCATCAATGCTCTGTTCTGAGCCACTGGATTCACCATCCACATAAGAGTGACCTGCATTCACATCAAACATGGGCTGATCAACCTTCTCTTTTCCTTTTCGTGATACCTGCATACCACTATCTGTATTACTTTGAGAAGATTCTCCTGATCTCAATCTGCCTGTCCATGGCGAAGAAAGTGAACCACTGCTAGAGGACGCTCCAGGTCCACTAATATTTTGTGACTGCTGCTGTGAATTCTGTGCAGCATTACCATTTTGTGCATCTACATCATCAATCACATTTACTGTTTTATACCAGCTACTCATCTCATCAAAAACAACATCTCTACTCACTGTAAACTTACGAGTAGAAGGGTTATAGCATCTATACCCTTTTTGCTGCAGAGAGTAACCAATAAAGATGCACTTCTCAGCTTTTGGATCCAACTTGGATCTCAGCTCATCTGGCACATGTACATAGGCAATGCAACCAAAAATTTTCAAATGAGAAATATCTGGTTTCCTACCAGTATACCTCTCCTCTGGAGTCATTCCATGTATTGCTGCAGTGGGAGTCCTGTTCATTATGTAGACTGCTGTAG
Organism: Lygodium microphyllum; assembly: GCF_053477565.2. NCBI lineage: Eukaryota > Viridiplantae > Streptophyta > Polypodiopsida > Schizaeales > Lygodiaceae > Lygodium > Lygodium microphyllum. The sequence continues at coordinate 154,065,933 of NC_141137.1, forward strand.
CAACTGCTTCAGCCCAATAAAAATCTGGCAAGTCTTTTTCATTGAGCATGGCACGAGATACCTCTCCAATATGCCTGTTTTTCCTTTCTGCAATTCCATTTTGTTGTGGGGTATAACTGCATGAATATTGCTGCTTTATGCCATGCTCCTGCAAGAACTTTGCAAACTCATTTGAGAGGTACTCTCCCCCTCCATCTGACCTTAGGCATTTTATCTGCAAGCCTGTTTCTTTTTCAACCATAGCTTTAAGAGTTTTGAAATGCCCAAAAACTTCACTTTTCTTTTTCATAAAATACACCCAAACTTTTCTGCTATAGTCATCAATAAAACTGACAAAATAATGACAGCCTCCAAGAGATGCAGCTTTAGTTGTCCACACATCAGAGTGAATTAATTCCAATGGCTTCTCACTCTCTTGAACATGTCTAGGAAATGGTTTCCTTGCCTGTTTTCCAAACTGACAGGCTTCACATACCTTATGCATTTCTGCAACCTTGAATTTGGGCAATCCTGCAACAATATTTTGGGCCTGCATTGATTTAAGTCGCTGTACATTAACATGACCAATGCGTTTATGCCAGATATCAATATCTGCAACTACACCGGTCCCATGTGCAAACATTGCTGCACTCAATTCAGACATGTCTGCATCCAATGTAAACATTCTGCCCTTCTTCTTTCCTTTTGCTATCAAGCGACCTTTATTTTTCATATCCTCAACAAAGCATCCATGAGGATTAAATCTGACCTGCAAGCCCTGTTCAACCATTTGACCAACTGAAACCAGATTCTTGGTGATATTCGGGACATGAAATACATCGGACAGGTATTTCTTTTTCCCATCCTGCATAGACAAAGGAATTTTTCCAATCTGCACAATAGGATGTGCAGTATCATCACCAGTCTCCACAAATCCTGGTTTTTCCATTTTCCTTGCATCCTCCATCCATTCTGCATGACCTGTCATGTGGTTTGATGCACCTGAGTCAACATACCATACATCATTGCTTTCTTCTGCACTTGTCACAGAATTGTTCATGTGCTGCACCATGAACAAATGCTCATTTCTGTCATCACCCTGTCTGTTAGAAGATGCATAATTCCCTTGTTGCAGTTTTCCATTCATGATGTCATTCTGCTTTTTATAGCAGTCTTTAGCCATATGACCCATTTTACCACAATAGTAGCATTCAACATTACTGTTTGCATTTTGACCTCTTTGCCATCCACCACGACCTCTTTGGCTCCCCCTGCCTCTAGAGTTACCACGTCCTCCTCCATAGGACTGGTTTTCTTGAGTTTGCTGCATATTCTGATTTCTACCACGGCCTCCAAATCGGCCTCCTCTACCTCTGCCTCTACCTCTTCCAGCATTTGAGTAGAAGACAGCTTCTTTTGAAGTTCCTCCTGAAGAAGATGCACCACCATTTCTCTGCTCCTCAGAAATTAGAAGAGCAATCAACTCCTCAAAATCAGGAAATCTTTCACGAACTGAAATGGATGTCCGAAACTGTGCATAATCCTTTCCTAGACCATTCAAGGTCACGGAAACTAAATCATCATCTTCCACTGGCGACCCAATGGAAGCAAGTGCATCTGCAATCTTCTTCACCTTCATGTGGTAGTCGTTGATGCTCATATTTTCTCTTTGCACATTGTGCAACTCTTGCTTGAGCTGCATTTTCCTGGCTTGCGTATTTGTGCTATACATTTTTGACAAAGTATCCCATGCCTCCTTTGGCGTACTTGCATCCTGAATATGCACAATCATAGAGTCTGAAATGCTGATAGACAGCCAATACATAACTTTCCTGGCTCTCTCATGCCATGTTTTAAATGCCTGCATTTGTTGTTGATTGGGAACATCAGGAAGAACTGGTTCTTCTTCATTTCCTGCAACAAATTCCCAATATCCTTTTCCCATAAGGAAATTCGTCATTCTAAACTTCCATGCCTGGAAGTTGTTCTTGTCAAGCTTTTCAGTGACAATCTGTGAAAGAGAATCAGACGCCATTACAGAATACTGCAAGAAATTCTGTCACTGCAAAAAACACAGCTTCACCCTCACAAGGGCAAATCTGCAAAACTGGCGAAAGTGGTATTTGACCACACAGTCACTTCCTAGTGACGATTTTGCATAAACAGGAACCAAGGATGATTCTGAAACTCCCAATGTCTCTGCGCACAAGCATACGATGCAATTTCTACAGTAACTTTTAACCGACCTGTAGAACAGTGGTCGCACAGCATAAAACTGAGCCTTTTCTTGAGTGCGTGCAGAAAACTTCTGTCTGCAAAACAGGCCCCGAAATGGCCTCAAATCAAAAAAACAAGGTCGCCGAGGGCTAAAGCCCTCGCCCGCAACATATACTGCCCTCTTGCTTCACCGCGAAGGGCGTCTCAACCTGAGACAATGCACTCCTGCAATTTCCGGCTGTGCTACCTGCAGAGATCTGCTCCCAAAACAGGAAATGAAAGCAACACTGCTCCTCTTACCAGACCACCGCGAGCTTGGCTTGCTTTCTTGAGCTCCTTACCACGAACAAGGCTCTGATACCATGTCAAGATTGTGGGAGAGAAGGAAGGAGTCTCGCTTGAAGCTTTCTTGCTTACACAATGGGGGAAGACACACAAGGGTGGAGGCTGAAAACAGTTTTCCTCTTCTTAGTTGTGTAAGCCAAAAGAACTCAAGTACAAAGAAATAGAAGAACCCTATATATGGGTCTCAAACCAAACTCAACTAACTAAGGTGGCATACTAACTGAGCCACGAACTAGAGTAGATAAGGATAGCTATCATGTAGCTATTATTCATGGGCGGTGTACCAACCGCGTCTGCAACTGACAAGTCGGTGACATAAATATACAACGGTCACCCTGGCGTATCACGAGTGGAGCTCGATATCTCAACACATCTCTACCCTTACAGCTTCTGTTCGATTGCCTAGGAAGATGAAACCATTGCCCCAGTCTTCTATGACTCTCGCATTGCACATTTAGGGTCGGCCTAGCAAGATGTCATAGTGCACTCCCTTCATGACTATAAAGTCAAAAGAGAATTGGACTCATGCGATCTTCATTGGTCAATTCTTTAATACACTGAATGTTTTCGCCTTCATTCCATTAGCCAATGTGACATTGAACCTAATAGTCTCGACCAGTGGATTACCCCAAGTTTGGAGTATCGCATGGCTTAGCACACTAACTCCCGCTCTTGTGTCTATGATTCCCTTTCTTGTGAAATCTCCAAGAGCTAAGACCGACACGATTGCATGGATCTCTGTGCCTTCCGAAAAAGCAATGACGTGCAAGGACTTAGGCATGGACAACAACATCAAGCTCAATATTTGTATTTCTATGTCATTCTCATACAAGTCTTCAATAGCTTGCCCATTTGATTCTTTGACCCATTGTTTCAGCTCTTGCCATAGCATTGGGTGCTGTCTAAGTAGGTCTCCTAGGATTAGAGTCATAAGGGTGGTCACCAATGTATTAAGGAGGTTGCTAGCTGCTTGTCTCCCCCCTAACCCTGTGTTTCTTGGCCAATGGCCTTGACTAATTTTTTGGCCTATAGCATTTAGACATTGTCTAAGCGGCATAGCTTGTGGTGCAGTCACATCCCTCGATTTTGGTAATGGGGGTGAGACTGGCATGCTTATGCTTGAGAGATCATTAATCTCATCTTCTAGTGTGGGCTCAATGTCTTTTAGGTGCTCTTGGGCTTCCTTCACCCACTCCTTCACTTTCTCAATGACTTTGAGTTGGCGCTTCAGGTTGGGTACTCGCCAACCTTAGCACTTCCCTTTTCAACCGTCTTTGGAGCTGACATTTCTACCTTTGCATCAATGACTTTCTTTCCAGTAGGCAATGTCATGGCATTTTCAGTTTTGAGCATGACCTTAGCGTCTAGTCTCCTCTTCCTCCATCTCCAACTCTTGTTTCCGATTGAGGTTGCATCGAGATTGCTAGGCCCTGGCAATGATATGCTAGATTGCTTTGTTTGTGCATAGATCATGACATGCAATGGGATAGGTGTGGCCTCCCCATCAAGTGTCTCGGCACCAAGCAAGCCCAATGGGACCAATGGAACATTTGCCGAACTAGAGGATGGCTTCCATCTAGGGCAATCGACAAAGAGATAAGTGATTCCACACTCATCGCATCTTAGGTCAGCCTTATCTCTATTTGCTTCCTTCCTCTCTAGGCAGCATGAAGAACCATGTCCTAGGTGACCGCAAATCCAACACACGATTGGCTCTTCTGTCTACCCTCCTATGCCTCTACCTCTCCATCTACCTAACTCCATCATCGGTATTGGTCGGTAGTCCATAAGGATTGCATTGCCTTCTTCATCATACGATATGTAAGGGTGTACATAAGGCTCATCACTGTTTGGCTCCTCCACATAGTGGACTTGAGTGTCACTTGGTGGATGGGTTACATAGGGTCCAGGTGGTCTAGCGATACCCATAGGGTTTATCTCCATCGTAGGGATGATCACGGGTTAGTGTCATTAGGTGCTGGGAGGGCCAATGGGGCTCCCCTTCCAAAGAATTTTGATAGCCTATTTGCAAGGTAGGGTTGGCTGTAAGGCTACGAGTATGGAAGTCTCTGAGGTAATCGACAATGCATGGTGTCATGGCTGAACCTACCACAATTAGCGCAAGGTTGTGATCTAGGGTCCTGACACTCAACTGATAGGTGGTTTCCGCCACAATGCATGCATTGGACGTGTAGGCACGTTTTTCCTCTCATCATCTCCTATAATTTGGCTATTTCCATCTTCATCTTTACTAGCTCTTGTCTTGAATCATCGCCCTTCCCTTTATCCTGGGCACTTGGGCCTGATCTCTCACTCGGCATTGAAGTCCTCTCAGAATTCCTAGCACTGGACTCTTCTTGATTTGAGCTCCTAGAGCTTCTCCCCTTGAGCTGATCATCCACTCTAATAGCTTCTTCAAAGACCCTTGCCAGCGCATCTCGCTACAGGCTCGAGTTGCTTGCCAAGGCTTTGTAGAGAACTTTATTTCGTATTCCATTAATGAATACTGCGGACACCGCTCTTTTGATTGGTCTCTCACCCATATGGATTCTCTTGAAGAGGCTCCTCACATGGGTCACATAATCTCGGATGTCCTCTTTCTCTCTTTGCTTGACATTCATGAGTCGCACTAGCAGGTTATTGGAGTATCTAGGTTCGGAAAATCTCTTAATGAAGAGATTTTTCAGGCCATTGAAATTAGCTCACTTAGCAAAATCCAAACTCTTGTACCTTGTCCTACCCTTATCGCCTAAGCATAGGCCAAAATCTTGCGAGTCTTGAGTGAGATCAGTGAGGCCATTGGCCTCGCAGACCTGCTTGAACTGCTCTATGAAGATGCACGGGTTGTTGTTCAGCTAGTATTTGTCATGGCATTTGTCCAGCTGTTTTGCTACCATGGGAATTTTTTATTGGCTCTTACAGCCTTGTAACCTACCAGTAGCGATGTTGTTAACACTGCAGTACTTTGCTCTGCTGCTGTAGTATCTAGCAGTCGCTTTGTCAGAAGCTCGCTCAACGTGAGGTCTCCTTCTAGCACTCTCTCTCATTCTTTGTCCGATTTCTGCCAGCTAGGGCGCTAGCACTCTCTGGATCTCTCCCATTTTCATGCTCTAGCGTAAGCTTCTCATCTACTAATCCTGGTTGTAAGTGACTATGCCTTGCAGAGCTTTGCATGCTAGTTTCCTCTCCTCCTCAAGGTCCGTTATGATGTCCTCTGCAGGTCTGTTGCGATGTTCTAACCGGGTTTGAGTGTCATATTTGCTCACTAGGATCACCTTAGGAAAGTCTCCTAGGTCAAGTTCTTCGTTGCTTCTATGATTTGAGCTACCCTCTTCCATGTCTAAGATTTTCTATTCTACCAAGTTGTCAATCAAGTTGATGAGGCTGAGTAGATCCACTTTCCCAATAGTGTTGGTTCTTACTGTGTCTGGCTTTTTAGTTGTGTTCTTCACTTGGTCCTACATTTGGGGATGTGATCACCTGTCTATGTCTTGGGATCTTCTCTTACTGGTGGGTTCCTTCAAATTTTTATGTGTGAGTGAGTTCCTTGTAAATTACAAACAATCCTCAACTTATCCTCACTTTGTCTGTGTGTGTGTGTGTGTGTGTGTGCACCCTTTTCCATGCACTATGTGCAATTAGCTTTTTAGCTTTTCCTAAGTGTGTTTTGAGTGTTGGAAATTAGAGTGAGTGAGAAAACAAAGTGTATAAGGAGCTCATACACTCTCATTTATGGGTCTAGCCTAATATGCTTATATGTTTGGTTTCTGGCTGTCCTCATCGGTTTATAGGGTTTTTGTTGCACCTCCTGCTCAGTCAAGGTTCATTTGGGGGTCTACGATTCCATTTGATACCCCTAATGCGCTAGGTCACTAGATAGTCCACTAGCATCACCTCTACATCTGTGTCTTGCTGATTCTTCTATTCAGAGGTTCGTACGACTAGTGTCTAGGTGGGTCTGATCTAGAATTTAAAAATTTTGGAAAAAATCAAATTTGGCCCAATAGGTTTGAATAGCAGGAGCCAAGTGTATAACTCGGATAGGCCAAGTGGCCAAGGGCTGAGTGGAATTGGGCCGAATTGGGACATGCCTAGTGGTCAAGGGCCGAGTGGGTGTTGTATCCGAGTTTGAGGGAACCGAGTGGCCGAACAGGACCGATTAGAATTAGGTCGAGTGGCCAAACAGTATTGGGCACACTGAGGCCAAATTGGGTGGACAAAGTACCTAGTGTGTTTGAATGTGCAGCTCGGCTAGCTGAGTCTAGGTGGACCGAGTGGTTGTGTGTCTGAGTGAGTGAGGCTGAATCGGATGGGCCAATGAGGCCAAAGATGTGTGGCCGAGGGCCAATTCTAGGACTCATCCCAGGATTCGCTCAGACGGGACCCAACACGGCATGTTTTTTCCTGAAATGGCAAAAGTTTTGACAAACCTAGAGATTTAGGGCTTTGTAATCGTTGAGCACTTCTAGATCATATCTATGGATTAAGGAGAAGGTTTTCATATACCTGTAGTGGGCAACAAAATTTTCAATGGCAAGATCGAAGTGAATCCATGCAATGGAGCTCTCTCTCTCTCTCTCTCTCTCTCTCTCTCTCTCATACACAAAATCAAGGTTTCAAATGAGCTCTCCCTTGGCCTCTTGGCTATTAAACCCCTTCTCGGCAAAGGTCTTTCCACTCTTAATCACTTACTTTTCGACCTTAATCCCCCTGAGCACTCTTTTTTCCCTATTTTTCTTGATTTGTGCCATGTTTGGGCCTGTTTTACAACAACAAACCCTATGCTTTTCGAATCTGATTTCTTAATCATAATCTACTCTAAATGCAACAAGAATTAAAAGAAAAGTACTAAAATGATTTCTCCTACTCTCCTAATCATCAAACCATCAAAATAGCCAAAAAATTTATCTATTATGAAGATTAAAAAACCCAAAACCTCTTACCTATCTCAAGCTTCGGTTTGGGGATGAAACCCTTACTTTGATGCTCGATTTAAGGCGTGCAATTGCTCAAGCTTGAATCTGTTGGTCCCGACAATGGAACCAAAATGTAGAAGGGATCTTATGCTCAACTGCCAAGACCCATAGAACACTTATTCATTCAAGCATTTCAAGTGAGCACCTATAGCTATCTCTCAACTAGTTGACACAACTTCAATCCTACAGGGGTGTAGTGAGCTTACCTTGATGCCCGAATGAGTTGCCTCCTCTCTCAAACACACCAATAGCTCCATGATTCTTGATGTAAGCTCAAGCATACTCAAGCCACGAATTTATGGGTGAGCACGCACTGCACCACACCTGGGCGTCACTCCGAGGTGCGTTCAGTCATCTCTCCTGATTATGATTTATGGCCCGAACCTCAATTTGTTGTGGGATGGTTGGTTCTTCAGTTTGGATGGATTCGCGGTTAACCTCTACTTGTGCTTTAGCATCATGTTGAATTTCCTCAGTAGCAACAACCATTTCCTTGCGTTGGGAAGCTCTATGAGCGTGATCCTGCACAGCACCTCGACGTTGTCGTCACGTTAAGAGTTGAAGGTCTACCACCGGGGCTTTTAGTGCAGAAGAAGAGTTTAGGATTCAAGATTCGGGAAGGGAAAATAGATTGGGGTTTAATAAGATCCGGGGTTTAGAAATGATTTAGGTACAAAAGAAGAGTTCAAGCCTTTTCACTATGTACTTAGCATACATGAATAGAAGGAATAAGTCTATCTTGACTACATCAAATGCCTCTGGATACATACATCATATCATAAAGGATATTTTCAGATTCTCAATTTATTTATAAATATCAAATGCAAGTTCTAATGGCATTTATTTCAAGTACATAGATGGATTTCAACCCTTTGGATCAAGTATATTGATGATAGATTCAAATGCATCCAAGATTTGGGCCAAAGATACATGAAATGAATTGAAGAAGTATAATTTTAGCTTCATCCCTGTTTTAAAATAGAAAATTCCAGCCCATAATCAAGTTCAAAATGAGTGCATAAACTCAAGAAGAAGCACTTTTCATCATTCATGAACAATGTCCTGAAGAAAAGAGGTCATTTCCTTCCATTACAACCGTAAAAATCCCATGTTTGCTCATAAAAATGGACCTTAACAGTGGGCTGCCCTGTTTATGACTGGTTATTTCAGCCCATAACAGCCCGTATGTCTTCAATATCCTCACCCTTTACTTGCCCCAAAGTCACTCAAGTACTTGGGTACAAGTCGGGCTTCATTGGACCAAGAATATGGTACACAAAATGAGAGAAGTCATGCATAAGAGCAGGCTAAATACTCTTCTCTAAGATTTCCCTCTTTTATAGACTGTTTCAACATGCATTTTCGTCAGACCAAAGAGGCAAAGAAGTGGAGCTCTCACCATGTTTACATCTTTAGTAGTTGGGCCTGTTGATCTTCGGTTTGCATGCTCCATTTCATGCCTCATAGCTCCAGCTCTCTCCAGTTTGCCTCAGATTGTGCAGCCCGCATTTTGCACCGAAAAATACGGGTTGCTCCCTGCTCAGTCCCTGGCCACTTTTTGACCTGCCCAGGTCACTTGCTGGTCACTTAAGTCTGTTACTCCATGTCCCATGTGGACCTAGTGGACTTTTGGCAATTTTTGGCATCTTTCTTGGGTTCTGACCATATTTTTGTACTTGAATTAATGTGATTTATCCTGCAGACTGTCAATTACTTCTAGATGATCAAGTTGTAGGTTCCCATAGACTTATTTTTCATAAGTATACATGGTATAACTCAAAATTTTATGCTAAATACAAAAGAACTTGTGTAACTAATTGGATAACAATGTTTGAATTTTGTATGCAAATTTCTCAAATAACTTCCAGTGAAGCTCTTCTGTGTTCATAAGAATCCCATGATTTATATTATGAATAGTAAACTCTTTGACATTCACCCCCTCCTAACCTGCACATCCTCTGGCATGTGCCATTTCATAAGATTACAGGTCAAGGAGGGTCTTCTTCTTCATTTTCATTCTCTAAGTCTTTTTCTTCCTGCATGTCTTCAAGTAGAGGGCTTATTTCTAAGTCATCAAGTTCATAAGTTGAAGATTCTCTTCGTTTGAAGATTTTGATTCGTTTCCCAGCTATTGGAATCTTTATCATGGTCCCATCCATTTCAGCCAAAGAGTAAGTAGCATTATTATGTACTACTTTTACAACATATGGTCCAAACCATTGCTTGGCTAAATTCCTATGAGCACTATATTGATTGTCCAAGCTGCTATCATAGAAAGAACCCAGTCATTCTCTTGAATAGCTCTTGGACGAAGTCGATGATGCTTGTCAAACCTCTTTTTATTCTTTAATCTTGCTGTTTTTAGCCTTTCAATGGCTGCTTTGACATCTTCTGGCCTTCTTTCAAGTTGCCTTATGCATAAAGACAACAATTCTTATCTATTCATTCCTTCATCCCAAGGCAAGATACTCCATGTGACAATGGATTCCTCAATAGACATAATAGGTGGTTGTCCATATATAAGTTCAGTTGGCATATATCCTGTCACTGCACTATGGGTAGTTCTATCTGCCCATAATGCGAATGGTAGCATTTTAGGCCATTCCCTCAACTTTCCTTTGCATGATTTTGCTAAAGCTTTAAGAATTGGTTGATGACCTCTTTCACTCTTACAATTTCCTTCAGGGTTGTAGGCTGAAGTAAGAGATAGCTTAATTCCCAATTGAGCAAAGAAATGGCGAGCCTCATCTGCATCCAATTCTCCTCTATCAGCAATTACTTTAGCAACACATCCATACCTACAAAATACTTCTTCAAGTTAAAATCTACAAACAGCATGAGTGGACTTTATTGTCAAGGCCTTTCCTTCCACTTGATTTGTGAGATCTTCTCTAGCAAGTACTAGATATCTCATGTTCCAAATTCCTATAGGCATGGTTACTAAATCAATAGCCCATCTATAGTGAATGGATAAAGGATAAGTAGGTTGAAGCCCATCTCTATGCTTTACCATAGAATACATTTGACAAACATGACAAGACTCAACAAAATGCTCAATGTCTTTATACATGTTTTGCCACCAAAATTTCTCTTTTATTTTGGCAAAAGTGCCCCATATGCCTCTATGACCAGCCAATAGGCTTTCATGGAATTCTTGCATGACCTGTCTTTGTGTCTTTTTATCTCCTAAGACACGAACAGGCACCCTTCCTTTCTTTTTCGCATGCCTCTAGAGGTATCCATCTTTAAGAAAAAAACCATAGGCTTTTCTCTTAATTCTCTTGAACTCTTCATTAGTCCAATCTTCCTTCTTTGTCATAGTGCTCAAAAATTGGCCATTTTTTAGCCAATCATCTGCATAATATTCTTCTTTGAAGTGTGAACAAACCATGACAAAACATTGAATATGATGTTTACTAGCTGTCCATTGTCCTTCTTTGGTTGATTCATCCTTCCTTGCTGATGTAACATTTGATTTAGCAGCTGAACCTGTTGTATTTGTTGTAACTTTTGTTGTACTAGCCTTTTTGACTGCTGAATCAATATTAGATTCAACTATACTTGTTGTTTTCAGATTTGTACCTGCATTAACAGCATCATTTATAAACTCTGATTCTTCTTCATCCATCATTTCTTCTTTATCCATATATCTGGCATGTGAAAGCATGTCATCCAACTAGATTATCTCTACCTGCAATATGTTTCAAATCAGGATTTAATGATTTAATATAGGCTATCCATCTTAGCATGGCTATGTCAGGAGTGGAACAGTTGGCAATCATGCCCAAGAGTGGAAGGCAATCTGTCTCAACTATAGCATGTGCACCCATGAAGTACTCCCTGTCACATTTTAATGCAGTTACTACTCCCCAAAGCTCTCTTTTAATTTGAGCAAACCTTCTTTGTCATTCATTAAGAACCTTCGCTCCAAAGCGGATTACATATCTGTTGCCTTCAAGGTCGTCTTGACCAAATGCCCATCCTATTTCGATAGGACTTGTATCCACTGTGAGTATAATGGGCTGTCCATTAGAGTAGTTAGCCCTCTTTAAAGTGGGGGCTGAAATCAGCATTTTCTTGAGTTTCCGAATAGCATGAGTGTGTTCTTTTGTCCATAGAAACCTTTGGCCCTTTCTTAGAAGCTGATAAAGACTTTCAGCAACATGGGCAAAATGTGGAATCCAAATAAGGTAGAATACACATGCACCAAGAAATCTTCTCACCTCTGAAACATTTGTACATTCTTCCTGCATTTTGCTGATAGCATCTATTTTGGATGGAGAAGGCTTTCGGCCATATGGACCACACATATGTCCGACCACAAGGACTTCTTCGACTCCAAAAACAGATTTAGCTCCTGAAAGAGTAAGATGGACTTCTTCTAATTTAGACAAGATTTGAGCACAATCATTAATATGATCAGAGACGAACTTTCGACATCCAAGTTCATTGAGTTCTTCATTTTTCTCATGAACTTCACATCCTTTGATTGGAACATCATCAAGAAAAGGAAGAGTCAATTGAGGAATATAATCCCTCAATACTTTATGCATAGCATTTATCATGTGAGCTACTGAATTTGTAGCCCCTTAAGGTAGAGTACACATGCGGACTAGGCCAAGAGGCGTCTTCATTGTGGTAATGTCACGGCTTTCCAAAGCAAGCTGAAATTGGTCGTAGCCTGAATATAAGTCTCCCATGGAATAGATTGCCCTTCCTGCAAAAGCTTCAGCAAACTCATCCACAATTGGTCCTGATCCAACATTTCTAATAGTGACTTTATTGACGGGTTGTAAATCTTGAATGAATCGTAAAGATCCATTTTTCTTAGGTGAAGTAAACCATCGGTTGGAATATGGAGCTGAGGATGGCTCCAATATTCGCATTTTTATCTTTTCATTTAAAAGTTCCAATAACTTAGGCAAATGAGCCCTTGGAACCGGAATTGGTTAAGATTCCAAGGAACATGTGGGACCGTAAAAATTACCATTGGTGCCACAATGCTTGGATCCACACAGCCAATTTCACGTGGCTGAAATGAAAAGGCTTTACCATAGTTCTTTAACATCTGCATGAAGATTTTCTTTTTAGCCGGTAAGAGAAAAGATTCTTCACCAATTTTCAGCTTTTGTAGACTTTCTGCTATAAATTAGTGACCAATATCTTTCGGATCACGAAGGCTTGGTTGTTAGGATACCCTTTCTACCAGTCCTTCACTTTCAGGTGGTAAAGGAGTAGCTACTATCTTGACCTTCTTATCAACTGTTTTATACTTTGTTTCTACTTGCTTCATCCTTGTTTGGCTGTCCAAAAGCTTCATAATCTGCAAATTCTTGAATTATGTCATACATATCCAATGTACATACCTGTATGGACTGATTTTCAACTTGATTTTTTGCATGAACGGCTGTATAAATTTCAGCCATTGTATCATTATAATTCAGCCCATAAAATAGTCCTAAAATTTCTTCATGTTTAGGTAAAACATCAATTTGCTTCAGCTATTGCTCCATATGACTCAAATACTTTCTTTCAGCCCTATTCATGGTTGAAAACTATTTATAACAGCCCACACCATTGGTTGAAAAAACCTGCAAATCAGCTTTTGGCCTTGCCTCCTTCATATGTGGAGGCATTTTTTTGTGACATGATGCACTGCCATAGCCTCCACTTATAGCAGCACTACCCAAAAACCCTTAAATTCTCGGGCATTGGGAGGAACAGGATGATCTCTCAATCGATCCCTATTCCGATGGTGATTAACACAGATAGTTAGGAATTGAACAGCTTTATCATTATCCTTGCTTCTTATCCGAGCATATGATGGACCATCATCAAGAGCCTTTGTCTCTAAACGAGACTCGGAAATAAATGGTTGTCCAAGAATGATAGGATAACTGCAAGAATCTTGAACAAAGAAATGAAATTCATTTTTTACATTACCAATAGTAACTTGTACATAAGGACACACTGCATAAAGATCACCAGAAGAGTTATTGGCTGCCTTCATGCGCCATCCTAGGTCCACATCAATGGGCCACCCACCATTCTCATAGAGACTTCTTGACATAATATTAATTTCCGATCCATGGTCTATAAGGGCAATGCATGGAGTTTCTTTCTCACCGATTTTAACAATAGTTTCAATAGCGCCCTTGCCCAATGGGTACGGAATAGTGACTACTAGGAATAAAGTGAGTTTCACTTTCTTCTTGCATATTGTGAAGAAGAGTCTCTTTCTTATGCATGGACTGCACTTTGGATTGAGAAGTTCCCACCATTATGGCTTCTTCAGCTTCTGCTTCATAAATGTCTTCATCTTTGGCTTCTATGGCTGCAATCAATTCTTTGATTGCCTCTAATCGAATCCCTTGAGTTTTCAGCTTCTCTTCATCCTGCAAATACACATGAAGTACTTGCAAAAAAGCATGTACAGATTCTTCAGTTTCCTCACCAACATATTGTCTTTTTCGTTTAATTACATCAATTATTACATCATGAAATCCTCGTTTTGCAATACCGAGATTTTCACCTAATGTAAATTCAATTCTACTTCCAAGAATCCTTTCTTCTAGGATCCGTTTAAGATCCATTGCAGTCTCTATGTCAGACTGCAACTTGTAACTGGGATGTTTGCTTTTTCTTTTTCCCTCTGTCTTCTTTGCTTGAGGGGCATCTCCCATGTCAAATTCTGGTGGCGGCGGATTTTCAGTAGCCTTCAGTTGGTCTGATTTACTTCTTGTTATGCGTTTAGTCGGTCCTGAAGAAGAAGGACCAGCAACATCTTCATCTCTTCTTCTCTTTTATTCTATCATGGCTTCTTGATTATAAATTTTAGCTAACCGGGCAAAAGCTGAAAATGAATCCACAGGCTCGGACGATCCGGTTCTCCCTCGAATACATTGACTCTAGCAGTGGTTAAATCATCCTTAGTTGCCTTGCCTTGCTCCATGCGTTCCAAGGCTTGCGTCATCCACACTTTAGATTTTTCACTAGTTTTACATGTTTTAACAATTTCATTAGTTGACTCAACTTGCAACCCATAAGTTGCAGCATCAACAGCTGCATAGGCCGTTCTTGTTGCCAAATCCTCCAATCTTTTCTTCATGCCACCGTTGCCGAAGTTTGGCTCAAGAGGAAGCCCAATTTCGGTTGCATGAATTTTACCATCCTTCCAAAAGACTAATTTTTGTGCTTCAGCTTCACGGAATGCACCGCACTCCCTCTTGTCATGCTGAAGGCTATCACACCAAATGCATCGTCTTTTGAAGCCTTCTTGTGCAGGCCTTTGGGTAGTTGACCGACCCCTTTCTTCTACTTTTACATCAAGCCTTTCTACTTTAGAATTAATTTCTGTTAAATTAAGATGGAGATCCCTCATGCTTTTAATTAGCTCGTCCATGACATCCTTCTTTGGAGAAGGGACATCAGAATTTCTTGATTGCTCGGCCATAGAGACAGGAGGTCGAGAAACTGGAACAGGCTCCTTCATAGATTCAGTTGTTGCAGGGGTTGATCCCCATCTTAGGTGCAATCTCTCTCTTTGAGCAATCATATTAACTGCTTCAGTGACATCACTCCAAGGAGTCTTCAATCTCGACTCAGAGTCAAGGTCTTCAAGTCGGTCAATTAATTTCTCCTGAAGAGAAGAATCTGCAGCCTTTAAAAATAATTCAATCTTTTGACTTTTCATACCTTGTTGGTCATTAGGATCTAGTTGGGCAAATTTGCTTTCAAATTCTTGATGAAGGGCAGTAGCGGTTAGACCCTTATTGGGCCTTTCGACCCATTCGATGAAGATTTTCTTTGTCATAAGGATAGAATCTTCAAGGAAAAATTCTTCTCGAAGAGCCTTCTTGAACACAGTCCATTCAGCATCTTTTTGGAAAAGACCATGAATTCGGTCCTAGAGACCATGCACAGCTAGGCGGGCAAAGTAACGGCTCCAAGCATGTTGAGGAACTCCAAAGAAGACCATCTTGTCAGTGTAGAGGCAGATAAAAGAGGACACATTTTGCCCATTAAATTGCTTGAGCTCATGTCCCACTGCTTCTAAGGCCTTAATGGCGGCAGCATCAATTCGCTCTTCTTCTTGTCTCCGTTGTTGTTGCAATTGCAACTGCTGCTGAAATTGCAGCTGTTGTTGTTGGCTCTCTTGCATTAGATGAACCAACTATTGCAAAGCATCTCCTCCCAAACTTGATGATTCTCCCATTGGACTTCTTCTTCCGCAGCGAACCTTCGCGTCGGGTTCATCACTGTCATCGCGTTAAGAGTTGAAGGTCTACCACCGGGGCTTTTAGTGCAGAAGAAGAGTTTAGGATTCAAGATTCGGGAAGGGAAAATAGATTGGGATTTAATAAGATCCAGGATTTAGAAATGATTTAGGTACAAAAGAAGAGTTCAAGCATTTTCACTATGTACTTAGCATACATAAACAGAAGGAATAAGTCTATCTTGATTAAATCAAATGCCTCTGGATACATACATCATATCATAAAGGATATTTTCAGATTCTCAATTTATTTATGAATGTCAAATGCAAGTTCTAATGGCATTTATTTCAAGTACATAGATGGATTTCAACCCTTTGGATCAAGTATATTGATGATAGATTCAAATGCATCCAAGATTTGGGCCAAAGATACATGAAATGAATTGAAGAAGTATAATTTTAGCTTCAGCTCTATTTTAAAACAAAAAATTCCAGCCCATAATCACATTCAAAATGAGTGCATAAACTCAAGAAGAAGCATTTCTCATCATTCATGAACAATGTCCTGAAGAAAAGAGGTCATTTCCTTCCATTACAACCATAAAAATCCCAGGTTTGCTCATAAAAATGGACCATAACAGTGGGCTGCCCTGTTTATGACTGGTTATTTCAGCCCATAACAGCTCGTATGTCTTCAATATCCTCACCCTTTACTTGCCCCAAAGTCATTCAAGTACTTGGGTACAAGTCGGGCTTCATTGGACCAATAATATGGTAGACAAAATGAGAGAAGTCGTGCATAAGAGCAAGCTGAATACTCTTCTCTCAGATTTCCCTCTTTTATAGACTATTTCAGCGTGCATTTTCATCATACCAAAGAGGCAGAGAAGCGGAGCTCTCACCATGTTTACATCTTTAGTAGTTGGGCCTGTTGATCTTCAGTTTGCATGCTCCATTTCATGCCTCATAGCTCCAGCTCTCTCCAGTTTGCCTCAGATTGTGCAGCCCGCATTTTGCACCGAAAAATGCAGGTTGCTCCCTGCTCAGTCCCTGGTCACTTTTTGACCTGCCCAGGTCACTTGCTGGTCACTTAAGTCTGTTACTCCAGGTCCCATGTGGACCTAGTGGACTTTTGGCAATTTTTGGCATCTTTCTTGGGTTCTGACCATATTTCTGTACCTGAATTAATGTGATTTATCTTGCAGACTGTCAATTACTTCCAGATGACCAAGTTGTAGGTTCCCATAGACTTATTTTTCATAAGTATACATGGTATAACTCAAAATTTTATGCTAAATACAAAAGAACTTGTGTAACTAATTGGATAATAATGTCTGAATTTTGTATGCAAATTTCTCATATAACTTCCAGTGAAGCTCTTCTGTGTTCATAAGAATCCCATGATTTATATTATGAACAGTAAACTCTTTAACAACGTCTCTTGGGAGCCATGGAAGAAGTTGATGGTTTCAAGCAGTGTATATGCATAGGGTTGGAGAGAGAGAGAGAGAAAGAGAGACTCGACTGATTGCAGTAGAGCTTCGTTGCGTTAATAGCAATAGAGAGACTTCTACATGGGTCATTGTGTGCCTCTGACGTGATGCTCTACCCCTGCTTATATAGTAGTAAGAGGGTGGGGGGGAAGTAAAGACAAGATGCGTGCTTTTTTGCATTTTGGATGACATCATTGGTGATAAAGAGCTAAACTTTTTTTTAGCATTTTTTTTAATGACGTCATTGATGATGTCAGGGAGGGCTCCATTTTTTGCAGCACGAAGATAAAAATTGACAGATTTTTGGGCAAGCACGTACTGCACGACATGTGGACATCACTCTGAGGTGAGTTTGACTATCGCTCGTGATTATGATTTATAGCCACAACCTCAATTTGTTGTGGGATTGCTGGTTCTTCGATTTGCATGGGTTTGCAATTAACCTCCACTTATGCTTCAACATCATCTTGAATTTTCTCAATAGAGCAGTGGCCATTTCCTCATGTTGGGAGCTCTCTGAGCGTGATCCTACTTAGCACCTCGACGTCTCTTGGGAGCCATGGAAGAAGTTGATGGTTTCGGGCAGCGCTTCCGCATAGGGTTGGAGAGAGAGAGACACAGAGAGAAAGAGAGAGAGAGAGAGAGAGAGAGAGAGAGAGAGAGAGAGAGAGAGAGAGAGAGAGAGAGAGAGAGATTGCAGTAGAGCTTCATCACGTCAATAGCAACAAAGAGACTTCTGCATGGGTCGTTGTGTATCTTTGATGTGACACTCTACCCCTGCTTATATAGTAGTGAAAGGGGGGGTAAAGACAAGGTGCGTGCTTTTTAGCATTTTTGATGATGTCATCGGTGATAAATAGTGAACACTTTCTTTGTGTATCAAAATTACAGCTCCTTCTCTTTTGCTCGAAACCCAAATCCGATGGCTCCGTTGGCTCAAAAAGGGGGGTAAAACCCCAAGACACCTGATCACGGATCTCCCAGATCACTCATTCTTCTTCTTTTAGTTCAATCTGTAGTTTTTAGCCTATTTATAGCGATCGCGACGCGCGCAATTTCGTCAATCTGTCCCTCTTATGAAAATCCAATAATTGGCTGAAAAAGCAATTAGCTTTTTGCATGCCATCCTATTCTAGAAGCTTTTTCTAAATTTTTCATATTTTCACAATAAATAATACCAAAATTAGGCTAAAATTATCCAAAAATCTAGTATTTTCGGATAATTCATGCAACTCGTACTAGTACTAATGGCTCAAATCACATTGACTCTCTAGATCAATAAAGAAGTCAGATGATTATGCATTCCATGCTTTTTCACACTGTGTCCTCATAACATCACGACATCCACCCCCTCTAAACCTGCATATCCTCTGGTATGTGCCAAAATCCTAGTTGTCACCAGATTTTGAGTCCTCCACATCCTCAGCAACCATATCCTTTGCTTCTTCATCTTCCATATCTTCCTAGTTAGCCCCTGTATCATCACCACTATTTTCTTCCAATTCTGGCAACTCATAGGCAGTAGATTCCCGCCTTTTGAATAATTTGATTCTTTTTCCTACTACCGGAAGTTTGATGGCTATCCCATCCAATTCATTTAATGCATACTAGCATTATCAAACACATGTCTTACCACATAGGGTCCAAACCATCTTTTGGAAACTTTACGCATGGCACTATGCTGGTTGTCTAAACTGCTATCATAAACCAATACCCAATCCCCATCATGTATGGTTCTTGGTCTCAATATATGTCTTTTGTCAAACCATTTCTTGTTCTATATCCTTACTGCCCTTAATTTTACAATTGCTGCCTCTATGTCTTCTGACTTTCTTTCCAACTGTCTAATGTGTAAGGCCAACAACTCCTCTCGATTCAACTCCTCCTCCCAAGGTAACACACTCCATGTGACTGTTATCTCTTCTATTGGCATGATAGGTTTTTGACCAACCATAAGTCCAACAACTCCTCTCGATTCAACTCCTCCTCCCAAGGTAACACACTCCATGTGACTATTATCTCTTCTATCGGCATGATAGGTTTTTGACCATACATCAATTCTGCAAGCATATATCCTGTAACAGAACTATGAGTTGTTCTTTCGGCCCACAAAGCATATAAGAGCAATTGTGGCCACTCTTTTACCTTCTCTCCATATGCTTTTGCCAATGTCTTCACAATAGGTGGATGACCTCTTTCACCTTTTCCATTTCCTTTAGGGTTATCGGCTGAAGTTAAAGCAAGCTTTATCCCCAACCATGCAAAGAAATCATGAGCTTCATCTGCATCCAACTCACCCTGTAATTTTCCCACACAGCCATACCGACAAAAGATCTCTTCTAAGAGAAAAGTACACACAACATTTGTTGTCTTAGTATGTAAAGCTTTCCCTTCCACTTGATTAGTCAAGTCTTCATGAGCAAGCACAAGATATCTCATTTGCCAAAGACCTGTAGGCATTGTGACCAAATCCACCACCCACTTAAAATGAAGAGACAATGGATATGTGGGTTGCAATCCATCCCGATGTCAAAGAATTTACTGTTCATAATATAAATCATGGGATTCTTATGAACACAGAAAAGCTTCACTGGGAGTTATATGAGAAATTTGCATACAAAATTCAGACATTGTTATCCAATAACCAACTTAGTTACACAAGTTCTTTTGTATTTAGCATATAATTTTCAGTTATACCATGTATATTGATGAAAAATAAGTCTATGGGAACCTACAACTTGGTCAACTGGAAGTAATTGACAGTCTGCAGGATAAATCAACCCTTAATACGACGACACCGATGTCTCACAGATGAATACATTTGACATGTCGTACATGTTTCCACAAAGTGAGCAACATCCTTATACATACCCTGCCACCAATATCTTTCTTTGATCTTTGTAAAAGTACCCCAAACACCTCTATGACCAGCCCACAAGCTTTCATGAAATTCTTGCATTACTTTTACTTGTGAAGCTCTGTCACCCAAAACTCGCAATGGCAACCCATATGCTTTCCTCTTGATTTTCTTAGACTCCTCATCTAACCATTCATGTCTCTTTGTTAATATACTGAGGTATTGACCAATTCTCAGCCACTCTTATGCATATTTGTCTTCCAAAAACACTTCTACACAAGATTCAAAACATCTAAAGTGTCTCCTCTTTGTTGTCCAAGATTCTGTTAATGGTGTAGTAGCAACACCTTGCATTGCTAAATTCACTCCTGCAACATCATTTTCAGCCATTAAAAAGTCATCTTCTTCCTCCTCATCCATCATCCCATCTTCATTCTCATAACGTGCTCGAGATAACGTCTGGCACTGGGTTATCTCTTCCTGCAATATGCTGAAATTCAGGGTTTAAAGATTTGATGTATGCAATCCATCGGAGCATAGCAATGTTCGGAGTAGCACAACTAGTAATCCTACCCAATACCAGCAAACAATCAGTCTCAATGACTACATGAGCACCCATAAAATACTCCTTATCACATTTAAGGGCTATCACAATTCCCCATAATTCTCTTTTAACCTGTGGATATCTTCCCTGTCGTTTCAGTCAATACTTTAGCACCAAAGTGAATTGCATATCTTTGCCCTTCCTCATCATCTTGCCCAATTGCCCATCCAATACCGATTGGGCTTGTATCAACAGTAATAAAGATAGGCTTTCCATGTAAATAGTCAGCCTTTCTCAATGTAGGAGCAGATTTTAAGAGTTGCTTCAATTTCTTCATTACTTTCTAATGCTTCCTTTCCTAATGAAATTTCTGACATTTCCTTAGAAGCTGATAAAGAGCATCAGCTACATGGGCAAAGTGAGGAATACATATCAAATAGAACACACATACACCCAAGAATCTACGCACCTCTGATACATTCATGCATACATCTTGCATTCTATCAATCCCATCTATTTTTGCTGGTGATGGCCTTTGCCCATAAGGCACACACATATGCCCAACAATCAAAACCTCTTCAACTCCAAAGACAGACTTTTGTCCAGAAAGAGTTAAATGCACCTCTTCTAGACGTGTCAAAATCCTCTCACAATCCACAATATGGTTAGCAACAAACTGTCTGCATCCATCTCTTCATTCTTTTCATCCACTGCACACCCTTTGATTGGAACATCATCCAAGAATGGCATAGTCAATTGTGGTATAAAATCCATGAGTACCCTATTCATAGCATTTGTCATGTGTGCCACTGATTTTGTTGCTCCTCCCTGTGGGAGAGCACACATTTGTACTAACCCCAAGGGAATCTTCATGGTTGTGATATCCCTTCTTTCAATTGCAAGCTGAAATTGATCATAACCTGAGTAAATATCACCCAAAGAATAGATCACTCTGCCTACAAAAGCCTCTGCAAATTCATCAACCACAGGACCTACACCCACATTTCTTATGGTTACTTTATTGACCGGTTGCATGTCTTGAATAAATCTCAAAACCCCATTCTTTTTGGGCACAATAAACCAATGATTTGAGTACGAGGCTAAAGAAGGCTCCAAGATCTTCATGTGAATCTTTTCATTTAGCAAATCCATCAGCTTTGGCAAGTAAGCTTTAGGCACTCGAATAGGCCTCAAGTTCCATGGTACATGTGGCACCGTAAATATGACCATAGGAGAGATAACATTTGGATCTACACAATCTATTTCACTAGGCTAAAATGCAAATGCCTTTCCATGTCTTGCCAACATCTGCATAAAACAATCTCTCTCAGTATGCAAAAGAAACCCTTCTGTACCAACTTTCAATTCTTGTAATGTTTTAGATGTTAATTGATGACCTATATCATTAGGATCCTGTAAGCTTGGCTGTCTTGACACTTTTTCATACATACCCTCACTCTCTGGTGGAAGTGGCAAAGCAATTGGTTTCACCTTTTTGTCAATTGTCTTATACTTTGTCTCCACAAGTGCTTCAACCCATTGTAATCCTTCTTGTTGAGCAATTAACATCATACATGTCCAAAGAACATAATGACAACACTCTGTTTTCAGCCTCATTTTCTGCATGTATAGTTGCTAAAATTTCAGCCATAGTATCATTAATATTCAACCCATAAAACATGCATGAAATGCCTTCATTTTCAGCTAATAGCCCCAATACTCTCAGTTCCTAAGTATCCCATTTCATAGATATGCATTCAGCCCTGCACATAGCTTCCATAGGCTTAAACCAACATGAACTGTTTGTTGTAAACTGAGAATTACCAATAGTAAATACATGCTTCATTTCATCAAGAGGCGAGTACACCCACTGAACATCACTACTGTAGCCCCGCATTACAGCAGTGCTTAATGAAAATCTAGGTCTTTGAAATCCCTTGCATTTGGAACCAAAGGAGACTCTCGAAGCATATCCCGATTTCTAGGATGATTAACACAAACAGTAAGAAATTGGACTGCTTTTCTCCCATCCTTACTTCTGACTCTTGCATAAGCAGAACCATCATCAAGCACCTTATATACACACCTGTAATATAGGGCTGTCCCAAAATCATTGCATATGAGGAATTATCTTGCACAAAGAAGTGTTGCTCTTCCTGTACATCACCAATCGTCACTTCTACATTAAGACATGCAACATAGAGTTCCCCTGAAGAATTATTTGTAGCCCTCATTCGCCAACCATGATCAGAGTCTACAGGCCATGAACCATTTTCATACAATCCATGCTTAATGGCATTTATCTCACACCCATGGTCAAGTAAAGCAACACAAGGAGTTTCACGCTCCCCTATTTTCACTACTGTTTCAGTGGTAGCTCTAGCCTAATGATTTCTTATATAGTGACTTTGAGGAATAAATCCTAGAGTCTCTTCTCCATACTGTTGCATTTTCCTTACTCCACCATGCATATTGCTACAAGACAATGCATTTTCAGCCACTTTCTTCTCTTTTCCACATGCTATCTAGCATCCTACATAGACAATCATGTACTTCATGCTCATATTCAACGCGAATACCCAACAAACCAGTTTCCTCTTCAAATTGCAGCAATGTACTAGTGGTATCACCAAGAAACTGATGCTTCCTTTTAATTATGTCAATGATCTCATCATGAAATTCTTGCGTGGCAATGCCAAGCACCTCTCCCAAGGTAAATTCCACCCGACGATTTAAGATCCGTTCTTCAAGAACCTTCTTAAGATCTGTGGTTGTCTCAATGTCATATTGCAACTTATATCCTGGCTGCTTGCCCTTCTTTTTGCCCTCTTGTTTGTTATCCTATTTTTTTCTCCTGACTCTTCCATAACATGCTCAGGAGGTGGCTAATTTGTAGCTTTAGGCTGATCCACACTTCTTCTTGTCATTCTTTTAGATATCCCTGCAATATCTTCATCTCTTTTTCGTTTTTCTTCCACAAGTACATCCGTGTTTTGAACCTTTGCTAAATATGCATACACTGAATATGCATCTATAGGTGATTTCCAACCAATTATGCCACGAATGTCTTGCCCTGCATGAGACATTTCACTATCAGTGACCTTTCTCTTTTTAGCTGCATGTAAAACATATATCCATATTTCACAACCATCACTTGGCCATGCATTCTATCCAACTGTAGACCAAAAGTAGAAGCATGTACCGCTGCATAAGCATTTCGGACAGCCAGGTTTTCCAATAACTTCTGCATACCTCCCTTTCCAAAATTCAAAGCAAGAGGCAATCCCGTTTCTTGTGCATGGATATTTCCATCTTTCCAAAAGATGAGCTGTTGTGCCAAGGCCTCCTGATAGGCAGCACAATCCTTTCTCTCGTCCTACAAACTGTCACACCACATACATCTTTTTCCAGGCTTAGGGGTTGCTGTATGTCCCCTTTCCTCGTGTCCTTTTTCATCCAATTTTACAACCTTCAATTGAAGATCCCGCATACCTTTGACCAATTCATCTAAGACATATTCCCTAATAGAGGGAACAATAGTAGGTACAGCCATAGGGTTAGCCACAGAAGTGGGTGACTTACTGGATCATCAACTATCTTTCCCATAACAGTGGGCAAGCTAGAGACATGCAATCTTTCTCTTCTTCTATGCTTCTTCACAAGTGCACTAACAGCTTCCTTCCACTCTGTTTTCAAATATGTCTCTGTAGTTTGATCCTCCAGCAAATCATCAAGCTTCTCTTGAAGCTCAAGATCAGCTACCTGTAGAAACAATTCAATTTTCTGACTTGCAAGAGCTTGCTGTTCTGCAAGATCCAACTGCTCAAATCGATTTTCAAATTCTCTTAACAATTCTTAGCCACAAGACCCTTATTGGGTTGTAAAACCCACTCTTGAAAAGTCTTGCATGTAATCAAACGAATGTCTTCAATGTAAAATTCTTCCGTGAGTGTCTTCTTGAAGGCTACCTAGTCAGCATCCTGCAAGTATAATTCAGTAATCCGTGCTTTCAGTTCATGAATAGTAACACATACAAAATACCAAATCCATGCAGATTGAGCCACCTCAAAGAATTCCATCTTCTGAGCATAGGTATATACATATGCAGATACATTCCTGCCATTGAATAACTTCACCTCACCCTCAACTGCTTGCAAAGCATTTATCACAACACTTTCTGTTTGAGCTGAAGCTTGTATCACCTATTGTTGTTGTTGTACCTGCATAAGCATATTCATATTTTGCACCAACTGTTGCAAAACATCACTGGAGATTGTATTCGAAGATTCTCCCATCTTGTCTTTCCTTCTTTTGATGACCTTTCATGTTGGGTTCACCAATGTCGGAGGGGTTTTTGTTGAAAGGTTGAATCCACCGGGGATCAGAATTAGAAGGAAGTAGAGATAGGAGATGGAAGAGAAGATAGAGAATATACAAGTGATAAACACTACAAAAACAAAGCACAATGAATTGAATCAGTATGTATTGAAAGAAGCTGGAATCTTCGCACTACTCAGAAGCAATCTCCAAGCATTAGATCTCCTAGAGCTTCTTTGTAGAACAAAACGTGCATCAAAATTACAGCTCCTTCTCTGCTTCTCGAAATTCAAATCTAATGGCTCCCTTGGCTCCGAAAGGGGAGTAAAACTCCAAGACACCTAAGGACACCTAAGCATGGATCTCCCATATCACTCCTTCTTCTTCTTTTAATTGAATCTGCAATTTTTAGCCTATTTACAACAATCGCGATGCGCACGATTTCGTCAATCTGTCCCTCTTGTGAAAATCCAATAATTGGCTGAAAATGCAACTAGCTTTTTGCATGCCATCCTAATCTAGAAGCTTTTTCTAACTTTTTCAGATCTTTATAATAAATAATATAAAAATAGGCTAAAATTATCCAAAAATCTAGTATTTTTGGATAATCCATGCAACTCACACTAGTACTAATGGCTCAGATTACATTGACTCTCTAGATCAATAAAGAAGTCAGATGATGATGCATTCCATACTTTTTTACACTGTGTCCTCATAACATCACGACAATGTGCATTTGATTTCAGCGATGCAAACAATCCATGAGGAAAGATTTTGATTCATTCAACCTCTGTGGTTGGTGCTAAGTATTGAGGGCTTCTAGAATCAATGATTAAGTACTAAGGAAGGTTTGTGTGTATTTGGGATAGTCAAAAATCTCCGAATCAGTGTGCTCGATCTTGTCTTTGCCCTAGAGCTCTCTCTCTCTCTCTCTCTCTCTCTCTCTCTCTCTCTCTCTCTCTCTCTCTCTCTCTCTCTCTCTCTCTCTCTCTCTCTCTAAGCCGCCTTGACACTAAAGATGAGCTCTCTTCCCCCTCTCCAATACTCCTTGGATTCCTTTTCCTCTTCTTTGCAAGATTTCAACCCCGTTATCCTTCAATTTAGGCATGCTATTACACAAAACCCTACTGTGGTTCTCTTTCTCTTTCCTTATTTTTCCTACCTAAATGCCTACAAATGCCAACAAATCACAAGCAAGTCCTAATGCTAATCAAACCAACTTATCTAAACTTCAAGAACCCAAACCACTTACTTGCAACAATGAAGATCAAATGCCCCTTCTGGTGCACAGATCGGATGCTGTATGCGTGCGTAGCCAGCGCTGGAAGGTCCCTAAGAATAAAAGAACTCTACTTTTTGCACAAAAAACAAGAGAGAAGACTTGCACGACATAAAGCAAAATACTAATTGGGTACAATCTCTCCCCATGCCTTGTGTGAGCGCTCCACAAAGCATGTATTTGATATATTATTCATCTCTAAGCTCAAAAAATAGCCCAATTTACAATTAGCACGCTTTAGCTTTTGTATTTGCTTTTGTCCCACTAAAGATTTAAAGCTATTAGGCACCCAAAGAGTTGGCCTGTGCCCAAATACAATGTCCAATAACAAATATTTAAATCGTACACCCATGTGCATACAAAATAATAAATAAATGTCAGGTGCTTCAATAAATAAGCGCATCAAAATAAATATTGGTGCCACACCTAAGATGCGCGCCCATCAAAAATGATAATTTCTTCTAAATAACTTGAATATACGCTATCGCCCAGTGCTTCCCAATGCCACCACTGCTTGCTCTACACATCAACTGAAGCATTCACAATTGTTAGAAATATAATAAAATTAAACCGACAAAAGTAAATACCTAGCAGTCTTCAGCTACAAAATAAATAAATTGGTTAGAACTCAATCCTAACCTTAATTTATTACGAGTGTGCACTCTAAACTCATAAACGTCCATTAATTTAAATATGTATTTTGCGGAATCACCCGCTATGGAATCACCCACTTGCACATTAAATTAACAAGACGCCCGAATAGGACAAGCATCCCCATCAACTTTTCGCACAAGGAATCCACCTTGTGTATGAGCCTCGGCAACAAATATAATTTTACGGAATCCACCACAAAACCTCAGGGAATCCACCGTGGAATATGCCTCTTGGCATCATACCCCCGGGGTGGGACAGCAATGGTCCTCAATTGCTATTAGCTCAATGTGGAGCCAATAGTGAGAGGTAAGCACTTAGGTCTCGAGCGTGCATCCATTGAGCCTCTTCAACATGATGATTTTTAAACTTACCAAATATCTAGAATATCTACGACGAGTTCAAGTGGTCATAAAGTAAGTTTCTAGAATAGTTTTAGGTTCAAGGATTTCAGTTTCTTCTTCTAGCAAAGGAGGGTTTTCATAGACATGATGTACAAGTAATTGGCCTCTAAAAGGTCGTAACAAACTAATATGGAACGTGTTGTGGATTTTCTAGTGTTGTGGTAATTCTAGTTTAAATGCATTGTCATTGATTTTGTGAATGATCTTGAAAGGTCCATAAAATCTAGGAGCTAACTTTACAACAGAGTGTTTGTCAACACTTTGTAATCTTCGTTTTTCAATACGTAACCAAACATAATCATCAACTTTGAAACTCATAGCTTTTCTTTTCTTGTTGACTTGTTTTGTATATGATTGATGGGCTTTTGCAATCATATCTTTAACTTCATAAAAAATAGTAGCATGTATGTTAGCAATATCATCAGCAACTTGAACTTTGTTTGACAATGATGTAACAGGTGTAGGTAATCTATATCCATAAATAATTTCAAATGGTGCTTTCTATGTAGCTGTATGTGGTGTGATATTGTATGCAAACTGAAGTAAATGTAAATGTGTATCCCATATTTGTGGTTTTGAAATTGTGTATGCATGTTAGTAGCTTCTGTTTTACATATTTGTTTCAGGATGAAATGCTGATGAAAATCCAATCTCTATTCCTAAATTAGCAAACAAAGTAATCCAAAAATTATTGCAAAACCTAGAATCACGGTCGAAAATAATAACTTTTGGTAAACCGTGATTAGTGAAAACAGTTTTCAAGAACAATTGAGCAGCTTGAGATGCAGTTAGTGTTTTCTTGCGTGGAATGAAATATGCTTGTTTGCTAAACCTATCGACAATAGTCCAATCATGTCATGATTAGCTTTGGTGTTAGGAAAACCAATGATAAAATCCATTGAGATCTGTTCCCATGGTCATTTTGGAATTGGTAAAGGCATTAATAAACCATATTGTTTACCATGATGTCTTTTAACTCTTTGGCAAATTAAACATTCAGATACAAAGTTAGATACATCAGATTCCATGTGTGGCCAATAAAAATATTCAATCAGTGTACGCAAAGTAGAAATAATTCCTCTATGGCCTTGGTATGGGGGACAATGAATTTCATGCAAAAGAAATTATCTAAATGGAACAGATACACATAAATTTTTTTCATAAAACATAAATCCATCAGTGTAAGACAATGAATCAATGGGAATCCAGTTATTTGCAACTAATTTATTCCAATCAGCTTGAAAACTAGGGTCTTGGTCATAAGTATCTTTCATAGCGCGAAGAGAGTCAAAAGATATCACAGAGATATTATGAATAGTGGGTCTTCAACTTAAAGCATCACCAACGACATTCTCTTTTCTAGGTTGATATTGTATGAGTGGATGAAAACTTTGAATAAAAGCAGCCCATTTAATGTTTCCGTCATATATTTGTGGTTGAGTAAGGAGATGTTTAATGCTTTGTCGGGTGGTCAGTTTTGATCATGAATTCAGATCCCATTAAATAGTGTTTCCATTGACGTAAAGCTTGTACTACAGCTAGCAATTCCTTATCATAGGTAGAATACTTAAGTTTAGAGGGTTTAAGTTTGTAGCTAGAGTAGACTATGGGATGAGAATCTTGCATAAGGACTACTCCTATTCCATATCCACTAGCATCAGTGACTACTAGGAAAAATGGTCTATTGAAGTCAGGTAATTGCAATACAGAAGCATGAGTTAAAGCATGTTTCAGTAAATCAAATGACTTTTTTTTATTGTCGGACCAATGATACACAATTCCTTTCTTTAATAATTTTGTCAAAGGTAATGCAAGCAATGAAAAATTTCTCACAAATTTTCTATAAAAGCTAGCAAGACCTAAGAAAGAACGTAATTCGTGCACATTTTTAGGTATCGACCACTTCAAAATTGCTTTAGGGTCAACTTTAATACCTTTAGATGAAACAATATGTCCTAGGTATTCAATTTGTGTTTGGAAAAATTCACTCTTTTTAGGATTAGCATATAATTGATTCTCTTTCAATAATTTGAAAACCAAGGGTAAATGTTCATAATGCTCGTTCTCATTCTTATTGAAAACCAATATGTCATCAACGAAAACAATGACACAATGCTGATGCTTCAAAAATATGCGATTCATCATATGCCTAAATGTGGCTTGTGCATTAGTTAAACCAAAAGGCATAACAAGGAATTCATAATATCCAAATTGTGTTCTAAATGCAGTTTTGAATATATCATATGTGTCAAATCTTACTTAATGGTATCCAGATTTAAGATCTATCTTGCTAAATATTGCACATCCTTGTAGCTTGTCCATAAGATCATCTACCCTAGGAATTGGATATCTATTCTTAACAATGATATTATTTAGGGCACGATAATCAATGCACATGCAATAGGTGTTATTTTTCTTCTTCACTAATAGAACAGGTGCACCAAATGGAGAACTACTAGGTCTAATGAGTCCTCGGGTTAACAATTCTTCAACTTGGGCTTGAATTTCTTTCTGCTCAATTTGGTTATGTCTATTTGGTGCTTTACATGGTGGTTGTGATCTAGGAATTAGGTCTATTTTGTGATCTTCGGGGCGTATAGGTGATAAGCCAGCTGGTAAGTCAACAGCAAAACAATCTTGAAATTGTGAAAGAAATTGTGCATGCTTAGGATGCATCTCTGATTTTCTTTAGCTTCAATTTCATTCACCCATATTAAATAGGATTCGCTATCTTTTCGTAATGCACGTTTAGCCTGTATATGACTAAGCAATGGAAATTTATCGAAAGTGTACATACCATGCAATGTGATTTGTTTCCCATTAGAATGAATCTTCATTGAATGCGTCGAATAATCTATACCAGGATTGTACTGATGACGCCAAGGCAATCCTAAGATAATGTCACTAAATTGCAAAGGCACAACTAAGAAATTTCTATGTTCAACATAATCACCAATTTTAATTTCTAAGTCATTGGTGCGCAGATCGGACGCAGATAGCTCACGTGGTGAATCCCGGAAGGTCCCCAAGAACAAAGTACTCTACTTTTTAGCACAAAAACCCATGTAAAAGCAAGCACGACATGAAGCAAGAGACAAATTGGGTTCAATCTCCCCCATGCCTTGTGTGAGCGCTTCACAAAGCATGTATTTAATGTATATTTCCAATCTTCATGCTCAAAAATAGCCCAATTTACAAAAATATGACAAGCTTTTAGCTTTTGAGTTTGCTTTCTACCAAAAATAAGAAAATAAAGCTAATGGACGGTCCCCATAGTGTCTGCCACGCCCAATCTCAATGTCCAAATAGAAATAACATATCCAGGCGCATAAGCGCATACAAAATAATAATAAATAATCGATGTCTCAATAGACATAACAAAATATAGGCGTGGCGCCTATCAAAATATAGTCCAAAGGTCGAAAACCCGCTAGACTCCAATGCTTTCCTCCGCACTGCTGCTATCTCTACACATCAACTGAAGCATTCACAATCGTTAGTAAAATAACACAATTAAACCAACAAAAGTGAATACCTAGCAGTCTTCAGCTACATAAATAAATCAACTGGTTAGAAATAAATCCTAACCTTAATTTATTACGAGTGCGCACTCTAAACTCATAAACGTTTATTAATTTAATATGCATTTTGCGGAATCACCCGCTATGGAATCACCCATGTACACACTAAATTAATGAAACGCCCGAAAAGGACAGGCGTCCCCATCAACTTCTCGCACAAAGAATCCTCTTTGCGTATGAGCCTCGGTCATCTAAGTTTACGGAATCCACCGTAAAACCTCACGGAATCCACCGTGGAATATGCCTCCTGGCATCATACCCCCGGGGTGGGATAGCAATTGACCTCAATTGCTATTAGCTCAATGTGGAGCTAACAGAGTGGGGAAAGCATTTAAGTCTCTAGCGTGCATCCATTGTGCTTCCTCTACAGGATGGTTCTTAAATTTCACTAGATATCTAGAATACCTTCGGCCAGTTCTAGTGGTCATGTAGTCAGTGTCTATAATGGCTTCTGGTTCAAGTATTTCAGTCTCTTCTTCTAGTAAAGGTGGGTTTTCATAGACAGGGTGGATAGGTAATTGTCCTCTAAATGGTCTCAATAAACTAATATGAAATGTATTATGAATTTTCCAATGGGATGGCAGTTCTAACTTGAATGCATTGTCATTAATCTTATGAATGATTCTAAATGGTCCGTAGAATCTAGGAGCTAATTTGACAACTGGATGTCTATCTACACTTTGCAGTCTACGCTTTTCTATTCTAAGCCAAACATAATCATCAACTTTGAAATTCATGGCTTGTCTTTTCTTGTTGGCTTGTTTGGTATATGATTGTTGGGCTTTAGCAATCATATCCTTTACTTCATCAAAAATAGTGTTATGCATAACAGCAATATCATCGGCACTTTGTATTTTATTAGACAAAGAGGCAACAAGTGTAGATAATCTATATCCATAAATAACTTCAAAAGGTGCTTTCTTTGTAGATGTGTGCGGTGTATTGTTATATGCAAACTGTAATAAATGTAAATGAGTGTCCCATGTCTGAGGTTTAGAGATAGTGTATGCACGTAAAAGATCTAGAATGGTGCTATTTGTGGCTTCTGTTTGTCCATTTGTTTCTGGATGAAATGCAGATGAGAAATCAATCTTTGTGCCTAGATTTGCAAACAGTGTAATCCAAAAATTATTACAAAATCTAGAATCTCTATCTGAAATAATCACTTTCGGCAATCCATGGTTAGTAAAAACAGTTTTCAAAAATAACTGTGCTGCTTGTGATGCTGTTAAAGTTTTCTTACATGCAATGAAATATGCTTGCTTACTAAATCTATCTACAATTGTCCAAATCATGTCATGGTTAGATTTAGTATTTGGTAAGCCAGTAATGAAATCCATAGATATATGTTCCCAAGGTTTAGATGGAATAGATAAATGCATTAGTAATCCATACTGTTTACCATGATGTCTCTTTATTCTTTGACAAATCAAACATTCAGAGACAAAATTAGATACATCTGCATCCATATGTGGCCAATAAAAATCTTCAGTTAACATGCGTAATGTAGAAATGATACCTCTATGACCTTGATATGGGGGACAATGAATTTCATTCAAAACAAAAGATCGGAATGGAATAGTAACACACAGTCTCTTTTCAAAGAACATAAATCCATCATTATATGATAATGAATCAACAGGAATGAAATTATTTTGAACTAATTTTTGCCAATCAGAATGAAAAGTAATATCCTGGTGATATGTATCTTTCATAGCAATCAAAGAATCAAAAGATATGACAGAAATATTATAAATTGCAGGTCTTCTACTCAATGCATCAGCAACTACATTTTCTTTTCCAGGTTGGTATTGAATGATAGGATGGAAACTTTGAATGAATGAAGCCCATTTGATATGACGGTCAGAAATTTGGGGTTGGCTAAGTAGATGTCTAATGCTTTGCTGGTCGGTCTTTATCATGAATTCTGAACCCATTAAATAATGCTTCCATTGTTTTAATGCTTGTACAACTGCTAAGAGTTCCTTGTCATAAGTGGAATATTTGAGCTCAGAGGGTTTCAGCTTAGAACTAGAATATGCTATTGGATGGTTGTCTTGCATTAGCACGGCTCCTATTCCTGATCCGCTAGCATCAGTCACAACTAGAAAGAATGGTCTGTTAAAGTCAGGCAATTGTAGAACAGGGGCATTGGTCAATGCACGTTTGAGTAAGTCAAAGGATTTCTGCTGGTTTTCAGTCCATTGATAAACAATGCCTTTCTTAAGAAGTTTGGTCAGTGGTAAAGCAAGTAATGAGAAATTACGTACAAACTTCCTATAGAAACTAGCAAGACCAAGGAATGAGCGTAATTCATGTACATTTTTAGGAATAGGCCAATGCAATATTGCATCAATTTTCTTAGGATCAACTTTAATTCCTTCTTTTGATACAATATGACCTAGATATTCTATTTCTGTCTTAAAGAATTCACTCTTGTCAGGATTTGCAAACAATTGATTTTCTTTCAGTAATTGAAAAACTAATGATAAATGCTCATAATGCTCTTTTTCACTTTGACTGAACACTAAAATATCATCAAAGAAAACAATCACACAATATTGATATTTTAGAAAAATACGGTTCATCATTCTACTGAAAGTAGCAGGTGCATTAGTTAATCCAAATGGCATGACTAAGACTTCGTAATGGCCAAACTGTGTCCTGAATGCAGTCTTAAATATGTCGGATCTATCTAACCTCACCTGATGATATCCAGACTTAAGGTCAATTTTACTAAATATAGAAGATCCTTGCAGTTTGTCCATAAGGTCATCAACTCTAGGTATAGGATACCTATTCTTTACAGTGATCTTGTTTAATGCTCGGTAGTCAATACACATCCGATAAGTATTATTCTTTTTCTTGACTAAGAGCACAGGTGCACCGAATGGAGAACTGCTAGGTCGAATTAAGCCTCTATTTAGTAATTCTTCTACTTGACTCTGGATTTCTTTTTGCTCTATTTGATTGTGCCTATATGGGGCTTTGCAAGGTGGTTGTGTGCCAGGTATTAGGTCAATCTTATGGTCTTCTGGACGTGATGGAGGTAAACCTGGTGGTAGGTCTTCTGCAAAACAGTCCTTAAAATATGCAAGAAATTCCTTATGCTGAGGGTGCATATGAGTTTCTTTTGCGTGCAATTCATTCACCCAAATGAGATATGATTTAGTGTTCTTGCGTAGTGCACGTTTTGCTTGAGTATGCGAAAGCAGTGGAAAAATATGAGATGCATGCATACCAAATAATGTAATAGATTTTCCTTGAAAATTGATATTCATTGTGTGTGTGGAATAATCTATATTGGGATTATGTTGGTGTCTCCATGGCATTCCTAGAATAATGTCGCTAAACTGTAATGGGACAACTAAGAAATTTCTTCTTTCAATATATGGACCAATTTGAATTTCTAAATCTTGAACTTCTTGTGTGCCATTGTACCTAGTGCCTAAAAATGCAGCTTTTATGCGATAGTGCGTAGGTACTGTATGCAATTTCAATTCCTTTACCAATTTTGCTGAAATAAAGTCATGCGTACTACCGTCATCATGCAATATAGTTCTTTCTTTTCCATGCACCATACATTTCATAGTCAACAATGAATGTAAAGTAGGCATACCTGGTAAAGTGTCGGAAGTAGTAGTAGGATCATCTTCTTCTTCAGTGAAATCCGGCATATCCTCATGCTCGTCTTCGTCCATAGCTCCAAGGTAGTTGATATGTGCTGATGGCTTCTTTGAATGACAATTTGCTGCGAGATGCCCTGGCTGGTGACACGTGTAGCATACTATGGGCTTGGCTTTGGTCACATTATTTGCAATGGCTGGAAGTCTGGGTATATTTGGATTTGCTTGTTGAATAGGCTTAGGATTTGGATTGACAGTAGATGGTAATGCAGGTGGTTTAGGCCAATTCTTGCGGAAAGATGGTGATGAGAAACGACCTGGATTAAATCTTCTAAAATTGGAATTGAATTGTTTAAATCCATAATTACCGTTTGCTTGGAATGGCTATGGTCGTCGATCTCTTCCGCGTAACTTATCTTCAGTGTCGTGAGCTAAGGAGATGGCGTCTTCAAGGGTAGCAGGCTTGAATATATTCACCTCAGCGTAGTAATGTCCAAGAAGTCCAGACATGTACTTCCGCTTATGTGTTGTCTCTGGTACGTCTTCAAGCATGCGTAGCTGTAGGAGTGCATTCCAAAAACGCTCTGTATACTGTGGAATAGGCTCACTATCGCGTTGTTGAAGTAAATCCCATTGCTTGATAGCCTTCTCATGAAATTGCGGTGGAAGGAAATTTTGCATGAACTTCTTCTTGAAATCTTCCCATGTAGCAGGACATTCTATGCTCTTGCGGACTACAGTCCACCAAAGTGATGCTCTGTCTATCAGATGGTTAGTAACACACTTGATTTTATCTTTCTCGGAATAAGTTTCCTCATGGAAATAGTCATCAAACTGGCTAATGAATGATAAAACAGTCTTTCCTTCCCTTATGCCATTGAAAGTGCGAAACTTGAAACTTCATTTACTTATCTTGGATTCCTTGCGAATGGTTTGTGCTTCAAGAGTGGCGTCGATGGTACGGCGAATCAGATCTTCAGCTTGAGGTTCTTCTTTATCAGTGGATGCTCCTTGTAGCTTTGTCAATTGCACTTGCAAGGCTTGCCTAGCTCTTCGCTCTTCTTCCAATTGCAGCATGATAAGATCCAACTTTTGTTCCATGGTAGGCTCGGGTAGGTCGTCTTCAGCCATAGGATCATCCATATGTGGGGTAGTCATCCTGTAAAACTCAACAAACCTTTCTCACTCAAAATCAGTTAGCAGGATGAGCGTAGCTCAAATTTGGGGTTACAAGGCTATGTATTTTTGGGTATTTTCTTCTTTAATTTTCAGAAATTCTGCAATATTTCTGTCTCCGTTTGCTGAAAGTACTTCAACAAACTTGTAGATATGTAGAACAGCTTGCTGCGAACAACTTTCCAGTTCAGAGTTTTTGCATACGAACAAGTCTTCTATGAGTTTTAAGCACTAGTCAGTTCTGATTTAGTCTGACTTGCAGAGTTGCAGACTTAACAGACTTGCAGAGTTGTTGACTTGCTGGACTTAGGCCAACTTGCAGAACTTGTAGTACTTGATTCCAAGTGACTTACTGAACTTGACTTCTGGAGCGCAGGACCCGGAGTTTACAGACTTCTCTGCCCTGTGTGACTTGGTAAAAATTGAGTGACTTAAGCTTTGACTTAAGATTAAGAGAGCTTTAAGAGGGCTTAATGGTGGAAGAGGCCACCGTTTTTTTGTGAAGGGGGGGGGGCGTTTTTTTTCTCCGCGCGTGATTTTCGGAGGGTCCTCTTGCAAATCGATTTGAATTTTGGAAGCTTAATAAGCTTCTTAAGCTTTCTCTAAGCTTTATTGAAAGAAATATTGATAAAAATAATGGAGCTTATCTCTATAACTCCACGACTTGATGAAGGAGGTGTTTGAGTGGTCCTCCGCCTGCAGAGCCTGGTCCTTCGCGATCTGACAGTGGAAATAGGGGTTCTTGATCGCCAGAAGTCTGCCTGTATCGACGGTTCGCGACGAGATTGACTGTAGAGGCCGTTTGTTCTTGGAGCTCCGCCTTCGCCCGAGATTGGTAGCGATTGGAAGCCCTTGATCTCTGCTCCGCTCTGATACCACTGGTGCGCAGATCGGACGCAGATAGCTCACGTGGTGAATCCCGGAATGTCCCCAAGAACAAAGTACTCTACTTTTTAGCACAAAAACCAATGTAAAAGCAAGCACGACATGAAGCAAGAGACAAATTGGGTTCAATCTCCCCCATGCCTTGTGTAAGCGCTTCACAAAGCATGTATTTAATGTATATTTCCAATCTTCATGCTCAAAAATAGCCCAATTTACAAAAATATGACAAGCTTTTAGCTTTTGAGTTTGCTTTCTACCAAAAATAAGAAAATAAAGCTAATGGACGGTGCCCATAGTGTCTGCCACGCCCAATCTCAATGTCCAAATAGAAATAACATATCCAGGCGCATAAGCGCATACAAAATAATAATAAATAATCGATGTCTCAATAGACATAACAAAATATAGGCGTGGCGCCTATCAAAATATAGTCCAAAGGTCGAAAACCCGCTAGACTCCAATGCTTTCCTCCGCACTGCTGCTATCTCTACACATCAACTGAAGCATTCACAATCATTAGTAAAATAACACAATTAAACCAACAAAAGTGAATACCTAGCAGTCTTCAGCTACATAAATAAATCAACTGGTTAGAAATAAATCCTAACCTTAATTTATTACGAGTGCGCACTCTAAACTCATAAACATTTATTAATTTAATATGCATTTTGCGGAATCACCCGCTATGGAATCACCCATGTACACACTAAATTAATGAAATGCCCGAAAAGGACAGGCGTCCCCATCAACTTCTCGCACAAAGAATCCTCTTTGCGTATGAGCCCCGGTCATCTAAGTTTATGGAATCCACCGTAAAACCTCACGGAATCCACTGTGGAATATGCCTCCTGGCATCAGTCATGCACTTCTTGTGTTCCATTATATCTAGTGCCTAGGAATGCAGCCTTAATGCGATAATGTGTAGAAACAGTATGCAAATTCAATTCTTTGACCAATTTTACAAAAATAAAGTCGTGTGTGCTCCCATCATCATGTAAAACAATCTTTTCTTTACCATGCACAAGACATTTCATCGTTAATAAAGAATGAGGATTTTGCATACCTGATAAAGTATCTGAAGTAGTACCAATGTCATCATCATCTTCCGTGAAATCTGGCATTTCTTCATGAGATTCATCTTCTATCACTCCCAGATAATTGATATGAACAGTCGGCTTTTTGGTTTGAAAATTCGTCCCGCTAGATGTCTAGGTTGATGACATTTGTAACAGACTATGGGTTTGGCTCTAGATACATTATTGGTAATAGCGAAAAGTTTAGGAATATTGGGATTTGGCTGGAAAGATGGCTTAGGGTTTGGATTTGTGTTTGACGGTAAAGCAGGTGGTCGTGTCCAAGATTTACAGAATGAAGATGGACAGAAACGGTTTTTATTGAATCTTCAAAAATTTGAATTGAATTGTTTTGAACCAAAGTTACCATTAGTTTGAAATTGTTGTGGTCGCTTCTTTCATCCTCGAATTTTGTCTTCAGTGTCATGGGCCAAGAAAATTGCATCTTCAAGAGTCGTTGGCTTGAACATGTTCACCTCCGTATAAAAATGTCCAAGTAAGTCAGACATAAACTTGTGTTTCCTGGCAGTTTAGAACCCCCTCCTATGCTGTTGGATCGCGAAGGACTGGCCTCTATAGGCGGAGGACCACTTGGGAAGTTCCTTTGCAAAAACGTTTTTCTCAGAGAGAAGTAGATAAGTAACTTTTACTAAGTTAATTAGAAAACTTAATAAGCTTTCTAAAAAGTTTAAAACTCAATGAATTCAATCGTTTGTGGTGAAAGGAGATTTTTCAACGGCGCCGAATCAGTCCATGACGTCCTCTTGTATCACGAAAAGCCAACGATTCTTTAAAATTACTAATTCCTAAAGTCTAAAGCTTCTAAGCTTTACACAAAGGCTATGATTCAATTTTCAGCCCCTCCCATAGTGGTTGTTCATACACAGCTAGTCTCAAATGGATTTTCAGCTTTCCGGCAAGCCCCTATTCACACATGTGGACTGACATACCCAAATTCCAGCAAACAGATTGCTATAGGCAGCCTGCACACATGAATATCCTCTTGGAAGAAGACCGTGACATCAAATTCTGCATCGGCAAAGAAGAAATACTACAAAAAGCCATTTAAAAAGTAATAATAAGCCTTGTAAACCCGACTTTGAGCTACGCTCATCCTGCTAACAAGATTTCAAGTGGTGAGGTCTTTTGAAATTTTGCAGGATGTTCGATCAAACCATGGAAGATTTTATAGCTAAAGGTGATCTATCTAAACCAACGATGGAGCAAAAACTAGATTTGATTATAATGCAGCTTCAAGAGGAATGAAGAGCACGTCAAACTTTGCAAGCTTAATTGGCCAATTTACAACGATTTATTGCCAACCAAGATGGTGTATTATTGATGTAACACTTAAAGTGCAATCTATTCGGAAAGAAACAAAGATAAGTAAAAGAAATTTTAAATTTCATACTTTCAATGGGTCACGCGATGGAAATACTATACTTGCTTTTATCAATCAATTTGATGATTATTTCCATGAAGAACAATATGTTGAGAAAGACAAAATTAAGTGTGTCACTAATCATCTAGTGGACAGAGCATCTCTATGGTGGACTATTGTCCGTAAGAGCATTGATTGTCCTACTACTTGGGAGACTTTCCAAAAGAAAATTTTGCAGAATTTTCTTCCACCCCGATTCCACGAAAAAGCAATCAAACAATGGGATCTTTTGCAACAAAGGGATCGTGAGCCTATTTCACAATATACCGAGCATTTTTGGATTGCTTTATTGTAACTTTGAATGCTTGAAGATGTACCTGAGACAACCCATAACTAACGGATTGCCACGAGACTGACTATAGAGCTCGATTGTTACAGGAGCTCCGTATTCGCATGAGATGGTAAGCGATTGGAAGCTCTCGATCTCAGTTTCGCTCTGATACCACTGCTGCACAGATCGGATATTGTATGCGTGCGTAGCGAGCGTGAAAGTTCCCCAAGAACAAAAGAACTCTACTTTTGTACAAAAAACAAGAGAGAAGACTTGCACAACATGAAGCAAAAGACTAATTGGGTACAATCTCCCCCATGCCTTGTGTGAGTGCTCCACAAAGCATGTATTTGATATATTATTCATCTCCAAGCTCAAAAAATAGCCCAATTTATAATTAGCATGCTTTAGCTTTTGTTTTTGCTTTTGTCCCACTAAAGATTTAAAGCTATTGGGCTCCCAAAGAGCCGGGTTGTGCCCAAATACAATGTCCAATAACAAATATTTAAATCGTGCGTCCATGCGCATACAAAATAATAAATTAATGTCAGATGCTTCAATAAATAAGTGCATCAAAATAAATATTGGCGCCATGCCTAAGATGCGTGCCCATCAAAAATGATAATTTCTTCTAAATAACTTGAATACACGCTATCGCCCAGTGCTTCCCAGCGCCACCGCTGCGTGCTCTACACATTAACTGAAGCATTCACAATTGTTAAATAATAATAAAATTAAATTAAAAAAAGTGAATATCTAGCAGTCTTCAACTACAAAATAAATAAATTGGTTAGAACTCAATCCTAACCTTAATTTATTACGAGTGTGCACTCTAAACTCATAAACATCCATTAATTTAAATATGTATTTTGCGGAATCACCCGCTATGGAATCACCCACTTGCATATTAAATTAACAAGATGCCCAAAAAGGACAGGCCTCCCCATCGACTTTTCGCACAAGGAATCCACCTTGTGTATGAGCCCCGGTAACAAATATAATGTTATGGAATCCACCGCAAAACCTCACAAAATCCACCATGGAATATGCCTCATGGCATCACTTTCTTCCTACCTATTTACCTCAAGTACTGATTTGGGAAAAACTCTCCAATGCTCATTGGAGTGTGCAAGCACTCAAGGCTCGAATTTGTTGGTCCCAACAACGAAACCAAAATGTGGGAGCTTTCGCTCAACCACCAACACCCACGGACTGCTTATTGCTCAAGTGTTTGAAGCCAAATGCCAATGGATACCTCTCACATAGCCATATGCGCTCTCGAGCCTACAAGTATAGT
Source organism: Lygodium microphyllum (assembly GCF_053477565.2). Classification (NCBI taxonomy): domain Eukaryota; kingdom Viridiplantae; phylum Streptophyta; class Polypodiopsida; order Schizaeales; family Lygodiaceae; genus Lygodium; species Lygodium microphyllum. Next base: position 154,106,560 of record NC_141137.1, read on the forward strand.
GAGCTTATCTCAATGCCCGATTGAATACCTTTGTCTCTTATGCACACCAATAGCTCCATGATCTGAGATCTCAATGCCCGATTGAATACCTGTGTCTCTTATGCACACCAATAGCTCCATGATCTGAGATGTGAGCTCAAGTAACCTCAATCCTCCTTCAAGCTCCATGCTCCATAGTTGTGTGCATGAGATGAGAGAGGAGAAGAAGAGAGGAGAAGCTGGAGAGTTTCTCCACCACAGTCCCTCACCCTCACACACTCATACACTCACTCCCTCACACTCTCACACTCCCTCTCTCAAGCACAAGCACAAGCAAGAAAGAAGAAGAAGACAAGAGAAGAAGAAGAAGAAGAAGAAGAAGAAAGCCACTTTTGCCACACACAAAGAATGAGCTTATGTATTCACTTTTTGGCTTTTACATATGCCCTTATCTCGTTGGGCACCCATCCCCTTTTTTCCATGATCGGCTATCTTGCCAAGGTCCACTTTTCCTATCCCCTTTTATTTACATTATGCCTTCACTGATGCCCATCTACTCTTTACAACTTGCACATGAGAGAGCCTAGTGCTCTTTTACAAAAAATTAGGGGTGCTTTTACATTTTAAAATGCACATTTGCCTTTGCCTCGACTTTTAATGTTACCCTTACACTTTTGGCCTTTTCTCCTCTTATCCTTCTGTCGCGTCGCCTTTTCCACTTTGCTCCACATTTTAAAAATTCTTGAATTTTCTTTTGCTTCCTTTTTCTTTGTCTTGTATACTAGGGTTAACATGGAGCTTTTGACGGGAATATTTAACCCTTTACTCACCTCCTCCCCTCTCTTTAATATCTCCAGTTCTATCTACCCCGATAACCATAGGTGAGTGTATATGCTTTCACACCAATGTTAATGCAACAATTAACAATGTGTTAAACAAGAAAGCTTATTGTCTTCATCACTTAAGCAGCTCCCTTTGTATTAACCATCAATCTTTTTGCAAACCACTCATAGAGTCTAAGATATTTGCGGTTTAGAATACTATGTTGCAAGGCTAATTTTTTCCAAGGTAATCTCAAACAAACATCAATATTGGCAGAAAAGTATGTAGGATCAAGGCTCAAGTTGGCAGGTGAATGAAACTACTCGTGCTAGCATGCCACTAACTACTCTAGCATAAGGTTGCAGCATGAGAGACAAATATACATTCATAGCATGGGAATTAAAGTCATGTTCCCAATGTGAGCTCCTTCTTATAATAACACAAGTGTGGTCAAGTGACCACTAGGCTTTCTCACAGCCTATATGATGACATCCAATTTTGACTACATTTATCAAATTTTTGCAACACCAAGGATTAAGATCTCCATGTTGTTTGTGGTAGACTATAGTCGAATCTTTACCCTTGTGTATGTGTTTCAACATTGCTTCATAGCTTACATGATGGAAATTTTTGCATCATCTACATGATTCATATCCTTCATGTATTGTATGGTGGTTGTTGTAACAATAGTCCTTTTAAAACCCCCACGTTGATGGCTACCTTTTCACTATCAAAAGAAGGCATGATCTGGGAAGTGAATTACATGCAAATACTTAGTCAACCAAGGTGCCACCAACCTCAAGGTGCTAGCAGTATAGTTCACCTTGATAGTAAAGCTCTCCACATTAATCTGCATACCATCATGCTTGCATAGTCAACGATGATGAATCTCCTTAAATCTACACTGGTTCTCCTCTTACTAAACTGCCTCCATGAACATCCATCCTCCTTCCTTTCCAAAATTTTTCGTCAAATGATTGCTTCAATTCTCCTCCTTAAGCTTGATGCATGGCATTTGCAAAGCCGATGTCTTTCCATATCGAGCACATCGTACTGCTATATTGTCACTCCTCTCTTTTGTTCCTAACATGCCTCAAAGCTAGCCATCCTGCACATACAATAAGATCCTACCTCCCAAAATTAGCCTTTTATGCCTAAAGTAACTCTACCTTCACTCTTTTTTACATGCAAGTTGGCCCCCTTCTCCCAACTATAATAATTAAAGCCAAAAAGCATAAGCTTCAATAATGTATTTAAACACTATGACATTGACATATTTCATCTATTTACTAATATTAAGCAAAAGTTGAGGCGGGGCTAGGGGCACATGGCACACTCTCGCCTCTTCTTGTCCTTATTAGGGTGGGTGTCACATGGCACCCATGCATGACCCGCCGACCCCAACCCCACCCACATGCCATTGTGCCATGCTTTCCCTACATTTATCCCATAAGCACAAACATCCACCACTAACAGAGCATAGGGAGAATATAAAACAAAGGGTAAGGTTCAACTTTTGAGACACCATGATATTTATCATGTGTAATTTTGAAAAATGCCGAAAACGTTAATATATGTCGAAACAAGCCAAATAACGTCAAGAATTTTATATGTAAACGTCCATTTGTATACACGTCATGTGTGTGTGTGTGTGTGTGTGTGTGTGTGTGTGTGTGTGTGTGTGTGTGTGTGTGTGTGTGTGTGTGTGTGTGTGTGTGTGTGTGTGTGTGTGTGTGTGTGTGTGTGTGTGTGTGTGTGTGTGTGTGTGTGTGTGTGTGTGTGTGTGTGTGTGTGTGTGTGTGTGTGTGTGTGTGTGTGTGTGTGTGTGTGTGTGTGTGTGTGTGTGTGTGTGTGTTAAATAAGTAATAATAAGTATTATTTTTCTATTGCTTATTTAAATATGATGTAGCATGTATAAAGTGTATATATATATATAATAAAAATCTATTTTCCTTTATTAAATAAATTTATATTTATATTTATACAGCATGCATATATGCATAAACCTTAACATATATATAAAAGTTAGTATATATAAATCTATATAATTATTTAAATAATTATTATTTAGATTAATATTTTTATATTAACATTAACATTTATTTTTATTTTTTATTTCAAATAAAATATAAACTATAAATATGTCAATGCATGCATATGTGGCATTTATATTGCTAATATAAATAAATTATTTGTATAAATATAATAATAAATTTAAATATAAATATAATATAAATATGTATACATATATAATATTAGTATATTCATATAAATATTTAACATATAGCATTTATATTTATATTTCTATTATATATGTATATGCATAAACATTTACGTGCGCGCGCGCACATACACACACACACACACACACACATTATAGCATTTACTTAACCAAAATATTAAATATAAAGAAGTCAATACATATATATGTAGTATTTATATTATCTAATATGAATAAAACTTTTATATAAATCCAATAATATATCATGATATATACACTATAATATACATACATATATATATATATATAATATAATATTATATATATATATATATATATATATATGATAAATACACTATTATATTTATATATAATTTTATTATACAAATATTATCATTTTATATATTATATATGCTATATATGTATATATTATTAATATAATGTGGATAAAAGAGAGGCTTGAGAGTGGCCCTTCCCTTTTTTTTTTTTTTTCAAATGGTAAAAGGATGCCTCACTCATTTGATTTAGTAGCAAAGTACATGGCCATTGCAAAATCTAGGCACCATGATCAGATTAGTGATATTCCTCATGCCATCTAACATGGGTGCATAATTTGTAAGTCATTCTAGGAGTTTGTGAGATTTGTTTTTAGCAAGGAGAGAATATCCCAATTCAACATGTGCTACTAAGATTATACAACAAAACTTAATAAGAAAGCTAATTAATGCAGATGGGATCTTGCATAGGACGAGTCACAAAACTATAGCAAATTAATATCTCAAACAAAATGAGTTCAAGAAGATGTTGGTTGGAATTTGGCCTTAAAAATGCCTCTCAAGGACTATGCTTGGAAAGTATCTCAAACAAAATGAGTTCCAGAAGATGTTGGTTGGAATTTGGTCTTAAAAATGCCTCTCAAGGACTATGCTCATAAAGTAGTTCTTACTACTTAGGGCTCTTGCTTATGGGGGAAGGTCAAAAGGAAAGGCACCTTGAATGGGAGTTGTATATGTGGGGAGGAGGAAACACTTAAGCATCCTTACTATTAGTTAAGAGGAGGTCGGGGGATGTTGCCACGTGGCAGCCCCGACCTCCCCTTGACTTATCGCGGGGGTGCCACGCGTCCGACACCCCCTTGCCGCGAAAAGGGCGCTGAGCTCCCGCGTCCACCTGCGCCCCCACCTCCTCGAGTTGCGTCCCTCGGCTGACGATCCTCCACCTTGAGCTGCACGGTGACCTGACGATCATCTCGAGCCTCCACCTCCTCGAGCTGCATCCCTCAGCCAACGACCCTCCACCTCAAGCCAGCTCTATATAAAGAGTAGGTTCGACGATCATATGCTCCGATGATGGAGGCGAAGTTGAATTGCGAGGTGGAGCTCCGGCACTCACAGGCAGAGATGGAGCGCCTGCGGGCCAGTAAGCTGGCGCCAACGGTGATCCAGAATGAGGTGACGGTGCAAGAGGCGCAGGGGGCACTGTTTCAGCGCCAGCGTGCCGCCGACGTGAAGCTCTTCGAGAAGCAGGAGGAGCAGGCCAAGGGTTCAGCGGTCCTCTCGCTCCTCCTTGGGCATGCCAGGCTTGGAAGGTAGGTGGCAGAACTCTTCACAGTCGCCGAGCACCTGGTTTATGTGGCGATCGAAGGCCATGAATTTGCCCACGATCTACCAACCGTCTTGGATCGTGACCCGCGAAGCCTCAGCAAACTCCTTTGCTGTCGAGCAGTTACTCCGTCAGGATAACACTCTGCCTTCCATAGGCCACAGATCCAACATCTTCACCCTGGTTCCTCCGTTGATTCGTCCATTCGTCTACCTCTCGCCTTCAACTTCCGGTTGTGCACCTAATCGGTGAGAAGAGTCAATTACGTGATCATATAAGGCCTCTCGCCTTTCCACTATCTCATCCTTCCTAAAACTGATCTCTCCCTCATTAATCGTCCTCTGCAACATAGACCACACTACTGCATGTATTTCTTTAATGAGGAGAAATGCATGCATTGCCACTTGGCATTAAGCGTTTCACCTATGAAGCACCATGGAATGGGGTGCCTTTAAGATCATCGATTTAATCATTTTAAGCTTTAAAGGCCAATTTGGTTGGCGTGAGCGTTTTTTTCTGTGTATAAATGTTCCATTGATATCTCTGATCTCCTCTCGCTCACACATCCAATCTTGCGAACGTTACCAAATTCCACCATCGAGAGTTTTAATTTTGCTTTTATTATGGATTATCGAGAAGTACTCCTGCACTCACTAGCATCGCAAGCGCAAGCATGCAACCAACACTGAGCATTGTCACATTCGCCATGTCATTGCATGTGCGTTCAAAAGATGACTTTCTTGAATGAGGACATTTGTGTACTCTGTTACTTTCCAATGCAATGTTTGACAAGTTTCTTTATTTGAAATTTGACCTCAAATGATTCCTCATGAATGTACACCTCAATGTGCCATCTAATTCCTCCCACATCAACAAACAATTCATGTTTATATAAGCCTACATGCAATGTGTCTTCTACATTCACACACATGTACTTTGGGCCATGTTAACAACTAGCCAGAAAGGTCTTCAAAGACACCATCTACTCTCTACCTTGGTAGAAATTGTTGGTTTTAACTAGGTAGTGAATTACATGCCCCAAAGTACTACTACTCTAAGTAATATTTCATTTACAACCATATGATAACTATGAAGGTGTAATGTTCACATCACTCGAGGTGGATCAATATCATTGCATGAGGCTCAGTCTCTTCATAGAATTAACTTCTTCATGACTTTTTTCGTCCATTATTGAGTGCTTCTCTTTTACAAGTTGAGCTTAAAGGGTGGTGGACCCTCAATGTGTTCAATTGCAAGGCTTGAGAAACTTTGTTGTAGATTTCCCTTAATTACGCAAGGTGCCCTCCCCAATTGGCCAACGTACATGCCATCCTAATATACGTGCCTTAAAGTCAAGAAGTCTAAGCACTAAGTAACAAGCCTACACTCCAACAAAATGGAAGCATAGATGTGATAGATAGTGCACATTTGCAAGTACACTTACTAGCAAGTTAGTAGTGCATCAAAAGTCACAACCAATGTAAAAGCAATTGTGTGCATTTAAACATGCATGTACATTTAAACATGCATTTGTATTAAATGCACTTATAAGTGCAACTATAATCACAAAGCTTTTGAAAATATCATCTCATTCAATTTAGACATTTCTTTCCAATAGGAGAAGATGAGAGGAGACAAAAAGACATAATAGAACACCTTTAGCATATATATATATCTACACTATTAGTTAAGGAGAGGTGGGGGACGGGTGCCACGTGGCAGCCCCCCACTTCCCCCACAAAAAAAAAAGAGAACGCGGGGGTGGGTGACACGTATCCAGCACCCGCCCCCCCTCCCCCGCAAAAAATCGTGCCCGCCCCGACGCGAAGCGCCGCGGCGAGTCTAGTCGCGGAGCGCCTAGTTTCCTATGGGGTGGATGTTTGGCTAGAGCATTTTGGTAGGATGTGGTAAGGAACTTGGGGAGTTGTGGTAATAAACAAGAAATTATGCAACTTTGTATGCTTGGATTACATATTAATATAAAATGCAACCTTGTTTGGATACCAAGTGACACACATTTTTGCCCTTCAAGGTATTTGGAATGCTAGGACAAAAGGAGCTCTCGAAGGAGAAAACTTGGTGGAATGGGAAAGTGTGATCTCGAAAGTAAAATGGTATAATATCGAGAAGTGGCCAAAAGCCTAGCTTCATTTGGCTAATTTCTAACACGTCTTGTGAAAGAGAAATTGATTAAAGTCACATGACACACATCTTTAGGCGTCTAATACCGAAAGAGATTTGTTTCCTAATACTCGTGACGTCCTTTGCGTCTTTAAGAAACTCTATTCACTAGGCATTATTGTTATTCCAACCTCCAGGCTCCAACCATCTTGTTATGCAAACGTGGAGTAAAAATCACGACACGAGTGAGCTTCCTCAATTAGCCGTCATCATGGTTTGCTGACTTAGTGACAAGTGTGTCACTGTGAGTCTGTGAGCCCGCATGTGACTCTGTGAGTGCTGTAATGAGGAGACGTAACTGTCACGTAAGGCACGGTGACAATAACTCGATTGGAATTCCTTTTTAGGCAATGTCAGGTCGTGAGTTCTGTGCTTTATTCATAGTTCACCAAACACGCAAGCAAACCGACCTTCTGGACCCTGGTCATACACGGCGTCAGAGAGAGACTCCAGACTCCAGAGGCCAGACGCAAAAGGCCGATAGACGCAGTTTTCCTTGGTGGCTTCGTCTTGAGTCGAGAAGAGGAAGAAGGGCAGATTCCGTGTAGAATACAAGAGAGTCCCTTTTCTTTCTTTTTTTCATGTGGTACACAGACAGAAGTTCCTCATTCGCTATTGAACAGAATGTGTAGTTTCCGCTCGTTCATGAGCTTCATCTTCTTAGCTTTAGTGGTGCTGTTTTCTTCATTAATAGCAAGCTCGCATTCTCAGTCGTCGTCTTCTTCTTCGACTAGTTCGTTTTCCTCCGTGAGCATTCGATTGGTTCACAGAGATGCGCCTCGCTCTGTGCTTAAGAGCCCCTCCGTGGACGCAAACAGGCAGAGCCTACCCGCCGATATGCCATTGAAGGAGTTGCTGGTGACAGGAAGGGCAATGAGGGAGAGAGCAAGGGCAAGGAGGGGGAGGAAGAGGGGATCGGGAGGAGTGGCAGAAAGGTTTTCATATCTAGGGGAGAGTGTGGGGGACTTCTACGTGACGATGGGCGTCGGGAGTCCGCCACAGAAGCTGGTATTCATAATGGACACAGGGAGCGAGCTCACGTGGACGCAATGCAGGCCGTGCAAGGTGTGCAGCCAGAAGGGGGGAGGGCCGTCGTTCCAGTACGGCAAGTCGGCGACGTACCGGAGGGTGCCGTGCGCGTCGCCGCTGTGCACGCAGAGCCTAGGCTTCATAGGGGGGGTGTGCAGCAACGCGACGGCGGCGGGGTCGGGTCCGTCGACCTGCGTGTTCCAGCTGCAGTACGGCGACAGGTCGGAGGACGAGGGCTACATCTCCGTCGACGCCTTCCGCGTCGGCATGAGTGGCGGGGGGAAATCCGTCGAGCGTCGGCTCGTGTTCGGCTGCGCGGTGGTGGAAGTGGACGCCCTGCCGTTACCGAACTCCGGCATCGCAGGCCTCAACGCGGGGCCCTTCTCGTTTGCGTCGCAGCTGCTGCAAGGCGCGCGCTACAAGAAGCTGTCGTACTGCCTGCCGGACCGGCTCACGGCCCTCAACTCCACGGGGCCCCTCCTCTTCGGCGACTACCCCCCTCCGTCGCCCGCCCTCCGTTACACTCCTCTCGTGCCCCCCTATTCCCCGATGGGGGCTCTCTACTACTACGTCGGCGTCTCCGGCGTGAGCGTCGGCGCCTCCCGACTTAACATCTCCCCTGTCTACCTCGCTGGCGACCCGACCACCGGCGTGGGCGGCACCGTCCTGGACTCGGGCACCGCCATCACACATCTCGTGCATCCGGTCTACGACGCCGTGGTGCGGGCCATGGCGCGGCAGACACGACACATGCGCCCCTTCGCGGTCTCGCCGAGCCTGGGCCTGGACCTCTGCTACAACGTCTCCGCGGACGCGGCGGACCTGCCCCGCGTGCCGGCCGTCACCTTCCACCTGCTGGGGGGGGTCGACCTGGTGCTGGACTACCGCAGCGTCCTGTTCGCGGCGGAGCTGGTGGACGACATCCTGGTGGTGTGCCTGGCCTTCGCGGACTCTGGCTCCACCCAAGTCGGCTCCCTCAATATCATCGGGAACTACCAGCAGCAGAATTATTGGGTGGAGTACGATCTCCAGAACTCCCGCGTTGGCCTTGCCAAAGCCAATTGCGCCCAGTTCTGAGATCAATCAGGAATTGATTTATTATCCATCCATACCGCTGTTTTATCGATTGTTGTCTCTCTCGAAATTCCTCAACGATCTTATCTTATGATCTCATGAGTGTTTTCCACGACTCTCTCTGATGTGTGGACGACAGCCAACTTCATAACGGTCTCGGGTGTGCATGTTGACGTACTGTCTGTCGGATCTCTTTTCACGCGTTATAACCTATGTTTACGAACGTTTGTCTAGACTGTGGATTTGATGGGCTGCACATCTTGAAAGAAAGTTAACGTCCCGACTCCCAGTGCTCACCATGGTTAAATAATTTATTTACTGTGCACTGCCAATTTGCGAAAGCTGGTTTTTGGGAGGGGCAATATTCCCTCGTGTGCCAAAGGTGATCTTTTGGGAGGGAGTTCCGTGCCATCATGACGGTGGACCCTTCAGTCTTACCTGGAGGCTGGAACAGCGAGTCCCAGCATTAAAATTCAATGGAATGTTGTAACTCCATTGAAAAGCATTTGAGCAAATCCATGGGTGTTCTATTTATAAAACTATGTTTATTGCCATTGTCCACTAAAATGAAAACATCCTTGCCATTGGTTTTCTATTGAATGTGAAGTGTGCTAGGTCTCCTATTGCCTATCCATGCATCCATATATATGGAGAAAATGGAAGTGGCAGCATATGAGGGTATAGTACAAGCAATCCCACTAAGATCACAAGGCAAAAGTCCACTAGTGAAAAGGGAAACCATTAGATAGGTCACATAATCGCTCTTGCTCAAGATCTTCCTCATACTCACCATTTTCACTACGTATCATGTCACCCATAGCATTTGAATCTTCATCCTTATTTCCCCAACCTTCCATGACTTTCATGCTATGAACCTAAACCTTGGTTGTCTTATAATGGCATTTAGAGGCATGGTCTTGTCCCCACACTTGAAACTTAAGCCCTTTTCCTTTCTTTCTATAACTACATTCATCAATCTAAACTTCTAACTAGTTTGTCCACCCTAGGTTGTGAGGCATTTCTTGGCCTATTTTTAGCATGCTTACTTTTTTCCCTTGTGTTGAATGATGTCCCAAAACTGGCTTGTTTTCTTTCAACATTAAATGTCGGGAAGTAGGGATTTTTGGGATGGTATTGCACATGTTACTTCCTCGATCAATTCCACTATATTGGCCCTGCCTTATTGGTGCATCCAAAACCTTGTTGCAAATTATCATTCTTGCGGTACTCATGTGCATATCTTTTAGCCAATTCTATTGCATCAAACGATGTGGAGGGTTTTTAAGTCATTACATAATCAAAGAGGCTTAGTTCTAGCCCATAAATGCACTTATGTAACTTTGCATCATTACTAATGTTTTCAACATACATTGTCAAGTTCATAGATTGATTTGAGTACTTCCTTTTCATCTTCTAGCCAACTACTAGAGACAAATATACTTGCACCATTTGCAAATTGCTATGGACTTCTCTTAGCTACATATGGATCTTCATTGGAGGTTAAAGGTTATTACTTCGAAAAGTAGGTGGTAGATATCCATGGATTTACTCTAAAGTCCGGTGCATCCACTTGTTTCACGCCCTTGTTTGTATGTTGTTCCACACATACATCTCTGGCTTACCTTTAAGCCTAATTTTTGGGCAACCATTAAGTTGTAAATATTTTTGTCTTCTTTAATACAATACTAGCTTTGCGCATGTGGAACGCCAGGTCGCTTTGCTTGAAGCCACCACGAAAAGTCCTGCAATACGCTCAACAATCCATTTCTCCTATTTTTTCTCTATTTTTAATTTTTTAAATTCTCTCTTTTCATTCTCTTTAAAAAAAATTCTTCTCTCTTTCTTTTAGATTTGATATTTCCCCTCTTTAATTCTCTCTCTACGTTCATACTCTCTTTTCTTCTTTTTTTTCTTGCTCTCTCTCTCTCTCTCTCTCTCTCTCTCTCTCTCTCTCCTTTTCTTCTCTCCCTGCTTCTCTCTCTCTCTCTCTCTCTCTCTCTCTCTCTCTCTCTCTCTCTCTCTCTCTCTCTCTATTCTCATTTTCTTTTCTATTCTCTCTTTTAAATTTTACCTTTCATCTCTTTATAATTCTCTCTCTTCACATTCTCTCTCTCCTCCTCCTCTCTCTCCCCTCTCAAAGTATGTACACCAATTTGTAAGTGGAAAGTGCTTTGAAAACTCTTTGTTCCTCCAAAGAAAAGCTCCATATATAAAACACCAACCATTTCTATAGATCATTAGGCAGATGGTCAAGTATTTCTTTGATAGAGGGATTGAAATATCTCCTCATGCCATGTCCAAAGGACCTTGCATGAATGTGAGCATCCTTCTCATGACCTATTGAAGCCTTAAATATCTCCATAAAATTGCCATCCACCCTATTTGAGCTTCACCATTATCAATCCTTGACAATAACTCCACGACGTCATGTTGTAAGCTAGGCTTATGCACCGCTTGATATTTAAGCTCTTGTAGTAGGAGCACCTATTCAAGTAATCAATTGACATAGGGTTTTGATGCTTACTAGATACACTAGAGCAAAATAATCTACATGAAACACAAAACAAATATCCCCAAAAAAGTAATGTTGAAGTTGCTTCATAGAGAAAATCATGCCTAAACATTCTCTTTTAGGAGCTTTTCACTCAATGTTGGGACTTTGACAAAAATCTTATTGATTCAAAAGCTTCAACCATGTCGCCTATACTCTCTCTCAGCTAAAAATAAACACTCTTCCTCTATCCACTCAAGCACTCATTGATATGCAAAGCAAACAAATGCATGACTAAATTTGAGTTGCAGAGAGCTCACCCACTTACCTATCTCATTGTGGTCCTTGTTACTTGATGGGCTTGGAAGTGGATCCATATTCCAAGTGTTGCTCCTCAATTTGCTCTCAGTACTCAATTACAATTGATTTTCTCCTCAACCACCCCAACAAAGAGAGCAAACATAAAGAAGAAAGCGAGATCTCCCAACTTCACCTCCAATGTGTGAAAGAAAAAGGATAAGAAGAGAAGAATGCAAGGCAAGAGAGAAACTTTACCTTTCAAGTCCCTCAGTTGCACTCTCAGTCAAGTAAAGGTAGGATGGAATAATAGAGCTTTCAAGTTTAGAAGCATAAGAAATAACTTCTTCTATTCAATTTTCAACCTTTTATTCATGGAATTTAAAAAAATTCCCCAAAAAATGGACACCCTAACCCTTTCTTGGGCTCATGAGAACTACGGCTTGTATTGCATCCATACATTTAGAGAGTGATAAATTTGCAAGACTCTTGATTTTACAATTGAAATACAAATTCTTTTGAAAATTTAGAAATGTTAAATTTTAGTTGAATGATGATTCTTCATATTTTTTAAAAAATTATCCTCAGAATTCTTATGTATATTTTCTTCTTTATCTTAGCTCCAAAAATGAGATAAACATTACCCCCTCCTAAATTAGTACTAACCCTTTGCTATGCAACATCAGGGAGCTTCATGTGAGTGATGGTTGTGAAGTGATGGTCCAATTAGGGGAGTGGCAGTATTTCTTTATGAAGTGATAGGGTTGTCTTTATAACTTTAGTGATGGTAACTAGAGGAGGTGGATGAAGTCTTCACAGTTGGTAGAGTTATTGCAGAAGATGAGTGGTTGCACCAATGTTGTTATATGCTCCTTCATCCTTTAGCAAACCTATAATCAACATGCTCTCCTTAGGGGTGTATCTACTTAATCAGGTAATGTAAGGTGCTTGCGTAAGTATAATTGGGAGATCAATCGAACTTAAAGTGAGCTTAGAGTATTGTCTCACACTTGAGGACCTAGTTAGTCCAAGGTTTTCATGTACAATGAGAATCATAGGGTGATAGGTCATCCAAACAAGCCTAGGATGTCTTATCCTTGATGTGCCATGAGGTTGTGTCATGGTGGTGAGGATTAGGGGTTTATAAGCAGAGCCAATTGATCAAGGCTATCGAACATACCTAACTTGAGGACCCTTAGGTATAGTAAATGTGTAGTGCACCTATCTGACTTGGAGCCTTTTATTTCTTTTTAAAAAATGTTCTCTCTCTTTAAGTAAAAAGTAACTCCTCAAGGAGTGGTTGTAAGGAGTAAGTGTTAGGCATCCCTTGTTGAGTAGATAACCTTTTACTACATCTTATAGGGTTGAATGGAGAACTCTAGGTTTTTTAAAAAAGTATAATAGGAAAGGAAGATGTCCAACATGTCGTTTAGTAATACTATACACACTGAGGCATGTCTTCTAGTAGGGAGTGAGTGAGGTATCCCTATTGTGATGAGTAGATAATCTTTAATCACATCTTATACTTCAATGCAAAGCTTAGCTGTAGAAACCATAGCAAGTGTATCTAATTAAGTATTTATGTTAACAAATAATGGCAGCAATCCATCCTAGTACAATGTTAGTTCCTGCTATCGTAACTTAATCAAGAGCCAAAGGTGGTTATGAATCTAGGATTGGGGTAGTTGTTGCTGAAGCTCTTGAGGAATGGGTTGTTGAAGGAGGTTCAAAGGTCTTGAGGTTGGAATAGGTACAATTTGTCATCCGTTGGAGCATTGACATTGAGAATCTTTCGAAAGTTATATTGGCCATGGTACTCTAGATCATAGAGTCCATGCAACTTGGGATAAAGTCAATGAAGCACATAAGTCATTTCATTAGGCTATGAGTAGCAAAATATTAACCTTACGATTTCATCAAGCTCCATTATAGCATACCATCACTTTGATTGACACTTTCAGACATCTTATGGCTTTAATAACAAGTGTTCACTTATAAGCTTACCTTTTGGAGCTAGAAATATTTCCATGGTGCATCCTTGTCATATTGCTCTCCCCCCATATTGTAGCCATGCTTCCACCTAGCTCGATCAAAGTCTATAATGTGCTCAAGGATAGTCTTTTGGAGCCTTGCTTCTTCTGAGAACTTGAAGTCAAAGGCTATTGCCAAATTTGCTCTTCTTTCTTGATAACTTCTTACTTTTTCGTCAAGCTTCTCCCATTTTTTTGTGTATCCTTGAAAGTCAAGAGGACACTTGAACAATGTTTTGAGCATGGAATGCACGAATTGTCTTTGCGTAACACTCCCTTGTTTTACGTGCCATATTTGCTACCTATTGTAAAATTTGAGGCATGTCACTTGTGTCTTCCCTTGGCTCATTGAATTCTAATGGTTTTGCATAATTTTCTATGGAAGACATGATTTTAGATTGCTCCATGGACATGGACTATACAAGCTTAGAGGAATCTAATTCACCAAGTCCTACAAACTTCTAACTCTTGGTCTCCATAGTCTATGCCCCTTAGATAATAAATAAGAGCTTCTAGTGTCAATGCAAGAATCAAAAGGTTGAGTCCTTGGGCCTATGTTTAGATTATTCAATGTTATATTAACCAAGCCTATATGCATCCTAAATCACCTAGGAGAATTTGTGCCTAGTGCACTTTGTCCAACACTTTTGATGACCTCTCTTAAGTAAGACTAATGTGCAAGGGACTTAACATCATGAATGCAAGTAGAGATCCATAAATACCTTTGCCCTTGCATAATCAATATAATTAGAAAATACATCTAAGGAGGAGTTCCAACCATATTTGATGTATTCAGTTTAAGGAATTTCTTCACCACTTAATCAACGTGAACAACAAATGTGGATTCCTCTTGCATACCCATAATTTCCAATCTATCAAAATATGGATACACAAATCTACATAGATAATTTTCTTCTTTCTTGTGCCCAGGCTATTTTCTAAGCAATTAAGAAAGTGCTTTAATAAGGAAAATCGACTCTTATCATCTTAATCAAACTATTGATGTTTGTTTCATGAAGTGAAAATTATTACACTTTGGGCTATTGAGATCAAACCCTTTTCTAGCAAATGGTTGTGATCCCCTCTAATCATGCATGTGAAGCTAAGGAGGAGGCTTATGCCCATGATATTCAAAAAATGCCCTCAATGTAGTTTGATCCTCAAGACAAGTTTAAAGCAATATTTTGATTAGCTCAAGTGCTTAAAGTGCAAATGAAAATGCAACTATGAGCCTCAAACATTGTCTAGGCACAATTGGCAAGCATATAAGGAAGCAAATAGTAATAATGCCCAAGAAATGAAGTCCCAAGTTTCCTAAACTATGCACTTGAGGTATTTTGATTGTAACACCTTGAAATGTGGATTTTTTCACTTATTCAAAGCATGTTTTCCTAATGTAAGTTAGTCCCGCACTCATATGAGCAAAAACATGCATTGACAATGTGACTAGCACATCTAAAACACATTCCCTCTTGAGTATACATAATCTTCTATTGTACTAACAAGCACTCCAAGCTATAAGCTACAGATGCCCTACCCATTCTCTCAATTAAGCATAAAATAGGAAGTAAAAAGCTCAAGAAGCCATTTTATAGTGGGCTCATTGTTGCTTACCTCCCCCCTCATTGTAGTCCAATCCTTGGGAAAGAAGCATAATGACCTCACAATCCTCCCATGTTCTCCTTGAACATTCCAAGCCTCCAACTTTCTCTTTAACCACCATCAGTACCACATAGGCTTTATTTTGTGTGGGCACCCTAAGCCATGTGGTCCCTTGTCTTGTCCACTTACAACGTCAGCAACTTTTAGCCTACTCTTACAAGATATATACGCATGCACATGATTTTCTATTTACCCTACAAGCTTAAATAATCCACATGAGGCCTATGGGATGAACAATTTTACGAGAAATTTTATCCAATTCTCATGGGAGTGAACCCAATGCTCAAATTTAACAATAAAATTCTTTACATGTTATAGATTTTTGAAATGATTACAAAATATGGTGACACAATTACAAGACTCTAAACATGAATAGTGGCACAATTTTAATAGACACCAAAGCCTTAAATATTTTCAAAAAGTACAATGAATTCTTTTGGCTGTTGCTTAAGTACCACTACACAAGCATCTCACAAAGTGCCAGTTTCTAGTCTAAGTCTAAGTCGCATTATATTCTTATGAGTGCCACAAGTCACATAGGCAGATTTGGACACGAGATTTTGTCGTAGCTTAATTATTACTATAACAATGTGTCTCGCTGAGGTGCTGCCCAACCATATTGCAATCTTTTCAAAACATGTAATCATTGTGGTATGACAATTAAGTACAAATCATGACTAGACTAAGTTTCCCTTTATTCTTTTAGTGATAGATGAATATTCTTTTAGTGACAGATAAATAAAGGGAAGCTCGGCCACATATTGTGATTGTTGGAGTTCCCACATTGTGAGTCTCTCTCTCTCTCTCTCTCTCTCTCTCTCTCTCTCTCTCTCTCTCTCTCTCTCTCTCCACCATAGCTCTCTCGTGCAAGCTTCGATCATTCTCACCTTTCACAAACTCTACTTGATCATATTTCCAAGTTTATATTTACAAGTGGTATTGATTTATGGCCTTCATAGTCCAATGTGCAATGGGTGGGATGAGCCGCCTTGGATGGCTCAAATGCCATAATATTCCAACATGAATACCCTTGACTTGGCATTACCTTAGAGTCAATTGACCTAAGAGCTCACCTACCTACTTCCATGGCTAAAAAGCTCTCCTAAGTAAACTCACCAAAAAAACACACTAGGACTTGTGTGTATGTGCGCATGCTCACGTGCGAGATACTAGAGTTTGTGACCAAATTTGGTCTCTTTTACAAACATCATAGAGTGAGGTGATTTTAAAGAAGTGATTTCTAGAGAAGGGGAGATGAGATTCCTTGGAGAGACAAGAAAGAGAATGCAAAAAAAGAAAAGAAGCAAGGCCTAAAAAGAAATAAGGTAGAAATGACCTCATGGTTTGGAGGGATCATCGTCACTCAAAGGCACATATCTAATCAGGCTACAAAGGTATTAAGTTGACTATCACTAATAGTTTGATGAAGTTGGAAAATACAATATCAACACCCCACAAACACATCAACAATGCAAGCAACATGAGACAATACAAACACATTGATTGTGTAAACAACATGAGAATGGCTTACCTTCATGATCTTAATCAGACCTTGTAAGAAATCCTCCTTGGGGGAGGGGGGTCCACCTATAAGAAATCATCTATATAACATACATTGAACATATATTAAGAAATACCCTTTCCTTATATTCTATAAGGCCTTAAAATGAACCCTTACTAAAGATAATACCCTTTCTTTTGAACTCACATAGTACCTTGTTCTATAAGGTGGACTCCCTTGGAAATCCTCCCTCTTGATTCCAAAAGGAGTACAAAAATGATTGATACAATTGTGGGGTTTGGATACGGAGGGAAGGACCCAAAGAATAAATTGTTCAATGGTGAAGGTTAGAAATAGAACTATGAAAACCTTGAAGCTATCATCAACAACCATAAAGCTCTAATCTAGAATGATGATTATGTTCATGTTTTGAAGGTAGATATTTAAAGTTGAATGCTTAAATATGCAACATTACTATTGCCATTTTGTTGACTTTTTGTTATATGGTGGTCATTAGTGAGTAGTCTAAGAGGGAGAATTTATCATTTAGATCTCTAGATATAAATGATAGATGCAAATTCACAGATCATGTGTATTTTAGATTTACCTGGCTATGGAGGAGAAAGAAATGACATATTAAATAGTAGACATTGTGAGTCCAAGAGAGGATACTAGCTAAAGATTGCAAGACAAAATGAGTGTATAAAGTATAAATAAGGACTAAGGTTGACCTATCCACACTCCCATACCCTAACTACAATTGCATTAACTTAACTCTACAGTCTAGTACTATTGCCTTTAAAGTTCTAGACGCACCACACTTTGACTCTTTAATAAGTGTCCACACCACACAAATTACATCAGGCACCACCAATGTGATAAAGTACAAGGATCATCAAAGGGTAAATAAGTTCAAGGACCACCAATGTGATAAAGTACAATCACCAAAAGGGTAATAAGTTCAAGGAATAGCAGAAAGCCTCAAACCTCTTGCCTGGTGAAACCTTGGTAAAAAATTTTGCAACCAAACCTCTTGCCTGGTGAAACCTTGGTAAAAAATTTTGCAACATTTTCCTATGTGGGAACATAGATCAAGCTTATATCTCTAGCATAAGATCTCTCTTTGACATAGTGGTGGTAAATCTCAATGTGTTTTGTACCAGCATGAAACATAGGATTTCATGGTACTACAATACAACTTTGGATATCTAAGAGAATGGATGTAGGATCCTCCAACAAAGCCTATAGATTAGCTAGAAATTTACATACACATACACATTCATTTGTTGCTATGACGGCTACCATGTACTCAACCTCACAAAACAAGGTAGCCATTGTAGGTTGTTTCTTGCTAAGGCATAAAATACATGAATGACCAAAAAAGAATCAATATATGCTAGTAGATTATTGAGTGTCCGAGTCTCTAGCCCAATCTAAATCATTGTAAGCATATAACTCATTACCAACATGTATATATAGCTTTAGCCTTGACTCCATAGGAGCACTCATAGGTTGATAGTTGTGTATATGTTAAACCTATATAGAAGCTTTTCCACAAACTATGATTGTGACATGATGATACCATGCTAATTTTGGGTGAACCGAGTCCCCAAATAGTAATGTAAGAGGCCCATATCTAACATAGAAAATGTATTCTTTTATTCAACATTAAACACTACAAATTGGTCCTCTCTAAGTTTGGTGAGTGGCATATCATCTACATAAAGAATGATGATCTGCAATCCGGCCTTTCACTTTGAATGTATAGAGGAGTAGTTGAACCCTTTATTGTTTAAATAAGCATATGTATTCGAATACTACACACAAGGATCTTGTTTAAAGTCATACATAGCCTTGTTTAATTTGCAAACCAACTATTGTTTGCCTTTAACAACAAACCCTAGAGGTTGTCATGCATAAACATCCTTGCATAGGACACCATTAAGAAATGTCACCTTAATGTCCAACTAACATACTTTCCATCCATGATGGGTAGCCATAGCAATAACACATTTAATAGTACTCATGCAAGATGTAGGAGCAAAAGTCTCATCAAAACCTATGCCCTTCTAAGCATATCCTTTGCAACCAAGTATGCCTTGTACCTATCAACAAAATGATCAACCTTTGCATTTGAGATTAAAAACCTATTTAATGCCAATAGCCTTATTGTCAAGTGGCACCTCAACAAGATCCCAAGTACCGTTACTAGCAATGGAGTCCAACTCCTCTTTCATGGCTTGCAACCAATGTATATCCTGATGTGCACCATCAACTGAAGTAGGTGCATCCTCATCCAAAAGTGAGCTCATAAATGCGTGCTCATAAAGAAGAGTGTCTACTTCTAGATTTTCCACAAAATATGTGTCCCATACATCATGATAGAATGTTTAGTAGCCTTTCTAGTGCATCAAGGTATAGGAACATAAATTTTACTCACACAGAGGATCTATAATAGCCATTTAGGGTCTATTTTTACTACATTTACAACATCCTTTTCTTGCTCAATGACTTGTTCCACTACTATGGGAAAAATAAGATCAACTAAGGGCTGATTTCTGAAGGGGATGTAATTACAGTGGAGAAGGAGACGAGGAAGATGTAGGAGAGAAGAGTAGACACAATGTAGGTGCTGTCAAGAATGATATGACTGCCTTATCGCATTATCTCATATATATGAATAAAGAATATGGACAGTCAGTGTACATGGGCAAGCCCAAGGGCCTTTTACCCCAACAACCTCCCACTAAAAGGCCAATGGGCCAGGGAGTGAAAAAACAAAGAAAAAAGGAAAAGAGACAAGGTGAGGAATCATGACATCTCACCCAACACCCAATCGGAAAGCGAGTTGTGCAATAAGCGGGATCCTCTGTGAAAGAGGAGTCAAGCATTCTGAGTCCATGACATCCAGGAGATAAGCAATCCTACAGCTCCATACAACGGAGCAATCCAAGAATGCTTCTCATGAAGCAAGCACAACTCATGAGTGCAAGGGTGTAATGCATAAGCATCAAAGTAGCACATAGCATTAGTGTGGTGCATAGGAGACAACTGAGAGTACATAGACTTTCCAAATTCAATGATAGAAGGGCAGTATCCCAGGCGAGGTCTCAAGATAGTATGTGGCCTCAGTGAAGCAGAAGACTTATATATGACTATAGGATCAACGACAAAGCGCACTAAATGTGCACTAAGAGGCTTGAGAGATGTCAACGTCTCATTAAAGACAGCATGATGGCTGCATATAACGTGTTGGGCACCCAAGTCCCATAACCTATAAGCCTTAAAGTCACCATCTCCATAACCAAGGAGGATACATTTGCGTGACATAGGCATATCTGGCATACATACAAATGCCTAGCAACCAAACATCCTCAAGTAATCATAGGAGGGTCTCATGCCACTCGATGCCTTGTGTGGTGTAATACCATCCAAAGTCAGACACATCATCCTATTAAGCAAGTAGACTACCATCATAAGGACCTCAGTCCAAAAGCCATAAGATAACCTAGCTGTGGTAAGCATAGAAGAAACCTTCGCCTGTAGAGTTAGGCACATGCCATGAGGAATCCCGTAATACCGTGGGCATAGGAAATCAATGCCAGACTGCTGACAATAGGACTGAAAGCTGGGCAGCATAACTTCCATAATCCATCTGCAAGCACCTAGGCTTGCAACCAGTGAAATCCATAAACATATCAAGCATATATGTGGCATCCTCAATCCGTTGTCGGAGGGGTTTTTGTCAAAAGGTTGAATCCACCAGGGATCAGAGGTAGAAGGAAGTAGAGATAGGAGATGGAAGAGAAGAAAGAGAATAGACAAGAGGTAAACACGATAAAGACAAAGCACAATGAACTGAATCAATATGTATTGAAAGAACCTGGAATCTTTGTACTACTCATAAGCAATCTCCAGGCATTAGATCTCTTGGAGCTTCTTCGTAGAACAAAACGTGCATCAAAATTACAACTCCTTCTCTGTTGCTCAGAACCCAAATCTAATGGCTTTGAAAGGGGGGTAAAACCCTAGGACACTTGGTCACGGATCTCCGAGATCACTCCTTCTTCTTCTTTTGGTTCAAAGTGCAGTTTTTAGCCTGTTTACAGCGATTGCAACGCGCACGATTTTGTCAATCTGTCTTTTTTATGAAAATCCCATAACTGGCTAAAAAAGCAACTAGCTTTTTGCATGCCATCCTAATCTAGAAGCTTTTCTATTTTTTTTATATTTTTATAATAAATAATATAAAAAATAGGATAAATTTATCCAAAAATATAGTATTTTTGGATAATCCATGCAACTCACACTAGTACTAATGACTCAGATCACATTGACTCTCTTGATCAATAAGAAAGTCAGATGATGATGCATTCCAGAGTTTTTCACACTGTGTCTACATAGCATCACAACATCCACCCCCTCTGAACCTGCACATCCTCCGATATGTGCCACCAATGCACCACCCAAATCACCCATAGCATCAACTTTTTGCTCATCATGCATATAAGAAAGCATCCCCATGGATCATAGATCAAAATACTCAGCATTTGTACAACTCTTGAGCCATACTTTGTATCCCTTCTAAGGTAATAAGGCATTGGGTGCATATCTTACATTAGAGGTTGTTGAATCTCTATATACATGCTATCAACGCACCCATCAACAAATACATAACAACATGCCTACTCTTTCAAAGTCCATCGCATGGGATGTTGCTTTTGATAACCTTTTTGCTCCTCATCCAACATAAACTGCATCTCACTTGCATTCAACACATTCTCACCATCACCAAAAATAGTGAAACAATCCATATCTTGAAGCATATTTGATTTGTCTATCAAGGCCTTTGATAAAGCATCTGAAACAGTTTCCAACTGTGGAGCATCGTATCTAACGTCCTCTAATATAGGCATATCCTCAAGCTCATGAACTGTCTCATAGGTAATAACTTTATCCTACAAATCATGTGCATCCAACAAGTCATCAATCTCCCTTTGACTCCCTACATCAAGTAAAACATGATCTTCATAAATCTCTTCAGATACATTAAGAAAATCTATAAATGCAATGGCTGAATCTTCCAGTACAGGGTCTTCCAGGGTATCCGTAACTGTCTCAATATTAGACTGTAGCTTATATCCCTGTTGTTTGTCCTCTTGCTTTCTATCATGTTTCTGCTCTTGCAAAACTTCTTCCATAACATACTCGAGAGATTGTTGATTTGTAGCTTTAGACAAATACATATTTCTTCTTGTCACTTCCTTAGATATCCATGCATTATCTTTATCTCTTATCTGTTTCTCTTCAACAATTGCACCCATATTTTGCCCTTTTTCCAAATATGAATCCACTAAATATGCATCTATCGGTGATTCCCAACCAGTTATGTCACGAATGTCTTGCCCTGCATGAGACATTTCACTATCAGCAACCTTTCTCTTTTCAGCTACATGTAAAGCATGTGTCCATATTTCAGCCTTTGGACTGGCCATGCATTCTATCCAACTGTAGACCAAAAGTAGAAGCATGTACCGCCGCATAAGCATTTTGAACTGCCAAGTGTTCCAACAACTTTTGCAAACCTCCCTTTCCACAATTCAAAGAAAGAGGCAATCCCGTTTCTTGTGCATGGATCTTTCCATCTTTCCAAAAGATGAGTTGTCGTGCAAAGGCCTCTTGATAGGCAGCACAATCATTTCTCTCATGCTGCAAATTGTCACACCACATACATGTTTTTCCTGGCTTAGGGGCTATTGCACATCCCCTTTTCTCTTGTCCTTTTTCATCTAATTTTGCAACCTTCAATTGAAGATCCCTCATACCTTTGACCAATTCATCTAATACATCTTCCCTAATAGAGGGAACAGTAGTAGGTACATCCATAGGGTTAGCCACAGAAGCGGGTGGCTTACTAGATACTTTAATCGTCTTTCCCATAACAATGGGCAAGCTAGAGACATGCAGTCTTTCTCTTCTTCTATGCTTCTTCACAAGTGCAGTAACATCTTCCTTGACATGTCTCCACTTTGTTTTCAAACATGTCTCTGAAGTATGATCCTCCAACAAATCATCAAGCTTCTCTTGAAGCTCAGCATCAGTTGCATGTAGAAACAATTCAATTTTCTAGCTTGCAAGAGCTCGCTGTTCTGCAAGATCCAACTGCTAAAATCGACTTTCAAATTCTCTTAACAATTTTGTAGACACAAGACCCTTATTGGGTTGTAAAACCCAATCCTGAAAAGTCTTGCGCATAATCAAACTAGTATCTTCAATGTAAAATTCTTCCTTGAGTGTCTTCTTGAAGGCTACCCAGTCAGCATCTTGCATGTATAATTTAGTAATCCGTGCTTGCAGTTCATGAATAGTAACACATACAAAATACCAGCTCCATGCAGATAGAGCCACCCCAAAGAATTCCATCTTTTGAGCATAGGTATGTGCATATGCAGATACATTCCTACCATTGAATAACTTCACTTCACACTCAACTGCTTGCAAAGCATTCATCACAACGCTTTCTGTTTGAGAAGAAGCTTGCATCACCTGCTATTGTTATTGTACCTACATAAGCATATTCATATTTTGCACAAACTATTGCAAAACATCACTGGAGATTGTGTTCGAAGGTTCTTCCATCTTGTCTTTCCTTCTTCTAATGACCTTTCACATCGAGTTCACCAATGTCGGAGAGGTTTTTGTCGAAAGGTCGAATCCACCGGGAATCAAAGGTAGAAGGAATTAGCGATAGGAGATGGAAGAGAAGAAAGAGAATAGACAAGAGTTAAACACGACCAAGACAAAGCACAATGAATTGAATCAATATGTATCGAAAGAACCTAGAATCTTTGCACTACTTAAAAGCAATCTCCAGGCATTAGATCTCTTGGAGCTTCTTCATAGAATAAAACATGCATCAAAATTATAGATCCTTCTCTGTTGCTCAAAACCCAAATCTCATGGCTCCGTTGGCTCTGAAAGGGGAGTAAAACTTTAGGACATTTGGTCACAGATCTCCCAAATCACTCCTTCTTCTTCTTTCAGTTCAAAGTGTAGTTTTTAGCCTGTTTACAGTGATAGCAACGCGCGCGATTTCGTCAATCTATCTTTTTTATGAAAATCCCATAATTGGCTGAAAAAGCAACTAGCTTTTTGCATGCCATCCTAATCTAGAAGCTTTTTTTTACTTTTTTGGATTTTTACAATAAATAATATAAAAAATAGACTAAAATTATCCAAAAATCTAGTATTTTTGGATAATCCATGCAACTCACACTAGTACTAATGACTCGGATCACATTGACTCTCTTAATCAATAAGAAAGTTGGATGATGATGCATTCTAGAGTTTTTCACACTATGTCCACATAGTATAATGACACTATACCAAGGGAAAAGCCCAAACACGGTGGGTAGCATGATCCACGAAGGTCATAAAGTACAATGCTCCACCAAGTGATTGGAAAGGCATAGCTCCATATACTACACAATGGACAATATCTAGAGGATCATGCCTCTCACGATTGCCATGAGCCAAAGGGACTCTACAAGGACCATAAGTACAATCAGGACAAGCATCAAGATCTACATGTGAAAAAGGAGACAACATGGAGTCTAAACGAGATAAGATCTCCATCTCTCTATGGTGCATATGACCTGGGTGATAATGCCATAAAATGCATGTGGTATCGAATAACTGCAACCATAGAATCTCTTACATGAGAGACATGCACTAGGTAATGAGAACTAACTCTAGAACCTCTGGCCAAAACCAAGCAACCATGACAAATCTTCCATGACCTATCCTAAAGAGAAACAGAGTAACCTGCATCACATGCAACTAACTGACAGAAATCAAGCTCTTACTAAGCACAGGAACATGTAATACATCGTGGAGCACAAGAGAAGTCCCATTAGGCAAAGCTAGGTGAATGTCCCCTGCACCAACAATATCATAAGTCTACTCAAGGCCCAAAGAAATGTATCCATCAAAATCCTTGTAAGTAGAGAACCATGCTCTATATGGAACAGCATGACAAGATGCCATAGAATCCAATAGCCAATCTAAGGTGTAGGCTATATCATTGAGCAAGAAAGTTATAGGGAAACTAGATGACAGGAGTACATGCTCAACTGCAGCATCATGGGTAACAACATGTACCTCACCATATGTATCTCTTGTATCTCTGACTCTTTGCTCATGTTGAGTCCGTCTTTGTCTCTGCTGCTCTCTAATCCATTTGAAATATTTTATTTTAACATGCCCAAGCTTCCCACAATGGAAGCATGCATCTATAGAAGAAGATGATGATGAAGCATTTGAAGCCTCATCAATAGGAATATCCAAGACATCTGAAGATCTCAAGGAGTGTAGGGTTGTCCCAATAGAGGGGACCTGTGCATCAAGACAACCGTTCGCAAGTACATCAGTGGTAGAAGCATGCTGCTGCAAGGACTCATCTATCTGTAACAGAAAAGGAAACATAGAGGTATCAAGCAAATATGTGGAAGCTCCCACATGAACAAACCTCGTAGATAACTGTATGACATATCCAACCACAATAGCATAAAGAAAAATACATCTATCATAAGAGAATATAGATTTCATCCATAAAATCAGCCCATAACCATATGCATCCATAGTGCTGCCATGATTTTGTTATCTCAATCATCACTATGTGAGGTCGAGACTACCTTAGTCAGGACCTTCACTAAGATCTTATTCATGGACTCTGCCTGACCGTTAGCTTGAGGGTAGTAAGGTGATGATTTCCTATGGATGATCAAGAAGGTGGACATCAAGTGGGTAATCATTTCATTAATGAAGTGAGTGCCTTGGTCACTAACTAGTTCGATGAGGAAACCAAATTGTGAGATTACTTGCTCTCAAAGGAACTTAGCCGTGGTTCTAGTATCATTCTTTCTCGTGGCTCAAGCTTTCGCACATTTTGTAAGGTAGTCCATTACTGCACTGATGTATTTGGCTTCGAAGTACTATGCTATGGGACTAATTGGCCCAATGAGGTCAATGACCCATTTTTCAAATGGTTGGTGTGCTATGACTAGGGTTAACTCCATTCTGTCCTTACAAATAGAAACCTTAGTCCTTTGACACTCGTCACAATGCTTTACAACTTTAGCAGCATCGCAGAATAGGGTGGGCCACCACAATTGAGATTGTAGCACCTTATGGGCCGTAATATCTCCGTTGAAGTATCCTCTAGTAATTCCACTATGCGCTTTAGTACATCGTGCATTTCATGCTCACATACACATCTCCGCAACAAGTCATCTTGCCCTAACCTATAGAGTTGGTCGGTGATCAATGGTCAGCGATCAATTGATAGGGTTGAATCTTAAAGATAAGGTGCATTAGTCTAGCCTTCTCAATAAGTCTCTCTGGTAGTCCGTGCTCTAGGATCTGGACTATGTTGTTAGCCCAATAAGGCATCAAGTCAGCTCTGAATAAATCCTTCTCATTGCTAAACATTCTAAAAAGGTGTGCATCGGATAGGTCATCTATACAATGGCCTTTCCTATGGGTATGTGGGACATGTGATTTGCCATGTAGTGTTGCTTGCCCTTGCGTACAACCATAGAAAACTCAAACTCTAAAAGTAAAAGTAACCATCGAGCTATGTGTCCAATAGTGCAAGGTTTGTAAACAAGATAAAGCAAGGCTTGATGGTCAACAAAGAAGGTAAAGGGTGTAGCCAAAAGATAATGCCAAAATTTCTTTGCAGCAAATAACATGGCCAAAACCTTCCCTCTCCATTGTGGAGTAGCTCATCTCCATATCCATGAGTTGTCTACTAGCAAAGCTCACTGGATAATCAAGGTTATGTTCACCAAGTCGACACAAAATAATGGTGAATTTTGACACATCAATATGCACATGGAATGTTATGTTTTAGTCTGGGGCTCATAAAATTTGTGTGGTAGTGAGAGCCTTTTTCAATTCCTCATAAGCACGATGGCACTTCTTGATCCACTTGAATACAATCACCAACTTGTAGAGTGGTCTAGCAATTAATGCATAGTTAAGAATGAAGCGCCAATAGTACCTCGTGTGTCCTAGGAAAGCACTAAAATCCCTTATAGTTGGTTGGTGGTGGCAAGTCGACAATAACCTTGATTTGAGAGGACATGGTGGCAATGCCATTCTTCTTGGACACCACATGTCCTAATTTAGATCCATGTTTCACCCAAAATTGGTTGTTTAGGGGGTTCAAAGAGAGACTATAGAGCCTACATCATTCAAAGACTATGCAAAGCTTATTTAGGTGTTCTTTCCAGCTAGAGTGCATGTATAGGTTGTCAATAAATACTTCTAGCTCTCGCATGCCTAAGCATGTCCTTAAAGACATTGCACATTAAATGCTAGAAGGTAGTAGGCACATTCATTAGTCTACTCTCGCATGCCTAAGCACGTCCTTAAAGACATTGCACATTAAATGCTAGAAGGTAGTAGGCACATTCATTAGTCCAAATGGTATGGCTATGTATACGAACACACCCCACTCCATGGCAAGCACTATCTTATGCTTTTCATCGAGGTGTAATTGAACTTGGTTGTAACCTAAGAAGCCATTCACGAAATTGTAGGCCTCTTTTCTTGCTATACTCTCAAGCATGTGCTCTATGTAAGGCAATGGATAATTCTCTCTCTTAGTCACAACATTGACTTTCTTGTAGTTCATTCACACTCTGATTTTTTCATTCTTCTTCAAGACAATCACAATGGGTGACACCCAATCTGTGTGCTCAATCTCGTAGATGAATCCTACCTTCAATAACTTATCGATCTCTTCCTTCATATGTTGGTATGCTTTCGATTCATCAAGTAAGGTCATTGTTTTACTTGCATTGCATCGTCAGGAGTCATTGGAATGTTATGCATCACAACCCTTGGATTGAATCTTTTGAGTTCATCTAAGGACCATGTGGACACATCTATGTACTCTCACAAGAGACCAATAAGACCAGCCTCCTCTTGCTTGGTCAGGTCATTAGCTATAGATATGGGTTGAGGCTTCTCCCCGTTCCTTGCTAAGTCGACTTCCTTGACTTTGGCATGTCCTTCTATCGGTTCACCTATTTGTCCTTATCTCTTTGTACCCAACAAGATCACTAGCTTATCCCCTTTCTTGAATTTAGTGAAGTGCTTTGGTAGGTATTGGGTTTCTTTTTCTATTCAACTTCCGATCCTTTTGGTTGTCCTCTCTTTTCCTCCTTCAACCATATGTGCCTTAGGTGGACCGACATGTCCCCTTTGGTGCATCTGGTTTTAGGCGGTTGGGGTATCTTTGGATTGCTCTCAAAGCTTACCTCCAATTCCGAGCTGAATTCACAACCCTCACTAGAGGACGGAGTTTTTCCTAGTGGTCATAGCTCAAAGATCAACTCTATCCTAAAGAGAGGCGCGACACTTGGCTAGACTAGCCCTACTACTTTCTCATAGTCCATGACACCTAAGTGATCTAGCCAAGTGTGATTACATTTAATTCTGAAGATTCCTCTTCAATTTTGAATGTGTTGGCTCTCCGTGGCTTGGAATCTACCTTTATTTATTCGATTACTCAATTGTCAGTGTCGTACTCTATCGTCTCAACCTCTTCTTCATTGCTTTCATTTAAGGAATGTCAGTTCTCATTCTCGTCATCTAAATTGGTACCTTCTAACTGATCATCGTCATCTAGGTCTCTATTCTTAACTCTCTTTCCATCTGTGATCAGTGCCCAATTGTACATAAGGTTTAGGTCGTGTACTTTGGTCCATTGCCATCTCAATTCATCCATGAGATCTTGGAGCGGCTTGAGATTAGCAGCTGGGTGACCAACTAGCTCCCTTGTTAGATACTCAAGAATCCCCTATAGTTCAAGTCTCTTAAATAGGATATGGAAAGCAGGTGGGTATTTCTTGCATTCTAGGGTTTTTGGCCGTCATACAGAGTGGCACTAATGGTAGGGTCTTACCCTTGGAATCCGAGGCGTGGTGCCTTTATGGAAGTGACTAGCTATCTTGCTTATAATCTTCTTCCTCATCTGAAAATAGTAGGTCGATGGTGACTAGCTTGTGCATACAATCATGGTTGTCTTCAGAGCAGGGAATGTACTTCATCAACAAGGATCCACACAAGGCTTGAGTGTCTCCTTTCAATATAGAGGAGATGGCATCTAAGTCAATCGACATGGTCTTCTAGGTATCCAATCTCAACTCTTACTACCTCCCGTGCATTTCTCATCCATGGTTTTCCTAGCAAGATATTGTAATCTACTCCCTTCATAATGATGAAGTTCTCCACGAACTAGACACCTACTATCTTCAAGGGCGAGTCCTTCAATACTCCCAATGACTTAACTTTCATACCTTTAGCCAGCGTGACATTAAACTTTGCCGATCTCCACCAACAGGCTACCCTAAACTTGCAGAATTGCATGGCTAAGTACATTGACTCCTGCTCTCATGTCTACCATCCCCTTTCTCGTGACATCTCTTAGTGCTACCACCACTGATAGAACCACATGCATCTCCGTGCCTTCCCAGGAAGCATTCACATGTGCAAGGACTTAGACATTGAGTTCAATGTGAGGCTAGCTATCTACATGGTTGCGTCATTTTCAAGCAAGTTGGCTACTCCTGGCTCATTAGATCCCTCTACCAATTTCTTCAATTCTTGCCATAATGAATGGCTTTGCCTAAGCAGATCCCCCATCGGCAACATTATAGGAGCTGATAGCAATGTCATAAGCAGGTCATTAGTCTCTTGCCTTTCATCTTGTCCTACACTCTTTTGCCATTGGTCTTGAGTAGCTTGTCTATCGATGGCATCTAAGCCTTGTCTTTATGGTTTTGTGTGAGGTGTAGATGCATCTCTTGAGTTTATGCATGTTGGTTGTGAGACCAACATGCTTATAGTGGAGAACTCGTTGATCTCATCTTCTAGGATGGGCTCGGTATCCTTAGATGCTCTTGGGCTTCTCTCGCCCACTCCTTAACCTTGTTAACTATTTCCAATTGGCACTTTTTGGATGAAGGTATTCCCCAACCTTAGCACTCCCATTTTCAAATGTTTTAGGCATTGAAATCTCAACCTCTACATTGGTCACTTGCTCCCCTCTCATTAGTGTGGTCACACTGTCTATTTTTAGTGTCATTTTGGTGTCAGCCCTCCTTTCTTCCTTCAATGTTTCTTCTTTCCTATCGAGGCCACATCTAGGTTGCTAGGTCTTGGCAATTAAATAATAGATCTTTGTTTGTGCCCTAGTCATGACATTCAATGAGATGGGAGTGGCCACACTATCAAGTGTTTTGACTCCAAACAGCCCTAAGGGTACAGAAGGTATGATGGCTAAGATAGTAGATGGCTTTTGCTTGGGACATTCGGTGTTCGGATAAGTGAGTGATTCCACCCTCAGGGCATCTCAAATCGGTCTTTTCTTGGTTAGCTTATTCTCATTTAGGGCAATAAGATGAGATATGCCATGGGTGGCTGCAAGTCCTATCCAAAATGGGTCTTGGCTTTGCCCTCCTAGGCCTCTACCCCTTCCCTGACAGCCTAATGCTATCACGAGTATACTGGTCTAAAGTCTGAGATGTAAGGGTTTATGTATTTCTCGTCCTCATTTGGGTCCTCCACATAATGTATTGGAGCATCACTCAATGCATGGGTCACAAGGGGTCCAAGTGGTCTAGGTATACCTGTAGGGTTTATGTCCATTTTGGGGATAGCCAACTTGGCATCATTAGGCACTAGGAGAGCTAGTGGAGCTCCCCTTCTGAATTGCGATAGTCTATTCCCCAAGTACTATGGCTAGTTATAAAGCTTTGGATATGATAATCACCTCGGTAATCGACAATGCATAGCATCATGACCGAACCTACCATAGTTGGCACAAGGTTTGGATCTAGGATCCATGCACTTAGTTGGGAGGTGGTTCCCTCCACAGTAGGAACATTGCACGAGAGGTCACACAATTTTTCTAATTATTTATTGGAGCTTGGCTAGCTCTAGCTTTACATCCACCAATTCTTGGCTCGATTCAACATGCTTCCCTTTCTCTTGGTTACTTTGACTAGATCTCTCGCTAGCAGTGATAGCTTTCTCTAAGGCTCTAGAGGCTACACTATCTCAGCTTGTGGCTCTCGAGATTCTCTCCTTAAGCAGGTCGTCTACGTGTATGGTATTAGAGCCATATCACATACCACTTGAGAAAAGCTACGTAGTCAGTGACAAGTGAGGTTTTCTCGTGTTAAGGCAGTTAGGTTGTGTCGCCTCTTTTGCCATGTTTTTGAGTGTTCATCCTCAATCGTCCAATAATCCCTAATGACTTCTTCTCAGCAAGCTAGCAATGTGTTTCCCTCAGCTCGTAAGACACTTTCAGAGTGTTACAAATCATTGGGCAACTCAACTATCATCGTGGATGAGTCACAACCATGTTCTAAGTGGGTTCTTCCTGAGATAGGTGCGTCTCATATATATGGTGAGAATTAGTTGTTTAAGTTTAAAGCTCCTACCATGTATATAGAAGACCAATGTATTTTGACAGTGGGTGATACTCTTTTTGAAGATCAACATGTAAATCTTTTGGCGCTTGTTCTCCCAAAAATTCAAAAACGCCAACACAAAAAAGACTATCCTTATATTCATCTAGGATACATAGACATAGGAATTATTCCTCTCTTTCACCGAGGTCTAAACACCTCTTGTATGGCTATTGTATTGGATACTAGACACCTCCAAATTCATGATATGATAGTAGGTGCTACAGTATCTCCTCTTTCTAATGGTCCTATCTTTTTCGAATTACGCCCTGTAATAGCTGTGGATGACCCCTACTTAGCAGAATTATTAATGCTTCATATTAGAATTATGGGCTTGCAAATGAAGGCATCTTTTGCCCATTTGGCTATTTAGTATAGAATGGTATTTTGTTGTATGTCTCTAGCAGTACCAAGGGTAGTTGAAGGAGTAAATTCTCCCAAGGATAAAGGTTAGACCATCATTATGAAATCGGATGAGAGCACTCAATGCTTTCTTCCCGATTGTCTAAATTGGTCTGAGATTGAGCTGCCACATGAATGGCAGATGGATATATCTTCATTAAAAAAGAAAGAACTCATGTCTCTAAAGGTTATTAAAGTACAAAACATTAGAGGCAACACTCTACTTCTGCCCCAACACCAAACTCCTGCATCACCTAACCCTACTACTACTGCTAAAACAATAATCCCTCGGACACTTCCACAACCACAATTGAAGGTTTCTTCTTCTCAGAGGGCTAATGTACTAAAGTTCCATACCCAACCTTGTTCACATGATCAGGTTGTACATGGCATCTGTCAACATTGCAAAAAAATAATAGAAAAAGCTTCTTCTTCTTCTTCTTCTTCTTCTTCTTCTTCTTCTTCTTCTTTAGTTCTCAATGTTGTTCAGGAATTTGAATATGAAAATAATCAATACAAGGCTACTCCCTATTTGAGACCCTAAGATGCTACTTCTTGGGCTACTGAACTACAAGCTGCAAATTGGACACACAGCTCTTACTAGCTTAATTGAAAAAATAATTTCTATGCAATAAATTTCTGATCAAATCCTTGCCTTGTGCCAACAATTGGTTAAATCCTCCACAAAGTCTCCAATTTTCCTATAAGCATAGTTTCTTCACTTGTGCCAACCACAGCTACTGTTACTGATTGGACTACTTTCTCCAACAAAAGAGTTCAGAAAGGATAGATCTCCCATTTTGCCTCTCCATCATGAGGAACCTTAAATGTGCATCAAATTTTTTCTAATCATAAAGGAAAAGAGAAAGTGATTATTCCTATAGGAGAAGGTACCTCAGGCATTGTAAAAACACCTCCAATCCTAGAAAAGGATTTCTATTATTATGAATATCTTGGCATTTTTTATGAAGAGTATGCTGATGATCTACTACAAGAAATACAACATATTTATTGTCCTATGATGACTAATGTATAGGACTAATCCCCTTCCAGTTCCAACTTATTCTAAAAACCTCTTCAACGTGGTAGAATATCTTGAGTTTATGTTCCCAAATTGGCCAGATAAGGACTATCATGCTGCTTTTGACCTCATTGACCATTATGATCTTGATGGAATTAAAAGATAAAGAGAAGCTAATCAAGTTTTGGATCAAATGCCCTTGTGCATTGACTTAGAAGGCATGCACAAAGATGATCTCACACGACATGTCGAGGCTCGAGTTGACTCAAGAATGATGGGAGAAAAATTTGAGCAACATCCTCCTCACATACCCCCAAATGAGCTTCTAGCATGGTACTTTAGAGACCAAGTTGCCTTTCAGAGGCAAGCTGCCTATGCACTCTCCTCCTCAAATGAAGATGATGATAGCGTGATTGATGAAGACTTTGATCCCATAAATCCACATAGATCATAGACTTCTCCAACTTTAGTTCTTTGAGCTCAACTAAATGCTCATCATGTAAGTAAAACATCTTCAAAAATGTACATTGTCAATATTTCTATTATTCATATAACTGCTACCTCTACTTCTTTATCAAAACCCTCTTATAATAACTTCTACAAGAAGATTGGTGTGCCTGAAAGGGTGGAATCATTCCCCATCTGGTCAATAGATGGAAAATCCCCCAGCTAAACCAGAAGTTTCCCTAGTCTACATGCAAAATTGCTTCTAAATTTGAGGTTGATTTTGGATGCAAAAGCTGTAGTTGTGAAATACAAGCAAAAATGGCTATAATGGACATAGACACTATCATTCTTCCAACCGCCAATATAGAAATTTCAAGTCCTATTTCAACAAATAGGACTACACTAACAGATCCTCTAGACATTCCAGGCATTCACATCACTACAAGCATGGAAAATCTCATCACAGATTTGACAAGTCAAGAGATTATGAGGACTCCAAAAAGAAGGACCTCAAATGCTACATTTGTGGTAGTTCCTCTCATTTAGCAAACAAATGTCCTAAAAAAGGAAAAGCACAGACTAACGCTGCAAAGTTAATATGAACCATTACAAATCCTCTTCTTTAGATGAATATTCTAACTATTTTGATACTAATAGCTATTCTTCTGACAATAATGAAAGCTCTACTAACTCTAGAAATAGTAAAACTTCTTGGCATACTACCAATTCAGATACAAGTGACTCTATCAATTCTGAATTTGACACAACATTAAACTCCACTGAAGATTCTGAGGATGACACAACTCATCCTGACAAGTTTGAACCCATGAATACACATGCAATGCATTTCCTTGGAAGCAAAGATAATATGCACAAGCAGTTTATGGGTACTACTTCCACTTATAGAGGAGAATCTTCAAGAAAATTCAATGGAAAGCAAATTAAGCAAAGCTCATCAAAATCTAATGATTCTAATACTTCTATAACTTCTTCAAAAAAGCACAAAAATAAGGTACGACAAGATTTCTTTTCTAATCCCCATGATCTCCCCAAACCAGGGACACTTGACCCTAAAAACAAAGGATTTAGGCTAACATATTTGTCCCCTATAATCTTGAAAAAATGCATCAACACCGGACTGCTTCACAACTTATGCAATCACTTTCTTCTGTGAATAATGGAACCCAACAAGCTGGTGCAAACATGATCCAGGCATTTACCCTAATGCAACAGGAGTTACACTCTTTGTGTAAAGTGTATAAAAGAATTATGACAAGCCAGAAAGAATTGGCCCATGGCACTACTACTATCTTGCAGGAACTCAATTCCTCTTGTATGACTATTCCAGCTACCCCAGTCAACCAAATCTAGTTATCTCAACCTGAGGTACATAGAGTTAATGCTATGGATACTGGTGGCCCCATTCATATGATATGTGTATAGCTAAAGAATATGCCCCAATTTTCTCTCTATGTTGATGCTTTGTTAGATAACCATTGCTCCATTTGAGTTGTTCCCTAAGCAATGCATCAAATCTACTACCCCCATCATAGTTGAACTCTCCAACCACAAGAAGGTCACTCTAATTCATGTGACACAAGCTTATCTACAACTCGACTCAATCAAAGTCCCTATTGAAATTCAACTAATGAAAATGATGAGATATGACTTGCCTACAGGAACCAATATTCTACAATACCTAGTTCCTTTCACTTTTTGGTCAAACCACTTTACTATTCATACAAAGGTAAGAAGGCTGAAATGCCTCTTCTCCCCAAAGTTGGCAGAACTATTTACTCTGTTGTGGAATCTACTCTCAACAAAAGACTACTGCCAGAGACCAATGGATAAAAGGAGAAATGCAAGCACATGCGCCCGCTATACAGAAGATACAAGGCCATCTCAAAACCTTCATGCATGAAGATCAATTAATGTACAAAGAAAAGAAAGTTTATTATGTCGTATCTCTTCCTATATAGCATGATGATGTTCCCACAAAGGTTGTTCACTCTGGCATGAAGGATGAAGATCTTCTCCTATGCAAACAAGAGATTCAAACTCTTCTTGAAAAATGTCTTATGGAGCCCACAAATTGTCCATGGGCTTGTCAAGCTTTTTATGTAAATAAGCATTCATAACAAAAAAGAGGCAAGAAATGCATGGTCATAATTTATAAACCCCTAAATAAATATCTAATTGGCCATGGACACCCTATCCCCCTGAAAAACTTGCTACAAAAAACTCAAAAAGGCAAACATTTTCAGCATGTTTGACCTAAAGCTAGGCTTTTGGCAACTCCTACTCAAAGAAGAAGACCGCTGCAAGACTGCTATTTGTGTTTCGCAAGGACACTACCAATGGATTGTCCTAGCCTTTGGCATAAAGATTGCTCCTACAAAATTTCAAGAATGGATAGATTCCATTTTTGCAAAATTTCCCTTCTACTTGGTGTACATTGATGACATCCTTGTCTTTTTAGAGACCGTTATAGAGCATATTGAGCATCTCACTCAATTTCCAAAGGCAGTTGAAGATCCTAGCACGGTCTTATCTCCCACTAAATCAATCATGTTCCAGACCACTGTTGAATTTCTAAGTTTGGAAATCAACCAAGGCACAATCAAGTTATAGGACCATGTTCTCACTGAAATCCTTGACATGCATCCCAGTGTGAAACAACTTCAACAATTTTTAGGGTGCTTAAATTGGATCAACTCTTCTACACCCAATATAGCCACCTACTCCAAAGTTCTCTACCCTCTACTAAAAAAATATCATTTTCATTGGAAACCAATCCACACAATGGCTATCCAAAGTATAAAAAATCTCATTAAGCATCTTCCTCCACTTCGTCTTCCTACTAGTCTACCATTAATCCTTTACATTGATGCTTCTAATTTAGGATGGGGAGCATGTTTGTGTGAAGAAGATTCTTCCACACTTTACCCCTGTAGATACACTTCAGGAATCTTTACTAGCACTCAACAAAATTATCCCTCCTACCAATGAGAGATACTAGCCATAATCAAGGCTATCAAATCTTTCAGATTTTTTGTTGAGTTTGTTCCTTTCACCATCAAGACAAACCTCAAACATGTACTAGGCTATCTAACTAAAAGGGCCCCTAATGAGATCGGGAATAAAAGCCTTTTGTGGTGGTCCCTTTTCTTTGATGCCCTTGATGTAACATTCCAACATGTGCCCGGCATCCAGAATATTGTTGCGGACCCCTGACACTTGTAAAGGTTTTGTATAATATTCCCCACAATGTCAATTGTACACTATCTTTTTCATTTCCTACCAAAAGGCACAAACATGCTTCCATTAGCAAGCACTACCCAGATGCTTCCTTATCCCTTTACGCAAATGAATGTAACTTTTCCCCAAGCCTATAAATACTCCCATTGTATCTTCATTCATATATATGCAGAAGAATGAAATCAGAGTGCAATTCACTAGCAATATATGGTCTTCATATCTGAAGCTTTCTGAAATTGTCTCACCTTGCAATTTCAAGCATCTATCAACTGTATTTTGTGTTTAGTTTTTCACCCTGAGCTTAGAGTTCTAGTTTAGAGATTCTGTGATTTTTGTGTTGCACATCCGTTTGAAGGTTTGAGTTGCCTACCAAGGCCTTGTAGAGCTCTCACTCCTAATTTTGCTTATGAATATGGTGGAGACCGCTCACTCACTAGGTCCCTTTTTGTGCCGCTGGGATTCTCTTGAATAGACTCTACATGTGGGTGATGTAAACTCTAATGTCCTCCTTGTCCTTTTGATTGACATTCGTCAGTTGAACCATGAGGTTATCTGAGTACCCTGCCTCAGAAAATCTCTTGATGAAGAGGCTCTTGAGAGTATTAAAGTCGTTGTGTTTGGTGTCATCTAGAATGTTGAACCATGTCCGTCCTTTATCTCTAAGACAAAGACCAAAATTTGCGCATGTTGAGGAGGGTCTGTTAGGTTGTTCACCTCGCACACCTACTCGAACTACTCTACAAAGCTATATGGGTCATTGCTGGGCTAGTGCTTGTTGAGTTGATTGGCAACTACATGTATCTTCAGTTGGCTCCTCGAATTCGGAGTGATTCCTAGTCCTGCTAGCAATGAAGTTGCTAGGGTCACTCCACTCTACTTTGCAACTGTGTTGTCTATGAGAAGCTCACTTAATGTGAGACCGGCTTCTAGCACTCTTTTCCACTCCTCGTTGGGTCTTGTCCTATTTCAACTAGCAAGCACTAGACCTCTCGCATTTCTATTTCTTACCTCAACCTTTGAGCTCGTTGTTCCTGGTTATAAGTAGCTATGCCCCTACAATGCTTTCTTGGCCAATCTTCACTCTTCCTCAAGGTCAACTATGATATCCTCAACTGGCCTACCATGATGCACCATCTTGGTTTGTAAATCGCATCGATTGATCATTTGCTGAATATCAACTAGAAACTCTCCCAAGTCAAGCTAGTCATTTTCATGATTGGGGTCTCTTGTCCACAAGGTTGTCGATCAAACTGATCAACTCAGGTAAGATTGAGTCCCTAATCATGTTAGTTTCCTCGCTCTCCAAGAGGCTTGCTTTTGATACTTGGTAGCCTTGGCAGTGCATTTGAGATTCGAGGGTCTTCTTCTATTAGTGGGCTCATTTAGGTCACTTATCTTGCATATGAGTTCCTTGTTAGTTCAGCCATTCCTCAAATTTAAGTACACTCAAGTGTCCGTGTTGTGCTTCTTTTCATGCACAGTACGAAATCAACCTTTCTGCTTTCTTAGTGCACTCCAAGTGATTATTCGTGCAGTGTGTGACTCTGACAAAAAAAATGTGATTAAACACACTTTTCTAGTCTGCTCCCTTAGGTGGCGGTCACTCTAACAAGTTGTTCAATTGGGTCCTTTAATACAGTCATTAGGAGAGTTTTGAGGTCTTGAAAATGCCTTTTAGGAGATAGAAAGAGAGTGCTCTAGACCAATAGGAGCAAAGCCTCCGTAACAGAACTTCTATTTTAGAAAAGATAAAAAATTATTTTACAAAAATATACATATATAATAATATTATGATTTTGTATTATCAATATCTATTTTTAGCCTCTTATATTCGTGATTATGATATTCTTTGCATTCCCAGCCTCTTTTATTTAATGATATGTCTGAATTAATGATAACGACATGTTTACTCTAAATTCAAATTAGTAAAAATCTTGGCACATATTTTATCCCTCCTTTCTTTTGTCCCTCTCGTGTTTTTCCCTCCTTTCTTTTTTCCCTCTCATGGTAGCCTAGTCTTCTCTGTGTGTGTGTGTGTGTCTACTATGGATGCAAGAATTCAACCTTCAACAAGGCGTCCAAGCTCCCAAATCACATCCATATCAGTATTTAACTCATTCCAAAAAGATGAAACATGGATTCCTACAATTATTAGCAAAGACAGTTGGATCACCATGCAACAGGCAAAACATGGAAAAAGGAGAAGATATGAGAGCTTGTTCATCTTTGCTTGGAAGGGTAGAATCCGAGACTCCAAGCTTGGAGTAAATAAGAATAGCATAAAAGAGGTTTTGGTGCAACATGTGTTTATGCATAAAGAGCTATATTTGGAACCTGGAAGTTCAAATCTTCCAATGCATAAAACAAATTGTAAGGATTTAATTCTTAAATTCTTTCTTTTCTTGAACTTGGTTTAAGGTTTTCCATTATGACATTTGTTCATTTGTCTTGTAGATGTCTATCCCTCTAATCTTGAGGAATGGCAACCAGTCGAGTCTATTGTTGATGTGATTGATGTGATGCATGGCTTGATTGGAGAAGAGATATACAAAGGTAGAAAGAAGATAGAGCTTGCAGAGAATGGAATATTCTTATATGACCATTCTTATATTGTCCCCATGCAACGTAGCCAATGGGGATCAATATCCCCCTTCCTTTGCCAGATTTTTCAAGCTTTGACTGCTGGCCTTTGCCAAGTCCATCTACTAGTGAGGGCTATAGATGTAAAATATTTTCTGAGATATAGAGAGCATTAAAACCTAGTATCTCAAGTAGGCTAAGCAAAGTTACTTTGTTCATGCCTATTAATATATTTTTTGACTTCTTTTCTAATGCTGAGATAAGAAAATAAAAGGCTATGCTTTCAGTGAAGAGACTAACACATGATCATGTCATACAATTTGTTGATGAGGGATGGGACACTAAGACATAAGGAAAAATTATATGTAAGATAGATCAAGACTCTATAGCTTGTAAATATATGATTGCTACTCAAAATTTCATCCTTAGCTTTTATTACAGTAGATGGCATTATGTTGGCGATAGTCTGGTTGCTTTATACCAAAATCTTGATAATTTTAGCAAAGATCCTATAGTGGATCTTGATGTTTGGTCCAATGAGGACATTATTGCAATCTTAAAGGTTAGATCATCATGTACGCTACATCAAGTGAGGATGGATTTACAGAATGAAGATATTGAACTACCATACTCATTTGTGTTCCAACTTAATAACAAACGAGTAAGTTTTTATTTCATATTATATTCATTTATGTATATATCTGATTTCACTTCCTAATTAATAAACATTTGTAACATTTTTTTTTTACAAATATCAACAAGGAGAGAGAAGAATATACAATGCAAGGATATTGAAGAAAATATCTCTTTACTATCAATATAAAATACATGTACAAATTTTTGTCAGTCATCTCCATGACTTATACACAAGGGCTTACAAACTGAGGCAAAGCTACTTTTTTTGAGAGGGAACATCCTTTCTAAGAGTCCTTTTGCCTATCTTTGATGCTTTGGTTGTTGAAGGCATAGCTTCACCTGCTCCAAAAAGGCAATAAAATTTAGAGTTATTATAAAAGAAAGATCAAAATATCAAGGAGATCCTAGATTATATAACTTACAACTTGGCATTTCCATGGATTCCTTTTATAGAACTGATGAGGAAACATTGCCTCTCCACACAGTCTATTCCAATCAGGCTCCAATGAGAGCTGAAAACAAAAATATTTCAATAATCTATCAAAACAAGATCTCATAAAATCTTAAAAAAGATCAAATTACTTACTTTTCGTTGTATGGAGTTAGAAGAAGCTCCAAAGATTCAAAGTCAATTGAATTGAACCAATGGTCAAAAGCATTTGCATCAAGCTCACTCCTCATATAGTATGAGATGGATGGATCAAGAACCTCAATCTTTTGTTTTATATCGAAGGGGAGCTTATGCATTACACACCTAGCAAAGGAATGGAGATAGTAAGCATCAACATAAAAGTCTATTACTAGAAAAATATGGTGTGTTTAAATAAATTTAGGTAAACTATACCTCATCCCAACAAGAAGAATCAAGTCATTTACTTCTCTCACTTTATTTTGGAGAATTTGAACACAATATGAGTCCAAAAATATAATATCATATCTCTTGTAAATATCAACAGGCAAAAATCAAGGAACATTGAAGCCCTTAGGGTCAGCCCTTTCAAGAAGGGTAGATAACTCCTCTTCAAAAGATGGGAGTTTTTCTACTTCCTTTTCTTCTTCCTTCTGTCTTTTAAACTCCCTCCATTTATCTCCCTGCTCTACTGTGGCCTTTTCCTTTTTCTCATGCTGTCTTGTGTCCTTTTCATGCTTAACATCTTCAACCCTCACACTAGTATCATTTTTCTTCTTTCTATATGGAGGCACATTTAAAATATTGAAAGACTTAACATAAAAAAGGACCTTTGAAAACCTATATCTCAATCTCTTGAGAATATTCATGTCTTTATCCATAAATGTAAGCCTATGTGCATGAGCCGCACAGATATAAGAATCTTGGAAAAACTCAATCAAAAATCCTTTGTAGCCTCCTGAATACAATTGAGACCTACCCTAGTCCATCTAAAACTCTATAGACTATGCTTGTCACAGATTTCTCTGACAAGCCTCTGAAAAGACATCTTTGGAATTGCATTATTCAGAGCCTTCATTGCACTTCTAATCTCCTTAAGACACCTCACATACTGTGAGAACATTCTTCTTGGCTTTGATTTCCTTGAAAGTTTAAAAGGCTTGGAGGACTGATGTATCTTTGAACCAAGACCTCTTGAATCAACTTTCTGCTTCCTTGCAATTAACTTAGTTCTAGCCATCTGGAATATCCAAAAAGACAAATAATACTAACAAATTAGGAAAGATAATCTCTCATATCAATATATCTATAATCATGAAGTAGCAGGCAAACAATAATCACAAAGTCTAAATACAATCTCAATAAAACAGTACAAAGACATATAAAACTCGAGTAGGTCTTGAAGACAAAGGGAACTCAACATCATATCATGTTTCATATGGCACAAGGGCGTATGAAACACGAGCAGGTCTTGAAGATAGAGGGAAATCAACATCATATTGTGTTTCATACGGCACAAGGCGAACAATGCAGGCTCAAGTCG